>NC_048570.1:22068522-23268522 GCF_013265735.2 Oncorhynchus mykiss
GGAAAAGTCACACTAATTGATGGTGGATCTGATTAAAACGAGAGGTTATAATGAGAATGGGACTAGAAAGAGTGCGAGCTGATCTGTGTTCTACGCTACACTTCTAACCTTTCAGTCGGAGGGCGAATCACTTTGATGTCCCCCACTCTTTTCATCACCGTTTTGGTTATGAAAAAGCGATTTCAAGTACAAAGGGAAAGCTCACATTTGTAATTTGTCTCCTATTCAGGAACAAATGGTCATCAGAAAACCGTTTCTGATGTAAAAAAAAAAAAGAAAAAAAAGAGACATTTAAAACTGCAAATGAAAGATGGTAGAGTGGTTATGAAGGTAGAGAACTGCGAGAAAGTGTGGCACTGCCAATAGATGAGGCAGGGCACAGAGCTACACAGTTATCACACCCTCCATAGACTCACAGACTCTCTGCTTGTTAGAGGAGACAGTGGGGACATGAGAGGGGTGTGGGGGGGTAGAGGAAATAAAGGTTGAAATCCTTGACTGTGAAAACTGTCATAGGGGAACATATGCATAACCTGTTTGCCTAATAACCCGAATCTTGTAAAATGTGAATGTGAAGTCCTCTGGAGCATATAATTTAACACCCCTGTGCCAAGGGAGATGGATGAGAATTGAAGCGAGTACACCTTGACAAAGGCTATTCTTCTGCTTTCACATCAGCAGAGCAGTGCCATGCAAGGGGCTGCTGCTAAGGCTGGGCTGGCACAGCAACTGTCCTGTAACAGTGAGCTCCACACACACACGTTCACATTTTTACACAGCCCCCCACCAAAACCACTCTTACCCACCCTCATCATTCATAGCCCCAACAGACCAACACGATCTCTCATTTAGCTATCCAGCCTATTGCGCCAAATAGAACTTCAGTGCCATGTTTTTTACATAGAGAAAACCTTTAGAATGCACAATACCGTTATGTCAGGGATCTGGATGTGGACTAAAACAGTGTTCAGGATTGCAAGACAATTTTCCCCATTTTCATTCATAAGGTTCTATTGGACACTTCCCAATGCCAACTCAGTCTCACGTCATTCAATCAGTTCTGTTTTGGTTTTTTTTGGGGGACCTGTGGTCGGCCCATGGAATGAAAAACAAGAGGTCTGATTTCTTTTGTCCCCTACCCTCCTTTCTCTCGCAACCGTCCTCTCCTTGTAGGAGCACCGACCCTGTCCAGCATCTGCTAGGCGGATTAGCTGCAGAAGACGGAGACTGCATTATGTCTTCAAGAGGCTTTACTGTAAGGCTCACCACTAGTTCTCTTTCCTTCCTTTCTCCCTCTTAATGTACCGCTTCGTTGAAAAGAGGCTAAATCTTTGTTAACAGGGAAACTATGAACTCACAGGGAGTTAATCAGAGTCAGTACAAGGCTGGAGCATTTACATGTGAATTGGCTGCAGCTGTATACCAGGCTTCTTTATGTCATTCACTCCACACAGCGCCTCAGGCTGCTGGCCTCAGATACTTCCTGCTTCCATATGGGTATACACTCATCGCCGTATTTGTTTGGAGAGTGAAGCAAAACTTTTTTAATGTGTCTCTATTCTCCAGCATTTTGGATTTGAGATCAAATGTTTCATATGCAGTCAAGGTGCAGAATGTCACCTTTTATTTGAGGGTATGTTCATACATATCTGTTTTACCGTTTGGAAATGAAAGAAATGTATGTATCTAGTCCCCCTCATTTCAATACATTTATTTTCGTAAATATTTAGACAAATTCACTTTAATGGTGTATTAAAGTAGGGTTTCCCAAACTCAGTCCTGGGGCCCCATGTTGGTATGTGTTTTGGTTTTTGCCCCAGCAATACAAAGCTGACTAAAATAATCAAAGTATGGTTGTGTGTTAATTTTGGAGTCGCTTTTATTGTAAATAAGAATGGAGGATGTGTCTCGAACACTTCTACATTAATGTGGATACTACCATAACTATGAAAATCATTCGTGATTATCAACAGTCACTGTCCAAATAAATACGGAGAGGAGTGTATATCAAGTGTATATACAGTGCCTTGCAAAAGCATTCATCCCCCTTTTTCCTATTTTGTTGCATTACAACCTGTAATTTAAATAGATTTTTATTTGGATTTCATGTAATGAACATTCACAAAATTGTCCAAATTGGTGAAGTGAAATGAAAAAAATAACTGAAGTGAAATTTAAAGAAATTGAAAATACAGAAAAGTGTTGCATCTACATGTATTCATCCCCTTTGCTATGAAGCACCTGCATAAGATCTGGTGCAACCAATTACCTTCAGAAGTCACACAATTAGTTAAATAAAGTCCACCTGTGTGCAATCCAAGTGTCACATGATCTGTCACATGATCTCAGTATATATACACCTGTTCTGAAAGGCCCCAGAGTCTGCAACACCACTAAGCAAGGAGCACCACCAAGCAAGCGGCACCATGAAGACCCAGGAGCTCTCCAAACAGGTCAGGGACAAAGTTGTGCAGAAGTACAGATTGGGTTGGGTTCTAAAAAAAATATCCAAAACTTTGAACATCCCACAGAGCACCATTAAATCCATTATTAAAAAATTGAAAGAATATGGCACCACAGCAAACCTGCCAAGAGAGGGTCGCCCACCAAAACTCACGGACCAGGCAAGGAGGGCATTAATCAGAGAGGCAACAAAGAGACTAAAGATAACCCTGAAGGAGCTGCAAAGCTCCACAGCAGAGATTGGAGTACCTGTCCATAAGACCACTTTAAGCTATGCACTCCACAGAGCTGGGCTTTATGGAAGAGTGGCCAGAAAAAAAGCCATTGCTTAAAGAAAAAAATAAGCAAATACATTTGGTGATCACCAAAAGGCATGTGGGAGACTCCCAAAACATATGGAATAAGGTTCTCTGGTCAGATGAGACTAAAATTTAGCTTTTTGGCCATCAAAAATATCTGGAGTATTTCTCCTGTCTTATCCGGTGTCCTGGGTGAATTTAAGTATGCTCTCTCTAATTCTTTCTTTCTTTCCCTCTCTCAGAGGACCTGAGCCCTAGGACCATGCCTCAGGACTACTTGGCCTGATGACTCCTTGCTGTCCCCAGTCCACCTGGCCGTGCTGCTGCTCCAGTTTCAACTGTTCTGCCTGCGGCTATGGAACCCTGACCTATTCACCGGATGTGCTACCTGTCCCAGACCTGCTGTTTTCAACTCTCTAGAGACAGCAGGAGCGGTAGAGATACTCTGAATGATCGGCTATGAAAAGCCAACTGGCATTTACTCCTGAGGTGCTGACCTGTTGCACCCTCGACAACCACTGTGATTATTATTATTTGACCCTGCTGGTCATCTATGAACATTTGAACATCTTCACCATGTTCTGTTATAATCTCCACCCGGCACAGCCAGAAGAGGACTGGCCACCCCTCATAGCCTGGTTCCTCTCTAGGTTTCTTCCTATGTTCTGGCCTTTCTAGGGAGTTTTTCCTAGCCACCGTGCTTCTACACCTGCATTGCTTGCTGTTTGGGGTTTTAGGCTGGTTTTCTGTACAGCACTTTGTGATATCAGCTGATGTAAGAAGGGCTTTATAAATACATTTTACTTTATTTTATCAAAGAAAAAGCTATGTCTGGAGCTAAACGAACACCTCCCATCACCCCGAGAACATCATCCCACTGAAGCACAGTGGTGGCAGCATCATGCTGTGGGGATGTTTTTCATCGGCAGGGACTGGGAAACTGGTCGGAATTGAAGGAATGATGGATGGCGCTAAATACAGGGAAATTCTTGAGGAAAACCTGTTTCAGTCTTCCAGAGATTGTAGACTGCGACGGAGGTTCACCTTCCAGCAGGACAATGACCATAAGCATACTGCTAAAGCAATACTCAAGTGATTTAAGGGGAAATATTTAAATGTCTTGGAATGGCCTAGTCAAAGCCCAGACCTCAATCCAGCTGAGTATCTCTGGTATGACTTAAATATTGCTGTACACCAGCGGAACCCATCCAACTTGATGGAGCTGGAGCAGTTTTGCCTTGAAGAATGAGCAAAAATCCCAATGGCTAGATGTGCCAAGGTTATAGAGACATACCCCAAGAGACTTGCAGCTGTAATTGCTGCAAAAGGTGGCTCTACAAAGTTTTGACTTTGGGGCGGTGAATAGATATGCACACTCAAGTTGTCCGTTTTTTGTCTTATTTCTTGTTTGTTTCATAATAAAAAAAACTATTTTGAATCTTCAAAGTGGTAGGCATATTGTGTAAATCAAATGATACAAACCCCCCCAAATCTATTTTATTTCCAGGTTGTAAGGCAACCAAATAGGAAAAATGCCAAGGGGTGTGAATAGTTTCGCAAGCCACTGTAGGCTACCGTGGAAAAGCTGTGACCGGCAAACAGGCTAGTTAACTAAATATTCCAATATGATTTGAATACCGTGTGATCTCTGAAAGCATTAGAAAGATAATTGTTTTGTATCACCACTATGAATGGCAGCAGTGTTAATGCCTGGACTGTCAAATAGCAAATGCAATATGAACGAGAGCAGTGCTATAAGACTGCAATGAAAGAAGCAAACAAGTGTTAACCTAGTTGTTCAGATATGATACCCGGTTTATTGTGAGCTGTGCATTTGCGGAGCCAGTGTCTGACCACCTTCCTGGAGGACTTGCTTATTTGTTCTACATTTTATTAAGGAGAAGAGTTACATGGTGGGGGTGGGAGAAAGGGTTAAGACAGAGATGATGTGGAAATGTAGACTTAGTGGGATTTACCCATTTGAGAAAAGACCTTTTCACTTGTTTTGTTGGTTTATCCTCTAAACCCTGTCTCACCCCCCTGCCTAAAAGCTTTTGACATCTTCATCTCGTTCACAGTGGGCGGGCTTTGTTTGCTCTGCTTGGAAAAGTGATGGGGCTTCGCCCTCCCCGCTCTGTGGCACAAGCGGAGGACTTTGCCATGGCAAAGGGGCCTTTCTCTTTTCTCCTCCCCCCTCCTTTTTCACATAACCACAATATGGTCATTGTCTGGCAGTGAATAATGTGGCCACTCGGGCAGCATAGGCTGCTCCTCGGGCTTTGACTGTGAACCAGCTCTTTTCTTCACTGTGAAAGGACTCTAATCCATGTAAATATAGGACTCTGAGTACAGCTTTACCACAGAGGGGAGAGGGAGAGGGGGAATGGAGGGGAGGATCAGTAATTTAACCTTTGACCCAACAAATAAGAGGCATGTAAGTTCTAGAATTACTCTCCAAAGAGGGGATCCTGTGGCGGATTGGGGTTCTTCTGTGTCACCTCTGTTTGGGTCTAACTGACAGGGCTTTGCTGGGAGCCGTGATGGGAGAATGGAGTACTCCAGGAGCAGTGGACACACTCATGATACTAACATTATACGGAGACAAGAAAGACACCAAATCGACCACTCTGTTTGGTGCTTGTGTGCATGATGTCAATATTAACACTTAATCAAATCAAATATAATTACATTTTATTGGTCACATACACGTATTTAGCAGATGTTATTGTGGGTGTAGCTAAATGCTAGTGTTCCTAGCTCTAACAGTGCAGTAGTATCTAACGATTCATAACAATAGCCACAATTCTAAAAGTAAAATAATGGAATTAAGAAATATATAAATATTAGGACGAGGATTGTCGGAGTGGAATTGACTAGAATACAGTAGAATACAGTATATACATATGAAATTAGTAAAACATTATGTAAACATTATTAAAGTGACTAGTGTTCCATTATTAAAGTGACCAGTGATTCCATGTCTATGTACATAGGACAGCAGCCTCTAAGGTGCATGGTTGAGTAACCGGGTGGTAGCCGACTAGTGACAGTGACTAAATTCAGTGCAGGATACTGGGTGGAGGCCAGATAATGATGGCTATTTAACAGTCTGATGGCCTTGAGATATAAGCTGTTTTTCAGTCTCTCAGTCCCAGCTTTGATGCACCTGTACTGACCTCGCCTTCTGGATGATAACAAGGTGAACAGGCAATGACATCGGGCAGCTGATGTCCTTGATTATCTTTTTGGCCTTCCTGTGACATCGGGTGCTGTAGGTGTCCTGGAGGGAAGGTAGTTTGCTCCCGGTGATGCATTGGGTGGACCACACCACTGGAGAGCCCTGCAGTTGCGGGCGGTGCAGTTGGCTTAGCAGGCAGGGATGCAGCCCAACAGTGCATCTGTAAAAATTTGTGAGGGTCTTAGGGGCCAAGACAAATTTCTTCAGCCTCCTGAGGTTGAAGAGGCGTTGTTGCGTCTTCTTCACCACACTGTTTGTGTCGGTGGACCATTTCCGATTGTTAGTGATGTGTACACTGAGGAACTTGAAGCTTTTCACCTCCACTGCGGTCCTGTTGATGTGGATGGGAGCGTGCTCCCTCTGCTGTCTCCAGAAGTCCACAATCAGCTTCTTCCTTTTGTTGATGTTGAGGGAGAGGTTATTTTCCTGGCACCACTCCGCCAGGGCCCTCACCTCCTCCCTGTAGGCTGTCTCGTTGTTGTTGGTAATCAGGCTGTTGTGTCATCTGCAAACATGATGATTGAGTTGCAGGTGTGCGTGGCCACACAGTGGACAGGAAGTACAGGAGGGAGCTGAGCACGCACCCTTGTGGGGCCCATGAGTTGATATCAGCATAGTGGAGGTGTCGTTTCCTACCTTCACCACATGGGGGTGCCTCCTCTGGAAGTCCAGGACCCAGTTCACAGGACGGGGTTCAGACTCAAGGCCCGAGCTTAAGGATGAGCTTGGAGGGTACTATGGTGTTGAAGTCTGAGCGAGAGTCAATGAACAGCATTCTTACATAGGCATTCCTCTTGTCCAGATGGGATAGGGCAGTGTGCAGTGCGATGGCGATTACATCGTCTGCGGATCTATTTGGGCGGTATGCGAATCGAAGTGGGTCTAGGATGTCAGGTAAGGTGGAGGTGATATGATCATTAACTAGCCTCTCAAAGCGCTTCATGATGACAGAAGTGAGTGCTACAGGGCGATAGTAATTTAGTTCAGTTACCTTTGCTTTCTTGGGTACAGGAACAATGGTGGACATCTTGAAGCAAGTGGGGACAGCAGACTGGGATAGGGAGAGATTGAATATGTTTTAGGATGAGGATAGGGATACTGTATGGACCGGCAGCCTAGTGAGGGTTAACACACTTAAATGTCTTACTCACGTCGGCCATGATGAAAGAGAGTCCACAGCCTTTGGAAGTGGGCCGCATCGATGGCACTGTGTTATCCTCAAAGCGAGCAATGAAGGTGTTTAGCTTGACCAGGAGCGAGACGTCGGTGTCAGCGACATGGCTGGTTTTCCCTTTGTAATCCGTGATTGTCTGGAGTCCCTGCCACCTACGTCTCGTGTCTGAGCCGTTGAAATGCGACTCCACTTTGTATCTGTACTGACATTTTGCCTGTTTCATTGCCTTACGGAGTGAATAACTGCACTGTTTCATTGCCTTACGGAGTGAATAACTGCACTGTTTCATTGCCTTATGGAGTGAATAACTGCACTGTTTCATTGCCTAACGGAGGACATAGCTGCACTGTTTCATTGCCTTACGGAGGGCATAACTGCACTGTTTCATTGCCTTATGGAGGGCATAACTGCACTGTTTCATTGCCTTAAGGAGGGCATAACTGCACTGTTTCATTGCCTTACGGAGGACATAACTGCACTATTTCATTGCCTTACGGAGGGCATAACTGCACTGTTTCATTGCCTTACGGAGGACATAACTGCACTGTTTCATTGCCTTACGGAGTGAATAACTGCACTGTTTCATTGCCTTATGGAGTGAATAACTGCACTGTTTCATTGCCTTACGGAGGACATAACTGCACTGTTTCATTACCTTACGGAGTGAATAACTGCACTGTTTCATTGCCTTATGGAGGGCATAACTGCACTGTTTCATTGCCTTACGGAGGACATAACTGCACTGTTTCATTGCCTTATGGAGGGCATAACTGCACTGTTTCATTGCCTTACGGAGGGCATAACTGCACTGTTTCATTGCCTTACGGAGGACATAACTGCACTGTTTCATTGCCTTACGGAGTGAATAACTGCGCTGTTTCATTGCCTTATGGAGGGCATAACTGCACTGTTTCATTGCCTTACCGAGGACATAACTGCACTGTTTCATTGCCATACGGAGTGAATAACTGCACTGTTTCATTGCCTTATGGAGGGCATAACTGCACTGTTTCATTGCCTTACGGAGTGAATAACTGCACTGTTTCATTGCCTTACGGAGTGAATAACTGCACTGTTTCATTGCCTTACGGAGTGAATAACTGCACTGTTTCATTGCCTTATGGAGTGAATAACTGCACTGTTTCATTGCCTTACGGAGGGCATAACTGCACTGTTTCATTGCCTTACGGAGGGCATAAGTGCACTGTTTCATTGCCTTACGGAGGACATAACTGCACTGTTTCATTGCCTAACGGAGGACATAGCTGCACTGTTTCATTGCCTTACGGAGGGCATAACTGCACTGTTTCATTGCCTTACGGAGGGCATAACTGCACTGTTTCATTGCCTTACGGAGGGCATAACTGCACTGTTTCATTGCCTTACGGAGGGCATAACTGCACTGTTACGGTGAGTGAATGAGGACCCAAAAGCGAACTAACTTAAACAGAGCTTCTTTAATAACCAAACTGTGGTAGGCTCAGATAGACCGGCAGATTCCGACAGGACAGGACAAGGTTACAGCAAACATGACGATAGTCTGGCTCAGGCATGAAACACAACAAACAAGAATCCGACAAGGACAGGAACAAAAACAGAGAGAGATATAGGGGACTAATCAGAGGGAAAAGGGGGACAGGTGGGAGAAGGGGTGACGAGGTAGTCAAGAGGAGACAAGGAACAGCTGGGGGAAAGCGGGGGAGAAAAGGTAACCTAATACAACCAGCAGAGGGAGACAGGGTGAAAGGAAAGGACAGAAAGACACAACATGACAATACATGACAGTACCCCCCCACTCACCGAGCGCCTCCTGGCGCACTCGAGGAGGAAACCTGGCGGCAACGGAGGAAATCCTCGATCAGCGCACGGTCCTGCACGTCCCGAGAGGGAACCCAACTCCTCTCCTCAGGACCGTACCCCTCCCAATCAACGAGGTACTGGTGACCACGGCCCCGAGGACGCATGTCCAAAATCCTGCGGACCCTGTAGATGGGTGCGCCCTCGACAAGGATGGGGGGGGGGGGGGGAAGACGAGCGGGGGCGCGAAGAACGGGCTTAATACAGGAGACATGGAAGACCGGGTGGACGCGATGAAGGTATCGCGGAAGAAGAAGTCGAACTGCGACAGGATTAATGACCCGAGAAATACGGAACGGACCAATGAACCGCGGGGTCAACTTGCGAGAAGCCGTCTTAAGGGGAAGGTTCTGAGTGGAGAGCCAAACTCTCTGACCGCGACAATATCTAGGACTCTTAGTTCTACGCTTATTAGCAGCCCTCACAGTCTGCGTCCTATAACGGCAAAGTGCAGACCTGACCCTCTTCCAGGTGCGCTCGCAACGTTGGACAAAAGCCTGAGCGGAGGGGACGCTGGACTCGGCGAACTGAGATGAGAACAGCGGAGGCTGGTACCCGAGGCTACTCTGAAAAGGAGATAGCCCGGTCGCAGACGAAGGAAGCGAGTTGTGGGCGTATTCTGCCCAGGGGAGCTGTTCTGACCAAGACGCAGGGTTGCGAAAAGAAAGACTGCGTAAGATGCGACCAATAGTCTGATTGGCCCGTTCTGCTTGACCGTTAGACTGGGGGTGAAAGCCGGAAGAGAGACTGACGGAAGCCCCAATCAAACGGCAAAACTCCCTCCAAAATTGAGACGTGAATTGCGGACCTCTGTCCGAAACGACGTCTGACGGAAGGCCATGAATTCTGAAAACATTCTCGATGATGATTTGTGCCGTCTCTTTAGCAGAAGGAAGCTTAGCAAGGGGAATGAAATGAGCCGCCTTAGAGAACCTATCGACAACTGTAAGAATAACAGTCTTCCCCGCTGACGAAGGCAGTCCGGTGACAAAATCTAAGGCGATGTGAGACCACGGTCGAGAGGGAATGGGAAGCGGCCTGAGACGGCCGGCAGGAGGGGAGTTACCGGACTTAGTCTGCGCGCAGACCGAACAAGCAGCCACGAAACGACGCGTGTCATGCTCCCGGGTGGGCCACCAAAAACGCTGGCGAATGGAAGCAAGCGTACCCCGAACGCCAGGGTGGCCGGCTAACTTGGCAGAGTGAGCCCACTGAAGAACGGCCAGACGAGTAGGAACGGGAACGAAAAGAAGGTTCCTAGGACAAGCGCGCGGCGACGGAGTGTGAGTGAGCGCTTGCTTTACCTGCCTCTCAATTCCCCAGACAGTCAACCCGACAACACGCCCCTCAGGGATAATCCCCTCGGGGTCAGTGGAGGCTACTGAAGAACTGAAGAGACGAGATAAAGCATCAGGCTTGGTGTTCTTAGAGCCCGGACGATAAGAAATCACGAACTCGAAAAGAGCGAAAAACAGCGCCCAACGCGCCTGGCGCGCATTAAGTCGTTTGGCAGAACGGATGTACTCAAGGTTCCTATGGTCAGTCCAAACGACAAAAGGAACGGTCGCCCCCTCCAACCACTGTCGCCATTCGCCTAGGGCTAACCGGATGGCGAGCAGTTCGCGGTTTCCCACATCATAGTTACGTTCCGACGGCGACAGGCGATGAGAAAAATACGCGCATGGGTGGACCTTGTCGTCAGAGAGGGAGCGCTGAGAAAGAATGGCTCCCACGCCCACCTCTGACGCGTCAACCTCGACAACGAACTGTCTAGAGACGTCAGGTGTAACAAGGATAGGAGCGGATGTAAAACGATTCTTGAGGAGATCAAAAGCTCCCTGGGCGGAAACGGACCACTTAAAGCACGTCTTGACAGAAGTAAGGGCTGTGAGAGGAGCTGCCACCTGACCGAAATTACGGATGAAACGACGATAGAAGTTCGCGAAGCCGAGAAAGCGCTGCAGCTCGACGCGTGACTTAGGGGCGGGCCAATAAATGACAGCTTGGACCTTAGCGGGATCCATCTTAATGCCTTCAGCGGAAATAACAGAACCGAGAAATGTGACGGAGGAGGCATGAAAAGTGCACTTCTCAGCCTTCACAAAAAGACAATTCTCTAAAAGGCGCTGGAGGACACGTCGAACGTGCTGAACATGAATCTGGAGTGACGGTGAAAAAATCAGGATATCGTCAAGGTAAACGAAAACAAAGATGTTCAGCATGTCTCTCAGGACATCATTGACTAATGCCTGAAAGACAGCTGGAGCGTTAGCGAGGCCGAAAGGAAGAACCCGGTATTCAAAGTGCCCTAACGGAGTGTTAAACGCCGTCTTCCACTCGTCCCCCTCCCTGATGCGCACGAGATGGTAAGCGTTACGAAGGTCCAACTTAGTGAAAAACCTGGCTCCCTGCAGGATCTCGAAGGCTGAAGACATAAGAGGAAGCGGATAACGATTCTTAACTGTTATGTCATTCAGCCCTCGATAATCTATGCAGGGGCGCAGAGACCCATCCTTCTTCTTGACAAAAAAACCCCCCGCTCCGGCGGGAGAGGAGGAGGGGACTATGGTACCGGCGTCAAGAGCTACAGACAAATAATCCTCGAGAGCCTTACGTTCGGGAGCCGACAGAGAGTATAGTCTACCCCGGGGGGGAGTGGTTCCCGGAAGGAGATCAATACTACAATCATACGACCGGTGTGGAGGAAGAGAGGTGGCCCTGGACCGACTGAACACCGTGCGCAGATCGTGATATTCCTCCGGCACCCCTGTCAAATCACCAGGCTCCTCCTGTGAAGAAGAGACAGAGGAAACAGGAGGGATAGCAGACATTAAACATTTCACATGACAAGAGACGTTCCAGGAGAGGATAGAATTACTAGACCAATTAATGGAAGGATTATGACAAACTAGCCAGGGATGGCCCAAAACAACAGGTGTAAAAGGTGAACGAAAAATCAAAAAAGAAATGGTTTCGCTATGATTACCAGAAACAGTGAGGGTTAAAGGTAGCGTCTCACGCTGAATCCTGGGGAGAGGACTAGCATCCAGGGCGAACAAGGCCGTGGACTCCCTTAACTGTCTGAGAGGAATGTCATGTTCCCGAGCCCAGGTCTCGTCCATAAAACAGCCCTCCGCCCCAGAGTCTATTAAGGCACTGCAGGAAGCTGACGAACCGGTCCAGCGTAGATGGACCGACAAGGTAGTGCAGGATCTTGAAGGAGAGACAGGAGTAGTAGCGCTCACCAGTAGCCCTCCGCTTACTGATGAGCTCTGGCTTTTACTGGACATGAAGTGACAAAATGACCAGCAGAGCCGCAATAGAGACAGAGGCGGTTGGTGATTCTCCGTTCCCTCTCCTTAGTCGAGATGCGGATACCTCCCAGCTGCATAGGCTCAGCTCCCGAGCCGGCAGAGGAAGATGGTAGTGATGCGGAGAGGGGGGCAACGGAGAACGCGAGCTCCTTTCCACGAGCTCGGTGACGAAGATCAACCCGTCGCTCAATGCGAATAGCGAGTTCAATCAGGGAATCCACGCTGGAAGGGACCTCCCGGGAGAGAATCTCATCCTTTACCTCTGCGCGGAGACCCTCCAGAAAACGAGCGAGCAAAGCCGGCTCGTTCCAGCCACTGGAGGCAGCAAGAGTGCGAAACTCAATAGAGTAGTCTGTTATGGATCGATTACCTTGACATAGGGAAGACAGGGCCCTGGAAGCCTCCTCCCCAAAAACAGATCGATCAAAAACCCGTATCATCTCCTCCTTAAAGTCCTGATACTGGTTAGTACACTCAGCCCTTGCCTCCCAGATTGCCGTGCCCCACTCACGAACCCGTCCAATAAGGAGAGATATGACGTAGGCGACACGAGCAGTGCTCCTGGAGTAAGTGTTGGGCTGGAGAGAAAACACAATATCACACTGGGTGAGGAACGAGCGGCATTCAGTGGGCTCCCCAGAGTAACACGGCGGGTTATTGATTCTGGGCTCCGGAGATTCGAAAGCCCTGGAAGTGGCCGGTGGATCGAGGCGGAGATGGTGAACCTGTTCTGTGAGGTTGGAGACTTGGGTGGCCAGGGTCTCAACGGCATGTCGAGCAGCAGACAATTCCTGCTCGTGTCTGCCTAGCATCGCTCCCTGGATCTCGACGGCTGAGTGGAGAGGATCCGAAGTCGCTGGGTCCATTCTTGGTCGGATTCTTCTGTTACGGTGAGTGAATGAGGACCCAAAAGCGAACTAACTTAAACAGAGCTTCTTTAATAACCAAACTGTGGTAGGCTCAGATAGACCGGCAGATTCCGACAGGACAGGACAAGGTTACAGCAAACATGACGATAGTCTGGCTCAGGCATGAAACACAACAAACAAGAATCCGACAAGGACAGGAACAAAAACAGAGAGAGATATAGGGGACTAATCAGAGGGAAAAGGGGAACAGGTGGGAGAAGGGGTGACGAGGTAGTCAAGAGGAGACAAGGAACAGCTGGGGGAAAGCGGGGGAGAAAAGGTAACCTAATACGACCAGCAGAGGGAGACAGGGTGAAAGGAAAGGACAGAAAGACACAACATGACAATACATGACATGCACTGTTTCATTGCCTTACGGAGGGCATAACTGCACTGTTTCATTGCCTTACGGAGGACATAACTGCACTGTTTCATTGCCTTACGGAGGGCATAACTGCACTGTTTCATTGCCTTACGGAGGACATAAATGCACTGTTTCATTGCCTTACGGAGTGAATAACTGCACTGTTTCATTGCCTTATGGAGTGAATAACTGCACTGTTTCATTGCCTTACGGAGGACATAACTGCACTGTTTCATTGCCTTATGGAGTGAATAACTGCACTGTTTCATTGCCTTACTGAGGACATAACTGCACTGTTTCATTGCCTTACGGAGTGAATAACTGCACTGTTTCATTGCCTTACGGAGGACATAACTGTACTGTTTCATTGCCTTACGGAGGGTATAACTGCACTGTTTCATTGCCTTACGGAGGACATAACTGCACTGTTTCATTGCCTTATGGAGGGCATAACTGCACTTTTTCATTGCCTTACGGAGGGCATAACTGCACTGTTTCATTGCCTTACGGAGGACATAACTGCACTGTTTCATTGCCTTACGGAGGGCATAACTGCACTGTTTCATTGCCTTACGGAGGGCATAACTGCACTGTTTCCTTGCCTTACGGAGGACATAACTGCACTGTTTCATTGCCTTACGGAGTGAATAACTGCGCTGTTTCATTGCCTTACGGAGGACATAACTGCACTGTTTCATTGCCTTACGGAGGACATAACTGCACTGTTTCATTGCCTTACGGAGTGAATAACTGCACTGTTTCATTGCCTTATGGAGGGCATAACTGCACTGTTTCATTGCCTTACGGAGTGAATAACTGCACTGTTTCATTGCCTTACGGAGTGAATAACTGCACTGTTTCATTGCCTTACGGAGTGAATAACTGCACTGTTTCATTGCCTTATGGAGTGAATAACTGCACTGTTTCATTGCCTTACGGAGGGCATAACTGCACTGTTTCATGGCCTTACGGAGGAAATAACTGCACTGTTTCATTGCCTTACGGAGGGCATAACTGCACTGTTTCATTACCTTACGGAGTGAATAACTGCACTGTTTAATTGCATTACGGAGGGCATAACTGCACTGTTTCACTGCCTTACGGAGGACATAACTGCACTGTTTCATTGCCTTATGGAGGGCATAACTGCACTGTTTCATTGCCTTACGGAGGGCATAACTGCACTGTTTCATTGCCTTACGGAGGACATAACTGCACTGTTTCATTGCCTTACGGAGGGCATAACTGCACTGTTTCATTGCCTTATGGAGGGCATAACTGCACTGTTTCATTGCCTTACGAGGACATAACTGCACTGTTTCATTGCCTTACGGAGTGAAAAACTGCGCTGTTTCATTGCCTTACGGAGGACATAACTGCACTGTTTCATTGCCTTACGGAGTGAATAACTGCACTGTTTCATTGCCTTACGGAGGGCATAACTGCACTGTTTCATTGCCTTACGGAGTGAATAACTGCACTGTTTCATTGCCTTATGGAGTGAATAACTGCACTGTTTCATTGCCTTACGGAGGGCATAACTGCACTGTTTCATTGCCTTACGGAGGGCATAAGTGCACTGTTTCATTGCCTTACGGAGGACATAACTGCACTGTTTCATTGCCTTACGGAGGGCATAACTGCACTGTTTCATTGCCTAACGGAGGACATAGCTGCACTGTTTCATTGCCTTATGGAGGGCATAACTGCACTGTTTCATTGCCTTACGGAGGGCATAACTGCACTGTTTCATTGCCTTACGGAGGGCATAACTGCACTGTTTCATTGCCTTACGGAGGGCATAACTGCACTGTTTGATTACCTTACGGAGGGCATAACTGCACTGTTTCATTGCCTTACGGAGGACATAACTGCACTGTTTCATTCCCTTACGGAGTGAATAACTGCACTGTTTCATTGCCTTATGGAGTGAATAACTGCACTGTTTCATTGCCTTACGGAGGACATAACTGCACTGCTTCATTGCCTTATGGAGTGAATAACTGCACTGTTTCATTGCCTTACTGAGGACATAACTGCACTGTTTCATTGCCTTACGGAGTGAATAACTGCACTGTTTCATTGCCTTATGGAGGGCATAACTGCACTGTTTCATTGCCTTACGGAGGACATAACTGCACTGTTTCATTGCCTTACAGAGTGAATAACTGCACTGTTTCATTGCCTTTTGGAGGGCATAACTGCACTGTTTCATTGCCTTATGGAGTGAATAACTGCACTGTTTCATTGCCTTACGGAGTGAATAACTGCACTGTTTCATTGCCTTACGGAGTGAATAACTGCACTGTTTCATTGCCTTACGGAGTGAATAACTGCACTGTTTCATTGCCTTACGGAGTGCATAACTGCACTGTTTCATTGCCTTACGGAGGACATAACTGCACTGTTTCATTGCCTTACCGAGTGATTAACTGCACTGTTTCATTGCCTTACGGAGGACATAACTGCACTGTTTCATTGCCTTACGGAGGGCATAACTGCACTGTTTCATTGCCTAACGGAGGACATAGCTGCACTGTTTCATTGCCTTACGGAGGGCATAAGTGCACTGTTTCATTGCCTTACGGAGGACATAACTGCACTGTTTCATTGCCTTACGGAGGGCATAACTGCACTGTTTCATTGCCTTATGGAGGGCATAACTGCACTGTTTCATTGCCTTACGAGGACATAACTGCACTGTTTCATTGCCTTACGGAGTGAAAAACTGCGCTGTTTCATTGCCTTACGGAGGACATAACTGCACTGTTTCATTGCCTTACGGAGTGAATAACTGCACTGTTTCATTGCCTTACGGAGGGCATAACTGCACTGTTTCATTGCCTTACGGAGTGAATAACTGCACTGTTTCATTGCCTTATGGAGTGAATAACTGCACTGTTTCATTGCCTTACGGAGGGCATAACTGCACTGTTTCATTGCCTTACGGAGGGCATAAGTGCACTGTTTCATTGCCTTACGGAGGACATAACTGCACTGTTTCATTGCCTTACGGAGGGCATAACTGCACTGTTTCATTGCCTAACGGAGGACATAGCTGCACTGTTTCATTGCCTTATGGAGGGCATAACTGCACTGTTTCATTGCCTTACGGAGGGCATAACTGCACTGTTTCATTGCCTTACGGAGGGCATAACTGCACTGTTTCATTGCCTTACGGAGGGCATAACTGCACTGTTTGATTACCTTACGGAGGGCATAACTGCACTGTTTCATTGCCTTACGGAGGACATAACTGCACTGTTTCATTCCCTTACGGAGTGAATAACTGCACTGTTTCATTGCCTTATGGAGTGAATAACTGCACTGTTTCATTGCCTTACGGAGGACATAACTGCACTGCTTCATTGCCTTATGGAGTGAATAACTGCACTGTTTCATTGCCTTACTGAGGACATAACTGCACTGTTTCATTGCCTTACGGAGTGAATAACTGCACTGTTTCATTGCCTTATGGAGGGCATAACTGCACTGTTTCATTGCCTTACGGAGGACATAACTGCACTGTTTCATTGCCTTACAGAGTGAATAACTGCACTGTTTCATTGCCTTTTGGAGGGCATAACTGCACTGTTTCATTGCCTTATGGATGACATAACTGCACTGTTTCATTGCCTTACGGAGGGCATAACTGCACTGTTTCATTACCTTACGGAGTGAATAACTGCACTGTTTAATTGCCTTACGGAGGGCATAACTGCACTGTTTCATTGCCTTATGGAGGGTTTAACTGCACTGTTTCATTGCCTTATGGAGGGTTTAACTGCACTGTTTCATTGCCTTACGGAGGACATAACTGCACTGTTTCATTGCCTTACGGAGTGAATAACTGCACTGTTTCATTGCCTTATGGAGGGCATAACTGCACTGTTTCATTGCCTTACGGAGGGCATAACTGCACCGTTTCATTGCCTTAAGGTGGATATAACTGCACTGTTTCATTGCCTTACGGAGGACATAACTGCGCTGTTTCATTGCCTTATGGAGGGCATAACTGCACTGTTTCATTGCCTTATGGAGGGCATAACTGCACTGTTTCATTGCCTTACGGAGGACATAACTGCACTGTTTCATTGCCTTACGGAGGGCATAACTGCACTGTTTCATTGCCTTATGGAGTGAATAACTGCACTGTTTCATTGCCTTACGGAGTGAATAACTGCACTGTTTCATTGCCTTACGGAGTGAATAACTGCACTGTTTCATTGCCTTATGGAGTGCATAACTGCACTGTTTCATTGCCTTACGGAGTGAATAACTGCACTGTTTCATTGCCTTACGGAGTGCATAACTGCACTGTTTCATTGCCTTACGGAGGACATAACTGCACTGTTTCATTGCCTTACGGAGGACATAACTGCACTGTTTCATTGCCTTACGGAGGGCATAACTGCACTGTTTCATTGCCTAACGGAGGACATAGCTGCACTGTTTCATTGCCTTACGGAGTGCATAACTGCACTGTTTCATTGCCTTACGGAGGGCATAAGTGCACTGTTTCATTGCCTTACGGAGGACATAACTGCACTGTTTCATTGCCTTACGGAGGGCATAACTGCACTGTTTCATTGCCTTACGGAGGACATAACTGCACTGTTTTATTGCCTTACGGAGTGAATAACTGCACTGTTTCATTGCCTTATGGAGGGTTTAACTGCACTGTTTCATTGCCTTACGGAGGGCATAACTGCACTGTTTCATTGCCTTACGGAGGACATAACTGCACTGTTTCATTGCCTTACGGAGGGCATAACTGCACTGTTTCATTGCCTTACGGAGGACATAACTGCACTGTTTCATTGCCTTACGTAGTGAATAACTGCACTGTTTCATTGCCTTATGGTGGGTTTAACTGCACTGTTTCATTGCCTTACGGAGGACATAACTGCACTGTTTCATTGCCTTACGGAGGACATAACTGCACTGTTTCATTGCCTTACGGAGGGCATAACTGCACTGTTTCATTGCCTTACGGAGGACATAACTGCACTGTTTCATTGCCTTACGGAGGGCATAACTGCACTGTTTCATTGCCTTATGGAGTGAATAACTGCACTGTTTCATTGCCTTACGGAGTGAATAACTGCACTGTTTCATTGCCTTATGAATTGAATAACTGCACTGTTTCATTGCCTTACGGAGTGCATAACTGCACTGTTTCATTGCCTTACCGCGTGCATAACTGCACTGTTTCATTGCCTTACGGAGGACATAACTGCACTGTTTCATTGCCTTACGGAGGGCATAACTGCACTGTTTCATTGCCTAACGGAGGACATAGCTGCACTGTTTCATTGCCTTACGGAGTGCATAACTGCACTGTTTCATTGCCTTACGGAGGGCATAACTGCACTGTTTCATTGCCTTACGGAGGACATAACTGCACTGTTTCATTGCCTTATGGAGGACATAACTGCACTGTTTCATTGCCTTACGGAGTGAATAACTGCACTGTTTCATTGCCTTATGGAGGGTTTAACTGCACTGTTTCATTGCCTTACGGAGTGCATAACTGCACTGTTTCATTGCCTTACGGAGGACATAACTGCACTGTTTCATTGCCTTACGGAGGGCATAACTGCACTGTTTCATTGCCTTATGGAGGGTTTAACTGCACTGTTTCATTGCCTTACGGAGTGCATAACTGCACTGTTTCATTGCCTTACGGAGGACATAACTGCACTGTTTCATTGCCTTACGGAGGGCATAACTGCACTGTTTCATTGCCTTACGGAGGACATAACTGCACTGTTTCATTGCCTTATGGAGGACATAACTGCACTGTTTCATTGCCTTACGGAGTGAATAACTGCACTGTTTCATTGCCTTATGGTGGGTTTAACTGCACTGTTTCATTGCCTTACGGAGGACATAACTGCACTGTTTCATTGCCTTACGGAGGACATAACTGCACTGTTTCATTGCCTTACGGAGTGAATAACTGCACTGTTTCATTGCCTTACGGAGGACATATCTGCACTGTTTCATTGCCTTACGGAGGGCATAACTGCACTGTTTCATTACCTTATGGAGTGAATAACTGCACTGTTTCATTGCCTTACGGAGGGCATAACTACACTGTTTCATTGCCTTATGGAGGGCATAACTGCACTGTTTCATTGCCTTATGGAGGGCATAACTGCACTGTTTCATTGCCTTCTGGAGTGAATAATTGCACTGTTTCATTGCCTTCTGGAGTGAATAATTGCACTGTTTTATTGCCTTACGGAGGGCATAACTGCACTGTTTCATTGCCTCACGGAGTGAATAACTGCACTGTTTCATTGCCTTCTGGAGTGAATAATTGCACTGTTTTATTGCCTTACGGAGGGCATAACTGCACTGTTTCATTGCCTTACGGAGGGCATAACTGCACTGTTTCATTGCCTTACGGAGGGCATAACTGCACTGTTTCATTGCCTTACGGAGGGCATAACTGCACTGTTTCATTGCCTTACGGAGGGCATAACTGCACTGTTTCATTGCCTTACGGAGGGCATAACTGCACTGTTTCATTGCCTTACGGAGGGCATAACTGCACTGTTTCATTGCCTTACGGAGGGCATAACTGCACTGTTTCATTGCCTTACGGAGGACATAACTGCACTGTTTCATTGCCTTACGGAGGACATAACTGCACTGTTTCATTGCCTTACGGAGGACATAACTGCACTGTTTCATTGCCTTACGGAGGACATAACTGCACTGTTTCATTGCCTTACGGAGGACATAACTGCACTGTTTCATTGCCTAACAGAGGGCATAACTGCACTGTTTCATTGCCTTACGGAGGACATAACTGCACTGTTTCATTGCCTTACGGAGGACATAACTGCACTGTTTCATTGCCTTACGGAGGGCATAACTGCACTGTTTCATTGCCTTATGGAGGGCATAACTGCACTGTTTAATTGCCTAACAGAGGGCATAACTGCACTGTTTCATTGCCTTACGGAGGACATAACTGCACTGTTTCATTGCCTTACGGAGGACATAACTGCACTGTTTCATTGCCTTATGGAGGGTTTAACTGCACTGTTTCATTGCCTTACGGAGGACATAACTGCACTGTTTCATTGCCTTACGGAGGACATAACTGCACTGTTTCATTGCCTTACGGAGGGCATAACTGCACTGTTTCATTGCCTTACGGAGGACATAACTGCACTGTTTCATTGCCTTACGGAGGACATAACTGCACTGTTTCATTGCCTTACGGAGTGAATAACTGCACTGTTTCATTGCCTTACGGAGGACATAACTGCACTGTTTCATTGCCTTACGGAGGACATAACTGCACTGTTTCATTGCCTTACGGAGGGCATAACTGCACTGTTTCATTGCCTTACGGAGGACATAACTGCACTGTTTCATTGCCTTACGGAGGACATAACTGCACTGTTTCATTGCCTTACGGAGGACATAACTGCACTGTTTCATTGCCTTACGGAGGACATAACTGCACTGTTTCATTGCCTTACGGAGGGCATAACTGCACTGTTTCATTGCCTTACGGAGGGCATAACTGCACTGTTTCATTGCCTTACGGAGGACATAACTGCACTGTTTCATTGCCTTACGGAGGGCATAACTGCACTGTTTCATTGCCTTACGGAGGGCATAACTGCACTGTTTCATTGCCTTACGGAGGGCATAACTGCACTGTTTCATTGCCTTACGGAGGGCATAACTGCACTGTTTCATTGCCTTACGGAGGACATAACTGCACTGTTTCATTGCCTTACGGAGGACATAACTGCACTGTTTCGAACATATTTCGAACATATTCCCTACCGATGTTCTCCCCATGTATCAAATCAGACGTTATTTCTCACATGTGCCAAATGCAAAAGTAGACCTTACCGTGAAATGCTTACTTACAAGCCCTTAACCAACAATGTCGTTTTAAAAAACTACTGTATGTGAATGAGGTTAAAGCGGCAGCCTCCTGCATGTTGTTCAATCCAATGCAACAGCCCATTGAACATAAGCCATGATTTTTGGTATATGCAGTACATACAACTCCAATGATGCTCACAGATCCAGTGCAGGACTGTGTCTGAGCATTTTAGAGAGACAGTAATAAAAAGTACAAACAGAAATCCCTCTGATATGTCTTTGAAAATGGCTTATTTTAAGAGGGGAAAGCCTGACTCTGAAATATTCTGAGTGTTTGAGCGGAGATGTTGCACAAGCCCTTACAGTTCAGACGGAGAGAGTGTTGACCCATACTGAACTGGAGTTTAGACTGCGAAACTGATCCTAACATCCTCATTCATACTGAAATATTGCATTGGCCCTGATAACGCACTGGGGGCAGACGGAGAGAGATGGCTTATTTTAAAGCTGTTCTTATATCCTCTGTCTAATATTGCAATGAAGTTTATCTGTCTTGTAGACTAGTGGAGTCAGTGTGAATCAGGTCTAAGTCCAGACAGGGCTGTGGCAGACTGACCTGATGTAACCCAGACCTGGTGTGTTTCATAGCTTCCTTCCTCTGAGCTCCTTTATGGTTTCCTCCTGTACCCGGCCTTAGTGCTGCTGCCACAGACAGAACAGGGTGTTTCTATGGGTCATTACATGTAACAGAAAGGGACAGAAGCACACATTTGTTTGTCATTGAATGCTTCCCTTGAAGTCACACACAGGACCATCATCATTTTAAGTCATTCAACCTCCGTTCATATTATATGAATTGCACATATATAATAAGCATAAGCAACGTGATTTAACTGAACTTTCACACAAATGTCCTACTTGTGTTAAGTTACTGTGACCAAAGGGACAACATGTGAAACATACAAGTAAAATGGTAGTGTCTGGGTGAACGATGTGTGTGTGCCTGTGTGTGCTGTTTGTGTGTGTGTGCGTGCATTTGTGTGCTGTTTGTGTGTGTGTATATCTCTCTGTGTGTGTGTGTGTTTGTGTGTGTGCGTGCCTGCGTGAGTGTGTCTTGATTAGGTTTAGGTTATGCCTTTTCCCTTTCATGTGCTTTTAGTCTCTTGTGCTGTGTTCCCTTTCTTAATTACAGTAGTCTTCTCCTGTGAGAGCATATAACCCCCTCCCTACATCCAGCAGCATCCCATTAGCTCCGGACCAACGCTGTCTCTCTCTATACCTTTATCCAGAATACCATTCAAATAGATGGAGGTCTAAAAGATACCAGAGACTTATGAGGGTGATGTTTTTCACAAAATGCAGATTGTGTTATTGATAGCTGCCAATTTGGAAATCATGAGACAAGTAATCTGTAAAGATGCCTCAGTATTTAGAGTAGACCCCCACCCCCCACCCCACCACCATGGTCTTTCAGTCAAGTTCCAAAGTTCGTTTTGAGTTTTTCAAACCCAAGTCCACCCTGAACCAACTTTAGTAATGCTTAAGTTGAGTGCTGGATGTGCTCTTGGATATACTGTAAGTATTAGAAAATAAAGTGTGTATTGCGTAATGGGGCTATTTATTGTGAGGGTGTATGGTGTTGGTGGGTGATTGTATTTAATTGTACTTGAAGTTCCAGTTTCATGCATTATTCCGTTAGAAATGCGTTATTATATACTGCCCCTCTCGTGTTTTCTCGGGACACTTTTCGTGTAGGGTTCTGAAACCAGGAAGCGTTTGTCAAGGTAAAGCCTACTTGCTGCAATTATCAGTCAACTCCCCTGGCACAGGGTGTTAATTTTCGTATCCCAGACTTCTTGAAGAGCAGCTATGCAGCTTTAAGTGAATTTTGCCTTGTGACGTATCAAATATGCCCTGCCCGCTAATTAATGTATGATTTATTCAACAATTGTAATAATTAGATGAATTATTTCATTGAATAGGCCTATTGTAAGCACCTTGTAAACTAAAATGTATTTTTTACGAATATTATTATTATTACTATGATCATACTGTTTTAATATAATGAAATGTAATACCATTGTCAGATTGACAGACTAGCCAACCACCCTCAGCGAATAGCCTCGGAAATACAAATACTATGGGCCAAATAATTGTTACTTTTTCATACACTCTGGGGAAACTCTAACCTAGTCCTAGCAGATCATTGACACAACATTCCACTCATCATTGGTGCCAATTAGTAGGTTGCGAACAATTCAATTTGAATCTCAGCCAATTCATGAATTTCATTAATACAATTGTTTACATAAATTCCTACGTTTTTCCCCTTTTGGAAATGACTGTAATTGAAATGGCATTGACACAAACTTGGCAATATTTCACCTCTTCAGAGAGAGCTATTTAGTCATTATGAAGTCATTAGATTGGCATCATATTGATGATGAATGCAGGTTGTAAAGCAGTACATTGGATATCAAGGTGGAGAGTAACAAATGAACATACAATGGAGATGAAGATGAGACATGAACGTGTATTTCATTACATCAATGACATCTTTTTACATCATGCAATCTAGTCCCACACTGCTCCACCAAAGCCTGTATAGCAGCAGCGGGAAATAATCCACTGTGAGGCGTTTCCTTGCCGTTTCCTATTAGATCAAAGATTGATGATGGACTCTTCGGTTTTTCGGTTTAATAAACAGGGAGTTATTTGGGATCGATGAATATAGCGTCATATTATATTCCTGCATGGCATGGCAGGAAACCAGTGTAGGCCTATCCAAATAAGAAGAAATGTGCGTGGAGTGTTGTCAGTTTGACAATGCCTTGAAATAATTGTCACCAGGGGATATTCCAACACAAGCAGTCTTTAGACAAAAGAGCGCTCTGGTGTGTTGGTTCCATAGTCGACTGAACCAACCTTATTGACTTTGACTCCAACAGCCCAGACGGATAAGGAGGGACGTTAAAATCACTACGTCTGCTAGTGAAACAACAGAACAATATCATATCCTAATTGTTTATATAAAATCGGCACGCTTGTAAGTAGGTTTTTGATTGCACTGCATGCTGAGCATGTGAGGGGACAATTGTGAGACATGATGAAATCAATTCCCATTTAATAAACATAGTTATTATTGAGACGATTTGAGCTTGAAAATACACCTCATCGCTTTCTCTTTTTTTCTAGATCCTCGCAATATCATATTTCATACACGCCCGCAGTCATGCCTGGTGCAGCAATGTTTAATGTATAAGCCAGCATTATTCCAGACAGAGAACGCATATGATAAATATGCATGTATTCAATTAAGGGTATTACACAGGGATTGATTTGCATAAGGATTTGGGAGCTTAACATGCCTTTTCCTATTTGTGCTATAAAACTTTAAAATAAACGCAGGCTTTCTGTTCTAGGAATGAACGGGTATTATTTATCAGTGGGCTAGGCTACTTTCAAGACCTTCGCCACCACAAGCATCTCCTCCTATATGCAACTACATATCTATCCCTGCTGATCAGGAGTCAGAGGGAAAGGAAAATAAAATGAGGCAAAATTGTGGGGTAATTGTGAAATATTGAAGTGATAATTTTTATCATAATTAATTAGCCTATGATTAATAATATTTGTATTACTAAAATATTACGAATTGATTAGGCCTACGTGATGATAATCATGATTATTGTCATATTGTTGTTTTGCAGACATTTAGCAGGCTACTGTTGAAAGTTGAAAGATAAAGCTTGGAAAACAAAAGATACGGACTATTATTTTAAGTCATTCGTGGTAGAAAGATTACGTTTTCATTGTGCTAATTGGATTTTGGACTCTCGTCATATAGATTATTATATGTGGAAATTTTCCATTGTTGAAATCTGAGACAGAAATCGAACAAATAAGTGCAAAAAAGGTGCCCTGCTATTTAATTTCTTCTCGTTTCCTTTGCCATCGATGAAGAACAGTCAATTATATAAAATGTGTTGGTTTTAATGGGGAACAGTGTGAGTGGTCCTGACAGTGAGTGTCCTTTTGAGAAACAACGTTGTATGGATGTGATATCATTTCTCACACACATATCTGAGGCATTTTCTGTCGCCCATTATTTTCAAGAACAAGGTAAGTCCTCCTCCTCTGATGAAGTCCAAACTCCCCTCCCAATTAATATCACGGAGCTAATTAGAAGAGCGGATCCAGAGTAGGGGCTTATTGCCGTGTTCAAAACAACTGGGAACTTGGAAATCTTCGAATTCTGACTTCAGTGAATTGAAGACAACTGGGAACTCGACTGGGAAAAATCGTTTTGAATAGTCATCTAACTCGGAATTCCAAGTCAGACTATCCGACCTGAAGATCACTGACCCACTGTTCCTAGGCCGTCATTGAAAATAAGAATGTGTTCTTAACTGAGTTGCCTAGTTGAATAAAGGTTTTAAAAAATGTCTTAAAATATGAATTTGCCCCTTTTGAAGGCACAAGTTGCAGGTTTTTCTAATAACATGTTTCTATTTTTTTTGTAAATGCCAATGCAATTTGGATAAATATTGGTTTGTTATTCTAATGCTAAAGAAGGAAAAAATGTGCATTATATTTTATTTTATTTTACAATGGGCCCAGTACAACCCTGAGTGGACTTTTAAAGAAAATTTAAGATTATCTCTTGTAGGCCTATTTGTCGAAATGTAGTTTAGATCCAGATTAGACAAATCGAAAACAAGATTGAAATCTATAAAACAACACCAGTTATGATGGAACCTTCATTCCAAATGGCACACTGTAAACCTCAAGTCATTTTTAACTCAAATACTTCCAGTAAATTGTACTCAAAGTCAATGAAAAGTCATTATTACTTCAAATGTTTATGTGGTACTGACTCTAACTACATTTTATAAAGATATGATAACAAATTAACTTTGTTCCCAGAATGCTCTACTGCAGGTCGATTTTTTACAATTGTTTTTAATATCTGTGTTTCTGCAAGTACATTGAGTGATTGATTAATACATTTTAAGCTACAAAAAGACAAATAACGTTTTTCTAAACTAATCTGATCATTGACTTGTTGCACCCCTTACTAAAATGGTTGTTCCTCCCACTGTTCTTAACCCTGGCAGTCATTATGAATGCAGGATGAGGGTGAATACACATTTCAGCTGTTGGATAGCCTAAGGATGGCTATATACCAATAAGAATTACATATCACTTGGCAAGCCAGCATAATGTGATTTACAGTTAGGGTTGCAAAATGTCCAGTTTAAATGGTTGGAAGCTTGTGGAATTTTGCAACCCTAATTGCAGGCCTGGTGTGGCCTGTAAACTATGAGTTTCAGGCCACTATATAAGGCCTTATGATACACAATACATACAACGTATGTGGACACCCCTTCAAATTAGTGGGATCGGCTATTTCAGCCACACCCGTTGCTGAAAGGTGTATAAAATCGAGCACATAGCCATGCAATCTCCATAGCCAAACATTGGCAGTAGAATGGCCTTACTGAAGAGCTCAGTGACTTTTAACGTGGCACCGTCATAGTATGCCACCTTTCCAACAAGTCAGTTTGTCAAATTTCTGCCCTGCTAGAGGTGCCCCGGTCAACTGTAAGTGCTGTTATAGTGAAGTGGAAACGTCTAGGAGCAACAACGGCTCAGCCGCAAAGTAGTAGGCTACACAAGCTCACAGAGTGGGACAGACAAGTGCTGAAGCGTGTAGCGTGTAAAAAATCGTCTGTCCTCGGTTGCAACACTCACTACCAAGTTCCAAACTCCCTCTGGAAGCAACATTAGCACAATAAATGTGTGTTGGGAACTGCAATGGCTGAGCAGTCGCACACAAGCCTAAGATCACCATGTGCAATGCCAAGCGTCGGCTGGAGTGGTGTAAAGCTCGCCGCCTTTGGACTCTGGAGCAGTGGAAACGCGTTCTCAGGGTTTGGCGGATGCCAGGAGAACGCTACCTGCTCCAATGCATAGTGCCAACTGTAAAGTTTGGTGGATGAGGAATAATGGTCCAAGGCTGTTTTCCATGGTTTGGGCTAGGCCCCTTAGTTTCAGTGAAGGGAAATCTTAACACTACAGCATACAATTACATTTTAAACAATTCCGTGCTTCCAACTTTGTGCAACAGTTTGGGGAAGGTCCTTTCCTGTTTTAGCATGGCAATGCCCCCGGGCACAAAAGTGAGGTCCATAAAGAAATGGTCTGTAGAGATTTGTGTCGAAGAACTTGACTGGCCTGCACAGAGCCCTGACCTCAACCCCATTGAGCACCTTTGGAATTAATTGGAACGCCGACTGCAAGCATAGTAAGTCTACAATTCAATCGAAGGGCCAAGGCACACTGGTGGGGGTGTTACATTTAAGTATACTCGACTAAAAAAATGCATTTGTATTACTCATATGGAGAAAGTACTGCTCACTTCAGCTATTTACGTTTCTTCACTACAATTTTTTAAAGTAATCTGTTTCCTCAAAATATTTGAGCAGCCTGAACTCATCAGGATTCACAGTGCATATTGAATATTATTTCTGTCATTTCTCAATGAATGTCTTCTTACACTACAAAATAGATTCTGAAGTCCATAATGATTCACTGTGCACTGTCGATCCTAAGCATTTGTCTTTCATTTTGGTATGCATGACAGACCTATATTTGAATGAATGGAATTAACAACAGAGACGTTTTGTGACACGTGACCTGCATGTTTCTGCTTCCCATTTCAACGAGGAGTAGAAACGGGAGTGACTGAATAGGTATTAATGACTAATTGTCAGCATATTGTGTAACCAGGTGTCTGTTTGTGTCTGCGTCCCGGTTACATGACGCAGCATTCAGTCCCTTTGATGGAATAAAGTCATGGTGTCTCTGACGCCAGGTTGACTGACATGCTCTATAGGAAACAGATGGTTCAATAAAGGGTGATACAGTAGATAGTATAGGGCTGTGATTTGTTAAGTTGTATGTTAAATAAAAACGGTTTATTTTATTTTCTTTGGATTTAACATTTATTTAACTAGGCAAGTCAAGTATTTTTGTCGAACATGGATCCATGTGCCTGAATAAAAAAAAGACAATTACAGTAAGGCCTGTATTGACAGATATATCGAAGAAAGCGAGAGAGGGATAGATAGAGAAAGAGAAATACAGACAGAGAGATATAAAGAGAGTAAGAAAAAACGAAAGATACATGAAACGTCAGTGACGATGGTCCAACAGATCACCATCAATGTGTTCTTCTTCTTCTTCTTTTTCTTCTTTTGTCATGTTGTTTTAGCCTAGATAAGCACTAAAGGTATTCAAATATCTTGTTAAATGCAACACAGAAAGGATGCGGCTAAACAGTATGTCATGGGCAACCAAAGAAAGAATAGGCTACTAGTCTGCATACTTCTTCGGCAGCAGTAAAATAAGAATTCGACGATGTTGAACAACCAATGAACATAAATCGTGGGACGTGACGTATGGGTCCCTGTAGAAAAGGCGCGGAGTGTATCGCAAGGCCAGAGACAGTGGAACAGTGAAAGGGCTGCCTGCTCGAGTCTAGCGTTCTTACTGAATGTATAGTAAATTCCTCCTCCTCGATTACTCACATGCAGCTTTCTTGGCTAAACGAAAAAACTGCCAAAGGAAAACAGCTTCTCTCAGACCTCCAACAGGATCTAAATGCAAACATATTTTTTGCCAACTAGTTATATCTTTAGAAGTCCTTGAAAAGCATAGGCTATATGTGTGTATTGTATAGATTTCGATATAATCAATAACGCTCTAACGACAACTTGGACACTGCATTTGAGTTCAATGACAAACTGACAAGGAGGCAGCTACATGGACATTCACGCTCCTACAATCTCAGAGACGCTGTGTTCTTAATTTTTTCTCTCCCTTCGATTCGTGTGGAAATCATTTTGGTACAGTTGATGATTTCCAATAGAACTAGTGGCAGTGCTCATTGATCGAGTTAGTATTTGGTCGGCAAAGGACTAATTCATTCGTTTACTAATGCCTTGCAAAATGTTTGAATCCAAATACCTCTGAAGAAATAGAAGGGACCAGTAGCAGACCCATGCAGGGCTTCGATAGTTGGTACGTTTTTCATTCCTTAGGAATTATTTTGCAAGTGGCATTTCTTCTCGCACGATAATATAAGAATATATTTATATGCTGCATATAATTAATTAGCATTGGTAAAACGAAGGATTCCGTCACTTTAATTAATGAATTATATGTCATGAGAGAGAGATGCAGAGATTCAGATGATGATTTCCATTGGCAGATGATGCGTAGCGTGGAGAACACGTGTCCATTTTTGCATCATATTTTTTTCTGATCTGGAATTCTTCCTTGTCACACCAAGAAGGGAAAGAAGCTGACTGCCAATGCACGGGCTATAGATTTGCGTTTTATGGAAATCTTGGGTTTCAGATTTGAGGAAAACACGTTTAACATAATCTCCTCTCCGGTAACTATGCTTTTCCACGGCCTCCCTGGAGGCGAAATGCACGTTGTTGTGGAAGAAATGGACCGGAGAAGAAAGAGCGAATCCGCAGCTATCAGTTCGGCCATAGATATGGGAGAATCTGAAACGGTAGGCAACTAAGCAACCACGCTTAGGGCGATTCCAATCGCGAGTTGAGAGCAGTTGTGTACAAATATCATAATGATCAGTAAAAAGTTCATGCAAAAATGCAGTAAGAGCAGTGAACTATAACATCATACTTGGGATATTAAATATACTTGACGTGGGATAGGCTATTAAAACTTGTTGGACTAAGAAAGAACTTGCTTTTTGAGTTTATTATTATTATTTGTATCTTTAACAATGTAGCCTATTTACTCTTATGGAATTATTTTGAATCACTGTCACAGAGCATTTTAGAGTAACCTAATAATGTAGTCTACTAATAGGCTAATGAATTAATATTCACATGCTAATCTGTTAATAGCAAATATCACGGGTGTTTTTATTATGCACAATCAAGTGTTTTTAAGCATGCGTTGCTTAGATATGTTGTCAATTTAAACGATATCATAATGAAATGTATATTTCATAATTTTATACTTTTGAATTTGTACAAAAAAACATTGCACATTCATACATTCTTTGGGTAAAAATAAGGAAAATACCCTAAAATATAAATGTACATTTCATATAGACTTTTAGGAAATAGCTTAAGACTAGAATGGTTGATAAAATGTAACTTGAGTTAAATGATAAATTAATTATAACACTGGCTTTCACTTTTTAGACTATGGGTGGGTGGAAGTGGTTTTATCTTTGATCTCTTCGACTATATGCTATAATTGATGTGTTATTATCATTATATCGCATTGTTCTTGTTAGGCAGTTGTAGTCAAAACAGAGATTTAAGCCAAAATACATTGGAAGAAGTGAAAGTTTTAACAAAATAAACTGTGTGTTGGTTTGTAAGTGTGTTTTGATCCTATTATGATTTATGTAATCCAAAATCTTAGTGCGAGTGAAGCCGTTTTATTTCGAAAGGTAAATAGCATGTGCTTTGTTGTTTGTTGTTGTTATTGGATGATTCTCTTTAAATGCCCAAAATGTTTATTACAGAATATGGTAAGGCCTATAGGATACATTTAGCTGTATGCCTATAAACTGACATATTTTAATTGGTGTAAACTTCAAAATGATGTAAATTTATAGTCAACATAAGCCTGTATTGTTCGGTGTAATATTTTCAGTCAGATATAATAACAGTTCATACAACAAAATAATGTCTGATAGGCTAAAATAAGCATATCCTAAAGGCAGCATATCTTGGGGCGGAAAGGAAACATTATTTCGATATGGGTGTTTGATGGCGCTGTTTATCTGTGTTTCATGTTTGTGTTTGTTTGGTTGTCTTTTAGAACATGTCGTGCATGAACAGCGACAGGGTGTCTTTGTGCGCGGGCTGCGGCGGGAAGATCGCTGACCGCTACTACCTGCTGGCAGTGGACAAACAGTGGCACATGCGCTGTCTCAAGTGCTGCGAGTGTAAACTCAACCTCGAGTCCGAGCTCACCTGCTTCAGCAAAGACGGAAGTATCTACTGCAAGGAAGATTATTACAGGTAACTCCATCAATCCCCCAAATGGTGCTGCACACCTGAACTAAAACATTTCTCAATAGTAAAGGTGTTGGGTTATGAAGAATAAGCACATTTATAGTCAGATGTCCCCGAAACGAGTCTCCTCCACCTGCACACATCACGAATTATAAATGTTGTTATTACAACCACATATAACAGGCTTTCATCTGGCCTACAGCGAGGCCAGACTGAGCTTTGACAATACGTTGAAGTGCCCTTGCACAAAATGCATTACAAATGGCCAGTGTGAGAGTGTCTCAGTACTGTGGGCTACATTGTTCTGTTTTTGAGCAGGCCTTGGTGCACACATACTGTAACTGCCACTGTATGTGCTACTAATTGACATGGATCATTTACATCCGATCAAAATGTGTCCGTGCACTGACCATGCAGGTTCTGTCCTCTCCGCAGAAGGTTTTCGGTCCAGAGATGTGCCCGGTGCCACCTCGGGATCTCGGCCTCAGAGATGGTGATGCGGGCCAGGGACTTGGTGTACCACTTGAACTGTTTCACCTGCACATCCTGCAACAAGATGCTAACGACTGGGGACCACTTTGGCATGAAAGACAGTCTGGTCTACTGTCGGCTGCACTTTGAAAATCTCATACAGGGGGAATATCAGACACATTTCAATCATGCGGATGTAGCCTCTCACAAAGGACTGGGACCTGCCAATGCATTGGGACTATCCTATTTCAACGGCGTGGGGAGTGTGCATAAAGGGCGGCCCAGGAAAAGGAAAAGTCCCGGGCCAGGAGCAGATTTAGCAGCCTACAATGCCGGTAAGACTACAGTAATAAAATGTAAATTTAAAATAAGCCTTTTCAGAATAACTCTACATTGACTCAATGAGCACTCTCCTCACAAAGTGTCCATTGCGTAAGACAAAATGACTACGCTGTGCAATTTATAATTATTGCCAAGGCCCGCTTTTGACAACGCAGGACAACAATCGAGTGCAACGAAGAGGTGGGACTGTGAGTCTTCATGCGATGATAATTGAAACAGAGTAGCCTAGCCTACTTGATCTCAATAATCTGTTAGTTATATTCACTGTAATACAATTTTTACAGGCCTACAGAGGTTGCCTGCATTATGCAATTAAAAAAATGTCGCCCTCCTGGTTCCATCATTTAATCTCATGAACAATGTGAAAGTTATGATAGCCTATATTGCGTTTGCAACCAATATTTTCCAACGATTATTTCAACAACTTCTTTCAGTTCATTTATTTAAGCTTAGCACGTAGCAAAAAAGTAACGTTGCCTCTTCTTTGATTTTACCATACAAAGTTGTGTTTTACCCACATGGACATTCCTCTTTTTTTTATATCATAAAAGCCTATATAGCCTAGGAGTGTACTCTTGCATTAGCTTATTTGTGTTCTGGAGAAACTAAAGACCGTGTTCATTTAGACCTAATATTCAAAAGAGTTTGACATAGTTTCTTCCAGGAAATTTTAAGGAGGTTGTTTTCTAATTTGATGCAGGTTATGTATCCAAAATCCCTCCCACTACAATTCAACTGTGTGTGGCAGGAGAAAGTTGAATCTATCATTTTCTTCTCCTGTCCTCTTTAAAACATTTATTTGAAGTTCCGGCTTTCACCCTAGCCATTTTCCACTTGTCAGACCCTATAGACATCTAAAGTTCCCCTGCTTGAGTTTGCGCACTCGGTTGCCGGTTGTTCTGGGACGGGGCCAGAATGTGTGTGCACTACAATATATCAATGAGACTTGACGAGTTATTCAGTAGTGATTGTGATCACCAAGAAGGCCATTCAATAGGGTACGCCTAAATGTCGGATCGAAGTGTGGGTCTTGAGAATTAAACATGACCGTCAGTTATTGTGTTAAACTGTTTTCATGTGCATACCAACTTTCATTAAAAAAAAGTCAATAGTAGAATTAGGGATTTATAAAGGTAGTGAAAGCACCTGATATTTAACTCTAGTCTATTCAAATAGGCTATATAGCCTAAAACGTATTTTCTCTTTAGGCCTACGCATCACTTGGTCATATCAAGATTTTTCACATGGTTCGTCATCTGTTTGAGCAACAACACTTTCATCAAGTAAACCAAAGTGCATTCCCCACAACACCTACGTGGAAAGGGTTAACTGCCCGAACAAGGCAATTGACCCACTGTTCATAGGCCGTCATTGAAAATAAGAATTTGTTCTTAACTGCCTTGCCTAGTTAAATAAAGGTCAAATAAAAAAATAAAATAGAAAAGGGGATGGGGCGTGCTCCGGGTCGCTACTGCCCTCTACTGTCTACCCATTGGGCCACTGACTGACATACAATATCAACCTACTGTATTAATAAACAACGCATTCAAGTATTGACTGAAGTTAACATCTGAAGTCACCTAACAACCTTTTACGGACGAAATCGACGTTTGGTTTGAATAAAGATCTCATACGGTTCTGAATGTGTTGTGGTCCTGCAGAAACAAACCAAAACATAATTCCCTATGTTATTAGAAAAGTTCACATCAGCCTATCAATGGCTTTTGAAGAATTGCGAAAGATAAATATTGTTTCTGTATATCTGGTGTTTGTGGTTAGTTGTCTGAACTCTTAAGTGTTATTCTGAGGAATGTGAATGACGAATATTTATCGTATGCAGCATTGAATATGTTTCAACTGTTATGAAAGATAGCAACACTTAAGCATTTGCCAAGAAAATACTGTCAGGGAAATATGTCATGTTTTTGCCGCCACGATTCGATTATCAAGGGCAGGCTATAGCATAATTACAATTAATAAGGCAACAACCACACCAAATAATAATAATAATAATAATTATACTATTAAAGTTAAGACTATTATTGTATTTGTGAAAAAACAAAAACATATTATTGCGTGCTTATTACTTCATCGCACTTCATCTGTTTTCAAGGAAGACTGGCATTTCTATTTTGCAAACTGCCAATGCATATTTAACAACGGAAGACCTCTAAATGTAAAGACAATCCTGACAACCCTAGCCAGAAAGTAATAGACATATTTTAATTTGTCAAGGTCTTACATAATCAGTAACCTATGACACCACATAGTGTGAGTGCTTGACAAAGGGAACAATAATTTCGCATCACTTGTTTTGAAATATGCTGATTAATGTATGTGAATTCAACAACACTTTTTGGGTATAAGCCTAAAAACGTGCAATTTGTTAAATATCACAAATAAATTAAATACGTTATAAATATAACATCAATATAACATCCTATTTTGATTATGGTACTGTGGGGTGTGTTAGAGCCTAATGAGACACTGTTTAATAGTCAGGCTGTGGTTTAATTTACAATCACTGTTTAATTATACCTATGCTTTTCGTGTGTATATTCCTCTACCTTGATGTGTGTATTCATTGCAACGCTCTCTACCAAACATTTCATTACTAAACCAATTTTAAAGCGTTGCATTAAAAGCCAGCTAGGGTGCATACAAGCCAGCATTTTGCTGATTTTAATTCATCAATTCAAAATATATCATGCAGCAAAATACATGACATGATCATGTTTAACTTCACTTATCCTTGAATGATACACCATATTCATGTGGTCTAAACAACATCTTATGTGTGTGTGTGTGTGTGTGTGTGGTGTCCTCCAGCACTCAGCTGTAATGAGAACGACGGAGACTCTATGGACAGGGACTCCTACAGCTCCAGTCAGAAGACCAAGCGCATGCGGACCTCCTTCAAACACCACCAGCTGAGGACCATGAAGTCCTACTTTGCCATCAACCACAACCCAGACGCCAAGGACCTGAAGCAGCTGGCCCAGAAGACTGGCCTCACCAAGCGTGTACTACAGGTTAGACACACACCTACACCATATTGTTCCTGATATTCAACAAAATGAGAAAAACTACACACAAAACAAAAAGTCTAAATGTTCTAGTGTATTATGATGGTAGCTAATATGATTGAATAATGGGATTTTGAAATCAAATGAGTAACAAGGGAGCATTTTCTATTTCAATTTCCAGATAAGAATGGTTTATTATGGGAAGTGGGGATCACAACATAGAGCGCTTGATTTCCACAAAGACCACAGCAAATTATCTGAACAAAAATTCTGTAAAAATCGCTTCGCTTTTATTGAAGCTCCCAGGAAACAAAGCAGTCATTTTGCATTTTGTTTTTCATGCCTGTTATTCCAGTTGAAACTGTCTTTCCCCACGGTTCCATCACTAATATTCGCTATGATGTTGCCTTGCTGGGGTACACAGGTCTGGTTCCAGAATGCTCGGGCCAAGTTCCGGCGGAACCTGCTGAGACAGGAAAACACGGGCGTGGACAAGACCTCAGACGGCTCCACCCTGCAGGGGGGCACGCCCTCCGGACCTGCCTCCGATATCTCCAACGCCTCCATGAGTCCTTCCAGCACCCCCACCACCCTGACAGACCTGACCAACCCCACCTTGCCCACCGTCACCTCCGTGTTAACCTCTGTCTCTGGCAGCATGGATGTTCACGAGTGCAGAAGCCCGTTGCAGACCACCCTGACCAGTCTGTTCTGATGCCCCCTTACAGACGGACCCCTTCAGCTTCATCTGATGCCCTGACCCTTTAAACACCCTCACCAGCCTCATCCCGAGGCCCCCCCCCCCCCCCCGACTCTGTCCCCTTGGAACTAAAACACAGACCTTTGACAGAGACATTTAATGGACTAGTAAAATTAAGGTAAAGGAAAAATACTCTTACTTTTACTCTGAGCCCATTTGAGAATATTTGCGTAGTGAGGCTGCCAAGCCTTGCAGAAGGAACAGTTATTGTTATTTTGTTGTGGTTGTTTTGTTGAGAACTGAAGAGACTTGATTTGCATTTTTCAATGTTTACAGAATGAAACTGTGGAAAAGAAGAAAAACTGCTTAATTTTGGAAATTCATTTTTTTCCAGCACAATATTTATGTTGTTGTACAGGAGTCACTGTTAGGAAACATTGAGAAGGATTGTAAAATGATGGGAAATCTGAGATTAAACACAGGCTAAAATATGCTATGACTGCCATGTGCCTTACACTTCAATTGTCCCCAACATATCCAGATCTGTTTCTCCCATCAAGATCGGATAGAAACACATATTCTTTTCTTTACCTCAGCAGAGAGTATTGTGGCTCAAGGGTAAAATAGTAAATGGTTCACACAAACAGTGTGTGCATGCGTGTGTGTTGTCTGTGTGTGTGTGTGAGCATGCTCGTGTGCATGTGTGTGCGTGCGTAAGTGGGTTTGTGATTGTGGTCTAAATGTAAGTTTAGAATTAATTTGAGTTGGCAGACTAATTATTGCTGTTAAATAAATAAAAAATGACATGTTCACACACACACACACACACACACACACGCACACACACGCGCACGCACACACACACACACACACACACACACACACACACACACACACACACACACACACACAGATCTGTGATATGATATCATACACTAGGTTGAAATGTTACAGCCAATGAAAGCTAGTTTTGTTTTGAAATATTGTGCTCTTACAACTTGTATTTATCGTACAAGAACAACAATTCTATACCTCATTTACATAAGAAATGTATCAATTAGTATGTTTCTGCTGACCTAAAACCTGCTATGACATACACACTCTCATCCCAACCTCTTACCTCAACTCAGTTTCCACTGTTCAACACAACTTAAATGAAGTTACATGAAACAACAGTCAACTGGCTTTCATATCCCTGATATGTTCAGTATCACAAACCAGGACTTTTACTTCTAGGAATAAAAAGATCAGTAGAAGATGAGGTGTACGAGTGAAAATAGGCAGTGATATCACTAATGATTCAGCTTCATCCATCCAACACACTACTACTACTACTACTACAGTACTTCAACTACTGTACTACTACGACGACGACTACTAGTACTACTACTTCTAATACAGTACTACTACTACTACTACTACTGCTACTAGTACTACTACTACTATTACCCCAATTATACTACACTACTTCTACTATTACTATTACTACTACTACTACTTCTTCTACTACTACTACTACTACTACTACTACTACTACTGCCCTACCTATACCACAATACTTCTACTATTACTACTACTACTTCTTCTACTACTACTACTACTGCTACTACTACTGCCCTACCTATACCACAATACTTCTACTATTACTACTACTACTACTACTACTACTACTACTACTGCCCTACCTATACCACAATACTTCTACCATTACTACTACTACTACTACCACTACACTACTTCTACTACTACTTCTAATATTACAACACTACTTCTACTACTACTACACTACTTCTACTACTATTACTACCTCTACTTCTACTACTACTACTACTATTACTACCTCTACTACTACTTCTACTACTACTACCACTACACTACTACAACCCTACTTATACTACACTACTTCTACTACTACTTCTACTACACTACTTCTACTTCTACTACCACTACTACTACTTCTACTACTACACTACTACTACCCTACTTATACTACACTACTTCTACTATTACTACTACTTCTACTACTACTACACTACTACTACTACCCTACTTATACCGCACTACTTCTACTATTACTGCTACTACTACTACTACTACTGCTACTACTACTACATCTACTACTACTGCTACCACACTACTTTTACTTCTACTACTACTTCTACTACTACTACTACTACTACTACTACTACACTACTTATATTACTACTTCAAATTCTACTTCTAATACTTCTACTACTACTACTGCTACTATTACTACTGTACACTACTTCTAATACCACACTACTTTTACTTCTACTACTACTTCTAATACTACAATTACTACTACTACTACTACACTACTTCTACTACTACTTCTAATTCTAATACTACTACTACTACTACTACTTCTTATACTACTCCTACTGCTACCTCTACTACTACTACTATTACTGTACCAGAGCCTGCTGGTGTCCAATGCTGTATGGTTATTGACAGAGGACTTACTGTTTTCCTGCACCTTCTTGTACAGATCCCAACCATTTGATGTAGTCTTCAGTTCTGCAAGAAATATAAAAAATGACTTACAGCATAACTTTTGTCATTCTTACAAATCTGTCCCTTCACATCTGTATGTTTTGTATTACACCAATTAAAGCACTAACCTATTTTGCATTGCTGTGCTAAAGTCTCATATTGAGCTGGTTTGTCATCTACAGTATCTGTAGTGGGTGGTAGTCCTGTCATGGAATAAAATCAGGCTATGCATGTACAGTCCCTTCATTTGAGCATTCCATAGATTCTGTGCTAGTGTGGCAGATCCAGACTAGAGCTATGATTGGAATTGCAGAAATGTGGGTAATGCGAGGCCCTGCTTTCTCTTATGAAATTATGGATGAGTCCTGCTCATGTAACTGTTCAGACCAGGGCTGAATGGCTTTTGTGGGAGATAATGTTTTCTAGATGAATTTACTCGGCCACAGACAGTTGATGACCTGACCTGAACTCTAACAGTACAGGCAAGGTTTGGACCAACCCTTGACTAATGTAAAACTAATCCGTTAGTATCCTCCATGTTGGCTCTTAGTTACAGTATCTCAACAGGCTGCTGGTGCTACCATACCATATGTGACCCACACCCGGGCTGCTGTACACACTATGTTAACTAACCGTTAACAATCAACGTTAAACCAACATCCCACTGGGCACAAATGTCAATTCAACCTCTATCCCAAATTGGTTCAACGTCATTTCATTGAAATAACGTGGAAACAACATTGAATCAACCTGTGTGTGCCCAGTGGGATAGTAACACCTACTCTCTGTGGACAAGAAAAGTTGACTTTTCGAACAACAAAACAAGCTTCTCTAGCCAAGAGAAAGTTGATTGCAGTTGGCAGCCTTCCCTACAGTGTAATAATAAAAAATCTGTTTCATGGGCAGTTTTCCCCTCTCAGCTGGGGCAATATGCGTCCAATTTTTCCATGGCACCACCAACTGCCAGTTCAGCTGAATCTAATCATAAATCTATGAGAAATTTCCACCTAAAAATATCAAGGAAGTTTACACTATTTTATTTCTATACGTGTAAATTTAATTAGGGACGTAACCTTTTGAGAATGATGTCCTCTAAGTTATGTAGGCTTAACAGATTTTGCTATACAGGCCACATTGATATGTAGCTTTATTATAGAAATACATGAATCAAGAAAGGATATTACAAGCTCACTTTCTAGTCAAGGTATTTACATTCTCATAAGTGATGGTTAGTATTGTGCCCTAAAACTGCCTGTTTTGGTAGTCTGAGTTGAAATGTTAATTGGCCAACATTCACACAGATGTCTGGTGAGCACACCTGGCTACTCTCACACTTACAGCTCTCTCTGGCAGTTTTCCCCAAAACAATCAACGCCATATGTGTGATTTTATATGGATCAGTTCATGTGTGTGTGCGCGAGTGTGTGTGTCGGTGTGTCAGTGTGTGTTGGTGTCAGTGTGTGTGTGTGTATTTATGTGAATGTATATGTGTGTTTTGGTTCCTGAGTGAGAGCGAGAGAAAGAGAGAATGTGTGAGTGCGTATATGCAAGTGTGTACGTGTGTTGTACGACAAGGGTATAATGAAGGGTGTTTCTCTGTTGTATTTTACATCCATTCTATACAATATTCAGTGACAACAAAGCTAAACAATTACGGAGGCAAGGAGTGGACTGACATCTAATGGTAAGACCGAGGAGGGGTATAAATTAATGGGTGAAATGCAGTTCAAATGGTAGAATTCAAGTGGCAGTTAAGGATTTTGGCTGTGCGGCTTTATGTTAATGTGAGATGTGAACCCACTGGTTGGTTTATCCAGTAATTACAAGAGAGGAAAATCTGAGGCCTGGCAACCATAATGCAGAAATAACAGAACAGCCTCATAACCACACATTTACTGTTTGTTAATAGATGCCTATGTCTGTTACAGAGGGATTGTTGTTTTAAGAACAATTAAACCTGCTTACGGAATTTAGGAGAAGATTTAGGGAGATTTTAGAAATGTGAAAAAAGCCTTCCACGTCTCCACTCCAGATGCCGTATTCATTGCAACATAACAGAGAGGATGGGACTCTAGAGGCATACAGTTGAAGATCAATAACGCCGTCTTTTGAATAAAGACAACACTGACTGCGGCAATGCAGGCGAAAAAGGGAACTTCCCTGCATAAGGTCTATTACAGTATTTGTTCCCTGAGCTCCTTTATTACCAGTCTCTGGTTCTGGGTGTCCTGGACACGGGCCTGTCTTCCAGGCTGGTCCCCACCCAGCTTTCCCATCAAACAGGCTGCCAAGCTGGGGCTGAGGTGGACCACTGTTGGGCGTTAGAACCAGTCTCTGCAGAGGGTGCCCTGCCAATGTGTTGCCCAGATGTACCCTCACATTCACAGAAAGCTGTGTGATGAAGGCTTTAATAGAGAGGCTGGTCTTTAAAACACATCAGGCTATACATAAATAGAGGGCCATATAAAGTGTAATATGTAATATTACTGCCACATTTCACCAGCATCTTCTCTAAATTTTAAAGGTATTCTCTAAATATTAAAGGTCTTCTCTAAATATTAAAGTTTTTCTTTATTTTAAATGGTGTGCCGGAACAACATTTTACAGATATGCCTGAAACATCCTTTTCCACCCTCTACATGTTTCTGATGCACAATGTGAATAGCAGGCAACCTTCAAATGAACATGACATCTCTTTTCACACGACATCCTAGTACACTACTGATTGGTCCACAACTTCCTCTAATGTATTAAACATATTCTAATGGGAGCAGCCTGTGTGAAGGTCCCTGCAGCTGCTCTCTGAAAGCTGGCACATACTAGTGCACTAAACATACTGTGTAGAAATACACAAGAATGAGGATTCTTGTGGTGTGTATACACTTGCATATGAACATTCACAAGAATCACACACACACGCACGCACACACAGACACACATTTAGCAAAGGAGCATGGCTATAAATAAAGAGCAAAGGAGCAGTGGCAGATGATTGGAGGGAACATGAACATGAGAAAGGTTACACCAACCCAGCAGCACATTAGTCTTGTTTGGACACAAGCTGCTTGATTCTCCAACTGAGTGTTGAGAAATCCCGCGACATCAGCACTTAATCACCGCCTGTTCCCCATTATAAATCAGTTGACACCTGAACTTTATTCTGTACGCGTTGTAAAGGCCACAGGCACAGGCTCACGCTATTAGGAGGGAGCTGATCCATTGTGTGTACATTCAGGTCAGAAAACTAGCCGTTGGATACACACTGCATGCGTCACCTGAGTAATTGTGGAGCAGAAACAATAATAAGACTCCAAAGAAAATAGACAACTCATGATATCTCTCTCCTATGTGCTGCTTTCATCCATCAATATAAACACAGGCCCTACTATCTGAAGGAAGGTTTTGCAAAATGATGTCGATACTACAGTATTTCACACAACATATAACAACTAAAACTGCCCGAAGGTTATCAAGACAAAAGATTGAATTTGTCCTCATGACCTTTTGATGTCAGGATGTATCCACCTCATGTTCTGTATGTGTTCACATGTTATGAGTATGAGTATGCATGTGTTTGCTTGTTTATGTGCAAATGTTTTTGTCTCACATACGCAAGGAGCATCCCATTGATGCTCGTCTGTTGATGCGTCAATGACATCTTCACCGAGTGTCCTCTGGTCCGCAGCAGGAGCATGTAGCTAGCACACTAGAGTTGTCAAGCCCTGTCCCCTGCTCCTCCTGTTCTTTATGCCGGCCAGACAATAGGGCAGACCTCCCAGCACTGCAGCTGGGCCTTGGCCCTCCATACAACAACACCCGCCTCGGCTCCTGTACTTGGGAAAACTTCCCTGGGATTCAACTGTCACTCATGGGCGGCCAAAGGCTCAGTGAAAGGCTGTGTGCTGGCTGAGTGGTGAGCATTTCTGAGGCCATAGCGGGTGGAGAAGAAAGGCCATTGTTCTGTTACTCCCCACTCCACCAACCCAGCTCTCGGGGTCTCTGGAAACGGGGCCACAGTAAACAAACAATACACCCCGATGAATGGATAATGATGCACGTGTTTACTGAGTGGGATCTCAGCAGCGTGTTCTCTGGTCTCCCCACAGAAGCGACACCATAAAAAGGGGATTTCAATTTGCATGGGCAAGCTTTTATTGAAGATTGTTTCTAAAGAGATTTCCCTGGACAGATTGAATATTTTGTTTGTTTTGTGTATCCTTGATATACTTCACTTATCCTTCTCAACTCTTCATTAAGGGAGAGAGCTTGACTTTCAGTTGGCTGGTTTGGTTTTCTCTTGATGATAAATAACTGTGGTGTGAATCGTGAAATCATGAATGTAATCCTCAGGCTACGCAGGCAGCTTATCATTCATCTCTGCTCACAGAGAAATATTTCTCCCATGCAACAACTTCTCTGTGCTTTTCCCCCTAAGACACTATTTGATTGAATTCATGCTATATATTCTACAGTAGCCTATTCAACATACTAAATAATGACATCTATAGCATTGTTTCACCATCTGGTCTGGGACAAAGGGTGTCTATTAATCGAAAATTACTAACCAAAATGTTTCAATGGCATCAAGGTCACATTTTCTGGCTATGCCAAATTCGCCTTTTATATTGCAGAACATTTACATATTAGACTAAAAAAACACCCAGAAACGTTGCCAATACTAATTTGTATTCATACACTCAATCATGTTTGGCTGTCCGTTGGGAATGAAGGTGTTTCTAGTGTTCCTGCCTTTCTACTTGAGGGATTAAAACATGTAACAGGCCACATGCATACAAGCTCTAAAGCAGCTCCTTTTACTTTCACAAGGGGACCGGTGGTATTGTTCTGTCTGCTCCACATTGGGAGGCTCAGGGTCTTTGGTGCACACCGGAAGAGAGCACGGGAACAATTCCTCTCACAAATCCATCTCCTCACCTCACAAGGGTCTCCCCCCGGCATTCCAATGCCAGAGAACCATCAAGCTCAGGGGGCTACTATTCAAAGTCACTTGACTCAAGAGAACTCTCTTTGAGCGGTAGGGGGCAAAATGCTCTCTGGGGCTATTAAACACAAGCACCACAGAGGGAACTTGTTCCTATATTTAAGGATTCTATGAGGGTGAAATATTGGATTCCTCATAACTCTTTTTGCATTTCAGGAGTGTGAAGCCTGGGGACAAGCTGAAGAGACTTTATATAGACTAGACTGAAAGAAATGCTTAGGTTTTAGTTGAATAGTAAATCTTAGTTAAGATGAGGAATGTTTTTTCAACTGATCAACATTAAATGTACTACTTATTAAGCTACACATTTCTTGTTTTTCCATGTCCTTGTATATTTGCTTGTAGAAACTCATGTGCACTGACACAGGTAGACACACAGGCAAGTACCCATAAAAAACACAAACAGTCACAAAGATGCGCACACACACCATGAACCTCCTGCAACTTCAAAAGGTGTTTTGATCAGAAATCTGTCATCCAACTCTCTTGGATTCTCTTTTCTGAGGCATATTATATATTTTACGGCATTCTTTTCTGTTGGCTTATGAACATCAAATCCAGAGAGCTGCATAGGCCTCATGTTTGCATTTTCTTAATCTAGGCTTTGTCATATTTCAGTCTTTCTGCCACCATTCGTTCTTTGAGATATGAACTATAAGTCATAATAATAAAGCTAGAGATGGAAACACTGCAGGTAGACAATGGAGTTTGTCCTATGAAACCAAAGTCAACCTTTGCGTGATAATGAAAGTGTTTTTGTCCATACCCCATGGAAAAATATATTCAGAAATGAAAGATTTGCTTAATGAAAAAAAATTATATAATATGCTGTCACAAAAAAGCCAATATGTGAACACCTCTTCTACCACAGAAATGCTCCATGAGAGACTAATCATCTGGAATATGTTATTTGTCTCTTTATTGTCCAATAATGTCCGGATCAAGCTATTAACTAAGGGAGGAGAATCCAGCACCATGGCGGTGAGCTATTATTCATATGATAACGTGAATCATAGAAACAACTTAATCTACCTGAGGCGCCCCGAAGGTATGAATTATGAAGGCATTTATGGGCGCCTTGTACACGGCTGTGTTTATTCTCAATTTATGGCTGACAGAGCCGAGAGCAGGAACGCCACTTTGAAACCCTTAAAACTCTGTGTTTTATTACGCCGCGGCAGCACTGCACAGTTACAGTAGGACCACAAACGACTCCCCGCGGACCTGCCTGCACAGCCGTCCCTACATTCTTAATTTTCAAGACATAATTATTTTCAAAAACACAGCCTCTCTGGAAGACCATGTTTATAAAGGTGATGAATTACTCTCATAAATACACTTTTTTTTTTCATCAAAAACATTGAGGATGAGAATGTTTTGGGAGCTCAAAATAAAACGTGACCTCATGGTATGTGGCAAGATGTGATGATCCCGAGGAGGAAGGATTCATATATTTTTGGATAAACTTTTGTATTATCACCCAAGCAACACGGGGGGAAATTATTCCTTTGACAAGAGCAGCAGGTAGCCTAGCAGTTAAGAGCGTTGAGCCACGAACTGAAATCTGTCGATGTGCCCTTGAGCAAGGCACTTAACCCTAATTGCTCCTGTAAGTCGCTCTCGTCTACTAAAATGTAAAATGAGAGAGCATGTGAGAAAAATGGGGAGAGACAACGAGAGAGACAGGAAGCAGCATTACGCTGGTGGGCACAAAACAGTGATGAATAGATGACACATAGCAGTAGTGACAGACAGAACAGATGAGTTACGGGAAATTAGAATAACAACGTTATGCCTTGTCTTTTCTGTCATCCCAGAACTTTCTTCTGGGGACCACCTGAGCTATCTCAACCTGGATTACCCCAACCCAACCTGTACTGTAGGTTAAAACTAGCTCGAACAGGTCCTTCCAGAGTAAAACATGTTTGTAACCTACCAACACATTATTTCAGCATGCTTGTAACAATGTTCAAATGAAATGGATATCCAAAGGCAACATGGGCTCTGTGTTCAGGAAATTGAATGGTATGGAATTAACTCCATGCACATTAGGTGGTTGTCCTTGTAATTGACAGTCAGGAATGGTGATTATTGGCCCATCAGTTACAGCTGTCTGCCTCGCACCAGCTCCAGCCACTGTTCCCCTGACATGCCTGGACAAATTAAGCACATATTTACAATGGGTTAGAAATAACTGGAGGAATGTCAATTTGTGACCATGAATGATGACCCCATGGTTGCACATGTCAGAGTGGGAGGCATCAGGCATACAGGCCTGGAGGTCTTTGCTCTCCTTCACAGACAGACAGAAACAGCTCTGTGCTGCTGGCATTGTTACCCTAACCAATATTTACAGCAGACCATTATTACACATCATCAACATTAGCTCTTGACCAGTCAACATGTGCTAAAGCATAACGTGGATACTCATCATTAATGTTTAGATACAACCCTGAAATAAATAACCCAACCACAAATAGTTATGTGGGTTATCATTAAATAGCGCAATTTGAAATGAACATTTTATACAAACCAAAATTAATGATCCTTGTTGATCCCCCCCCCCCCCCCCACACACACACACACACACACACACACACACCAAATAATGACATTGTGATTTGCACAATTCCTTAGAGAAGACTGGAATCAAGCAAATGGTTTCTAACTAGATGGGAATACAGCTTCGACCGGAACATTTTCATAGCAGGTTAGGAGAACTTAAACAGTAGATTAGAAGAATGAACGTAGCAGGTTAGGAGAATTTAAACAGTAGATTAGAAGAATGAACGTAGCAGGTTAGGAGAACTTAAACAGTAGATTAGAAGAATGAACGTAGCAGGTTAGGAGAACTTAAACAGTAGATTAGAAGAATGAACGTAGCAGGTTAGGAGAACTTAAACAGTAGATTAGAAGAATGAACGTAGCAGGTTAGGAGAACTTAAACAGTAGATTAGAAGAATGAACGTAGCAGGTTAGGAGAACTTAAACAGTAGATTAGAAGAATGAACGTAGCAGGTTAGGATAATTAGGTTAAGGTAAAGAAAAGGGTTAGGGTTAGTGTTAGCTAAAATGCTCTCCTAACCCGATACAACAAGTCACTTCAGGTCTTAGCTGTATTCCATCTAGTCACAAGTGCCCATGGCGTACGCACCTGGATGTTCTAGTACATCCTACAACTATGTCCAAACATGCCATTTTGAACCATTTTGATTGGATGATATAAAAGGGATAACGTGTTTCACGGCATACAAGTCGACAGAAGTCCAACAGGTGTAAAAACACAGAAAGATCAAAAAGACTAAACAGGCATTACTACCAATACTCTACAACTGTTGGAACAGGTGCGGTCTACCAGGCAACTGTGTTCCTGGAGTACCTGCGGTACTCCAGGAACACAGTTGCCTACACCTGTTCTAGATCATGTACAGGGGTGACTACCCCTGGTCTAGGAGTAGGACCCACAGGGGACTGAGCAAAGTAGCCTACAGGGCCAGTAAGGAGAATGCGGGAACACAAACAAATGATACAATGATATGAAAATCAAATAAAACAAAATTAAGAAAACCTATGCCTCGTAGGTGTTTGCAAATGTCCATGAGCTCCTAACAACAACATCCATGATCAAAAAGTATTTCAATAATGACATGAAATAATGAGAGATTTTTAGACCCAAAACTTCTGCCAGCGCACAGCCATGTTCTCAGAGGCGGGTTTTCTGACTCTAGGACCTAAGCTACTTCTTTTGTTCCGAAACATTTCCAAACATTTTCAAAAATTTGTGCAGTTTGGGACTGGAAAATAATTGTTCTGTAGCTTTGAGTTATTTGTGCTCTGTTGCCACATGGTTCCTGGCCAAGTAGCCGGACAGTGAGCCTTTAATACATTCTGTAGTAGGCCTGTAACTTGTACTCGGATGTAAGCCTGATATGCACTCTGTATTACCCATCCCTTTTGTGGTGGTGACAGTACTGCAGTAGACTACTAGTAGGACTAGGAATAATTAGACTAACTGACCAGTTTACTAATTGTAGTGAGCAAAAGGCTAATCCTCATCAATTAGGCTACAGACATAAGGGGGGTAGGTGTATGAATGAATGAGATTAGTAATTCATTCAAATTAGCCTATCATGTTAATTTAGTGTGACATTGATGTAGATTATCAATGAAAGCCTTATTACAGCAATTGAATTGAAAACTACTGTACATTGGGAAGCATGATATTAGTCACATTGTTGTTAGAGCTTGGCATAATCACAGAGACAGACACCGGATGAAAACGTGCGGTCTTGTGTTTGTGCGGGTAGACCAGTAGAGTATATCGGGCAGATATGAATTTTTCATAAACCTTAGGCAGAGGAGAAGAAGAAGAAAGTGACTGATGGAGTATCCATTTGTGTTCCCTAGGGAGCACTGTTTTGCTCTCCAGTTCACTGATAGTCAGAGATGACTTGAGCTGCCTCTCAAGGGGAACAGCAGGAGCACAGAGGCACCCTTTGGAGGAAAGCTCAGCATCCTCTGTGATGTACGGAGTTGTGTGAAGATCAAAGCCATTGTCCAGTCCCCTCAGTCTCCACTCTTTAGGGAAAAGTCAGGGGTGTTGAGAAACGAATGGCCCTGGGGGGGTCAATGAAAGGACGTAAGGAGCTGAAAAACATAACATTACTGACGTGCACAGGTGCAATTCTCTCTTGAATCCCATGAATAGATTCAGTCCAATATGCTGTTGTAACAAAGCATAACGAAGCCTACTGTATCTCTTTATTATTTTCCCATCATACCCCTGCAACTCATCCAGAACGCCGCAGCACGCCGGATGTTCAACCTTCCCAAGTTCTCCCACGTCACCCCCCTCCTCCCATGTCACCCCACTTCACTCTCCACTGGCTCCCAGTCAAAGCTCGCATCCAGTTCAAGACTCTGGTGCTTGCATATGGAGAAGCGAGGGGAGCTTCCCCTCCCTACCTTCAGGCTATGCTCAAACTCTACATCCCGAACACTCCTTTCTACCAACTCTGGTCTTTTGGCCCTCCCATCCCTATGAGGACTCGACTCCTGCTCATCCCAGGCAAAGCTCTTCTCTGTCCTGGCACCCCAGTGGTGGAACAAGCTTCCCCTAATGTCAGGACAGCTTAGTCCCTGCCCATCTTCCAACAACTTCTGAAACCCTACCTCTGTAAAAAGGACAAACACTATTGTCAGAATGTGTTGAACAGTGGCTGAAAAGACTGTGATATTAGAGAGATCCAGCTAAGAGTAACGTCCCTTGGAATTGTTTCCTACGTTGTGTCAGCTGAACCTATTAAATGCTACTACTGTGTTCTGTGTAGCCTCATGTGAGTTCCAGGCATTCTCACATGTTTCTTCACAGGTAGCTTATTGTTATTCCACCAGTACTTGTTATTTTGTGTACTGATGAGCCATATTTATTTGTGCGTGGTGTGTTGGTGCATATGGGGGCACAGTGGAGAGAGGTCAGTGGAAGAGAACCAGTGTTCGGAAGCTTTGCTTTGTTTCAGTTTCCTGAGAAGTTGATAATTAGTTTAAAACTGGTATTCATCAACCTCCAGCACATCCCTGGTGTGGGAGTCTGTGAAGTTCATCTTAATGAACCTGGCTCCCCCCTTTATGCATTGTGCCTTCATGCATTGCGGTGCATGGATGGATGAGATGAAGAGTAGGAGGCATATGAATGCATGTCAGGAGAAAAAGGAATGCTGTTATTGATTTCATTTTGTTTAATGATGTTAGGAGCAGCCCAGAGTGCTGATCCTTTTTACCTTGATAGGTGTGTGTTAATGCCTGCTGCATTGTGGGTAACCCCTGATGCTTGCGCGAAGCACCCCTCTCCCAGGGAGCACTGAGGGGGAGGACCAGGCTGGCTAATTAATAATTCACCCCAGGCTGGGCTTCCTCCCCGGTGGCTCCACAGTCTGGGCTCCATGTTATCACACACAGCTACCATACCAGCCAGGAGTCAAGGTTAGTGGTAATGATAGAACGAAACCACTCCAACAATAGCCCAAGATTGGCCTTCCCAGTGGTGTTGGAAAGGGAGAAGAGCAGATGAGAATAGAATGAAGCCTTCACTGGTAGCACCGACAGACAGGCATTTTTAAGGAGCGCTGTTAGCCTGTATAAAGCCCTTTGCTAGGACTTCTTAGGAGTGTAGTATAAAAATTAATGCAGAGGTCTTGGAGAGTAAATATTGAATAAGTGCAGCTCAATCGCAATGAAAATCAAAAGCACCTCTCCGGGAGCTGTTGGCCCCTGCGACTCTGTGGTGGTGCGCTGACCTCTCTGCATTAGCATTATTTTAGCTGAGGAGACTGGAGGTGTGTTGTTGGAGGCAAGGGGGTGGGGGTGGATGGGGGTGGATGGGGGTGGTAGTGGGGGCATGCTGACAGCCTGTGGTGCAAACAGGGTAAGAGTAACGGGTTGGAGAGGCGTGAGCCCTTCTGTTCAGCCAGGTCCCTGTGATGCTCTCATGCAGAGGAGGAGAAGTGTATACAACCGCAGCCATCAGGAGTGCCAAGGCCTGGGGCCCTCACTGGCAGACTCGGTGAGTAAACCTTGACTCGCTGCACTAAGACAGCCCACGCTGAACACAAGGCCTGCCTGACCCAAGACAGCATTTTGGCAGCGAGATGGTTTTAGAGGGAAAAGAGCTTAGCTAACTTGAACCCTGTATGCACAGCTTTTAGCCTATGAGATCAGCTTGATAGAGATCATCCCAAAGAGCATGTTCCCCCTCACTTTTCACAATGTTATAAACTAATACTCACAAAACGAAAGGCCAAACTATGTCTAGGAGGCAAGTTTTGCCATCAGTGAGTATGGTATCTAATTTTTAGATTTATCTAATATTTTCCAGTCTGTGGTTCGGTCAAGTTTGATTGTGGATAATGTGTAATCGCCTGACAGGGTCTGTGTGATCTAGTCATGGGGTTGTAAGGATGCTGGTCACTGCTAGGGTAAAGTGCACCTGTCTGCAGCTTCTCAGATAGAACTACTGTACTATTAACGTAACGTAGCAGGCGTGAAAGAAACACCTGAGCAGTGTTCGTTTCTTTCTGGTCCTGACGAGAACAAACAACTGTCGGGAGAGGATCTCTTCTGCACTGTTCAACCAATCCAGTAAATGTGCAGTAAATGTGGAGGAGGAGTTAAGATAGAGTGTCACACTGTCAATGTCCAAAACCTCTCTTTCCATTTCCCCTGAAAACCAGAAGCATCCAATTATTTCTCACTCCGCTCAGGGTGCTCTACTATAGTCTGGAGTTGTCCATGTCCTGGCTCCTCAAATAAAACTAGACTAGAGTATGAGAGTTGGCCATGTTGTCCTCAAGAGAAATGTGTATCATTCTGTGTTTTTATTTGTTATGTCTTTTGTCTTTTGAAGCACAGCACCAAAACGAATTTCCCCCTGGTGGGTTAACAAAGTTGATCTAATCTAACTACCCACTAACAACAAATATTCCCACAATTTTAGAGAACATTCCCTTTAGAGAACATTCCCTTCATTCTGTCATTACCCAATGTTTTTATAGGAATGTTCCCATGATTTGCAGGGAATGTTTCTAAAATACCATTTGCTTAATTAATGTCAAATAGAACTGACCCATGGTCTCAGAACATATACAGTATATTCATGTTCCAGACACATTTCATGGGAATGTAGCAAGAACATGAATGTGACCAGATTTCTGTGGGTTAGGGAAACATTCCATCAACGTCCCACCAAACATACACAGAACATGGTCGCCATGTTCTCACAGGACATAAGATATTCATATTCTAGACATGTTTCATGTGAACGTGGCAAAACACTAACGTGTCCAGATTTCTGTGGGTTAGGAGAATATTCCATCAAAGTCCCACCAAGCAAACACAGAACACGGTTGTAATATTCCCAGAAGATAAGATATTAATGTTGTAGACACATTTCATTGGAACGTTGCATGAACATTCATGTGTCCCCAAGAACTGATCATTACACACCACGTCTTGTTTATTTATTTATTTTATTCCACCTTTATTTAACCAGGTAGGCCAGTTGAGAACAAGTTCTCATTTACAACTGCGACCTGGCCAAGATAAAGCAAAGCAGTGCGACAAAAACAACAACACAGAGTTACACATGGGATAAACAAACGTACAGTCAATAACACAATAGAAAAAGTCTATGTACAGTGTGTGCAAATGTAGTAAGATTAGGGAGGTAAGGCAATAAATAGGCCATAAAGGCGAAATAATCAAAATTTAGCAATAACACTGGATTGATAGATGTGCAAGTAGAGATACAGGGGTGCAAAAGAGTAAAACATTTTTAAAAAAGAACAATATGGGGATGAGGTTGAGGGTGTGCTATTTACAGATGTGCTGTGTACAGGTACAGTGATCGGTAAGCTGCTCCGACAGCTGATGCTTAAAGTTAGAGGAAGATATAAGCCTCCAGCTTCAGTGATTTTTGTAACTTGTTCCAGTCATTGGCAGCAGAGAATTGGAAGGAAAGGCGACCAAAGTAGGTGTTGGCTTTGGGGATGACCAGTGAAATATACCTGCTGGAGCGTGTGCTTTGGGTGGGTGTTGCTATGCTGACCAGTGAGCTGAGATAAGGCGGAGCTTTACCTAGCAAAGACTTACAGATTACCTGGAGCCAGTGGGTTTGGCGACAAATATGAAGCGAGGGCCAGCCAACGAGAGCATACAGGTCACAGTGGTGGGTAGTATATGGGGCTTTGGTGACAAAACGGATGGCACTGTGATAGACTACATCCAATTTGCTGAGTAGAGTGTTGGAGGCTATTTTGTAAATGACATCGCCGAAGTAGAGGATCGGCAGGATAGTCAATTTTACGAGGGTATGTTTGGAGGAGGCTTTGTTGCGAAATAGGAAGCCAATTCTAGATTTATTTTGGAATTGTTTAATATGAGTCTGGAAAGAGAGCTTACAGTCTAACCAGACACCTAGGTATTTGTAGTTGTTCAAATATTCTAGGTCAGAACCATCCAGAGTAGTGATGCTAGTCAGGCGGGCTGGTGCGGGCAGCGATCGGTTGAGAGCATGCATTTCATTTTACTAGCATTTAAAAGCAGTTGGAGGCCACGGAAGGAGTGTTGTATGGCGTCAAAGCTCGTTTGGAGGTTTGTTAACACAGTTTCCAAAGAAGGGCCAGATCTATACAGAGTGGTGTTGTCTGCGTAGAGGTGGATCAGAGAATCACCAGCAGCAAGAGCGACATCAACAGTTAGGAGTGTCTCCCCCTTTGAAGAGGGGATGACCGTGGCATCTTTCCAAACTTTGGGGATCTCAGACGATATGAAAGAGAGGCTAGTAATAGGGGTTGCAACAATATTCTTCTGATAATTTTAGAAAGAGAGAGTCCAGATTGTCTTGCCCAGCTGATTAGTAGGGATCCAGATTTTGCAGCTCTTTCAGAACGTCAGCTGTCTGGATTTGTGTGAAGGAGAAGCGGGGGGGCTTGAGCAAGTTTCTGCGAGGGGTGCAGAGCTATTTGCCGGGGTAGGGGTAGATCATTTTCGTCAACATCCCCTGAATTGCAGTGCGCCAAATTCAAATTAAATTACTAAAAATATTACATTTTCATGAAATCTCAAGTGCAATATAGCAAAACACAGCTTAGCTTGTTATTAATTCACCTGGCGTGTCAGATTTCAAAAAAGCTTTTTGGCGAAAGCATACCAAGCGTTTATGGAAGGACATCTCTCTCAGCAGACAAAACATTACAAACAGCTAGCAGCCAAGTAGATTGGTCACGAAAGTCAGAAAAGCAATAAAATTAATCGCTTACCTTTGATTATCTTCGGATGTTTGCACTCACGAGACTCCCAGTTACACAATAAATGTTCCTTTTGTTCCATAAAGATTATTTTTGTATCCAAAATACCTCCATTTGGTTGGCGCGTTATGTTCAGAAATCCACAGGCCCGAGCGGTCACGACCGGGCAGACGACAATTCCAAATAGTATCCGTAAAGTTCGTAGAAACATGTCAAACGTATTTTATAATCAGTCCTCAGGTTGTTTTTACAATAAGTAATCAATAATATTTCAACCAGACTGTATCTTCTTCAATAGGAGAGAGAGAGAAAATGTCTGCTCCAAGCTGTTGCGCATGCAAAACGCTGCTGGTACCCATGCAAAACGTTGCTGGTACCCAGCCATCCAATGACACAATGTGATCTTTCTTGCTAATTTTTCAAAGTAAAAGACTGAAACTATGTCTAAAGACTGTTCACAACATGTGGAAGTCATAGCAAAATGAATCTGGTTGATATCCCTTTAAATGGAGCGAAGGCAGGCAATGGAACAGAGAGCTTTCAGGAAAAACAGCACTTCCGGGTTGGATTTTCCTCAGGTTTTCGCCTGCAATATCAGTTCTGTTATACTCACAGACAATATTTTGAGAGTTTTGGAAACTTTAGAGTGCTTTCTATCCTATAGAGTGTTTTTTTAAGAGTGCTTTCTATCCTATTCTGAATTATATGCATATTCTAGATTATGTTTCATTTGGGCATGTTTTTCATCCAAACATCAAAATACTGTTTCATGAATACATGTTTCATGATAAACCACTCATGGTGTGATTGTGATAACGTACAGAAACTCAAGTCATTTTGTTCACCCGACCAAGAATACCTCACAATCAAATGCTGACCGAATTACCTCCCCAGAGAATTCTCTTCGGTTGTTGTCACAGCCGCGGAAAACGCTACCGAAGTTCTATCAACACATGGACTGTTGTACTCGCGCTGGGAAAACACTCAACCACTGCTATTCTCTCTTCCGGGATGCCTACAAGGCCCTCCCCCGCCCTCCCTTTGGAAAATCAGATCATGGTTGAATACAGACAGTGTAGTTATTCCCTCCCTAAGGCAATCTAACAGGCAAAACGTCAGTACAGAGAAAAAGTGGAGTCTCAATTCAACGGCTCATACACGAGATGTATGTGGGAGAGTCTACAGACTATCATGGACTACAAAGGGAAAACCAGCCACGTCGCGGACACCGACGTCTTGCTCCCAGACAAGCTAAACACCTTTTTTGCCTGCTTTGAGGATAACACAGTGCTATCGACGCGGTCCGCTCCCAAGGACTATGGGCTCTCCTTCTCCGTGGCTGATGTGAGTAAGGCAAGGCTGCCGGCCCAGACGGCACCCCTGCCGCGTCCTCAGAATATGCGCAGCTTCAAGCTTCAAGTTCCACGGCATAAACATCACTGACGATCTAAAATGGTCCAACCACACAACAGTGTGGTGAAGAAGGTGCAACACCGCCTCTTCAACAACGCCTCTTTTTATTTGGGACCATCAGGTGATGTCCTGACAACTGATACACAGAAACATTACTGCAACATTCCCATGAAACCTGTCTAGGACATTAAGATCTTATGTTCTGACAACATGGCAACCACGTTCTGTGTATGCCTGGGTCTCGCCAAAACACGCTAAAAAGGTTCTCCGAATGTTTAGACAGAATGTTCCCCGAACTAACGGAAAACTGGACACTCAAACATTAGGGGAACATTACAGGTAGCGTTCTCTCTCCCAAGAGGAGAATAAGAAAAATGAAGTGAACTTTATGGCGGGTCACACACAGGATTAGAAGAAGTACGTCAGGTCAGGTCAGGACCCTATTGTCTAGATTCTTTTAAGATGCATTATATTCTCCACCACATCCTCTCTATCTTGAATAGAAGACCACGTCGTCCTCTGTCCTCACCAGAATGTCTGTACATTGACACTATAAAGACAATGACGCATGAAAATGTAAACAGACTGGTTTCCGTGGAGATGGAGGGTGGTTCTTGAGTGTTACTTTGCGTTTAACTCTGCTCTTTAGTGGCATGGCAGCTATGTTCTAATTTACCTCTGAGAGGTCCGACTCTTCTGGAACCGATGAAAGTGAAGATATGAGGGAGTGTTTAAATGTTAACATCAGATTTATAGACTTTAGGCCTTTTCTTTCATGTATTAACGAGCCAGTGAACATCAGAGCACAGAAGATTATGGACTGAAATCAGCCTAAATATGAATAAGTCTGCTTGTGTTGATGTGATTTGGATCTGTGCTTTTCATCTTCCTAAGTGTCAGACAGGGAGAGAGAGTAATTCATTATGGTTAGCCCATGATGAGGCCCTTGCTGATTCAAACAAACCACCTACTATACTTTTCTGGAAGCTCAAGCTTTCTAATAAAGATGCATGTCATGTGGAGAACTGTGTTGTATATTATGAATAATGCAGTTGATTTATTTGATATCAATTTGGTCAGTGGATATTTTACACCCAACTGTAATACTAAGGAGTGTATCTGGCTGGCAGTCATAGCGTGAGGGGTCACTACTCCTAGTTCAGTCTGAACTTTCCTCTGTTGTACTATATTGGAAGAGAAATGAAAGCCTCCCAAACGGATTACGTTTAAACAAATTACATTACAGAATGTACTCTCTCATCCATTGTGATGGAAGACATTCACCATATCCTCTCTCCTTACCTTTGACCAGTCTGTTTGAGCATTCTGGGCAGTTTCTAAAGTCCTTGGCTGTTGGGGTAGCTTAAAGTTTAATCTCATACCTAAATGGTGTTGGGGTGTTGGGCTATCTATTAGCGCCTGAAGCACCCCCCCCCCCCCACACCCCCACACCCCCCACCCCTCCACACCAGGTCCCAGAGGGAGGGACCTGCTGGTGGAAATCTGTTGCAGAGATGCAGCTTTCAGGGGACGCAGTGTGAACCGCAGAGCTCCTGTGGTTTTAAATAGAGGAAGTGCCCCCGGCTCAATTACTGTCTCAGAACAATGGGAACCGCCATAATTGAATGTGACACAAGCAAGCTGTGTTTGCCGGGCTGTGCCAGCTTCTCTCACATTCAGGACCCATCTCTGAAAACGATCCGCCGGAATGTGCACATGCCAACATGCATGTGGAAGTGTACTCTGAGGAAGTGTCCTTAAGCATAATGGAACAATTGCAGTAGAAGAATCGGTCAATGTTAGTGTGTTGGCATTGACGGGTTGAGATGCTTGTATGTGTGTGTGTGTGTGTGTGTGTGTGTGTGTGTGTGTGTGTGTGTGTGTGTGTGTGTGTGTGTGTTTTGTTCAGCACTGTAACAGGCCAGGCGGGTGACTGTCTGACAGGCGTACGATGAGTTGAGCCCTGTGTTGAGCCTGTCTGAGCCTGGTGACTGGGCTCTCTCCCTATCCCAGTAAGCTGATTCAGAGTCCTCCCTCAACCTGCCACCTTTGACTGCAAGAGCCACTGGAATACCAACAACCCAATGTCCCCCACAGTGCACTGATCTCTGACATCAATGCATATTTGATGCTTTGTCACCTCATCTGAATTGCACTGGCTTTGTGAGAGGCCCTGTGTGATTGTTCAGCTGTGCTGCACACATACCTCAACCAGTCTGGAGTGTAATCTCTGCAACCTGTGATGTTAGAATGCTCTATGTCTGAAGGAACTAGAAGTACCTTCTTGACTGCTCATGTTCATGACCCTCTATAGATCCTTCATAACAGCTTCCAGATCACTTGAACTTTGTGTACCTTTCTCAGTCTTACATCCTGTGGTGATTGCAGAGACCACTCCATCCCTACAGCACTCCTTGGTATTGCAGACTGTTTGCGTATCATATGGAAGGAGACTGTTCAGAGTGCACACATGGCACAGCAACTCTGTTGGGTTCATCTAACAGTAAGTAAGAAAGTGCTGCATTCACAACAATGTGAACAATAGCAGGCAGCGAACTGTGGTCCAGTGGAATGTTTATTCAGCACATTAAAGAGTTATGAGTAGCCTCTTCCAATGACTGAGACCACATTACCAACATGCACTGAGTTAAGATAACCCCACTCCAAGGTTTAATGGGTTACTTGGATAAACATAAACAACAGTATAATGAGCTATGTCCCATATTTCTTCATTTTCTGTATATAAAGCAAAAAACAGAAACTGTACATATAGGCAAAAATACAGCGACTGGCTACTGGCAAAATAAGTAGTTTCAAAAGGACCATGACACACACGCACGCACACACACACACACGCATACATACACACACACGCACGCACACACACACACACACGCATACATACACACACACGCACGCACACACACACACACGCATACATACACACACACGCACGCACACACACACACACGCATACATACACACATGCGTACTTGGTATTTGGTATACCAAGTGCACATAGCCTACATATCAATACATAGACACAAAATATCTAGGTCAAACAGGGGAGAGGCATTGTTGCATGAGGTGCTGCTTTATCTGGTTTTTGAAAGCAGGTTTGCTGTTCATTTGAGCAATATGAGATGGAAGGCTCTATTTAATATGGTACACTTGCTTGAATTCTTTCTGGATTTGGGGACGAGGTGCATGGTGTGTTGTGTTGTGTTTCTCCCTGGTCTGGAGGGCGAGGTGCATGGTGTGTTGTGTTGTGTTTCTCTCTGGTCTGGAGGGCGAGGTGCATGGTGTGTTGTGTTGTGTGTCAGTGGAGAGCGGAGGGCTAAGACAATAGAGTGTACTGTATCCCGAGCCACACAGCTGGAAATGCTCTCACAGTGGCCTGTTTTCACTGCTTCATCAAAAAAAGAGGATCATAACTTTGTCTGCAAAAGACAAGCTTGCAATGTCATCATATTTACTGCCATGCAAGTGAAGCTTTGTTCACATATTCTACATTTTGCTTACGGGTTCAAAACTGGCCTCTTTTCCTGGGCAGTGAATAGAAAAGGATGGAAGGTGAAAAAGGTGAATTCGACAATTACCTGAATGTCTTTTTCAGTGGCAGTGTGTGAAATGGGACTCTTGTTGCAGTTGTACTAGCTAACTATAAACTCTTTATCTTGTTTATTATTATTTTTCTCCCCAAATGCGTGATTACAATTTTGTCTCATTGCTGAAACTCCCCAACGGGCTTGGGAGTGGCGAAGGTTGAGGCATGCGTCCCCCGAAACAGGACTAGCCAAATCGCACTTCTTAACACCTGCTCGCTTAACCCGGAAGCCAGCTGCACCAATATGTCGGAGGAAACACTGTTCAGCTGATGACCAAAATCAGTCTGCAGGCGCCCAGCCCACCACAATGAGCCAATTAAAGCCCCCCCCCCCCCCCCCCCCGGCCAAACCCTTCCCTAACCCAGACAACTCTGGGCCAATTGTGTGCCGCCTATTGGGACTCCCAGGCTGTAGTGACGCCACAACACTGCTGTGCCTTAGACCGCTGCGCCACTCAGGAGGCTATAAACTCATTCTTAACTGTTCTTCAGTTGGATTGATTAGCTATAGTCAGAGCCCCATAGTACCTAAACTCTTAACATTGCACTATTTGAGATGACTCGGCTTCACAGAGCTGACTGGGTGAACGTGATGTGAAAGGTGTAATAGAGGATCAGTGGTAGAAAAAGGCCTTGAGCTGGAACCTCTTCAGACACTCCCCAGTTTAACATGTTAAGTAATTTACTCCTCGTAATGCATTCACTGCTAATGCAGGTTAGGGTTAATCATGTCCTCATTCATCAACACTGAGAGGGCAATTACTGTGTGGAGTGCAGGGGTGGCTCCTGTTGGAGAGACTGGGCTTATTTTTGTCATCACACACACACTGACTGCGCACAGACTTTGTAATTACATCATAATAAAGTGCAATTAGTCAGTGAAAGGGAGCATATGCTGCTGGTGACAAGCAGTAATCTCACTCCCTCTTGTCCCTGCCTGCTCATAGCCTACTCCACCTCTCTCTTTAGGATCTGTGTGCCCACTGTTCACTAGGCAAATTTACAAGGTTACTATTGTCTGAATGGACAACTCTAAACCGGAGACAAATTTGGTACTTTGTTTGAAAACAAAAGACTTGGATTTATAGTCGTCTATTGTATTACAATGTCAAACAGACCATCTAAACGAAGTGACAATGTTGTACAAGCTTTTTCAGTGTGTGCGGTCAACAGCCGGTCAATGATGGGTTATCTACACTGCAGAGGTCAGGGTGACATTAAGAGGTGTGTGTAAAGAGCGAGAGAGAAAGGGCTGGTCACATAGGTGGGCTGGGCCGAGCATGCAGTGCATTTAACAAGCCTGCTCTAATCAGTGTTGATGGAGTGTGAGGTTGGGGATGCTAATCTGGGTCATTGCATATGTAAATGCACAGCTGGGATATTCACAGTGCCAAAACACATCAGCCAGGGTGTCTGAGTGTCATCCAACATTAGGTCCAACACGGCAGGCGGACAGGAGCGTTAAACACACCCCACGGCCGTGTTCTCCGACACTCAGGCACTAGGAATTAGTGCAATCACAAACGGTGTCAATAACAGGACCCATCATCATATCAGCCCCTCTGCCCCATACACTCACTATGGAGGATTGCAATGAGGGAGGCACCTAAATGTTTGGAAGGGTTTGCGAAGGTAACGACATGTATAGAGATTGACAGTGGACGATTTACTTGTATAATATTAGACTTTCATGCATTAATTCATACTGTATCTACTTGTGCAAATATTTTTTCATATATTTAATGTTGGTTCCTCCTCCGTCGCTCCATTGCAGTTGATCTCACGACCTCTGCTGAATGTGTGACAGAGAAGAGGAGGGATTGTCTTTAACCAGAGCCACACCATCTCTCCCTCAGCCTCCCTCTCTCAGCCTCTCTCTCTGGGGCTGAAGTACTGTCGTCAGTGGCCACTTACTCTGAGGAGGACTGTGTCACTTTTTGTGGGAACCTCTTTCTCTTTCAATAGACTCTGAGCACTAATTACCTCAAGTGTTCTACCTACCTAGCTAGAGATAGATGGCTCTGCTGGGGATTGGTGTGGACAGGCATCTAGCAGACAGTTCAGATGTACTACACCACTCTACATCGCACTCCCTCCGTCTTTAACTAGTGCTTCACCTCAGTCACTCACAGTAGATCTACTGCAGCTGAGCCATCTCTCCCATACCACAGTTTATCTCCCCTCTCTATCATCACGATGTACAACGTGCATGTGTGTGTGCTTGGTGTCAGGTTTGATTCACTCCTGTTGATGATGGTGCGAGAAAGACCAGGGGGAGCCAGGCAAAATGATGATCAGAGCCCACAGTGCCCTTTTAATGTGATCACACAATACAGTGGAACAGACTCATGTCAGACACAGCAGCAACACGGCGATGTGCACAAAGGGCAGCATCAATCAAGTGGGCTATACATCTGTCTGGGGCCATAACCCCCACCTCGTCTGTCCCTCCTACCTGTCTGGCTGACAGGTGGATGATATACATAACCTGGCAAGAGCTCACAGGAGCCTCTCTCTCCCTGCTCTGTTCTGCAATGGTGCCAAAGCCACTGGGTTGATTTGAAAAGAACCAAACCAAAACTGGATACATGTATGTGCTTATGTTTTTAGTAATGTAGCACAGATTTTTGATTTTGAGCATAGATTTTTAAAAGCTCAAAATAATGTCAATTTAGATAATTACTTATTGTATTGTACATGTCTGTGATGTCTCTACTAGAACGATTTCTCCCCGTCACACTGGAAACCTTTTCCATGGTGGTGTTTACTGGCCAAGGGTCCATGTACTGGAAAGACTGGAATAGTGATGAATGCCTTCACACTAGTTCATGCTCCCAACTGTGTTCTTTATTGCCTTGATATGGAGGACATTTCCACCATTGATATTTGATCATGTTTATAACTCATCCCATAAGGCATATAAAGACAGAGTTCATTGTTGTCCCGCTGTGCACAACAATATCTGGTTACTACAGTAACAAGTGAGACAAAGACAGAGAATCAGAACCAAGCATAATACATGGGAATAATCTTCAAATAATTATGTTGAAACAAATGTGTAGTTCTATGTATTCATGCACATCGTTAAGGCTTGTGAGAGATCAGTATGAATGTTCATTATAGATGTTTAAATTGGCACCCATTTGCGCACTGATATGCCTGACAATGTACATGGTTTAGGTTGTGGGGTCATAATCTAATCTGCTTTGTTGAATACACCTGATGACAACTGAAGACTAGCCTGTTTTGCCATTTGATTTGAGCTGTGGACTAAGGCTTGTTTTGATTGTATCGAAAACAGAAACCACTGTTATGTCTGAGTATCGATAGCAGCTGTGTCTAGTCCCATGCTGCTCTAATGAGGACAGGGGTCTTAGGTGTGATGGTGTGGGGCGTGCTGGCGTCCTTGTGGGGCGTCCTTGTGGCAGGGTAGGGGTCCCTGACCTGTGGGGTTTGTTCTCTGTGAAAAGTCACCGAGCTCCAGAGACCTTTCCACCAGGCTGACTTATAGGGAATCAATGACGGCTCACTCACTGAGCTGCTGTCTCAACTGCCACAGCTGGGATACACTATCGACTGCTAGAGCATAGCTACTGCTGAACACAGCACTGCACTGGCTAGGCAGGCAGGCAGGAACACGCCACATCAGTCCTGACAGACACACACACGCACACACACACCTCAGGATCAGAAATCACACATTTCAACCGTTAACTGACTAGACTAGGAGACAAGTATATAGGATGCAGAAAGTTTAGTTTTATCTTGATCATTGTCCAGTTGTGTGGTTGAGTGCTGCGAGGAAAGACCTAGGCCCAGAACAGAAGACCTAGGCCCAGAACAGTAGACCTAGGCCCAGAACAGAAGACCTAGGCCCAGAACAGAAGACCTAGGCCCAGAACAGAGCGACAAGCCACCAGGGGTCTTTTCACAGTCCCCAAATCCAGAAGAAATTCAAAAAAGCGTACAGTATTATATAGAGCCATTATTGCATGGAACTCCCTTCCATCTCATATTGCTCAAATGAACAGCAAACCTGCTTTCAAAAACCAGATAAAGCAACACCTCACGACACAATGCCTCTCCCCTAGATAGTGTATGTGTATGTACTGATATGTAGGCTGTGTGCTGTATTTAAATGTTTATAGTTCTGTCCTTGAGCTCTTCTTGTCTACTAATGTTCTATATTATGTCATGTTTCATGTTCTGTGTGGACCCAAGGAAGAGTAGCTGCTGCTTTCACAACAACTAACGGGGTTCATAATTAAATTAAATTAAATAAAACATGTTTTGTATATGCCTGCCCCTATTTCTGTGTTTGAGTGTGTACCACAGCGTGTAAGTGTGAGGAGTGTATCGAAGTGTGTGTGTGGGTGTGTGTATTTATGAGTAGTGTAATACTGTTGTTAAAGGCTGTTTCCCAGCTCGGCACACACACCGCTGTGCATGTCAATGACTGTAGAATGCAGCTGCCTGATGGAGAGGTCACTGCTCAGATGGCCTGCTTGGCTCACAAATGACAGGCCTGGCTCTGCACACCAGTGTGGGGAGGGCAGAGAGGGGCCAGCATGGGATCCCCCCCCCCCCCCCCCCCCCCCCACACTGCTTCAAGGCTCAGGAGGACTCCAGTAGACTTCTGTAGACCTCCTCTTCTCACTGCTATTGAGCCAACACCTGCCTGCCTAGCCAGGCACATCGATTTCATGTTTGGGCTGCCTGCATTGATTTTCATGCAGGTTCATGGATCATACTGCTTCCTCCATTTCAGAGGTGCAGTGGGAGGCAGAACAATGGCCTCTGATAGTCTCAGCAAAACAGATATACATGGAGGGCTCTCAGCCCCCTCTACCAACCCTCACTTCTACTGTACTCTCAACTCAACACCCCTCTCCCAACACATCCACCTGACTACAACTACAGCACCTAGACTCAACAGCTTACACACATATGGTCCACATTCAACTAACTTCCAACATCCAAACCTCCCATCGGCTTTTTTAACAATCCCTGTTGTTCCCTTTACAAACACATGTAACCTAAGAGGCAAATGCTTCTCCTGTGCCTCTCTCTCTCGTTGTCTCCGCTGCGACCTGTAAAAGTGGCAGAAATGTCACCTACTTCATTTGTGCAGCAGTAAAAGCCCAGCTGCCTGGGGAGCCGTCAGCGCAGCAGAGACGAGCAGCAGATGTAGAGGCATCGATCTGACAAGTTATTAAAGAGGAGCAGAGGCAGGAGGAGGGATCAAGAGCATTACAGTGACAACCTGAGGGCCCAGCAAATCTCTCTCTCTCCCTGTTTCTGCCTCTCAGTTTCTCTGCCTCTCTCTCTCCCTCTTTCTGTCTCTCAGTTTCTCTGCCTAGTATGGACATGGTAAGGAAGGCTAAGAGAATCAAACCATAGTCCAGTGCTTATTAATAGAAATCCAGAATGGCCATGAAGTACCATTCATAAGGAAGCCCCTTTCTCACCACCCTCACCCCCACTGCATCAACTCTGACAGCTCATCTCAACTCCCCCAAATGAAGCTCTTTGTTAGGGGTGCATTATCCTGTATCCTCCCTCCCTGAGCACCATGGTGCTACACAGTAAAGGGCAGCAGAGAGGACCCACAGCCTAAAGGAGAGGCTTAATGAAGGCCACAACACAACCAGCAAGGCCTACATATAGAAGTAATGACCACAGTCTGTGTACTACACTGTAAGTGATGGTAGAGTTTCTGCTCTGGTTTTTGTTAGTTGTGTGCTTTTCATTGCGTGGATAATTGTTCTATATATAGATATAGAACATAGCTATTTTTCATCAGGATCATTGGAGGCATAGTACTGCAACAATGTTATCTGGGAGACTTTTTGTAAAGGTCAGGATTGCCAAAGTGAGGCCAGTGTGCTGCTCTACGAGTGTGTTGAGGCCAACGCTAGTGCAGGAGAGAGGTTGGTATTTGTCAAATATATGTTATAGCTCACATCTCCTATACTGTAGTGAATGGCATCAATGACTTTGTTGCTCCACTAGTACTGAACATCACTGTAGAGATTATCAAGAAGGGTAGGGTGTGTGTGTCTCTGTCTCTCTACGCATGTATGTGTGTGCATACCTGTGTGTGTGTGTGTGTGTGTGTGAGTGTGTGTGTGTGTGTGTGTGTGTGTGTGTGTGTGTGTGTGTGTGTGTGTGTGTGTGTGTGTGTCTAAGGCCATGGAAGCCAGTGCAGTGCAGATTATTATGCAGGGTGGTGTGTGTCTGTGGCCTGCTCCATTATGTATGGACTCAGGGGAGCCTGGTCAGTGGAGTGTGAGAGACAGGCCCAGGAGCAGGCCATGCTGTCGGACACATGTCAACACAGACACACCACCTCTCCACGGACCGCAGACACACTCCACACACACACACACACACACACACACACACACACACACACACACACACACACACACACACACACACACACACACACACACACACACACACACTCACACACACACACACACACACACACACACACACACACACACACACACACAAAGACAGACAGACAGACAGAGGCACACAGACAGACAGACAGACAGACAGACAGACAGACACACACACACACACACACATACACACACGCACGCACGCACGCACACACACACACACACACACACACACACACACACACACACACACACACACACACACACACACACACACACACACACACACACACACACACACACACACACACACACACACACCACTTAGTAGGCTGACAAATCTGTACACACATTCACTCACCCACAGCCTGTCAGAGAATAGTCAATGTGATCCGGACCATGCCCTGGATACACTGCAGTTTAGCTTGTGCATTGTTCAATGTAATAGACAAAGGACCTCATGTCTCCACTTCATGTACACTGCTACCACATACTATACATGCAGTAGGTTACTTTCAGAGTTACAGTCAGGATTACAGTCAGGATTACAGTCAGGATTACAGTCAGGATTACAGTCAAGAATACAGTCAGGGTTGGAGTCAGGGATCTAGTCAGGATTACAGTCAGGGTTACAGTCAGGGTTACAGTCAGGATTATAGTCAGGGTTACAGTCACGGTTATAGTCAGGATTACAGTCAGGAATACAGTCAGGGTTATAGTCAGGGATCTAGTCAGGATTACAGTCAGGGTTATAGTCAGGGTTATATTCAGAATTACAGTCAGGGATACAGTAAGCATTACAGTCAGGGTTATAGTCAGGGTTATAGTTGGGGTTATAGTCAGGGTTATAGTCAGGATTACAGTCAAGAATACATTCAGGGTTATAGTCAGGGATCTAGTCAGGATTACAGTCAGGGTTATAGTCAGGGTTATAGTCAGGATTACAGTCAGGGTTATAGTCAGGGTTATATTCAGAATTACAGTCAGGGATACAGTAAGGATTACAGTCCGGGTTATAGTCAGGATTACAGTCAGGATTACAGTCAGAGTTACAGTCAGGATTACAGTCAGGATTACAGTCAGGATTACAGTCAGGGTTACAGTCAGGATAACTGTTAGGGTTACAGTCAGGATTACAGTCAGTATTACAGTCAGGGTTACAGTCAGGATTACAGTCAGGGTTACAGTCAGGGTTACAGTCAGGATTACAGTCAGAGTTACAGTCAGGATTACAGTCAGGATTACAGTCAGGGTTACAGTCAGGATTACAGTCAGGGTTACAGTCAGGATTACAGTCAGGATTACAATCAGGATTACAGTCAGGGTTACAGTCAGGATAACAGTTAGGGTTACAGTCAGGATTACAGTCAGGGTTAGAGTCAGGGTTACTTTCAGAGTAACAGTCATGATTACAGTCAGGGTTACAGTTAGAATTACAGTCATGGTTATAGTCAGGATTACAGTCGGGGTTACAGTCAGGATTACAGTCAGGAATACAGTCAGGGTAATAGTCAGGGATCTAGTCAGGATTACAGTCAGGGTTATAGTCAGGGTTATAGTCAGGATTACAGTCAGGGTTATAGTCAGGGTTATATTCAGGGTTCCAGTCAGGGTTATAGTCAGGATTACAGTCAGGAATACAGTCAGGGTTGGAGTCAGGGATCTAGTCAGGATTACAGTCAGGGTTACAGTCAGGATTACAGTCAGGATTATAGTCAGGGTTACAGTCACGGTTATAGTCAGGATTACAGTCAGGAATACAGTCAGGGTTATAGTCAGGGATCTAGTCAGGATTACAGTCAGGGTTATAGTCAGGGTTATAGTCAGGATTACAGTCAGGGTTATAGTCAGGGTTATATTCAGAATTACAGTCAGGGATACAGTAAGGATTACAGTCAGGGTTATAGTCAGGGTTATAGTCAGGATTACAGTCAGGGTTATAGTCAGGATTACGGTCAGGGTTATAGTCAGGATTACAGTCAGGGTTATAGTCAGGGTTATAGTCAGGATTACAGTCAGGGTTATAGTCAGGATTACGGTCAGGGTTATAGTCAGGATTACAGTCAGGGTTACAGTCAGGGATACAGTAAGTATTACAGTCAGGGTTATAGTCAGGGTTATAGTTGGGGTTATAGTCAGGGTTATAGTCAGGATTACAGTCAAGAACACAGTCAGGGTTATAGTCAGGGATCTAGTCAGGATTACAGTCAGGGTTATAGTCAGGGTTATAGTCAGGATTACAGTCAGGGTTATAGTCAGGGTTATATTCAGAATTACAGTCAGGGATACAGTAAGGATTGCAGTCAGGGTTATAGTCAGAGTTATAGTCAGGATTACAGTCAGGGTTATAGTCAGGATTACGGTCAGGGTTATAGTCAGGATTACAGTCAGGGTTAGAGTCAGGATTACGGTCAGGATTATAGTCAGGATTACAGTCAGGGTTATAGTCAGGGTTATAGTCAGAATTACAGACAGGGTTACAGTCAGGGTTATAGTTGGGGTTAAAGTCAGGATTACAGTCAGGGTTACAGTCAAGAAAACAGCCAGGGTTACAGTCATGGTTACAGTATGGGTTATAGTCAGGATTACAGTCAGGGTTATTTTCAGAATTTCAGTCAGGATTACAGTCAGGTTTATAGTCAGGGTTACAGTATGGGACACAGTATGGGTTATAGTCAGGGTTACAGTATGGGACACAGTATGGGTTATAGTCAGGGCTACAGTATGGGTTATAGTCAGGGTTACAGTATGGGTTATAGTCAGGGTTACAGTATGGGTTATAGTCAGGGTTACAGTATGGGACACAGTATGGGTTATAGTCAGGGCTACAGTATGGGTTATAATCAGGGTTACAGTATGGGACACAGTATGGGTTATAGTCAGGGCTACAGTATGGGTTATAGTCAGGGTTACAGTATGGGATACAGTATGGGTTATAGTCAGGGTTACAGTATGGGACACAGTATGGGTTATAGTCAGGGTTACAGTATGGGTTATAGTCAGGGTTACAGTATGGGATACAGTATGGGTTATAGTCAGGGTTACAGTATGGGTTATAGTCAGGGTTACAGTATGGGACACAGTATGGGTTATAGTCAGGGTTACAGTATGGGTTATAGTCAGGGTTACAGTATGGGATACAGTATGGGTTATAGTCAGGGTTACAGTATGGGTTATAGTCAGGGTTACAGTATGGGTTATAGTCAGGGTTACAGTATGGGTTATAGTCAGGGTTACAGTATGGGTTATAGTCAGGGTTACAGTATGGGTTATAGTCAGGGTTACAGTATGGGACACAGTATGGGTTATAGTCAGGGCTACAGTATGGGTTATAGTCAGGGTTACAGTATGGGTTATAGTCAGGGTTACAGTATGGGACACAGTATGGGTTATAGTCAGGGCTACAGTATGGGTTATAGTCAGGGTTACAGTATGGGATACAGTATGGGTGATAGTCAGGGTTACAGTATGGGACACAGTATGGGTTATAGTCAGGGTTACAGTATGGGACACAGTATGGGTTTTAGTCAGGTTTACAGTATGGGACACAGTCAGGGTTATTTTCAGAATTACATTCAGAAATTCAGTAAGGATTACAGTCAGGGTTATAGTCAGGGTTACAGTCAGGGTTATAGTCAGGGTTACAGTCAGGGTTGTAGTTAGGGTTATATTCAAGATTTAAAAAACATGTATTAGATTTTTTACCTTTATTTAACTAGGCAATTCAGTTAAGAACAAATTCTTATTTTCAATGACGGCCTAGGAACAGTGGGTTAACTGCCTTGTTCAGGGGCAGAACAACAGATTTGTACCTTGTCAGCTCAGGGATTCAATCTTGCAACCTTTCGGTTACTAGTCCAACGCTCTAACCACTAGGCTACCTGCCACTAGGCTACCTCCCTACAGTCAGGATTACAGTCAGGGTTACAGTCAGGGTTATAGCCAGGGTTATAGTCAGGGTTATAGTCATGGTTACAGTAAGTGTCACAATATGGGTTATAGTCATGGTTACAGTAAGGGTCACAATATGGGTTATAGTCATGGTTACAGTAAGGGTCACAATATGGGTTATAGTTAAGGGTTACAGTCAGGGTCACAATATGGGTTATAGTCAGGGTTACAGTAAGGGTCACAATATGGGTTATAGTCAGGGTTACAGTAATGGTCACAATATGGGTTATAGTCAGGATTACAGTATGGGACACAGTATGGGTTATAGTCAGGGTTATAGTCAGGGTTATAATCAGGGTTACAGTATTGGACACAGTATGGGTTATAGTCAGGGTTGTAGTATGGGACACAGTATGGGTTATAGTCAGGGTTACAGAATGGGACACACTATGGGTTATAGTCAGGATTACAGTATGGGACACAGTATGGGTTATAATCAGGGTTACAGTATGGGACACAATATGGGTTATAATCAGGATTACAGTATGGGACACAGTATGGGTTATAATCTGGGTTACATTATGGGACACAGTATGGGTTATAATCAGGGTTACATTATGGGACACAGTATGGGTTATAATCAGGGTTACAGTATGGGACACAATATGGGTTATAGTCAGGGTTATAGTCACGGTTATAGTCAGGGTTACAGTATTGGACACAGTATGGGTTATAGTCAGGGTTGTAGTATGGGACACAGTATGGGTTATAGTCAGGGTTATAGTCACGGTTATAGTCAGGGTTACAGTATTGGACACAGTATGGGTTATAGTCAGGGTTACAGTATGGGACACAGTATGGGTTATAGTCAGGGTTACAGTATGGGACACAGTATGGGTTATAGTCAGGGTTACAGAATGTGACACAATATGGGTTATAGTCAGGATTACAGTATGGGACACAGTATGGGTTATAATCTGGGTTACATTATGGGACACAGTATGGGTTATAATCAGGGTTACATTATGGGACACAGTATGGGTTATAGTCAGGGTTACAGTATGGGACACAATATGGGTTATAGTCAGGGTTATAGTCACGGTTATAGTCAGGGTTACAGTATTGGACACAGTATGGGTTATAGTCAGGGTTGTAGTATGGGACACAGTATGGGTTATAGTCAGGGTTATAGTCACGGTTATAGTCAGGGTTACAGTATTGGACACAGTATGGGTTATAGTCAGGGTTACAGTATGGGACACAGTATGGGTTATAGTCAGGGTTACAGTATGGGACACAGTATGGGTTATAGTCAGGGTTACAGAATGTGACACAATATGGGTTATAGTCAGGATTACAGTATGGGACACAGTATGGGTTATAATCTGGGTTACATTATGGGACACAGTATGGGTTATAATCAGGGTTACATTATGGGACACAGTATGGGTTATAATCAGGGTTACAGTATGGGACACAATATGGGTTATAGTCAGGGTTACAGTATGGGACACAGTATGGGTTATAGTCAGGATTACAGTATGGGACACAGTATGGGTTATAGTCAGGGTTATAGTCACGGTTATAGTCAGGGTTACAGTATTGGACACAGTATGGGTTATAGTCAGGGTTGTAGTATGGGACACAGTATGGGTTATAGTCAGGGTTACAGTATGGGACACAGTATGGGTTATAGTCAGGGTTCTAGTCAGGGTTACATTAAGGGACACAGTATGGGTTATAATCAGGGTTATAGTATGGGACACAGTGTGGGTTGTAGTCAGGGCTACATTAAGGGACACAGTATGGGTTATAGTCAGGGTTACAGAATGGGACACAGTATGGGTTATAGTCAGGGTTACATTATGGGACACAGTATGAGTTATAATCAGGGTTTCAGTATGGGATACAGTATGGGTTATAGTCAGGGTTACATTATGGGACACAGTATGGGTTATAATCAGGGTTACAGTATGGGACACAGTATGGGTTATAATCAGGGTTACAGTATGGGACACAGTATGGGTTATAATCTGGGTTACATTATGGGACACAGTATGGGTTATAATCAGGGTTACAGTATGGGACACAATATGGGTTATAGTCAGGGTTACAGTATGGGACACAGTATGGGTTATAGTCAGGGTTACAGTATGGGACACAGTATGGGTTATAATCAGGGTTACAGTATGGGACACAGTATGGGTTATAATCAGGGTTACATTATGGGACACAGTATGGGTTATAATCAGGGTTACATTATGGGACACAGTATGGGTTATAATCAGGGTTACAGTATGGGACACAATATGGGTTATAGTCAGGGTTACAGTATGGGACACAGTATTGGTTATAATCAGGGTTACAGTATGGGACACAATATGGGTTATAGTCAGGGTTACAGTATGGGACACAGTATGGGTTATAATCAGGGTTACATTATGGGACACAGTATGGGTTATAGTCAGGGTTACAGTATGGGACACAATATGGGTTATAGTCAGGGTTACAGTATGGGACACAGTATGGGTTATAATCAGGGTTACATTATGGGACACAGTATGGGTTATAGTCAGGGTTACAGTATGGGTTTGTATTTGAACTGTACCTAAACCTGGGTGTCAGTAGTTCATTAATGGCGTTAGTGTTAATTATGTGGAGTGTTCATATGCTGTCAAGCCTCATTAGGCAGCCGGAGCTAATTGGCCTTTGAAATGGTGGAGTGGATCCCCTTACATTTAACACAGGAATGAATTATTCTTTTGAAGTTAAGCAGTATTTTGGCTGTTGCGCAGAAGTCAATAAGAGGTGGGGATTGACTGTTTTTGAGTCTTATCAAACTGTTGTTATGCTCTCTCTGCACTCTCTCCGGGATTTTAAAAGGCAGACTGCATCTCATTCCTGAGAGGATCATATGGACATATTTTGTTTACAGATTGCCTTGGATTGTCTGCCCTCTCGCCTGGTCATGCATTAAGGTAAACTTGCCCCTTTATCCCTCTATACTCACTATCTTCTTCCTCCCATTGGTCTCCTGCCTGCCCTCTGTGTGTGTCTGACTGTCTTCAAAGACTGAGAATGGGCATAGTAAATTAAACTTAATATTGTTAAAAGACTAGTATGTTATTATGGCGGGCTAATGAGTGACGCATGGAGGGGAGGAAATGGGTCAGAATAGTGTTGTGTGCATGCAACAGACAACGTATGAAATGCTAAGATCATCACATTAGTCAATGCTAAGTCAATGCCAACTGTAGACCTCAACTAACTGTATGTATTGTTATCAACCCAAGCGTGTACTTCATGGACTAATTCCTGTGTGTGTGTGTTTATATGTGTGTTTGTGTGTGTGTGTGTGTGTGTGTGTGTGTGTGTGTGTGTGTGTGTGTGTGTGTGTGTGTGTGTGTGTGTGTGTGTGTGTGTGTGTGTGCGTGTGTGTGAGCGGGCTGGTGGATGCGGTCCTGAGGGGCTGGATTACCCCTCTGCATGCCCCAGGCCAGAACAGCTCTGGAGGGATTACTCTCAGACCTGCACCCTGGCCAGATTAGACTGCTAGGCCTCATTTCCATCTCTTTATTTACCTCAGCCCACCAGAAGAAATGCTCAGCTGCACAAAACAGCTAATTGATGCTGTTGAAGCCATAGAGTGGCTCACAGTATACACTCTTTATTCCTGGGGTTCAGTTTTGGGGTTTAGGGCAGATGGGGATGATTTCTCAAAACAGGCAACAACATTTTTAGTCTGTCAAAAATAGAACTAGAGTGTTGTCTTTGTTTATCTGTGTGTATGATGTTGTCTTGTTTTGTGTGCCATGCCGTGTGTCTGCTACGTGGGTGTGTGTATGAGTCTGTGTGTGTGCGTGTGTATTTGCGTGCTTATGTGTGTGCCTGCCTACGTGCCCCTGTATGCAGAGATCTCATTACTCTTCAGTGTGGTGTAAATACCGGGTCACAGTGTGATGAAAACAGTTGTCTTACTCCGCAGCTCTCTAACGAGCTAGTGATGGCTAGAGACACCACATTCCTCTAGCAACCACACTGAACTCCGACCCCGAAGGTTGGAAACCTGTATATATTAGGATCACAGGAGTATGCAAATCCACTGCGAGTCCCTTCCCACCTGTTCCAGTGTCCTTCTTGTTCCATCCACTGCTTTATGTGTGCTAACAGTGCAGGAAGAAGAGAGGTGGGTGAGGTGGCTGCTGTGAGGTGATGTACGGTGGAGCCCAGGCTCAGCTCAGGGCTCAGCTCAGGGCTCAGCTCAGGGCTCAGCTCAGGGCTCAGCTCAGGCTCAGCTCACTCAGGGTCTACTAGTGATTGCAGGTGTGACAGGTCCTCTGTTCAGACTGAAGAAAGTTTGCCCTGTCAGAATAACCATGGTAAAAGTAGAAAAATATTATTGTGGGGAAATGGAAATACTAGTTTGTAGATAGTGTGGTGTAGACTCATTTATACTTTTCTAAATGTACGTCAGCCTTCTTTGTGTCTATTTCCAACAGATTATTCAGGATGTCTTTGTCTCACTATTGTCTTTGTATCGCAGGCTCCTTGGTAAAGACTGGGCTTCATGACTAAATTAGTACTCACATAATCAAGTGTCTTAGTAAATAGACACACTAATACAGAGTAGCAGACTGTTTTGAAAAGGAGTGAAAGGCAGTATTTGAAATCTTTTTTTCTCTATTTATGCAAGGGTTCAATTTATTGTCTTACTCTAACCACGTTCCAATCCACAGTTTTTATGTGAGTAAAGTCATACCATATAAAGAAAATCATGACAGCTGTGATGGAAACAGGAAGTTTTGGTACAATTTTATAAATACAGACAGATAATTTGTTTGTTTGACTTGGTTGGATATTTTTGTCTCGGTAAAACGTATTATGCAAGAAATGGTGGCCTTTATGCACAAATATTGATATAATAACCATCATAACGAAGTAAACGTGGAGTCATGCGATGATATGGTGTGTGGTTTATGTAGTTTATTAGGCTACAGGGTCGTCAGGTATTCTAGTGGTTAGAGCGTTGGGCCAGTAACTGAAAGGTTGCTGGATCAAACCCCTGAGCTGACAAGGAAAAAATCTGTCGTTCTGCCCCTGAACAAGGCAGTTAACCCACTGTTCCTAGACCAGTTAACCCACTGTTCCTAGACCAGTTAACCCACTGTTCCCCGGTAGGCTGTTATTGTAAATAAGAATTTCCTCTTAACTGACTTGCCTAGTTAAATACATTTGTGTTGTGATGAACTTCACAGGGTGGTGAAAGCGCACGGTGATGAGCTTGATGCACCTTTACAATAAATATCAAGGGTCTTATTCTAGTGACATGATGCTTCACTGCCTTTAGACAAATTAAAATATTCTCGCTCTTATCCATAATAATCTCATAATGTAGGTATCCTACCTGCTGTATCTGTGAGCTGTTGGCTAGAGTGCATGTGTCAAGACTGGAGTAGGAACATTTGCTAAATAACACAACAGTTTTTGTGACAAAACTATCAGTAGAGTTGAAAATGCGATGGAAACATATTGAAATGTTGATATTTATCGGTACATGAAAACTGAATAGAAAAAGTATGTTTTGGGTGAACTACGTGATCACCATTTGGTGGAAACACCACTGCTGAGAAAATGCGCATATTTTCTTTATGTGGATTCTAGAATATTTGCATAAAAAACTATCGCAAATTGAATGGAAACCTAGCAAATTACAGTCAGATATGGTTAAGATGAGTGACTTGATTGAAATGGTGCTTGTGCTTAGAGAGTGTGTTCAGATCTGCAGTCAGTCCTACAATAGAGGCCCATCCATGCTGTCAGTGTACTGAAGGGAGATCTCGTCTTACCTTACATCTTATCCTTGATGTTTCAGGCATGAATGGCTGTTGTTAATCTGTCATAATCACTACTTCTGAAATGTATTTTATTTTAACTTTTTACTTCACCTTTATTTAACCAGGTAGGCTAGTTGAGAACAAGTTCTCATTTACAACTGCGACCTGGCCAAGATAAAGCAAAGCAGTGAGATGCAAACAACAACACAGAGTTACACATGGAATAAACAAGCATACAGTCAATAACACAATAGAAAAAAAGAAAGTCTATATACAGTGTGTGCAAATGGTGAGGAAGTAGGCAATAAATAGGCCATAGTAGCTAATAATTACAATTTAGCAGATTAACACTGGAGTGATAAATGAGCAGATGATTATGTACAAGTAGAGATACTGGTGTGCAAAAGAGCAGAAAAGTAAATAAAAACCATATGGGATGAGGTAGGTAGATTGGGTGGGCTATTTACAGATGGACTATGTACAGCTGCAGCGATCGTTTAGCTGCTCAGATAGCTGATGTTTAAAGTTAGTGAGAGAAATATAAGTCTCCAGCTTCAGCGATTTTTGCAATTCGTTCCAGTCACTGGCAGCAGAGAACTGGAAGGAAAGGCGGCCAAAGGAGGTGTTGGCTTTGGGGATGACCAGTGAGATATACCTGCTGGAGCGCGTGCTACTGGTGGGTGTTGTTATCGTGACCAGTGAGCTGAGATAAGGCGGAGCTTTACCTAGCATAGACTTATAGATGACCTGGAGCCAGTGGGTTTGGCGATGAATATGTAGCGAGGGCCAGCCGACTAGAGCATACAGGTCGCAGTGGTGGGTGGTATAAGGGGCTTTGGTAACAAAACAGATGGCACTGTGATAGACTGCATCCAGTTTGCTGAGTAGAGTATAGGAAGCTATTTTGTAGATGACATCGCCGAAGTCGAAGATCGGAAGGATAGTCAGTTTTACTAGGGTATGTTTGATGGCGTGAGTGAAGGAGGCTGTTTGTGAAATAGGAAGCCGATTCTAGATTGGATTTTGGATTGGAGATGTTTAATATGAGTCTTTTGAGAAACCAAGGATATTGAGTCTGCCGATAAGAATACGGTGATTGACAGAGTCGAAAGCCTTGGTCAGGTCGATGAAGACGGCTGCACAGTACTGTCTTTTATCGATGGCGGTTATGATATCGTTTATTACCTTGAGCGTGGCTGAGGTGCACGCGTGACCAGCTCGGAAACCGGATTGCACAGCGGAGAAGGTATGGTGGGATTATGTGTATTTGTGATGTGTATTTGTTTGTTATGTGTATTTGTGTTGTGTATTTGTTTGTCTAGGAACAGCCTACCATGCTTACCAACCATACTCTCAAAGGATACATAACAGTCACTGGTTGATTTCGGCTATAAAAAGAATACCAGTATCCACATGTGAGGCAGAAAGTGATCACAATACTGCTGACCGATTATTTAAACCAACTTCCTAATACAGTATATCCCAACACACGCACACACACACACACACACACACACACACACACACACACACACACACACACACACACACACACACACACGCACACACGCACGCACGCACGCACACACACACACACACACACACACACACACACACCAAACTGATTTATTAAAAGAGAACAGGGTGCGATGGGGGGAAAGGTAAATCGATCTGGGCTCCCCCAGCCTCAGTCAGTGGAGAGTTAAAACATTGTTAAACTCCAGCCGAGCGGACGCACTCCCTAACCAGCTAACCTCCCTCTCATTGATTTTTTATTTAGCTCCCAGCAGTGATATGTCTTCAATGCACACAGAACACACCGAACCTCCATAGCCTGCCAGGACATAAATCAGGCCCCATTGAGCATGGCCAGCCGGGCCGGCGCAGTGCACTGAGGCAGAGCACTTTGTTAACAGAATTAAACTCTTATTTAGTTGACTTTCCATAGAGGCCAACAGAGAGCCTCAAGACAAGACGGCCCAACAGGAAATCCAATTCACCTTACTGGAGAACAACATGCTGCCTCAAATAAGAAGGGCTTTGCATTAATTTGTGTGTGTGTTTGTGTGTGTGCGTGTGTGCTGTGTGTGCCGTGTGTGCGTGTGTGCGTGTGTGCGTGTGTGCGTGTGTGTGTGTGTGTGTGTGTGTGTGTGTGGTACACCTAGAACCCAAATCTCCCTATCTCCATCCTAGAAAGAAAGTTGAGATGGTTTCTGCTCTAGATTTGTGGTCTAACTGTGGTCTGTGTAGTAGTGTTTTAAATAAACTGGACTGTATAAGGCTGGGTTTTTTGTGGTTTGTGTTTTATTCTTAAACCTAATAAATAATGAACTGTATCTAACGGGAACCTTTAAAAAAAAGCTCCTGGGTTACCACACAGTGTTAAAACCACACTTTCCCCTCACTGGCCTCTCTCTGTTGTTTAACAAGAACAGTGTCCCCCTATGGGAAGGGACAGGGCTCAAAAAGGACAAACCTCTCACATGACATTCACCTATACCTCTAGCGTGCCATGAAAGCCTTTACAAGGCTCTGACAGATCTATCTGAGTAAGGAGCTGAATGCTGATCCCAGATCAGCTCCACAGTGTCCCAGCCCATCTCGTCTACCTCTCATTGCCAACTGCTGACTTGAGATCAGCCCGTTCCGGCTCTGTTCCGGCTCTGTAATGACGTTAACACACAGTCATCTCTCACCGAGGGTCTCTCTTCTCTCTTTCCCAGGCAGGCAAGCAGGGGAAGCGCCGGAAGGTTGATCAAAGAAGGGGATTATGGTTTCTGATGACTTCCGCTGGCACTCTGGGTCCAAACCAAATGTTCTGAATAGAGGTGGTTACTTACTACTTAGCTACACCACAGCAGATAAAATAGAGATCTCCCATGGCTTCCACTGAAGAGAAAGAAGGACTCCTGCTGAATTGACTTCAATAGACTTCAGTTCCAAATAGATGCCGGTTTGAACAGCCATTAATTTGTCCTATTTCCTCCCTATGTCAAGGAGCTTTGACATGTTGAGCAGTGTTGTATTATTGTCACCAGATGGATGTTTGGCACAGTGTTGGTCAGCCATGTAGAAGGTCTGAGGATAACAGCACACCTGTTAATTAGGATTCAAGAGTGAGATTGGAGAGGCTGTGTAGAGAGATGGACCAGAAGCAAGAGCAGTGGTGTCAGCAGAGACAAAAGTAGGGACAGAGACAGCAGGGTCGAAGATTGGGGAAAAAATATTCATGAGACTATATGCAGATTATGGGTATGGCATAAAAACATTACGTGATTTTGGAAGCATATCTATAGCGAAAAAGGAGTAACATTCCCAAATCATTCATTCATTCTAATGAATAGCTGTATTCTGGGAAACCTTTATAGAACTAAATGTGGTTTGCTGGGTTTGCTGGGTATGACTTTTCCAGAGTGGAATGCGATGGTGTCCTCTCACCCTGGCCCGTAAACCGTGCACGTCCTGACTGACACTCCCTGATTATAATAATGAGCTGCAACCGCAGCACGCAGGTCAGAGGCCACAGCAATTATCTGGTGTCTCCCCATTAAAAATGTCTCGCACAGACACACAGCACCATTTCCAGTCTAATATTTTGAACCACAATTAGGGGTTCAAAATGATTAGAATCATTAAGATAAACCTGCTCCAATAACAGTAAAAACATACTGCTCTGATAGACTTGATGGTAGACTTCCATCCTGATTATATAGGAAGATTTACAGAGGTTTGGATCAAGAGGAGTTTTAATCACAAAACAGATTGATTAGTAGCATCAACACAGGCCTCATCACAGGGATGTCCTTGTTTGGGGTGGCTGTGTCAGTGTGACAGGGGTGATTATACAGTACAGGGGAGAGGTCAACAGGAGGCATGGGGGGGGGGGTTATGATATGACTGCTGTAGCCACACTGTCCCACTTGGCCCAATGTCACAGGCACCCCTCAACCCTCTCTGCAACCCCACAGACACCATGCCTGTAGCCACACACACATACACACAGCCTGGGGGGAAATGACAAACACACCAGGAGCATTTCCAGACTAGAGGAGACTACAGTAGCTACAGTATGTATCTCTCTCAGAGCAGTAACAGATCCGTAAAGGCTGTGTCAGAGATGTACCTCAGTTCATTCTACTGTCACCATGGGCTCTTCTTTAGTGCCTCTCACAGTCAGGGGAAGAAAGGAGTAGGAGAGAGAGAGAAAGAGAGAGAGAGAGAGAGAGAGAGAGAGAGAGAGAGGTGTGCTGCCTGTAGAGTAGACTGGTTATGAGGTCTCTACCCCCCATGTTCTTCCTCTGAGGCTTGGCTATTGATTGTTGTGTGTGTGTGCTGCTTCCTGTGATCCACGTCAAGCCTAAGAAGTCAGAACAATACCTGGCTCTGGGCCTGGGGATGGAAGGTTGTATAGCAGTGGTTTACCAGTTATCTACTCTGAGTGTTTCCTGAGTTGGTTTGATACTCCTTAATTGGTTTGATAGTAATGAGTGACATTAATTACTGATTTATTTAATGGACTGTGGGTGGAAGGTTATAGCTAGTTGTAAAGTCAAGAAAGTGGATATTGTATAAAAATGCATTGTTTAATATCACTTGTTTCCCCTCTGTATATTTTGACATCCCCCTGGTTGTGCCCTAGTCTGTATGGACATGAGAGGAACTAATCTGACCCACCCCCTTCATCTTCACTCAACCGATGCAGTGGTCTGTGTCCTCGCTACGTTCCATCGCCACACCACTCCCCTTCTCCCATTAACTTAAATTAATGTGATGGTTCATCAGTGGCTGAACGACTCTGTCATGGGCCCTAAGGCAGTATTTATCTGATTACTCTTAATGGGTGAAAATATGATAAACAAATGAAATTATCTGTGACCTATTTAAAATGGAGGGACGGATGTGAGATTATTTATTTCATTTTATAGGAAGGAAATTAAGACCCCTAATTACCTTGGCATGTTCTGGATTGACACGGAATAACACATACATTACATTACAAATTCATGGTGATGAACAACTGGCCAGATTCAGACTATTGGAGCGATAACACCCCCCTGTTCTGTTCTCCTCAGTAGCCATCAATTGTTCATTGAGATGGTGTGGATTGACTTCATCACCCAGTATTGATGACGGGAGTCATGGGGATATGAATTCCTCCAGCAGCCTCTGGAATGATGAAGTCAGTTGGATATAGATTTAATTAAATCCAGAGCTGACTATATGAAGATTGAGGGAGGCAATTTAAGCAGAATGTTCACCATGCAAGCCTAGGCATTTTATGAAGAACTTTATTGCTCTACACACTGTCTGTGGAAAAGCATGGGCTCCCTCTGCTGGTGGATCATCAGAAGCAGCGGTCTGGTCAGCTGCAGTAAGTTACAGTTATGGCCATAGGAGAGAGACACTGGTACAGTGACTGTTATCTGAAATAAATTAGATAGAGGAGTGTTGGGGTTAGTGTCCTAACTCCAAAAAGAGAAACAAACCTTTGGAGATAAAGATATTCACTTAATTTAACCTTCACATTTAACCTCCACATTTAACCTCCACTGACAACCAATGACTGCTGTTGTAAGACGGGAGCTGTTGTAAGACGGAGAGCTGTTGTAAAACGGGGAGCTGTTGTAAAACGGAGAGCTGTTGTAAGACGGAGAGCTGCTGTAAAACGGAGAGCTGTTGTAAGACAGAGAGCTGTTGTAAGACAGAGAGCTGTTGTAAGACGGAGAGCTGTTGTAAAACGGGGAGCTGTTGTAAAACGGGGAGCTGTTGTAAGACAGAGAGCTGTTGTAAGACGGAGAGCTGTTGTAAGACGGAGAGCTGTTGTAAAACGGAGAGCTGTTGTAAGACGGAGAGCTGTTGTAAAACGGAGAGCTGTTGTAAAATGGGGAGCTGTTGTAAGACAGAGAGCTGTTGTAAGACGGGAGCTGTTGTAAGACGGGAGCTGTTGTAAGACGGAGAGCTGTTGTAAAACGGGGAGCTGTTGTAAGACAGAGAGCTGCACTGTTGGTTAAGGGCTTGTAAGTAAGCATTTCACTGTAAGGTCTACACTAGTTGTATTCGGCGCATGTGACAAATTCAGTTTGATTTGATTTGTTGTAAGACAGAGCGCTGTTGACTTAGTCTATATACAGTACACTATGTACACCCATGTACACTCGTGGGTGTGTGTTTTGTGTATGTGTGTCTCAGACAGAGCTATATACTGGAATCAGATCTTTCCACAGATAACCGATATTCCATAAACAGGGTGAAAAAAGGGAATCTCATGCTTATCTTGCGGCCATTTTCTTGATGTGTCATTATTGTCACAATGTATGAAATTAACATTTGAAGCATAGTTATTGGACAATTGCTCTTTTGGATGAACATTTATGAGAATTCAGTGTGGAAAATGACACTTTTTAACTTCCCTGTTGAGAGTTCACTGACTACAAAGGATCGATCAAAGGGGGGAAATTCGGAGCCAATTATTTTCAGCTTAATGGTCCCTGGGGTACGGGGAGTGAACAACAACAAAACGCCTTCAACAGAGATACATTCTGGACAAGTCAGCTGCTCCAACTCCACAGGAGCAGACATGAACCACCAGCTCTCTCTCTCTCTCTCTCTCTCTCTCTCTCTCTCTCTCTCTCTGTAGCAGACTGGAATCACAACCAACACCAGCCACAGCACAGAAGCTGGGAACTGTACTGTCGCTCTGAGTGTCACGGCCAGACAGTCATGTACTGTAACTCTTCACATTAGCATGGCCACTGAGCCCAGTTAGAAGGCAGTGAAATTTGGCAAGTGACGAAGCTCTCTGAAAAATACAGTAGAAACTAATGAATTATCTGAAGCACATTAATTACATGGTTAGAACTCATGGTTAAAACTCCTAAATGCTCCTTACTTGTATCTAGTGTTCCAATGAATTGTCAGTGTCGATATTTTGGTTGAATGAAAGGAAAGGAGGGCACTTCCAGTGATCATCGTCTTCAGGGTGGAGATGTGTGCATGTGTGTCTGTATTTCTGCGTGTGTGTGAACAGCCTGCTAGGAGAAATGTGGGCCCAGTATTGTCTCCTATGCCAGGTTCTCTGGCAGCGGGATGGATCCAGGGGATCCTCTTTAAAGCGGTCCCACAGGGCTTCTCATAGGCACTGTTCAATGTGGTGCCGCCGGCGACATTTTCCCCAACAGCTTATAGCTCATCAACTATTTAGATATGCACTTAACGCTCCTGGGGAACTAAACATCTAGCTACCGGCTGGCTGGTGGCTGCAGAGAAGGTGCTCAGGTACCATGGATAAGATATAAATGAAACATGTAGTTGGTTGTTAGTTAGATGTTTTGGTTGGTGCAATAAACAAATATGGAAGCCCAAGGAAGTCTGTAGGGCAGTGTAGATGTATAGAGACAGGAAGGAGGAGTTGATCTCTAAAGAGTATAAACCAGTCCTTCAGCACAGGGCTGCGGAGACATGGTTAGCTTTCCTCTACTGTATAGACACCCTGTATTCCACAGACACGCTCTACGAAGAGTCTGTCTGCTCACGGCTCCAACATGTCCCCCATCTCCACACCTCCTCTCTTTCAGACTCGCCCCCATCCAGCCCTCCTCTCTCCAATCCCTCCATCTCACACTCGTCCCCAGACTCCCACAGGCAACTCCACGAGGGGTCGCATGATGAATGAGCAGACAGTAAGCAGGATGTGTGTGTGTATGTATGTGTGTGCGTGCGTGTTGCTCAGAGAGTGATGACCACAGCCGTTAGAAAGATCACACTGGGATTCATTATGGTGACAGACAGGGCCGCCTCTAATACACCGGCTATGTTTGCTTGTTTGTGTGTGTGTGTATATGTGTGTGTGTATGTGTGTGTGTGTCTGTCTGACAGGCTTTCTAAAACGGCGTCTGAGGATTACACACTGAGTGGGACAGAATAAACAGCGCTCTGTGTGAGGGTTTGATAAATTATTTACATCATTGAGAAAGCAGTGTCGACACTTTTTATGCCTCCACCTGCTCTTCCCAGTGCTTAAAATATGATTTATGTGTTATGGTCACGTTGAATTTGAGTGCTATTGGGCCGAAGCCTTTTGGGACACAAAGTGGTGGTTACAAAGTGCTGCAGCCTTGTTTGAGAGGCGGCACACAGAGAGAGGAGCATCTTACTGGACCAACCAAAGTCCTGTCCAGAGAGCAGTTAAATCCCTTTGTTTCTCTCCCACTTTATTGACACATCTCTCAGGCGAGAGAGAGAAGGGAAGGCTGGGACAATGTGGTGTTGTTCTGATATCCTAGGAGATCATTTCCAGGATTAGTTTAAGAGCAAAGCTCAGGCCTTCATTACTCCTTCTCATGGTTGTGGTCAATTGTAATTTAATTTGAAATTATAATTTAATTCTTGAATTCACTCATGAAGTGGAGAATTTGTGTTGAATTCAATTAGAGTTTAGAAAATCTTAAAATTCTGGAATTGGAATTGAATTGGAATAAGACTGTTTGAACTGTTTGAATGTAATCGTGAAAGAACATTTTTAAAATGTTTTTTTGGTTTATTTGTCAAGGAACTCAGTCTGGCTTTAAACTTACTCTTGAAAGTTGTAATAGTAGAATGCCCAAGGTACAATTTCAAAATTGGGTAGTGCATCATTCATCTGTTCCTCTTGCCATCGTAGTCATTGCATGCATTAGAGAGCTATTTATAACTTGTCAGAAATGTCCAGATCAACTAGCCCATGTCAGCTAACATTTTTTTAGTTAGGTATTTTACTCCATAGATATTGTTGTAATTTTTTGTCACTCAAATATCACATAAATACACATTACAAATGCAAAACGTATAGAATCGCAAAGAAAATTAGCTTCAAAACAACATTATTTTTATTGCACCCAATGACAAAATGTGACCCGTTTCAGGAAACTAGGCATAGGAGAGTCATTTGAATTCATTTGATTTTTTAATCAAAATTCGTTTTTTGGCAGAAATGCCCTCTGCAACATGTGAACTTTCATGTGCCTTTATAACAAAATTGTATGCCATCTCTAAATACAAATACAATTGTTAAATTACGAGCCTTGTTGGTTAAGTCACAGAAAATGTCAGCAACCTTCCCACTAGCCATGATTTGCTGAGATAATGAATGGGCTGGACATACCGAGAGAGGAGTTCGGATCGGTCTGCCATATAGAAGGCTTCTGTCTATTTGAGATAGTCAGTCTGTGTTGGTAATCCTGTCAAACGCAGATTTAAAAAACATTTATTGTGTAGTGGAGCTGCATAAGTGTTGATCTCCACTTTCTGGAGGATCAAGTTTTGAAATTAGTTGAATTAGAGTATGATAGCTAAAGAGATGGAGAAAACAACTGTCTCCGGATAACATCTTCAAACTAAGGGCAACCGTGGCATGGCATCCGTGACAGGGAGACGCGTCCCTCATGCATGATGATGTACGCAAGATAGTCTAGTGTTAACTAGCTACATTTTCAGATATTACACGTTTCTAATTCTGAAAGAAAGTGGTTTAATTTCAAGCTAAAGTGTGCTGTTAGCTAACTAGCTAGCGATCGTTAGCTGGCTGGCTCCCTAGCTAATGTTACATGTATTTAGTTATTATTCGTATCCCAGAAACTTTTGCTTTGCTAGTTAGAACCTAATGTTATCTAACTAACATTGAACCTGGTTGGTTAGCTCCCAGCAGATTCATGCAGGGTAGTAACGACATGATTTGGCACTATGTTCATTGTTGTTTAACTAGCTAACATTAGCAGGCTGGCTCATTAGCTAGCATTACGTGACATGAGTGATCTTACACGTTGTTTACGTGGTGTGTAAAATTACAGGAAATAAGCTTTAAACCTGCAAAATTCTCTCCACCAACAAATGAAATTAAACAAAATGTATTTGATTTATTTGAAATTTTAAAAAAGGGGTGTGAACAGTTTGTGTCATGAACAGTGCTTGTGCCCATAGAAATAGATGTAGTGTGTGTGCACGTTGGATGTTCCCCAATGCTGGAAGGGGGGGCCCAAGTGAAAAAGTTTGGGAACCCCTAATTTAGCCGTAGTTTTCCAAAAATAGACAAAAAAAAGTATTTTTACCACACAAAAACAAACAAAAAATGTCCCCTACTTTGACTCTACAAGTAGCACTCATGGGTGCTGTGATATGGAGGATAAATCCAGTCTCTAATTTTCTATCAGTTGTCTAGGTTTGGCATCATATTGCATCATGCTCCCCAAAGTGTCCCCAAACGCGTCCCAGATATCAGTCTCGCTGGAGTAACAGACACATTTACATAGTGCCACAACAACACAGACACCCAGTGGTACCACAACGCCACAGACCAGCTTAATATTTCATTGCCGTATGAAATATGCCTGAGTGTGTGCTCGGCATCTGCCATCTTTGGGACTCTGCTTCCCCCAGGAGGCTCGTTTGATCAGTAATTGGGAAGTGTGCTGAATTAATCAGCAGTTTATCTGCTTTTTAATTGAAATAACACTTTCAAACACAGCGTTTACACGGCGAACATCACCACTGTTCCCTCTCATATTGTCATTCTCATATTGTCATTTTCATCTGCGCTCTCAAGCGGTCCGCTGAGAGTCAATGGAACATAACAACGAGCTTCAATGCCATACAACACTCCATTCGTGGTCTCCAACTGCTCTTAAATGCAAGTAAATCTAAATGCATGCTCTCAACCGATCACTGCCCGCACCCCCCCGCCCGTCTAGCATCACTACTCTGGACAGTTCTGAATTAGAATATGTGAACAACTACACATACCTAGGTGTATGGTTAGACTGTAAACTCTCCTTCCAGACTCTCTCCAAAATTAAATCTAGAATCGGCTTCCTATTTCGCCAACAAAGCATCCTTCACTCGTGCTGCCAAACATACCCTCGTAAAATGGACTATCCTACCAACCCTTGACTTCTGCGATATCATTTACAAAATAGCCTCCAACACGCTATTCAGCAAATTGGATGTAGTCTTTCACAGTGCCATCCGTTTTGTCACCAAAGCCCCATATACTACCCACCACTGCGACCTCTATGCTCTCGTTGGCTGGCCCTCGCTTCATGTTCGTCGCCAAACCCACTGGCTCCAGGTCATCTATGAGTATTTGCTAGGTAAAGCAAATACCTTATCTCAGCTCACTAGGCAACATAGCAGCACCCACCCGTAGCACATGCTCCAGCAGGTATATTTCACTGGTCATTCCCAAAGCCAACTCCTCCTTTGGCTGCCTTTCCTTCCAGTTCTCTGCTGCCACTGACTGGAACGAATTTCAGAAATCACTGAAGCTGAAGTCATATATCTCCCTCACTAACTTTAAGCATCAGCTGCCAGAGCAGGTTACCAATCATTGTACCTGTACACAGCTCATCTGTAAATAGCCCACCCAACTACCTCATCCCCATATTGTTATTTATTTTTTGCTCCTTTGCACCCCAGTATCTCTACTTGCACATTCATCTTGCACACTCTACTTGCACATCATCTATCACTCCAGTGTTTAATTGCTAAATTGTAATTATTTCGCCACTATGGCCTGTTTATTGCCTTACCTCCCTAATCTTAATACATTTGCACACACTGTGTATAGACCTTTCTATTGTGTTATTGACTGTTGTTTGTTTATCCCATGTGTAACTCTGTTGTCACACTCTGACCATTATTTGCATTGTTTGTTTCTATGTTTTGTTTGGTCAGGGTGTGATATGAGTGGGCATTCTATGTTGCATGTCTAGTTAGTCTGTTTCTATGTGTTTTGGCCTGGAGCCGCCAGAGCCGGCAGTCAGCCAGGAGCCGCCAGAGCCGCCAGTCAGCCAGGAGCCGCCAGAGTCGCCAGTCAGCCAGGAGCCAGGAGCCGCCAGAGCCGCCAGTCAGCCAGGAGCTGCCAGAGCCGTCAGCCAGCCAGGACCCGCCAGAGCCGTCAGCCAGTCCACAGCTGCTCTTCAGTCCGGAGCTGCCCCCCAGTCCGGAGCTGCCCCTCAGTTCGTAGCTGCCCCTCAGTCAGGAGCTGCCCCTCAGTCCGGAGCTGCCCCTCAGTCCAGAGCCGCTCCTCAGTCCAGTGGGGCTGTTAATTAGGGTCTTAGACCCAAGGTCGGAGGCGAGGGTCGCCACTCTAAAGAGGCCCTTGAAGAGGGAAATTACTATGTTGGAGTGGGGTCCACGTCCCGCGCCAGAGCCGCCACCGTGGCCAGATGCCCACCCAGACCCTCCCCTATAGCTTTAGGTTTTGCGGCCGGAGTCCTAGGGGGGGGTTCTGTCACACTCTTACCATTATTTGCGTTGTTTGTTTCTATGTTTTGTTTGGTCAGGGTGTGATATGAGTGGGCATTCTATTCTATGTTGCATGTCTAGTTAGTCTGTTTCTATGTGTTTTGGCCTGATATGGTTCTCAATCAGTGGCAGGTGTTCGTCGTTGTCTCTGATTGGGAACCATATTTAGGTAGCCTGTTTTGTATTGTGGTTCGTGGGTTATTGTCTATGTGATGTTGCATGTTTGCACACAGTATTGATAGCGGTCACGTTCATCTTATTATTTTGTTTGTTTGTTTAGTGTTCTTCGTGTTCATTCGTCTAACATTAAAAGTATGTATTCACACCACGCTGCGCTTTGGTCTCCTCAATACGACGAACGTGACACCTGTGTTGTTTGTGTAGCACTGCTTTGCTTTATCTTGGCCAGGTTGCAGTTGTAAATGAGAACTTGTTCTCAACTGGCCTACCTGGTTAAGTAAAGGTGAAATAAAATGTTTAAAAAAAATAAAAAATAACGTAGCGACAGAAGTCAGTTACAGGTAATAAAATAAAATAATATGCACATTTCCTTGGTGCACAAAAGAGTGTTTACGAGATGAAATAGCTAGTTATTTTCAGTGTGTGTATGTGTGTATGTGTGAGCATGAGTGTTATTAATTTGTTGTTTGCCTACTCTACATAGTCTGGTAGAATGATGGTAGACAACAACATTTCTATGATCATATACATGTATGATATTAGATATTGTATATTAATACTTTTATTTTCCTAGTATGCCTGAGGCCACAGAAGCAGTTGGCTAATGGCAGCACTGTTTCCTACAAACCTTGATTTGTAAACACCCCCCCCCCCCCACCCACAGCATGGTGTTATCCCCCATCCATAGGACTAAGATATCCTCTATCCTGGCTCAAATTCAACAGAACACAAAACCTATCATGCAATATTAGAATACAGTCTGTGTACCATTTAAATACCATCACAGGACTATACCATTTACATTTAGATGCAAAACAATATTACAGTGCCAGACAATATTACAATAGTCTTTATTCCGCTTACATAAAACGAGTGGGTCTAATCCTGAATGCTGATTGGTTAAAAGCTTATTCCAGCCAGTGTCCATTCCACAAGTTACCACCAGCTAACTCTATGATGTTAAAATGCCTATTTACTTGATCTCCACTATAAAAACATCTAGGCATTATCTCACATTTCTTTTAGACTAACATCTAGTTTTCAACAGCGGAGATTTGTATAAACCTTTCTGCAAATGCAGCTACTGTTGTTATTCTTTTTTTTACGTTTGACGTGACTGTAAGTTATCCGTTGTCTGCTAGCTAGCAAGCAACCATTTAGAACCAACGACTGGGTCCATAGATACAGAACAGAAAGACTGAACGACCGGGTCGCGTCTCTGGCAACCTGAACCAATAGAACGAATGACCAGCCAGCTTGGGTAGCGACCCTAGATTTGTGTCGGGACTATATCTTGTGGAAGGATGAAATAGTACGAATAAATGAATCCAAATAAAGTTTGTTTATGAAAATATGTTACTCATTATTTGAATATGCTGGTAACCCATTGTATAAAAGGGATAATGTCCTCGAAGCCGGTGTTTTAGAGGATGTATTGGTACGGTTTGTCTCGACTCCCGACCCCTACACATTCATTACTATGGGACAGCTGGAGATAGAATTTGAATATTGAAACGATGTTGGAAAAGTCGGAGAGACAGACTGCAAGGTTTATACAAATCCCCGCTGTTGAAAACGAACACCCGTGTCAATGTATCCTCCAAACACCAGTTTATCGGGTTATTATCACTTAATTAGATTACCGCTGTATTTTCACCTGAAAATACAACATCCCAAAGTTTTCTACAACTGTAGGTTCATGTACATGTGATCACCAATCAATCACGTTTATTTATAAAGCACTTTTTACATCAGCAGTTGTCACAAAGTGCTTACACATAAACCCAGCCTAAAATCCCAAAACGCAAGCAATGCAGATGTAGAAGCATGGTGGCTAGGAAAAACTCCAGAGAAAGGCAGGAACCTAGGAAGAAACCTAGAGAGGAACCAGGCTCAGAGGGGTGGCCAGTTCTCTTATTAGAGTATATGGCCATTAAGGCCAGACTGTTCTTCAAGATGTTCAAACGTGCATAGATGGCTAGCAGGGTCAAATAATAATTACAGTGGTTATAGAGGGTGCAACAGGTCAGCACCTCAGGAGTAAATGTCAGTTGGCTTTTCAAAGCCGAGCATTCAGTGGTTGAGAAAGCAGGTGTGGTAGTGAGAGAGAGAGAGAGAGAGAGAGAGAGAGAGTGAGAGAGAGAGAGAGAGAGAGAGAGAGAGAGAGAGAGAGAGAGCATAACTAAGATCACACAGGACACCAGATAAGACAGGAGAATTATACCAGAGATGACAGACTGACCCTATCCCCCCGACACATAGACTATTGCAGTATAGATACTGGGACTGAGAAAGGCCAACCAGGCAGGATATAACCCCACCCACTCTCCCAAAGCACAGCCCCCACACCACCAAAGGGATATCAACAGACCACTAACTTCCTACCTTGAGACAAGGCCAAGTATAGCCCACAAAGATTTCCCCCACCACATGAGCCCTAGGGGGCACAAAACCGGACAGGAAGATTATGTCAGTGACTCAACCCACTCAAGTCGAGTGTAGCAGAAAAAGCCTGACATGACGTGATGCACCCCTCTTAGGGACAGCATGGGAGAGCATGAGCAAGCCAGTGACTCAGCCCCCGTAATAGGGTCAGAGGCAGAGAATCACAGTGGAGAGAGGGGAGCCGGCCAGGGAGAGACAGCAAGGGTGATTCTTCACACCAGTGCCTTGCCGAACACCTTCGCACCCCTGGGCCAAACTACACTCAATCACGGTACCTACTGAAGAGATTAGTCTTCAGTTAAGATTTAAAGGATGAGACCGAGGCTACGTCTCTCACATGGATCGGCAGACCATTTCATAAAAATGTTGCCCTTTACAAGAAAGCCCTGCCTCCAGCTGTTTGCTTTGACATTCCAGTAAAAATAAGGAGGCCTGCATTTTGTGACCGCAGCATGTGTGTAGGCATGTACAGCAGGACCAAATTTGTAGGTTAACAGTAAAACGTTGAAATCAGACCTAGCCTTAACAGGAAGCCATGGTAGAGAGGCTAGCACTGGAGTAATGAGATACTTTTCGAGGGTTCTAGTCCAAGATTCTATCAGCTGTATTTAGCACTAGCTGAAGTTTATTTAGTGCCTTATTTGGGTAGCCAGAGAGTAGATCATTGCAGTAGTCTAATCTAGAAGTGACAAAAGCATGGATTAGCTTTTCGACATTCTTTTTAGACAAAAAGTTTCAGATTTTTGTAATGTTACGAAGATAGAACAAAGCTACTCTTTAAATATGTTTTAAATGTTCGTCAAAAGAGAGAACAGGGTCCAAAGTCATTTTTACAACAACTGTACAACCATTGAGATTCATTGTCAGATCCGACAGCAGATCCCTTTGTTTCTTAGGACCTAGAACTAGCATCTCTGTTTTGTCTGAGTTTAAAAAGTAAAACATTAAAAAAGTAATCCACTTTCTTATCTCTGAAACACATGCTTCCAGGGTAGGCAATGTTGGGGCTTCACCATGTTTCAGTGAAATACAGCTGTGTTGTCTGCATAGCAGGGAAAGTTGACATTGTGTTTCCGAATGACATCACCAAGCAGTAGAATATGACAACAATAGTGATCCTAGAACGGAATCTTGAGGAACACCAAAACTTACCATTGATTTGTCAGGGGACAAACCATCCACAAAGACGAGATTATATCTTTCCAACAGATAAGGTCTGAACCAGGCAAGAACTCCATGTAGACCAATTAGAGTTTCAAATCTCACCAAAAGAATGTGGTGATCGATGGTGTTGAAAGCGGCACTAAGGTCTAGGAGCACGAGGACAGATGCAGAGCCTTTGTCTGACGTCATTAAAAGGTAATTTACCACCTTCACAAGTACCTTCTCAGTACTATGATGGGGTCTCACATGTGATGGTGATATATTTATAGTGATTGTATGGTGCTCTTGAACAAAAGCAGGGAGGTATCTCATAACTTCCCCCTGACAATAGACTATAGCTGAGCTGATATAATGAATTGTTGCAGTGGAGATCAATGTCTGTGGTATAGAGCCAGGGAAGGGAAGGTAGGGAGTGGCTCTCATTTTTCCTGCTCTCTGTTCTTCCTCACTTTAAGGGAGATCCCTGGCTGCCCACATGACGGATGGTGAGCGTTCTGGAGTGGCCGTTTGGTACTTGGCATCACGGCAGAGCGGGAGCTGGGGGCCATCAGGCCTGAGACGGTGGGCGTCCCCCAGCGATCCCCAGGCGGGCCCCCAGGGGCCTCCACTCTGCCTGGGAGGAAATAGGCCTCCATAAATCAGGCCATCTGGGGGTCTCAGCTGTACCCAGTCATCCATCTCAGCCCTGCTCCCTGAAGGAGGAGGAGGAGGGCGGAGGAGCAAGGTTGGGGGTGTCTTCAGATGAACTTAGAAGCAAGAGAGGGCAGGACAACCACAGTAACCCGGGGGCAGGACAAACACAGGAGAGAAGAACAGCAGGAGAGAGGCTAAGGAGAAACCAGGGCTCAGATCACACTGCCTGGTGAATTTGAAAAAGGTACAAGTAAAGCATAACCAAATCACTGTTTCTGAGGCATGAGAGGGGGGATCCAGATAAATGGTGATGTCTAACTAAAAACTAAGAGATATGTGCATGTAAGTACAGTATGTTTGTGTGAGTATGACTATATTTAGTGTATGCCTGTGGCTGTGGCAGGGTTCAGGGCCCCTTGTCTTCAAACAGTGGCGTGGCTAAAGCTGCAGACGGTGGCAGCACCTCAGGGTTGGGTTTAGAGGAGCACAGAGGCTTCAAAGAGAGGAGACACAACTGCAGGGCACAGCATCTAGGGCAGCGTTTCTGATCTGTACTGCACTCTGCCACGTACGCTCCACCCTCTAACCAGAGAGATGGAGACAGAGAAAAAGAAAGAGAAAGAGAGTTCCCAGTTCACTGCTGCCCTACCCTCCTCAACATATCTATATACAGTACAAACAACAGAGACAGGGAGAGTGAGAGAGGGAATTGAAGAAGTTGCCATTATCGCCCGTCACACATCTTAAATATTGTGCTCCATCTCTTCTCCTGGGAGCGGAAAACCCGAAATGTGCCAAAAGCTACAGAATAAATAACAGGCCTGTTCTTCAAATGAATGCAAATTTTTTCCCCTTCGCTCTCCTCCAAACTTTGTTCACATATTGATGCGTTCCGCAATCAACTTCAATGGCACGGGCCATCTCGGCTAAGAGAGAGAAAGAGAGAAAGGGGGGTACCAGATTATTTCTTCATCGGGCGGGAGTCAGCAGCACCAAAATGCTGCTTCTTTCATTAGCCGTCCATTAATTAGGCTTTTTGAGCTCATTTGCAAGTCGATGGCCATGGCTGTAGGACAGCCGGCTTTGAGCCGTACCACTGTGATCTGTGGGTCCTGCAGCCCCTCTACCCTCAGACACTGGATGCAAGCCTTCCTGACAATTAGTACAAAAGAGATTCATGTTCCTTATAGCTGATACATTATTCATATTTCTCTCTCCTCACTTAAATAAATCATAATGTTCTTGAGGGTTTTGCTTAAACTACACCCTCCCCGCCCTCCTGCCACCACCCTCACCCCCATCCAGGCTAATCTTTCAATGAAGTGAACCACGGGATGACCTTGGCACATACAGTATTTGGGTAATTTCCTGAATAGGATCAGACTGGCAGAAAGCCCTCCCTCTCCCCTGTGATATTAACACTCGGGTCCGAGGTAAAAGAGGACAATGGAGCTACCCTTCCATCCTCTCGTACTGTACTGACTTAAATAACAGTTATGGTTATCAACTCATTCATTTTTATAAAACAAATGTGTTTTACATTACCATTTTGAAAATCTAAATTGCTATTTTTTTCTCACCCGGGTGTATGGTTAAGAAGTCCTCTAAAATTCAGGCATCTTTCCACAGCAGAGTTGGTGCTCCCTCAATGAGCTAGCAGCCAGACTGAGGCCTCATCTCCAGCGAAGAACACCTGTGCTGTGCTATGATGTCTTCCTCATTGATCTATTATCTCTGTTGTGTGAGAGGAGAGCATTCTGGACGGAGCACTGCTGTCATCTTAATGATTTAGCAGCCCTTCCTATTATTATTTATTGGTCAGAGGGGAGCCCGTGACCAGCTGAGGACCTACATCTTTTATGACAACTTGAGGGCAATCCAGACAAAGGTCCTTCCATTGAATACTTACGGGACCCACTTCATATGTATATTAAATATCATATTGGATATGAGACATGGAAATGGCATGGGAATTTAAGACACAAATCTTTAATTAATGTAAAGGTACAGTGCCTTGCGAAAGTATTCGGCCCCCTTGAACTTTGCGACCTTTTGCCACATTTCAGGCTTCAAACATAAAGATATAAAACTGTATTTTTTTGTGAAGAATCAACAACAAGTGGGACACAATCATGAAGTGGAACGACATTTATTGGATATTTCAAACTTTTTTAACAAATCAAAAACTGAAAAATTGGGCGTGCAAAATTATTCAGCCCCTTTACTTTCAGTGCAGCAAACTCTCTCCAGAAGTTCAGTGAGGATCTCTGAATGATCCAATGTTGACCTAAATGACTAATGATGATAAATACAATCCACCTGTGTGTAATCAAGTCTCCGTATAAATGCACCTGCACTGTGATAGTCTCAGAGGTCCGTTAAAAGCGCAGAGAGCATCATGAAGAACAAGGAACACACCAGGCAGGTCCGAGATACTGTTGTGAAGAAGTTTAAAGCCGGATTTGGATACAAAAAGATTTCCCAAGCTTTAAACATCCCAAGGAGCACTGTGCAAGCGATAATATTGAACTGGAAGGAGTATCAGACCACTGCAAATCTACCAAGACCTGGCCGTCCCTCTAAACTTTCAGCTCATACAAGGAGAAGACTGATCAGAGATGCAGCCAAGAGGCCCATGATCACTCTGGATGAACTGCAGAGATCTACAGCTGAGGTGGGAGACTCTGTCCATAGGACAACAATCAGTCATATATTGCACAAATCTGGCCTTTATGGAAGAGTGGCAAGAAGAAAGCCATTTCTTAAAGATATCCATAAAAAGTGTTGTTTAAAGTTTGCCACAAGCCACCTGGGAGACACACCAAACATGTGGAAGAAGGTGCTCTGGTCAGATGAAACCAAAATTGAACTTTTTGGCAACAATGCAAAACGTTATGTTTGGCGTAAAAGCAACACAGCTGAACACACCATCCCCACTGTCAAACATGGTGGTGGCAGCATCATGGTTTGGGCCTGCTTTTCTTCAGCAGGGACAGGGAAGATGGTTAAAATTGATGGGAAGATGGATGGAGCCAAATACAGGACCATTCTGGAAGAAAACCTGATGGAGTCTGCAAAAGACCTGAGACTGCGACGGAGATTTGTCTTCCAACAAGACAATGATCCAAAACATAAAGCAAAATCTACAATGGAATGGTTCAAAAATAAACATATCCAGGTGTTAGAATGGCCAAGTCAAAGTCCAGACCTGAATCCAATCGAGAATCTGTGGAAAGAACTGAAAACTGCTGTTCACAAATGCTCTCCATCCAACCTCACTGAGCTTGAGCTGTTTTGCAAGGAGGAATGGGAAAAAATGTCAGTCTCTCGATGTGCAAAACTGATAGAGACATACCCCAAGCGACTTACAGCTGTAATCGCAGCAAAAGGTGGCGCTACAAAGTATTAACAAAGTATTAACTTTGTATTAACAAAGTATTAACTTTCTGGGAATGATGCAGGATAGTTGCTTGGTTTTGGAGCATTCTCAACACATTTAAGGAATGTTATTTTCATTGTATTTCATCGCTTTAACAGAACTTTTTCTACAAGTTCAAACATGGTTAAATGTACTAGGAAATTCTCCAAATGGTTTAACATTGGGAATGTTCTCAAATAGTTCAGAGAACGTTAAGAAACACATTTCAGTACGTTTCCTTATGGTTCTATTTCTTATGGTTTTAAGTCATGTTCTCAAGGATGTCAAGAAAACGTTCCATAAAAAAACACAAAAATATATTTTTTAAAACATATACATTCCGTTCTCAACATCAACTAAACTCTCTCTATCCTCTATCTTGTTAAGTCAAATAAAATGTATTTATAAAGCCATTTTTACATCAGCAGATGTCATAAAGTGCTTATATTGAAACACAGCCTAAAACCCCAAACAGCAAGCAATACAGTTGTAGAAGCACGGTGGCTTGGAAAAACTCCCTAGAAAGGCAGGAACCTAGGAAGAAACATAAAGGGGAACCAGGCTCTGAGGGGTGGCCAGTCCTCTTCTGGCTGTGCCCGGTGGAGATTATAAGAGTACATGGTCATTAAGGCCAGATCAATCCTCAAGATGTTAAAACGTTCATAATAATCACAGTGGTTGTAGAGGGTCCAACAGGTCAGCACCTGAGGAGTAAATGTCAGTTGGCCTTTCATAGCCGAGCATTCAGAGGTCGAGACAGAAGGTGTGGTCAGTAGAGAGAGAGCGAGAGAGAGAGCGAGAGAGAGAGAGAGATGAAAACAGCAGGTCCGGGACAAGGTAGCACGTCCGGTGAACTGGTCAAGGTTCCATTGCCACAGGCAGAAGAGTTGAAACAGGAGCAGCAGCACGGCAAGGTAGCAACAGGGACGTCACCAGACATTCAGCCCTGAAGACCTGGGGCTGACTCCGGTGGGGGTGGGGAGATTTGATCCCTGCAGGACCGAAATGAGGCACCCCGCACTCTTAGCCTTGCATGCTAGCTGTTACATTTTGCAGAAAGATAACCATATGTTGCATATCTCACTGCTTTCTTCCATGCTCTGAGCTCTCCTGACGCCAAATAATTAACAATTCTTAACATTAATGGAATGAATTGTGGTCAGTAAACCCATGGAATACAGTGTCAATAATATCTATTAGCAAGTACAAATTACAAGTACATAATTAAATATCGTAATTTTCCATGAAGAAAAATAGTTGGAAAAATGATATATCAGTTTGTTTCAATAATTTCATAAACCATGTCCAAAAGTTGATTGGCAATAAAAAAAAAGGCTCATGTTGTTGTTGGTCACATTACTGCAAGCTAATGTGAGCTAGTCATGCTGCACGCACTGGGGGGGGGGGGGGGGGGGGGGGGGGGGGGGTGTTACTAGTAGTAGTAGTAACAACACTTCATTATTTTACACACATGTACATACCAGTATACATTCCTTTCTCCAACTAAATATTCACAGTGTTTGTGGGTTTTATTGAACAGCACTGGGATGTTGGTCCTTCCATAAAGACTAGAAATTAAACAAAATGATGCTGTAGGTGCAAACTTGTCTATGACTTCACACTTTCCCATGCGTGTTAGTATTAGAGGTCGACCGATTCATCGGAATGGCCGATTAATTAGGGCCGATTTCAAGTTTTCATAACAATCGGTAATCTGCGTTTTTGGACACCGATCATGGCCGATTACATTGCACTCCACAAGGAGACTGCATAACTAACTACCTGTTATGCGAGTGCAGCAAGGAGCCAAGGTAAGGTGCTAGGTAGCATTAAACGTATCTCATAAAAAACAATCAATCTTAACATAATCACTAGTTAACTACACATGGTTGATGATATTACTAGTTTATCTAGCTTGTCCTGTATAATCGATGCGGTGCCTGTTAATTTATCATTGAATCATAGCCCACATAGACCATATTTTTAAACCTGCATATTTAGTTAATATTGCCTGCTAACATGACTTTCTTTTAACTAGGGAAATTGTGTAACTTCTCTTGTGTTCTGTGCAACACAGTCAGGGTATATGCAGCAGTTTGGGCTGCCTGGCTCATTGCGAACTGTGAAGACTATTTTTTCCTAACAAAGACAGCCAACTTCGCCAAACGGGGGATGATTTAACAAAAGTGCAGTTGCGAAAAAAGCATAATCGTTGCACGAATGTACCTAACCATAAACATCAATGCCATTCTTAAAATCAATACACGGAAGTATATATTTTTAAACCTGCATATTTAGTTAAAAGAAATGAATGTTAGCAGGCAATATTAAACTAGGGAAATTGTGTCACTTCTCTTGCGCCATATATTTCTAAACCTGCATATTTAGTTAATATCGCCTGCTAACATGAATTACTTTTAACTACGGAAATTGTGTAACTTCTCCTGTGTGCAACAGAGTCAAGGTATATGCAACAGTTTGCGCCGCCTGGCTCGTTGCGAACTAATTTGCCCGAATTTTACGTAATTATGACATAACATTGAAGGTAACAGGAATATTTAGACTTTTAGACACCCGTTAGATAAAATACGTAACTGTTCCATATTTCACTGAAATAATAAACGTTTTATTTTCGAAATGATAGTTTCCGGATTCGACCATATTAATGACCTAAGGCTCGTATTTCTGTGTGTTATTATGTTATAATTAAGTCTATGATTTGATATTTGATAGAGCAGTCTGACTGAGCGGTGGTAGGCAGCAGGCTCGTAAGCATTCATTTAAACAGCACTTTCATACGTTTGCCAGCAGCTCTTTGCTGTGCTTCAAGCATTGAGCTGTTTATGACTTCAAGCCTATCAACTCCCGAGATTAGGCTGGTGTAACCGATGTGAAATGGCTAGCTAGTTAGCGGGGTTCGCGCTAATAGCGTTTCAAACGTCACTCGCTCTGAGATTTGGAGTAGTTGTTCCCCTTGCTCTGCAAGGGCCACGGCTTTTGTGTAGCGATGGCTAACGATGCTTCGAGGGTGGCTGTTGTTGATGTGTTCCTGGTTCGAGCCCAGGTAGGGGCGAGGAGAGGGACGGAAGCTATACTGTTACACTGGCAATACTAAAGTGCCTATAAGAACATCCAATAGTCAAAGGTATATGACATACAAATGGTATAGAGAGAAATAGTCCTATAATTGCTATAATAACCTCAACCTAAAACTTCTTACCTGGGAATATTGAAGACTCATGTTAAAAGGAACCACCAGCTTTCATATGTTCTCATGTTCTGAGCAAGGAACTTAAACTTGAGCTTTTTTACATGGCACATATTGCACTTTTACTTTGTTTTTGCATTATTTAAACCAAATTGAACATGTTTCATTACTTATTTGAGGTTAAATTGATTTCAATGATGTATTATATTAAGTCAAAATGAAAGTGTTCATTCAGTATTGTATTAACTGTCATTATTACAAATAAATAAATTAATAACATTTTTTAAAATTGGCCGATTAATCGGTCTCGGATTTTTTTGGTCCTCCAATAATCGGTATCGGTATCGGTGTTGAAAAATCATAATCGGTTGACCTCTAGTTAGTATGTATCTCTTTGTCAATTGTCGTGATGCATTCTATCTTGGGTTATTGGGCTCTTAAACCAGGTATATAGATGTATTAATTCACTGAAAGGTTTCTCACAGCTGCTAATTGGGATTGTCAGCACAGCCTGTATGATTGCCTTCAGTGATGGGAACATTTCAGGGTCTAACAATTTATACACACAGGACATGTCAGAAGTGGCATCTTTCTTTTTTTGAGAGGTAATGTTTAGCAAGGAGTACTTCCTCTGGCTTGAGAGGAATCTGCCATGTTTGTCTTGTGTGGGCCTCCCCTCTCTCTGTGTTCTCACTCTGTCCTGTCTGCTCCCCTCTCTCTGTGTTCTCACTCTGTCCTGTCTGCTCCCCTCTCTCTGTGTTCTCACTCTGTCCTGTCTGCTCCCCTCTCTTCCTTGCTGTCTGAAGTTTTGCTTTCCTGGATCTCCTAATAGTATCATAGTGCCGTAGCAGTATGGAGTATTCTGAACACACACACACTTTGATCTAGCAACCCTTTGGTTACTGGCCCAACGTTCTAAGCACTAGGCTAACTGCAGCCCCACAAATTGAACTAAAGGTCAAATCTGGGAAAATGTCTGTTCCCTCAATCTTAAACCTGATTAACATTCAACTGTCTTACCCTTTACTAACCACAATACCTGTGTTCTCTCTCTCTCTGTGGCTTTAGCAACAAAATCGACATGTGTTCAACCATGGGGCAAAACATATTGTTAACATGTAAGCTATATTTCGTCTCCAATGTTAATTGAAAACAAATACATTTGCACAATGACCACTTGTTGTTTCAAATAGATCGTTACAGTTGTTGGTTAGCTAGCTAGCGAATTTTAGCCATATTTGCATTGACATGAAATCAGACAAAACACCTCAAAACAAGACATGATGACATGCTGAAATAAGCCAATTATGATTCCCCGCACGGCAGTGTCATTCTTGCTAGAAATCTAGCCATCCAGAACCACAACAGGTTGATTTACGCCCCATGGAAGCGCGTACATCGTTTTTGTGACATTGTCAGCCAACCCATTTATGTAGCTAAACTCAGCAAAAAAATAAACATCCTCTCAATGTCAACTGCGTTTATTTTCAGCAAACTTAACATGTGTAAATATTTGTATGAATATAACAAGATTCGAAAAGTGAAAAAGTTCCACAGACATGTGACTAACAGAAATGGAATAATGTGACCCTGAACAAGGGGGGGGGGGGGAGAATCAAAGTAACAGTCAGTATCTGGTGTGGCCACGAACTGCATTAAGTACTGCAGTGCATCTCCTCCTCATGGACTGCGCCAGATTTGCCCATTCTTGCTGTGAGATGTTACCCCACTCTTCCACCAAGGGACCTGCAAGTTCCCGGACATTTCTGGGGGGAATGGCCCTAGCCCTCACCCTCTGATCCAACAGGTCCCAGATGTGCTCAATGGGATTGAGATCTGGGCTCTTCGCTGGCCATGGCAGAGCACTGACATTCCTGTCTTGCAGGAAATCATGCACAGAATGAGCAGTATGGCTGGTGGCATTGTCATGCATGTCAGGATGAGCCTGCAGGAGGGGTGCCACATGAGGGAGGAGGATGTCTTCCCTGTAATGCACAGCATTGAGATTGCCTGCAATGACAACAAGGTCAGTCCGATGATGCTGGGACACACTGCCCCAGACCATGACGGACCCTCCACCTCCAAATCGATCGGGATTGTGCATTCCTGGTGTAACTCGGGCAGTTGTTGTTGCCATCCTGTACCTGTCCCACAGGTGTGATGTTTGGATGTACCGATCCTGTGCAGGTGTTGTAACACATGGTCTGCTACTGCGAGGACGATTAGCTTGTCATCCTGTCTCCCTGTAGAGTTGTCTTAGGCGTCTCACAGTACGAACATTGAAATGTATTGCCCTGGCCACATCTGCATTCCTCATGCCTCCTTGCAACATGCCTAAGGCACTTTCACACAGATGAGCAGGGATCCTGGGCATCTTTCTTTTGCTGTTTTTCAGAGTCAGTAGAAAGGCCTCTTTAGTGTCCTAAGTTTTCATAACAGTGACCTTAATTGCCTACCATCTGTAAGCTGTTAGTGTCTTATCGACCGTCCCACACCGTCCCACAGCATGTTCATTAATTGTTTATGGTTCATTGAACAAGCATGGGAAACAGTATTTGGATTTTTAATAATTCTCTTTGAAATACAGGGTGCTGAGTTTAGATGCTAAATTGTAAACACACACAATCTATTCACTCTCTGTGTTTGCTGAGCTGCATCTTCAATTCCAGCTTTGTTTTTTCAAGAGATGGCTAATTGAGCTGACGTTACCAAAAGTAGCTAACTTCACGTAAGCTAGCTAGCAAAAAATAATAATAATAATAATACAAATAAATTTTTAAAAAAAAGTTAGTTAGCTATCTTTATAAGTAATTTTTAGCATATTTGGACAGTACTTGATTAGACATTAATTGGTTCGTTAGTGATACTTTGTCGGGTGGTGAACAGAGCTCCAGCAGTTGAATTCAGTGTCCAGATAGCTAATCAATAACTGTACTGTCAAAACTCTGCTCATAAAATTGGCTAGGTTGCTAATGAAGCAGCACTGCTAGCAACAGTAGACTGGGTAGTTCCTCACATTAGTTAGTTAGCTTAACGTTATCTGTCAGGGTAGTTTGAGTCAAAATATTGAAATAGTAATAATAATAGCAAGCTAACAAAGTTTCTCTCCAGTTCTCCTTCCCATCTATGCGCTCACTTCCTCAGAGAATGTACAGTCACCTGCCCGTGCCCAAATGTTTTGTTGTTGTTGTGAGGAATCTGTTATGTTCTGTTAATTTATTAATGAATTACTGATGTCCCCTTTAAGGATGGAGCACCCTTGGTCATGCGCAGTGTTGTTCTATGTTATTCTGGTACTAACTCGTTTGAGTAAATGTGAAGCTCCAGTTCAATTGCTTGTATTCAGAGTCTTTCTTATTATATAAATAAGTACTAAGTGTTAAGACACTACACTGGCGACGAGGATGATTACCTGCAGTGTACAGATGGAGCACGTAGGAAGAGAGGAAGATTTTGACCCTGTAGCACAACAGCTAGCAAGCAGTGAAGACGAGGGGAGAGCTGACGAGAACGAGGCGGCAGATCAAAGACCCGTGGAGCCGGAGGTAAAGAGAATGGCTAGCATCGGGAAAATAGATGTGTTTGATGACACGCAAGAAAACTGGGCAAGTTACATTGAACGACTGGAACAGTACTTCATTGCAAACGACATTGCTGATAACAAGAGAGTACCAGCGTTGTTGAGTTTAATTGGCCCAAAAACATACAGTTTGCTAAGACATCTGACTGCCCCTCTGAAGCCCTCAAATAAAACATTCACAGAGATTGTGGAGATATTGCAAAATCACCTATCACCTAAACCACTTCTCATTGCGGAACGTTTTCGTTTCCACAAGAGAGATCAGAATGAGGGGGAGGGTGTTAGTACATATGTAGCAGAGTTGATGAAACTGTCTGAACATTGCCAGTTTGGAGAGAACCTAAATTACACATTAAGGGATAGATTTGTTTGTGGACTGAAACGTGAACACATTCAAAAACGTTTGCTCACAGAATCAGAGCTCACGTTTGCAAAGGCGGTTGAAATTGCTGTGGCTATGGAAATCGCGACTAAAGATGCATTTGAGTTGCAAAGTAAAAGAAGTACTGACCTGTCACAAATTTCCCTGCACAAGTTTTCACGCAGCCGGCAGCGCCCCCGTGTGGCCGAAAAATGCAACAGGTGTGACAGAGATGGTCACAGAGCAGAGGACTGCCGTTTCAAAGACGAAATTTGTCACAAATGCAGTAGAAGGGGGCACATTCAAAGAGCATGCAAAGCAAAATTCACTCACAAAAGGAAAACTTAAATTAAAGGGTCTGTGAATGCAATAGCAGAGAACAGTGGAAGTGATTCAGATGTACGGTGAATTGGTACAATGGAGTGAAACACAGTGACTTCTCCCAGCAGTAGCATAATATGGGTGACACCAGATATCGAAGGCAAACCCCTCAAAATGGAGCTGGACAGGATCTGCAGTGTCTATAATTTCCACTACCGTCTACAATGAGCACTTTAAGGCTATCAAGCTGAAGAACACAAATGTGTTGCTGAAGACCTACTCAGGAGAGAGATTGAGCCCAATGGGGGCGTTGCAGGTCAGAGTGCGTTATGGGGGGCAAACACAGCAGTTACAGCTGTATGTTGTGCCTGGAACTGGCCCCCCATTATTTGGCAGGGAATGGCTTTCAAAAATAAATCTGAACTGGTGTGACTTGAAAATGCTCCACACGTTCCAATCCAAAGAGAAAGGCACAGACCAAACACTGGAACACTTGCAGAGGAAATACAACACAGTTTTCAGTGATCAGATGGGAACAGTAAAAGGCTTCACAGCAAAACTTGTACTAAGAGATGACGCAACCCCAAAATTCTGCAAAGCCTGATCTGTTCCATACTCCCTGAGACCAAAGGTGGAAGCGGAAATCGATCGCTTGCAGAATACAGGGATCCTGACGTAAGTGGACAGAAGTGAATGGGCCACACCCACAGTTCCTATTGTGAAGAAAGACGGGTCTGTTAGAATGTGTGGGGACTTCAAGGTAACTGTGAATTTAATGTTGCATGTGGACCAATACCCCCTACCACGTCTGGATGACATCTTCGCTGCACTAGATGGTGGGAAACAATTCTGTAAAATCGATCTGAAACAGGCTTACCTGCAGCTACCGGTTGAAGAGAGCTCCAAACAGTACCTGACAATAAACACACACAAAGGTCTATACAGGTATAACCGCCTGGTTTTTGGCATTGCATCAGCCCCAGCCATTTGGCTATTGCCCAGATTTTGCAAGGAATCCCAGGAACCCAGTGTATCCTGGATGACATGATCATAACAGGACGCACCGACAAAAAGCACCTGGCTAACCTGGAAGAGGTCCTGAAAACACTGAAAGAGTATGGTCTACAGGCAACCTTACAGAAGTGTGAGTTCTTCAAAGACAAGATTGTCTTCTGTGGACATGAAATTGACTGCAATGGATTGCACAAAACACAGGACAAAATCGAGGCAGTGGTACAGGCACCACGACCACAAAATATCACAGAAGTGAGATCTTTCACGGGACTGATCAATTACTACAGAAGATTCCCCCCAAACCTTTCAGCAGTACTCCAGCCTCTAAATCAGATCCTAGAAAAGAATAGGACATGGCGGTGGACAGAGCAGTGTGAAAATACATTTCTGGAGGCAAAACGGCTCATAACATCTGAACAGGTCCTGATGCATTACGACCCTGAAATGCCAGTGAAGTTGGCTTGTGATGCGTCCCCTTATGGATTAGGGGCCGTCCTTTCACACACACTGAAAGATGGGTCAGAGAGGCCAGTTGCATTTGCGTCACGAACACTGAATGATGCAGAGAAAAACTACTCACAAATCGACAAAGAAGCACTGGCACTAGTGTGGGGCGTCAAGAAATTCCACGCATACCTATATGGCAAGCGTTTCACACTGGTTACAGATCACCAGCCGTTGCTTTCCATTTTCAGTCCAAAGAAAGGCATTCCGGCAATGACAGCAGCCAGGTTACAGTGATATGCCCTGTTCCTTGCCAGTCATATGTATGACATTGAGTTTAAGCCGTCATCCCTCCACACAAATGCAGATGGATTATCCAGACTGCCGTGTACAAGAGAAAGACAAAGGAGGGTGGACATGTTCCATACCGCTCAGCTCGAGGCACTACCGGTCAAGCACAGTTATCAAACAGGAGACAAGGAAAGATGTGACCTTGTCAAAAGTGTACACCTACACCATGTCAGGATGGCCAGCTACTGGCAGAAAGGAGCTGACTCTGTATTTCCAGCGGAGAAACGAAATTACAACATACCAAGGATGTTTGATGTGGGGAATGAGAGTCATGATACCCCAGAAATGCCAACATCTAGTCTTGCAGCAACTACATGAAGGTCATGTTGGAATTGTAAAAATGAAGCTGCTCGCAAGGAGCCACTTCTGGTGGCCAGGTCTGGATCAACAGATAGAAAACATGGAGAAGAACTGTAGCGGATGTTTGGAAACCCTTCACATGCCTGCTCCTGTCCCAGTCCACCCATGGGAATGGCCCGCAGAGCCATGGCAGAGAATTCATGTGGACTACGCTGGTCCCTTTGAAAAGCACATGTTTCTGGTTATAGTTGATGCCCATTCCAAATGGCCAGAGGTGTTTTGCACTGACTCCTCCACCTCAGCTCAGACGATAGAGTGTCTCAGAACAACGTTTGCACGCTTCGGTTTGCCGCTGCAGCTGGTAAGTGACAATGCGCAAGCTTTTGTAAGTGACGGGTTTACAAGATTCATGTCAGTAAATGGAATCAAACACTCAACCTCAGCTCCGTACCACCCTGCCACCAATGGGCTGGCAGAACGCTTTGTGCAAACCCTAAAGCAAGGACTCCGTGCAGCAAAACGAGACGAAGGGACTTTGCAAACAAAACTGGCCAAGTTCCTGGCCTCCTACTGAAACACCCCACATGACACGACAAAAGAAAGCTCAGCCGCACTGATGTTCGGGAGGCCTCTCCGCACACAGCTGGACATCATACTATGATAGGGTCTAAAACCAGACTGGAGCGTTTTGTATACATTATTTGTCTTCAGGAAGGCAGTGAGTTGCTGTGCAACAGCTTTTTCTAAAGGTTTTGAGAAGAATGGGAGATTTTATATAATTGTTTTTATTTTCCAGGTCAAAATTAAGCTTTTTCAGGAGAGGTTTTATTACTGCCACTTTTAGTGAGTTTGGTACACATCTGGAGGATAGGGAGACGTTTATTATGTTCAACGTAAGAGGTCCAAGCGCAGGAAGTAGCTCTTTCAGTCATTTATTCTGGTTTGTTGGCAGCCGCCCACTAATTGACCACAACTGATCTTAATGAGTGCTTGTTTCCTTTGAAATGGGTCTATTTTTAGACAAAAATGAACAGCTTTGTATGCATACAGAAATATGGCATTTTAGCTCCATCTCAGTGACGCAGTGGACTAATTCCATGGATAGAGCACAGAAGATGAAAGGTTTGAATCTCACTGATGCCGGGTAACAATAAAATAAAAATGTGTTTGCATGACTAATTCCTAAAGAAATACATTTCCATGTGTCCTACTGTATCTGTGCTTGGAGTTCAAAAAAGGTAAGCCACAATAAGCTAGCAGTGTTATTAAAAGTCTTACTGAAAAATGGAATGACAGTTTTAAGGAAGTTATTCAAAAACCTCCAAATAGTCTATAATTTCTGTTCTCAGAACCTCCATGCGACCTACAAGTTTACCCAGAACATGCAAAAGTTTAACTTCCGTTCTCAGAACCTCCATATGACCTACAAGTTTACCAGAAAAAAAACTTTCTGTTTTTCATTCCCAGGACCAATGGGCAGTGGTGTAAAATACTTAAGTAAAATAAGTTGTTTTGGGGGGTATCTGTACTTGACTTTACTATTGACATTTTTGACAACTTACTTTTACTCCACTACATTCCTAAAGAAAATAATGCACTTTTTTACTCCATACATTTTCCCTGACACCCAAAAGTAAAATGGTCCAATTCATGCACTTATCAAGAAAACATCCATATTCATCCCTACTGCCTCTGATCTGGCGGACTCACTAAATACAAATGCTTTGTTTGTAAATTATGGCTGACTGTTGGAGTGTGCCCCTGGCTATCTGTCAATAAAAAAATAAAAAAATAAAAAATAAATAATGCTCTATGGAATTTGAAATGGCATACTTTTGATACTTAAGTATAGTTTAGTAATTACAGTTACTTTTAGACTTTTACTCAAGTAGTATTTTACTGAGTGACACATTTACTTGAGTCATTTTCTATAGAGTACCACAGTGTGATTCATAACACCCATAAAACCTAGTGGTCAAACAGGGAAATGGCTCCAATCGTTTTTCCAATATTCATTTTTCCCATAGAAGATTTTTAGAAACAATTAAAATAAGGTCTGTGTTTTGTTTAGGCTTGCCCTAGCATGACGTTTTGATAACTGTGTAAATCTCTCTCGGACAAGTTGACTTTTATCAATATATTTGCCTGTATTTATCCCAAACAAATGAAATGCTAATTAGCTGCTCATGTGGCAGCTGAAGAACTACAAATACCATGATGATCTGAACGAGATTGCCGAATCGAGGCAAAGGTAAGAATCTCTGCATTAACTATCTAATCTTAGCAATGAATAAATTGGCTAAATTTCTTTAAATGTACCTGTTAGCAAAGTTGCCAGTTAGAGATGATGTGTAGACTTGCATGATGTCTACTTTGATGTTAGTTAGCATTTTATAATCTGAGTAAATAGAGCCGAATATATTGATAAAAGTCACCTTGTCCGAGAGAGATATACATGGTTATCAAAACGTCAGGGTAAGCCTACCCGAAACACAGACTTCATTTTAAGTGTTTCTAAAATCCCCTATGAGAAAATGAATGGTGGGAAAACCAATTTGAATCATTTCCCTGTTTGACCGCTAGGTTTTATGGATGTTATGACACCTCCACTGTTGAGCTCTGTTAAGGTATCTTTACTTTTACTCAAGTATGACAATTGGGTACTTTTCCCACCACTGCCAATGGTAAATAAAAAATGTATGTTCCAACAACTTCCAAGGAACCAAATGTGCTAGCTGGGTAGGGATATTATTATGACGCATATGTTATCATATTTTCTTGACTATCTGTCATGTGTTCGTTAATCCATCAATGCCCACATGACAGCTGTCTTAAGTCTCTAACCAGGGATTTCTGTTGACTGTTCATTTGGAATTTGTATTGCAAGTTTGGAGTTACGTCAAGCTCCCCATTCTCTATGAAGTAGTACAGTCAGCTGTGGCTGAATGTGCTGTGCATTTCAGCATTACAGCTCATCCACAACACAACACTGGGGAGTCCAGGAGATCTGAAGGCCCAGCGCTAACAGCGTCCTGTCACTGGATCCTGGAACCTGGGCTGGAACAAATAGAGCAATTAGCCCTGAGAGAACATGTTTATCTGTGACAGCAAAGCAGACTCCCAATGTATGTATCCTAATAGGCTATTTCACAGAACTCATTTTGGGGGAACGTGTGTGCTTCCGTTTCTCTATCCAATTAGGAGAGGATATCCTCTCTTCAGCATTTATTAGACCTACTCAGTATTCTTTACGCTGCTATCAGTTTCAATAACTAGACTGCACAAAGAGCAAATGCTCCATTTGGTGTGATTTGTTGCCTCGCTTGACCACTTCTTTGTCTGGGGCCGGAACGAGGGCTGGCTGGTTAAGCGGTCTGGAATGGGGTAGCCCCGCTGTTTTATCAAGTCTGCTGAATCTGTAATGAAATAAGTGGGGATGGTAGTGATGCGGGGAGTGAAGGAGGAGAGGGAAAGCAAAACAGACCGCCTTATTTCAACCTGGTCTCAGAGTATTTTGTATTATTCTGTATGTAAATCTGTGTCATTTAGTATGATATGTTATGTTTAGTTTGCTATGTATTCATTTGTGGATGTTCATCACCCATGATACGTTCCTATGACACGTTACGATTTCCAATTCGTATTATATGTTACGAATTTGCAAAACATATGGGTATGTTATGAATTCTAGCTAGCTGGCTAGGTGGCTAATGTTATCTACTGTAGGTGGCTAACATTAGCTAGGCTAGGGGTTAGGATTAGGAGTTAGGGTTAGAGGGAGGGTTAAGGTTAAGGTTAAGGTTAGGGTTAGGGGAAGGGTTAGCTAATATACTAAGTAGGTGAAAGTAGGTAAAAAGTAGTAATGAGTTGAAAAGTTGCTAATTAGCTCAAATTGTCCGTGATGAGACTTGAACTTGCAACCTATGGGTTGCTAGATGTTCGTGTTATACGGCCATTCATTCATCTCGACCAACCACCCTACAAAACTTAACATACTGTATCATGAGTGTCCCAGATTTACATTTACTATGTTACATCTTGTCTATGAGACCAGGCTGCTTATTTGAATCATTTAAGCAAGACCCAATTATGGCAGGGCTTCATGTGTAGGAAACGGCCCATTTTAAAGGCAGCATAAATCAATGAGCATAGTGATGTGTTTGACAGAAATGCCTGTTAGTGTGTATAGCAGCGCACGAGGATCATTACACACCCTGTATCCAATACATTATCACCAAAATGGAGGAATGAAAATGAAGAGAAGTGGGGAGGCAGGGTGGGAGCACTGGACCATCTGTATCATGGGCTGTGACTGCTCTTTTTCATCCTGATAGCAGCACAGAAACTCTATTTCTAGCCCTTTAACTTCCAAAATGCCTGCAACACTCTTAGGAATAATATACTAGGAGTCTAGCATCTTATTTGCATGATTCTGCGACATCATATTTAATCTAATATCAAATTACAAATAGGGATGGTTTCGAGAATTGGCTCTAAACCACCTGGGAGTGAGAGCAAGCTAAAAACCTATTAGATTTGATCAGGCTAGAGCTCATCAAATCAAATCAAATAAAATAAAATGTATTTATATAGCCCTTCGTACATCAGCTGATATCTCAAAGTGCTGTACAGAAACCCAGCCTAAAACCCCAAACAGCAAGCAATGCAGGTGTAGAAGCACGGTGGCTAGGAAAAACTCCCTAGAAAGGCCAAAACCTAGGAAGAAACCTAGAGAGGAACCAGGCTATGTGGGGTGGCCAGTCCTCTTCTGGCTGTGCCGGGTGGAGATTATAACAGAACATGGCCAAGATGTTCAAATGTTCATAAATGACCAGCATGGTCGAATAATAATAAGGCAGAACAGTTGAAACTGGAGCAGCAGCACGGTCAGGTGGACTGGGGACAGCAAGGAGTCATCATGTCAGGTAGTCCTGGGGCATGGTCCTAGGGCTCAGGTCAGTTGAAACTGGAGCAGCAGCACGGCCAGGTGGATTGGGGACTGCAAGGAGTCATCATGTCAGGTAGTCCTGGGGCATGGTCCTCCGAGAGAGAGAAAGAAAGAGAGAAGGAGAGAATTAGAGAACGCACACTTAGATTCACACAGGACACCGAACAGGACAGGAGAAGTACTCCAGATATAACAAACTGACCCTAGCCCCCCAACACATAAACTACTGCAGCATAAATACTGGAGGCTGAGACAGGAGGCCAGTGGCCAGCTCATGATACTCTACAAAGCCCCTCGACATAACTGCCAAAATCCTCCAGTTTGTCATTGCATCAAGAAGCATTAAGACCCATCTGTAATGTTTTGGATGTAATAACTCTGGAGATTTCTCTCAGTCGTCCAACTCTGGGCTGCCTGAGATCAGCACCAGTGCTCCCCCACTGGGCACATACTGGTTGAATCAATGTTGTTACCACGTCATTTCAATGAAATTACGCTGAACCAACTTGGAGTAGAGGTTGAATTGACGTCTGTGCCGTGTTGGCCCTCTCCCTCCCTCCCTGCCTGCCCGAGGAGGCCATCTGGCCCAGCCACTGTCTGGCTGGTGACTGGAGCCATTGGGCCAGTGTGTCGAACACATCGCTCTGTATTGGCCTGGGAGCCCGTTGATCCCCTCAACAGAACATTTCCACTTGTACAGACCAGCTGTGCAGACAGGCCCAATAAGGAGCATCATGAATAAAATTATCATTTCAAATTATACAGTATGAGGCTGAGATGAACTATGGTGGAAATGATCCATTGCTGTGTTTGCTCGGCCTTCAACTCTGAGAGAGAGGACACTGGAGATTGAGCAGCAACTGTGAGAACTTGTCAGAGTGAATTAAAGAAGGTTTGGGGCTACGGACTTACTGCCCGGGAACCAGAAATGAGAGGAGCCTCCAGACTCCTGACCAACTGGCTGGTGAAAAAACATACCACTCAATTCAGGGTCCACTGGCCTGTTCTCTTAGCTTCACTGATCACCAGACCTGCAGACTCCAGCCGAAGAAAGAAGTCAGGAAACTGTCAAGTATCCGTTCACTGGGCTATATTAAATGCAGGCTACACCAGCTGCTGAAAGTGTGACAGCCAAGGGTTCTTAAAGTAGAGTTAAATGTATGCAAGGAGAATGGGTTGCAGTAACTTAACCTCTCTATCCCATCTCCAAAGTTAGCCGCCTCTGTACCTTCCTACAGTACCTACCTACAGTACCTACCTACAGTACCTACCTACAGTACCTAACTACCGTACCTTCCTACAGTACCTACCTACAGTACCTAACTACAGTACCTACCTACAGTACCTACCTACAGTACCTAACTACCGTACCTTCCTACAGTACCTACCTACAGTACCTACCTACCTACAGTACCTAACTACCGTACCTTCCTAACGTACCTACCTACAGTACCTAACTACAGTACCTATCTACAGTACCTAACTGCCGTACCTTCCTACAGTACCTACCTACAGTACCTACCTACCTACAGCACCTACCTACAGTACCTACCTACCTACAGTACCTAACTACCTACCTACAGTACAAACCTACAGTACCTACCTACAGTACCTACCTAACTACCTACCTACAATACCTACCTACAGTATCTACCTAAGTACCTACCTACAGTACCTACCTACCGTACCTTCCTACAGTACCTACCTACAGTACCTACCTACCTAACTAGATACCTACAGTACCTACCTACCGTACCTTCCTACAGTACCTACCTACAGTACCTGCCTACCTAACTAGATACCTACAGTACCTACCTACCGTACCTTCCTACAGTACCTACCTACCTACTGTACCTACCTACCTACAGTACCTACCTACAGTACCTACCTACAGTACCTACCTACCTAAATACCTACCTACATACCTACCTACCCTACCCCTCTGTGGAGAAGCCTGGCTGGCCATTGAGCCCCAGCCCGGCCATCCCCTCATCTATCAGTGACACCATTGGCTGACAGAGCACTTATTCACACTCACTCATGAATATTCAATTTACTCCCACTTCAAGGGTACAAAATGTATATCTATACACAAGAGAGAGAAGGAGAGACATCCCTCTTTCTTTCTTTCCGTCTCCCTCTCTTCCCCCCCTCTTTATATCTCTCTCTCTGTCTCTCTCTCCCTTCACTTTCTCTCTCTCTTGCCTCAGCTTGCATAGCCAAAACACAGCAAGCAAATGTGGGCTCTAATTTCATGTGCATGTTTCATTAGAGGTGTCGACCAGTAGACATTTTTCCTGACACTTTGAGCAACTCCACACAGTCCTGCACCATTTGCTGAAAAATAAATCCCATTTGTCCTTTGTCAGCACAAACACTTTAATTTGATGCTTTCACTCTTGAGTAAGCAGCAGATCTCCTCAGAAGCCCTCAGAGACACAGGAAATGCATGTGGGTCCTTTCCTCTACCTCATCAGCAGCTCACCAAATACTACATGGCCTCTATGTTTTATAAATCATTTGAATCATGCATAAGTGGAAATACTGTAGAGGGCAAAAGTGCAGGTGTGTCAGTTTTCAAATGGCAAAAACATCACAATAACTATGTCTTACTTTATAAAATGGCCTTTGGTATGCTTAACTGGATTCAGTAAAATATATATATATATATATAGTATGCTATACTGAATTCAGTAAGATGTATACAGTATGCTTTGCTGCATTTAGTTTAAAAAAGATATACAGTATGCTATACTGCATTCAGTTTCAAAATATACTGTATGAAAGTAATAATGTACTGTAACATGTCTTATATTATTAAATTAGGAAACATTGACATACAGTACTGATTGTAACAGTGATTGCATTTATGATCTCAGAAAGACTGAGCTGTACATGTTTGGTTTTTCTCATCATAGGAAGTATACGACTGAGATGTGAGCCCACTCCATACTCTGGGCTGATCCCTTCCAGGACCTGCAGTCTGAGAGGAGCTCAGATACAGTGGTCATCAGGTTCATGAAGCTGCTCTCTGTCCATCTTCTCTCTGTCCTTCCTTCCCCTTTAGTGTTTCTACGATGACTGGAACATGACTGCTTCTGAAACTCTTAAGAAATGCGATCATTTAGCAGACGTTTTGATCCGAAACAACTTCCAATTAACAGTAACTCATCCAAACCATCCAGATGGTATATTTGAAGTGTAGCCCATATGGGAATCAAACCCATTGCCTCGGTGTTGCCACTTGCCAGCGCCGTACTCTAACCTACTGAGTCCTTAGGACCATGAACCATGTTCAATGTACAGTATATTCACACACACAGGGCTTATAGTACAGTATATACTGAAACCTCCAGTAGGTCTATGGGGAGTCGTGGATCTGTCACAGCACACTGAGCTGCCAAGCCCCTGATGCCCCTCTGCCCTATTAGATACAGCCACAACATAGCAAGTGCCACTGTCTGACACAGTTCCACCACATAGCGTGTCAACCACAGCCAATCACTTCCTCTGCTTTATACATAGCATAACGTTACACACAGAGTGACAGAGGGTGGGGACATACTCATCAGCTGATATGTAATAACAGACCTATTATACAGTACCTGAACATGCCACTGAGAGATTCAGTACCATTCAGTACCATTCCTACCGACATCACACATTGTATAGCTTGCCTGGACTATTAAGGTTCTAGGATTTCCTCTGTAATGAATATAGCAATGAGGGGTAGATGTTTGGCATTATAAAACTTGTCAAGGTGTGCAGAATTGAAATATCCCATTCTGACATGTATTTTATGGAAATCAGCATGTTACTCTCCAGGTGAGATGAGGCCTTAATTAGCTTTTATGATGGCTGCTGTGCTGTGGGTTGCAGCACGAGGTGAGCCACGTCACTGGGGCAATGAGCGGGCTAAGTGCAAACCTCTGTTCTCAGTATTTGCACAGCTGTTTCACAGTGTTGGCGAAAGGTAATTGTTTCCTCCCCATCTCATTCATATCCGCAGTAGTCTGTGACTGCAGGTGACACAGTCAGAGCAGGTAAACCTGAACAGGGAAACCTGTCTCTCCTGTGATCTCCTGAGACGTCTACAATAATATCTCATTATTGACTCACAAGCCAGTGCCACTGAGCATTGAGTCCTTACACAACAGCAGCACCTAGTGGACATGTGCATAATTTTAGCTGGGAATTGGTGGCTCTGAGGTAGTATAATATTGTCTGCAGTTAATCGTACATTTCTTAAGGTGTGGGAATTTCTTTCATAAATTTCAATCAAATCAGCGCTCTTCGATTTCTCAGAGTCAGAATTTATCATTTGTAGTGTATACTGTAGGTGGCAGGTGCTGGTCTTGTGGCCACTTACATGGTATGTATACAACATCCTGCCACTTGGTGTCAGTGTGTCAATAGGAATTGCTGTCATGCTCTGTGACTGCCCCTTGCATTGCTCAGAGTTTAGTGATATCCTTATCACATGTTATATCTCGTAATGTTTTTTACATCCGCCAAGCCTGCAGTGACAAACAGTTCAGTGTAATTTTTCTTACTTGACAATAGAGATTTACTGTACCTGATAACTAGGAATAATAGTTCAAAATTGAGGGTGCAGTTAGAGAGTGACACATTTGATCATTTTTCTATACATTATCATGTGCACACAATATTTAATTAAAACGCCAAAAGCCATCCCATTAATCAGCTGTAGAGATCCCCACAATTTGATGGGGGAAATCTGCACTTGACTAACTAATTCAAAATACGAAGTATCATGTGTTGTACTCAAGTGGGGGCCTTGGGGTGCCTGAAAAGTGGACAGACCTTCACACATAACATCCACATACCTCTCCTTTCTAACTACAGCTCAACACATTATCCTACAGGAATCCTCACAATGAGAGTCACCTCTTTACTGTAAGAATTTGTTATTTTTTCAATACGCTCTTCAAGAATGCAATTTCCAATGGGAAGCCTTTCATTTGGAGTGGCAGAGTGCACTAAATGTATGATAGATGTGGACAGAAAGACGCAATAGTTCACATTCAGAGAGAGAGAGAGAGGGAGAAATGTCATAGATTAACAGATTACACAATTTCAATTGTTCTCAGACCATTCATCACACATCTCTATTGTGTATCTGTTTCTTAGCTATTCTACCTCAAAATCCTATTAAACCATCCCATAATAGGTTTGTATTGAAGTGGCATAGGGAGGAAGTGGCTGAACATAATGTTTTAACGCTCCATGATTAGTTGCTGAGGACCACAACCGCTAGTTGAACAAGCTCACCACTTTTGGTTTTCCTTCATGCAAAATGCGAAGGAAGCGTTTCAATGAATTCAGGAAGTGGCCAAGGACCAAAGTTTGATTTCAGTTTTAAACTTTAAAGTTTGTCATTTAAGTTCAGAATGTACGGTAGTCTCTATCAACAGATGTGGGGAGCTCTACCACTGACTGAGTGAGTCCACAGTAGAGTCCAGCACAGTTTACATTATGCATTGGTGCTTTTTAGTGAAAAAGAGGTCTGAAATGAGCAGCGGATATGTATAAGAGGTAAGTAAGGTCAGACACGGCAGTGGCAGAGTGCTCTGAGATAAAGCTAATAGCTAATGTTAGCCTGCACCAAGTGACTCCATCTGACCATCTCCCCCCCCCCCCCCCCCCCTTCTGTTTTTGTCTCAACCTAATGCCCGTACAACATTTATGGCGCTGCTTTTAAAGGCGGTCTCCATAGCGACGGTGTGAACCCCTCTCCAACACTGACCCTTTCCCCAGCAGAGGTTCTGATTGATGGTTAAAGGGGCGGTCATCAAGACTATCTGCTCTGGCCAGATTAGGCCGGACAAACATGCCCCCGAATGGCCGGCCGGCCAGGGAGGAATGTTTGTTAACGAGGTGAAATTCCACCATTTTCTGAACCGCAGATTTACAGACATGTACCCTTTAATAATTGCATAAATCTCATCTGAATGTATTCTTGTCTTTAGGTTATTTTTGAACCTTTGAATCATCTCTTAATCTGAATACAGGTTAGTCTTGTCTGTCAGAGGACTCACACAGTCGTTGTTAGAATTTGCCATATGGGCTCCCGAGTGGCGCAGTGGTCTAAGGCACCGCATCGCATTGCTAGTAGGCATCACTACAAAGCCCTGATACGATCCCGGCTGTATCACATGATCGGGAGTCCCATAGGGTGGCCCACAATTGGTTTAGGGGAGGGCTTGGCCAGGGTAGGCTGTCATTGTAAAATAAGAATTTGTTCTTAACTGACTTGTCTAGTTAAATAACAACAAATACAAGTAGCTTTTGCTTTGTAGAGAATTCACTGGACTCTGGGTGGCTAATTTACTGCAGGGTGCTAAATCAGGGACACACAGTGTTTCTTGGTAGTCTTAATCAAATCTACTTTTAAAAAAAGTATACACCTCACACACATGGTTATGGGCTTACAAAAAATAAGACACCTGTACCATGTCAGATATAGAGTTTAAACGTATTCAATTTTGAGTTTACATCTGAATATTACACTTTAAATATATCACAGAACACTGAAATATAACAAAACTGTTTGACATATAAACACTGGATTTTCTGTGGGTTTTTTGAAGTAACGTTTATTAATTATGAAAAAATATGAATAACGTTCCACCCATGAGGCCACTAGGTCATTTGACTGCAGGAAAGGATTACAGTGATCTGTCCAGACTCCTTCTGTATCCCTTGGGTCTACCACTTCTATCATCTCTTTGGAAGATATCAGTCAGCAGCCCATTGGAGTAGAAATCACTCTGTAATGGAACGGCACAGCAAAACTGTGCAGGTATCCCCTTAACTCTCAACACATTGTTGCCCATTTTACATTCAAATCAAATCAAAAGATATTTGTCACATGCTTCGTAAAACAGCAGATTACTCATGGGTCCTTTTCCAACAAATATTTTTTATCTTTACATTAACTGTACATTATCTTTACATTATTGTAAGTCATTTGACACTTTGTTGCAACTCCAGATAGCTTTACGTATTACAGGTATGTACAGTTATGTAATACCATTCAGCTTCATCATATAGAATCTTATTGCTGAACAAGACAAAGACTTTGGGGGTGTCAGTTCCCAGGGTGCCTGGGCATGCAACTGTGGGCTGGTGCTTCTGGGAAAAGTGTTCATCCTCTCACCACATGTAGCTCACTGGCTCTTTGTCTCCTCTGATGTGAGCCTGCCGAGCTCACTGTTTGACGTTTCCATGCCGTTCTTACAACCCCCAGGTTGTCATGGAAATACACTGGGTGGCAGTTGCCACAAAGTTAGAGTGGGGGAAAGGGGAGAGACAAGATGGTGAAAGGGGGGGTAGTTATTCTGGGCTCTTTTGTGGGCTCTTTTGTGTACTTCTGCGACATCATAGTCAAATGTTGATTAAAAGAAGCTGTTGACTGTTTTACTATGGATATTTGTTGACACCAAGCTAAAGAAGGTGTGTCCAGAATATTCGGTGCAGTTCAGAAGTCTAAATGTTGTACTTTATTAGTTTTACAGTACATGGATGTCTTAATGAAGGTAAATGTTTAATGTGATTCAGTCGCATTGATAAAATATGTTTGATTTAAGTGTTGTCATGGACTTCTTGACATTGTAAAACAGAGAAAATTGAATAGCCTCACAGTCTCTCTATCCCCATCCTAGTCTCTCCATCTGTGTAGAGCAGTGTTGACTTTGTTTGAAACAAGGCTGCTCTGAGGAAAAGCCCACAGTGGCCAGACAAGGCGACTGAACACGTAGGCCAGGGGTGTCAAACTCAAATACCCAGTGGGCCAAAATGTAAAACCTGAACAAAGTCACAGGCCAACATTGAACAAATTAACCTTTTAATATGGACCCAAACAAGTTTTGCTTTAACATTGAATATGGAACAAGCATCGCTTATTACCATACAATATATAATTTAATAGTGGAGACATGCAAAATCGAATTTCAAATGAAAAAACACATCAATGGCATTCATTTATTAAATAAATAAAATGTAAATAAAAATTGTATGCCTCTTTTCTATTTGCAGCCTTCTGATTTAAATACCAAAATAAACTTTTTCCACTGGCTAATAATTTTACAAATAAAATGATAATAAATCAATCAACCATTCAAGCCCATGCCTTGTAGCAAGAAAAAGTGCATAAAGAAAACGTTAATTATTGCACACTGGTCTAATCTGATGTGCCCAAGCCAGATACCTGGCATCTCTTCTTGGATGCTAGTTCATCAATGTCTGGGCTCAAGCTCTGAGCTGAAGAAATCCTCAGTATCGAGCGAAGATGTTCATCAGTCAGACGTCTCCTGTGAGTTGTTTTGGTCATCTTCATCGAGGAGAAAAGTTGCTCGCATAGATAAGTGCTGCCGAACATGGAGAGCATCTGAGCAGCTTGGGTGCGGAGCTGAGGCATTGTGTCAGGGATGAACCGTGGAAACTGTGCGGCGCCCACAGCATCATACTTTGACTTCAGCGTGTCGTTGCACTGGAGTTCAATCAGCTCCATTTGGATGTTGGTTGGTGCATTTTCCACATCAACTGCGAAGGGATTACTAAGCAGTTCAAACTTGCATTTCTGGGCATCGAAGTCGGCAAATCGCCGGCTAAACTCAGCGGCGAGAACACTGAGTTTTTCAGCAAACTGTGCGCATGGGAACACGGCGGTAGAGATCTGCGCTTTTATGGATTGGCAGCAGGGAAAATGGCAAGGGTTTCCTTGCAGCATCTGATTCTCCCACAGGCACAGTTTAGTTTTGAAGGCCCTCACTGCAGCGTACATGTCTGTGATGATGCGCCCCCGCCCCTGAAGCTGCAGGTTCAGCGCATCGAGATGGCTCGAGATGTCACAGAGAAAGGCCAGCTCACACAGGAACTTTTGCTCCCGGAGCTCTGCTGTATCCTTCCCTTTGGTTTCCAGGAATTGACATATTTCCTCACGCAGCTCGAAACATCTGTTCAGTACTTTTCCTCTGCTTAGCCATCTCACCTCTGTGTGATACGGCACGTCTGCGTATTCCGAACCACACTCCTCCAGAAAAGATTTAAACTGGCGGTGATTTAGACCTTTGGCTCTTATAAAGTTAACTACCTGTGTTACTGTGGTCATAACATGTTCCATCTTTAGGGCTTTGGCACACAGTGCTTCCTGATGTATGATGCAGTGGTAAACAGTTAGCTCACCTGCACAGTTCTCTTCCCGCATCTTCTCCCGAACCATGCCCACCAGTCCACTCTTTTTACCGCACATCGCTGGCGCACCATCTGTCGTTAATCCAACGAGTTTATCCCACGGCAGCTTTATTTCAGTTACACATTTGGAAACCTCCTCAAAGATTTCCTTTCCTGTGGTTGTGCCATGCATTGATTTGAATCCTAATAGCTCCTCCGTAACACACAGATTTGAGTCCACTCCACGGATGAAGACTGACAGCTGAGCAGTATCAGATGCGTCGCAGCTCTCATCCACAGCGAGGGAGAACGCAACAAAATCTTTTCCCTTTTCCATCAGCTGGTCATACAGATTGGTGGCAAGATCACATGTGCGATCAGCTACTGTGTTCCTGCTCAGGCTCACGTTTGAAAATGCTTGTTTTTTCTCTGGGCATACGAGGTCACAAACCTTCATCATGCACTTTTTCATGAACTCTCCCTCATTAAAGGGCCGGGCTGATTTTGCGATCTCTGCTGCCACTATATAACTAGCCTTTACAGCAGCCTCGCTTTGTGATGTGGCTTTTTTAAACATATTCTGTTGTGAAACCAAACTTCTTTTCATCTCCTCTACTTTCTGGCTCCTTTGAGTCATGTCCAGGTCCTTGTATTTGTCATGGTGTTTCGTTTCATAGTGTCATCTAATGTTGTACTCCTTACTTACAGCCACGTTGACTCCACAAACAAGACAAACAGGTTTGTCTTTTACATATGTAAACAGATATTCTGCCTCCCACTTGTCCAGAAAGCTCCTGTTTTCTGCCTTTCTTTTCGCCATTTTTGGGAAGGGTTAGCTCGCTGACAGTTGTAGCGTCTATGTTGCTATGACTACTGTCATAGAGGAGAGAGCGTTTCTGGGTCCTGTCCTGATTGGCGCGCGAAAACAGCAGAGCATTATGGGATTCGTAGTATTAGTGGTGAATGCGCTGTATAATACCGGCGGGCCAGCTCTAGTAGTAATTTGGTATTGTCTCGCGGGCCAAATATAATTACCCCGCGGGCCAAATTTGGCCCACGGGCCAGAGTTTGACACCCATGGTGTAGACCAACAAACAACACAACATATTTTGTCTGTGTTGGTGTTATGTTTGTACTTGACGTGTGTATGAGTGGGTAGATGTGCTTGGGATGTACTGTATTTTCCCACTCCAGACCACAAGACAGACAGATATTTCTCCACCATTTCTAGTGTAATTTAGAACTGTAATCATTATGTCCTTCAGTTTGCAACATTCCAATAACAACATCACTGTTTTCAGACCTTCTCAGGTTCCTAACCTTGTCCGATGTATTGTACAGTATCTGACTAAAATCGATTGGGAGGTTACTGAAATACTGTCAGCAAATCAGTGACACTCTCGTCCCCATATCTACAATGACAGTTATGATCTGACATAGCTTATCAACCACAGTTTGTGTGGATAGGATCAGAATCAGGGTACACAATGTCACATAAAGTGCATCGGAGCCTCCTCCAAAGTCCTAGGCTCTTTCTTTACCATGAACATGCAGCTGTTAGAGAGGCGCTTTTTCAACCACACGTTTCTCTCCTTGCTCCTGATGTGGTTAGTCTGTTGCTCTGGGATCCCCCGGACAATGCTGTGGTTAGTCTGTTGCTCTGGGATCCCCCGGACAATGCTGTGGTTAGTCTGTTGCTCTGGGATCCCCCGGACAATGCTGTGGTTAGTCTGTTGCTCTGGGATCCCCCGGACAATGCTGTGGTTAGTCTGTTGCTCTGGGATCCCCCGGACAATGCTGTGGTTAGTCTGTTGCTCTGGGATCCCCCGGACAATGCTGTGGTTAGTCTGTTGCTCTGGGATCCCCCGGACAATGCTGTGGTTAGTCTGTTGCTCTGGGATCCCCCGGACAATGCTGTGGTTAGTCTGTTGCTCTGGGATCCCCCGGACAATGCTGTGGTTAGTCTGTTGCTCTGGGATCCCCCGGACAATGCTGTGGTTAGTCTGTTGCTCTGGGATCCCCCGGACAATGCTGTGGTTAGTCTGTTGCTCTGGGATCCCCCGTGCAATGCTGTGGTGCCTCTTCCACATTATGTGTTCACCAGCACTGCTTTTATCACTCTGTGAATCATTGCATTGTAGTTGACATACCAGCGTACCAAGGTAGTCATGCCTCCACTGCATCCCACAACTTCTACCTCAGGCCTACTCTGTTAACAAGGCCGTCTCCTACACACCACATTCTCCTCACACTCTCAGCGTGGTTGTCACGCTGTCACCCTATAGTACATCTCATCTCAGTACCTTTTCAACAAGCCCTGCAGTTAACCCAAATTATATTAAGAACAATATGGATTGAAGTGGAATAAAGATTGATAAGTGTTGCTCATTAGTTGGTATCAGTAAACCATCAATCAATGTGTTTTTGAAGGGTATATAACATGTCTTATGCATACAGAGACATTTCCTTAATGCAGTCAACCAGGGTAGAGATGGTTATCACACCCCTGTCTCACCAACACACAAGATCCCTTCTCTACCTCTCACAAACATAACAATGGGGTTGACTCATAAAATGTAACCACCATGTTAAACATACTACTTGTTTTGTAAAGACAAATGACATAATCAATACTCCTCTAAAGATCATGAGTTTCAAGTATTTGCTTGTGTGTCCTTTTTCTGACACACTGAGTCGGAGGAAACATCACAACTGTACCCATCATTTTTGTCAACTCAGTGTGTAGAGCGAACAGCTGGTAGTTAAGTTTTATACGTTAACCCCTAATGTGTTTTACTGCAGTGAGTCAGCAACACAGGGCTTAGCATTATGCTCTAACTATACCGTTTACACAGAAGGTGGGCAGAGACACACACTTAGAACCACATTAATAGTCTTCCTAAAGCCTGTTGAGAATTATTAATACAGATGATGGTGATCTACACTGTACATTTTCTTCAATGAACTGAGTCATTTTAACTATCTGAAGGTGAAAGAAGTATCCTGTTCTACTTCTTCAATTGATCAGTACAGATGTAGGATCTTAACTTGATCACCCTGTTGCAGGAGAAATGTTCTGCAATGTAGGACATTTCAAACTTGTAGTGTGTTTTAAACCTCAAAAGGCTTTGGAAGTTTGTCATTTCCACTTTGACATTTCAGACTTGATTTACCCTTATGATGTGTCAACTCCTACTAAATGTCCATGAATTATAATCCACATAATTATTCACATTTCCTGTTGCTGCAGGATTATTTTCCCACTGTAGCAAAGTGGCTCAAAATAAGATCCTAAATCCACACATTTTGTTTACACAGGATCTGTGGCTCCCCCGTGGGACGGTTGAGCTAACGTAGGCTGATGCGATTAACATGAGTTTATAAGTTAGAAGAACATTTCCCAGGACATAGATATATCTGATATTGGCAGAAATCTTAAATGATTGTTAATCTAACTGCACTTTCCAATTTACAGTAGCTATTACAGTGAAAGAATACAATGCTATTGTTTGAGGAGAGTGCACAGTTATGAACTTGAAAATGTATTAATAAACCAATTAGGCACATTTGTCACGCCCTGACCTTAGTTACCTTTGTTTTCTTTATTATTTGGTTAGGTCAGGGTGTGACAAGGGTGGTGTGTTAAGTTGTTGTATTGTCTAGGTTTTTTTTGTATGTCTAGGCGTTTTTCTAGTCTAGGGGTTTATATGTCTATGGTTGCCTAGATTGGTTCTCAATCAGAGGCAGCTGTTTATCGTTGTCTGTGATTGGGAACCATATTTAGGTAGCCATATTCCTTGGTTTATCTGTGGGTTATTGTCTATGTATAGTTGCCTGTGTCAGCACTAGTGTTTATAGCTTCACGGTAATTTTGTTAGTTTGTTTAAGGGTTCTTCCTTTAATGAAGAGGAATGTATTCTCATCACACTGTGCCTTCGTCTCCTCGTTACAACGAACGTGACACATTTGGGCATTTTGAGAAGAAATGCAATGGTTCATTGGATCAGTCTAAATCTTTGCACGTACACTGCTGCCATATAGTGGCCAACATCTAAATTGTGCCTGGGCTGGAATAATACATTATGGCCTTTCTCTTGCATTTCAAAGATGAGGGTACAAAAAGTAATACAAAAAAACATGTTTTTTCTTTTACCAGATCTAATGTGTTATATTCTCCTACATTCATTTAACATTTCCACAAACTTCATAGTGTTTCCTTTCAAACGGTATCAAGAATATGCATATCCTTGCTTTAGGCCCTGTGCTACAGGCAGTTAGATTGGAGTATGTCATTTTAGACGAAAATTGAAAAAAAGGGGCAGATTCTTAATTAAATTGTTTCAAACGCAAACTTGCAAAACATGCTTACATGTTCAAACCCATGTGTATGGTGTGGGTGAAGGGAGAGGCCGCAGGCTGCCGTTCAGACAGCAGATAAAGGCGAGTGGTGCCCAGTTTGGTGCAGCAGCAGGCTTTGTTAATCTGGGTCTGTGGTGTGGCTTTCAGTCTGTGTGTTGGTTGGTGCTCAGGGGAATACTAATGCAGCTCTTTATCTTTCAGGGCATTAGTGATTAGTGGCTTTTGTGTGGGGTCTTACACTCAAGCACACGTGTGTGGGCTTGGGGGCACACGGGAGGCTCCCTCTACTAAAACCAAAAACCGAGAGTGGTCCACACTATTTATTTCATTTCATATACAGTAAAGGAATGTATTCTGGTTGTAAATGTCTATGTATGCTGTTCACTTATGTGCATCTAAGAAGAAAGTATGTGTCACATGCAGTATGTTAAACACTCAGCATACAAAACATTAAGAACACCTGCTCTTTCCATGACATAGACTGACCAGGTGAATCCAGTTGAAAGCTACGATCCCTTATTGATGTCACTTGTTAAGACTTTTTAAAGAAATGAGACAATTGAGACATGGATTGAATAGAGCGCATCTCTTATTCAGATGGGTTGGGTTAAATGCGGAAGACACATTTCAGTTGAATGCATTCAGTTGTAAGACTGACTAGGTATCCCCACACAATACCCCATAATGACAAAGCGAAAACAAGTTTTGGGACATTGTTGCACATTTATTCAAAATACAAAAACAGAAATACCTTATTTACATAAGTATTCAGACCCTTTGCTATGAGACTCGAAATTTAGCTCTTCATCCTTTTTCCATTGAACAACCTAGAGATGTTTCTACATCTTGATTGTAGTCCGCCTGTGGTAAATTAAATTGATTGTGCATGATTTGGAAAGGCACACACCTGTCTATATAAGGTCCCACAGTTGACAGTGCATATCAGAGAAAAAAAACAAGCCATGAGGTCGAAGGAACTGTCCGTAGAACCTGAGACAAGATTGTGTCGAGGCACAGATCTGGGGAAGGGTAACAAAAAAAGGCTGCCTCATTGAAGGTCCCCATCACTCTTAAATGGAAGACGTTTGAAACCATCAAGACTCTTCCTAAATCTGGCCTCCCGGCCAAACTGACCAATGCTGCCTTGCACACTCTTAACTGCATCTAGCTGATAATGGGTGTAATCATTAGTTGAACCGTTGCAAACGAGAGTTTCTATTGGACAAATTCAGGTATGTTTATCCCCTTTTTGTTCCGTTTGCTTCTGTTTAAGAAACGTTTTTCAACAGAATCGGCAGAATGAATACACCCCTGATCACCCTTAAACACAGTTCACAGTAGCCACGTTGTATTCCTTCTCGCGTCTACGTTGTGCGCTCTCCTCCTTTCACCTATTCCGTTCTATTCCCTTCAATGCACAACACATCAGCTGTATGTGACCAGGCGAAAAAAACGCCCTATGTGACTCTCAATCACTGACAGTTGTGATTCAGCCTGGAATCCAACCAGGGTCTGTAGTGATGCCTCTAGCGCTGAGATGCAGTTGCCTTAGACCGCTGCACCACTCGGGAGCATCTCTGGAGAGACCTGAAAATAGCTGTGCAGCGACACTCCCCATCCAACTTGACAGTGCTTGAGAGGATCTGCAGAGAAGAATGGGAGAAACTCCCCAAAAACAGGTGTGCCTAGCTTGTAGCATCATACCCAAGAAGACTTGATGCTGTAATCGCTGCCTAAGGTGCTTCAACAAAGTGCTGAGTAAAGGGTCTTAATACTTATGTAAATGTATTATTTACATGTTTTATTTTTTATAAATTTGAAAACATTTCCAAACAACTGTTTTTGATTTGTCTTTATGGGGTATTGTGTATAGATTGATGAGAAAAAACAAACAGTTAATACATTTTAGAATAGGGCTGTAGTGTCACAAAGTGTGGAAAAAGTCAAGGGGTCTGAATCCTTCCCGAATGCACTGTATGTGTGCCATTCAGAGGGTGAATGGGCAAGACAAAAGATTTAAGTGCCTTTGAACTGGTAGTAGTATGGTACTAGGTGCAAGGTGCGCTCAACAGTTTCCAGTTTTATTGTGTATCAATATTGGTCCATCACACAAAGGACATCCAGCCAACTTGACACAACTGTGGGAAGCATTGGAGTCAACATGGGCCAGCATCCCTGTGGAACGCTTTCGACATAGTGTAGAGGCCATTCTCCAGCGAATTGAGGCTGTTCTGAGGGCAAAAGGGAGGGTGCAACTCAAATTTAGGAATGTGTTCTTATTGTTTGGTAAACTCAGTGTATATATATACAGAGTAACCTACATAAAATAGATGATGCTCTAAGGTTTACTGTAGAATTGGAAGTCATTCATTATCATCATAGTATTTTTTTGTATGTTTTTAAACATTTTTATTTAACCTAATTTATTGTGTTAGTTTTTATTTTATTTTTTACTTTATTTTATTTTGAAAATGTTTTCTCAACTCTATTTCTTGAACTGCATTGTTGGTTAAGGGCTTATAAGTAAACATTTCACGGTAATGTTGTATTTGGTGCATGTGACAAATAACATTTGATTCGATTTTTGACCCAATCTAACTTTGTTTTTTACATTTATTTAACTAGCTAAGAACAAATTCTTATTTACATTGACAGCCTAATCCAGCCAAACCCTAACCCGGATGACGCTGGGCCAATTGTGTGCCGCCCAATAGGTAGTAAATGACGTCTCATTGACTATGTAATGTACTGATACACTATATGTACAAAAGTATGTGGACACCACTTCATATTGGTGGATTCGGCTATTTCAGCCATACCCGTTACTGTCAGGTGCATAACATCGAGCACACAGCCATGCAATTGCCATAGAAAAGTATTGTCAGTACAATGACCTTACTGAAGAGCTCAGTGACTTTCAATATGGCACAGTCATAAGATGCCACCTTTCAACAAGTAATTTCTTCACATTGCCCTGCTAGAGCTGCCCCTGTCAACTGTAAGTGCTGGTATTGTGAAGTGGAAACATTTAGGAGCAACAAGGTGAAGAGGTGAGCCACATAAGCTCACAGAATGGGGCCGCAGAGTGCTGAAGCAAGTAGCATGTAAAAATCGTCTGTCCTTGGTTGCATCACTTACTACCGCATTCCAAACTGCCTCCGGAATTAGTCAGGAGCTTAACGAAATAGGTTACAACGGCACACAGCAGCCGCACACAAGCCTAAGATCACAATGCGCAATGCATTGGTCCCCGCTTTGCTGCTATAACAGCCTGGAGTGGTGTAAAGCTCACCGCCATTGGACTCTGGAGCGTTCTCTGAAGTGATGAATCACGCTTCAGGCAGTCCGACGGACGAAATAAGGTTTGGTGGATGCCAGGAAAACTCTACCTGCCCCAATGCATAGTGCCAACTGTAAAGTTTGTGGAGGAAGAATAATGGTCTGAGGAAGGATTTCATGGTTCCGGCTATGCTCCTTAGTTCAAGTGAAGGGAAATCTTAACGCTACAGCATACAATGACATTCTAGACAATTCTGTGCTTCCAACTTTGTGGCAACAGTTTGGGAAAGGCCCTTTCTTTTTCAGCATGACTATGCCACCGTGCACAAAGCAAGGTCCATACAGAAATGGTTTGTCGAGAACTTGACTGGCCTGCACAGAGTCCTGACCTCAACCCCATCGAACAACTTTGGGATGAATTGGAAGGCTGACTGCGAGCCAGGCCTAATTGCCCAACATCAGTGCTCCACCTCACTAATGCTCTTGTCGTTGGATGGAAGCAAGTCCCCGCAGCAATGCTCCAACATCTAATGGAAAGCCTTCCCAGAAGAGTAGCAGCAAAGCAGGGACCAACTCCACATTAATGCCCATGATTTTGGAATGAGATGTTCGACGAGCAGGTGTCCACATACTTATCGTCATGTAGCGTACCTTGATGTATACAATAAATAGCAGAAGCAGCAGCAGACAATAAGAGTGGTGCAGAAACGCTTGCCACCCTGCAGGTCTTGATGAAATCTCCGTGCCAAACACTTGGCACTGCTTGCGTAAGTAGGGTTCTGAAAAAAAATGTCCCGATTTGCATGACAAAGCATGCTACTGATTCAAGGGTGCTGAAGAGTGTGGTGGTGGTGTTGGTGCTAGGGAGGGGGGGCTGGCTGAAGGCAGAGGTTGACTGTTGGACAGAAAGGCAACGGACAGATGCTCCTCACAACGCACAGCAGAGACTTCTCCATAGAGACCAGTCAGGCAGGAGATACTGGAGGCTATAAAGCGGCTGGACAGTGGATGAACTGACTAGACTGGACAATGGTCAGAGCACACGCAGGAAATCAGAATAGTGATCCTCAGTATTTAAGGAGAGTTACAGCAGCCTTGGAGTAGCACTAGGCAGTAAGAGCTGGAGTCGGAGCAGTCTGTTCTCTACGAGTCTACAGTAAGCCCAGTAACACAAATAAGGGGACATCACCTGTTGCAGTGTGGGTCTAGGGTAACTTTGATGTGTGTTATACGGTAAGATAAGTAGCCTATCGCTATTTTATTTGAAGTGGTTCTCTTTGAAATATACACAAAATATAGTATAATATCTATAACACTTCAAATATTGTTTATACAGTATGTTTTTGCACTGTGTTAGTCATTGTATTGTTGAACAGAGGTGTATTGGTATGAATCTTTGATATGAATAGAGGCTACAGTATAATCCATTGAAGAAACCTCAGTGTCTCCTGAAAGGCAGAGACCAGTTAGCATTGTGTTTTGTTTCAGCTGTGGAACACTGAGACATAGAGATGACTGGAGCCCTCCTGTCTGGGCTCCTGCTCTGTTGCATAGTGGTAATGTCTATTCCTTTCTTATATATAAAATTAAATAATATGGAATATGAATCCATTCATTGTTTTCAGCGTTTTACTGTAGATATTAATTAATGTATTGGTAGATCTGATACGTTTCATAGGCTAAACACAACTATTCATTTGACTCCATGGTTCTGCTTGTTTCTATACTGAGTTCATTGGATAAGTACATATCAAGGATATTACATGTCTATGCACTAACCAACAGAATAAAGCAGAGTAAATGTTTCCTCTATTGTAGGTGCTGTGTGAATGTGAGCCAACACAACCGGGGCCAGACAAAGGAGAGATGGACTCCGGTGGTGAGTTCTGGAACTGTCAATCACTTTCAATGCAATGGCTGCAACTCTTACAACCTGATGTATGATGCTAGAATGTCTTTAGGATATCATGTCATTTCCCTGTTGTTTCCATAGAGATTTGCTCAAAGAGATGATAGAGGAGTTCCTGTAAAGTGTGATCCATGCCTATTTGTGGTTTTGTGGTCATAACACCTGCTTCTACACCTGCATTGCTTGCTGTTTGGGGTTTTAGGCTGGGTTTCTGTACAGCATTTTGAAATATCAGCTGATGTACGAAGGGCTATATAAATACATTTGATTTGATTTGATAATGACAGAGGGCAGTCTGGTCCATCAAACATCAGACTGGGTGTTCCAGCTGGTCAACGTATCCCTGGACCTCTCCCAGGCAGAGAGCTTCTGCAGCGGCCAGTTCAGCTCCCTCACCACCCTGGGCCAGCCTGAAGATGAGGAGGGAACCCTGGCGCTCCAGAGGCGGGCAGGCCTGCATGGACCCATGTGGGTTAGGGACCCCAACAGACCAACGAGCAGGCCTCTGGCACTAGCCAAACAGTGTGAGTTTAGCAACTACAACACCTATGTCTTGATGCCATATTGCATTAATCTCTTCCACTCTATCAAGTTGTCTATAAATGATGATCGATACCTTGGCTTTGTGTTGTGATCAAGGCCAGCATAGAGCGTGATGATCTTCTTCTGTCTCTACCTGTTAGACATGCTCTTCCAAGCCCTGAACTTTCCCAGGGATTCTCAGGAGGGCTACGGTCGTGTCAACATGATGTTCCCGGCCCTGCCAGCGGTGAGCGTGTGTGTCCGCGTGCAGTGGGACCCCCAGTGGGACCAGGTGTCCACCATGTACTCCTACGCCGCACCTGTCTTCACCAATGAGTTCCAGCTGCGCGGGCAGGTGGACAGAACAGGACGCATACTGCTGGCGCTCATTGTCCACGGGCAGCACTTCCCCTACAAGGCCTCCTTCCTCAATGATGGGGCCTGGCACCACCTCTGTGTTACTTGGCGCAAGGCTGACGGCCACTGGGCCATCTATGTGGACGGGGAGAGAGGGGCCATGGGCTCCAGGACTAACACCCCCAGGGACATACATGGAGAGGGCATACTTATCCTGGGGCAGGACCAGGACTCATTTGGAGGGAACTTCACTGAACCCTTCGTAGGGAATATCACAGATCTGAATGTCTGGGACACATCCTTGGAGCAGAGACAGTTCCGTGCCCTGGACGGCTGCTCACCTTTGACCCAGAAAGCTATCTTTACCTGGAGTATTGATAATATGACCCGTCACCCAGTGGTAAAAGAGGTGTCAGCCAATCTGTTCTGCCCAGGTGAGACTGCACCAACACTCACACAACAATGAGAGATCCCTACATAAAATATAGCTGTAATCTGATCTTTATTGGATGTGCTTTTTATCAGTGCTTTTGATTCAAGGTTGATATATTTTTTTGTTTGGTTTGATTGTCATCTTAGCAGTTGAATCTTGGCCGTTTAAACTTAGTGTCAGCCATTTTGTTTCACATGCCCCTTGTGGTCTCTTGGTCCTAGTTAGGTAGCCTACTTTCCATTGAAGAAGGATTTGTTCACACACAAAATTCAGAATACATTATTGGGTGGCCTCCAGCAGATTTAAAATCAGAATGTAGGTATTTTGTTTCTTTCACATAGCTTTTTAATTCTGATATGGTACCTTTATAGAGCTTTCTATTGCAAACCTATTGTCCTTCTTCCAGATCAATCCAAAGCTATTACTAATCCAATACTGAGGCAGTTGCGATTGTTCCCAGTCCCCTGTCAGTTGGTTGTTGAATCATTCTGGGTGATCTACCTCAAAAGAGGCCAGTTAAACCAGTGGCTGTCTGCCTGAACACATCCAGTATGTCTGTCTGAGAGAGAGTCATGGGGGAGAGGAAACTGGTTAGCGTGGTTCACTGGCTAACGGCCATGTGGAGGGCAGAGGAGGGGGATTCACACAAGTATGAGGTATGTGCTTTACGAAGAGAATGGAGCTCTACTCAATAGTGAAAAGCAACAAAACGTTAAACCGCCACGAAAGGGATTCCATTTCTGTAAGTAACAAGTTGACTGGCTTTTTGTTGGCAGCCATTTTCAGTAAAAATTTCAAACACGGTTAAATTAATTGCAAGTAATTGTCTGTGTTTTTCAAAGGTTGTTGAATATGAATATGAAAATATGATAGTATTTTACTTAAACATGTAAATTGCTTTAAAACATGTTATGCTATGGCATGCTAAATTAAACCAGATACTTAGAGGACCATGGAGTAAACAAAGGTGTTACAAAATCAAGAGCTCACTTGCCGCAAATAAGTCATTTAAATATATTTCCATTAACTTTAGTAGAATAATAAACTGATTATGTAGTCTCATGCTGTATGTCTTTGTGTTGTGTTGCAGGGGTCCACAGGCAGAGGGAGATGCAGGGCTGCAGGGCTCTAGAGGGCTGGTCTAGCCAACAGCTCCCCTTGTACAGTTCTGCAGACTGCTCCACCACACTCCCCTTCATCTGCAGGACCAGCAGGGGTGAGTCAACTACTATCTAGACCGCCAATACATAGGCCTAGACCATTACTTACGTACTGTGACAAACATAGCAAACATAGTTTGTGACTAAATAGCCTAACAAAACATCAGAGAGGAACCATGGACTGTTTCTGACACTTGGCTCTCTGTTACAGAGCGCTATGTTCAGATGAAGGGGTTGAGTGAGTTACAGAGCTCCCATCCCAGTCCCTTCATGAACCTCCTCATGCAGCTCTCCAATGGAACACAGGTAAAGACTGATTACTATAAATCACTGGTTGCCTGTCAGGATTAAGACATTTATGATTGATCTCTAAATTATTTAACTTGACACAGCAATTTAACTTTGTTCTGTCAGAAAATGATGTCCAATTTTCTTTGATCTACAATGTTTGATTTCCTTTACATCCTCTGCTCTTTTTGTGTGTTTGTGTGTGTGCGTGTGTGTGCGTGTGTGCATGTGTGTGTGTGTTCATCAGGGTGTGGAGGGTGTGATTGGGGAGCAGTCAGGGGGTCAGATGAGCTGGGGTCAGGTGTCCAGTCTGCTCAACATGTCCAGGCAGGCCCTGGAAGACACCAAAGAGGGGCTGCAGCCTAGAGACATGCTGTCCCTGGTCCAACTGCTAGTGCGGGCTGCAGACGTGCCCACAGACATGGCCACGGAGGGGAACCACAGCCGGGCCACCAACAGCGCTGGGGAGCTCAGCCACACCTTCATCACTGTGGCTGACAGCATCATCAGCCAGGACAACGTCCCCAAGTGGCAGGCCATCAAACAGGTATCAATCAATTATTTAAAGTGATTTACGAAGTCCTGTTTACATCAGGTACCAGAGTGGCAAGACTACAGCAATGACTGGGAACAGGAAGAGGCAGAGACAAGGTGTTAAGAATGTAGACATGACTACTGGAGTATGATTTTAGCATTTCTCCACTAGAGGACAGTAAGATGTATACTGTGAATGACCGAGAAACTATCAAATGAATGGTTACGCTTGGCTTAATTAGTTAGTGTACATGTACAGAACACATAAGGCTGAATCTTGATAAATCTTAATTGCACATACACTAAATGTAACAGGTCTAATTGATATATTGCTGCAGCACTTTTTCACAGACTATTATGATCTCTGAACAATTTTTATTTAATATCCAACAAAGACAATATTGAATGTTCTTTAAAGGAAGCACTGTGTGCTTTTATGGTTAACAGACCCATCCAAAACAATTACGTAGAACATGTATACTATATGTCCATGTATCCTAGTGGTAGCCATATGATAAGTGTTTATATTGATGCAGCGCTCGCCTCCCCCACTTCACCCACCTCCTCTCTCCCAGGCCTTTCTACCCTTCAAGGTCACAGCAGCACAGCACAGCCAGACTGAATGTATTAGAGCAGCTAGAGGACTGAAACACTGTGGCTTTCCTCACCCACGTAGCACTGCTTCACTCACAGTGTCTGCTCTTCTCCAATAACTACAGCCAGGAGTCTCCTGACCAGCTGACCAAACTCTGTGTCCTAGTTATAGGCTTAATATCCTGGTCAGGTCACGTGGTCAGGGCCCTACCAATGACCAGTATATTGCTATGATGAACCCCATACCCTAATCCCTGCCCCGTGCCCCAGGTGGTGAGTGGACCGATGACTGTGGTCAGGAGTATTGACCGCATGGTGACCAGTCTGAGCACTCGGCTGATGGCAGAAACCGACCATCTGCTCATTCACAGCTCCAGCATCAGTAAGTCACTTAGTACAGTACATTCTCTAGACTGTTACAGTGTGTTCTGTGTTTTTCTGAAAGGCTGAGAGAGTGGGCAGACATACTACACAAAGCAATATTGAAACGATAACATCTTCCAGTGGCTAATTCGGAATTAGCCACTTAACATTTTTATTGGTTCGATATTGCTTTGTGTACCCACATTAAAAAAGACTAACGTATACTATAGAATATTACAGTACTTACTATATAATTCTGTAGTAAACTTAGTATACTGTAGAATACTATACTAATTAGTGCATACTGTACCCTACCCAATCCCCACCCCATAATCTCAATTTGTGCCACCCATAAGTGAGAAACATGCATGCCAAGTATAGACCATATATTGTGTTACCTACAGGTTATAGAAAAGAGCAGAAGCTCTGAACTATCTGCTCAGACCCCACTCCTACCTACCTACAGTACCAGCCTACCTACAGGTTCTGGACATGTTGCTCTTTTAATATATTCCAGTAGGTTTCCTGAAGGACAAAGCCTGTACTTCTATGTCAAAGATAATAAAACAAAAACACTATAGTAAATACTACAGTCATGTCAGTAGAAACACTACAGTAAATAACACACTATAGTACACTCTGCGAAAACACCACGTTAATTACTATATTATATACTACAGTTTTCCTTTACTACATAATTTATACTATAGTAAAGAGTAAATACTACAGTATGCTACAGTAAATACTTTTTGCTGACTTTAGTTTGCAGAAATACTACAGTGAATACTACAGTAAAGTCCACAAAAGCACTACAGTGAATACTGTAGTAGTTATACCATAGTATACTTAAGCAATAAGGCACGAGGGGGTGTGGTATATGGCCAATATATCACAGCTAAGGTCTGTTCTGATGTACGAGGCAACGCGGGGTGTCTGGATACAGCCCTTAGCCGTGGTATATTGGCCATATACCACAAGCCCCCGAGGTGCCTTATTGCTACTATAAACTGGTTACCAATATAATTAGAATAGTCCAAATAAATGTTTTGTCATACCCATGGTATACAGTCTGATATACCACGGCAGTCAGCCAATCAGCATTCAGGGTTCGAAACACCCAGTTTATAAAATAATATTTTTTTCATGTGGGTAATGCGTATACTGCTATTCAGAGAAACCTGGACCTCTTTGGACCCCGCCACATGAGCTTCATACTTGTTCTTTCCTTTGTTCTTCTAGACCTACTATAGCCTAACACAGGCATCTTGCTACAATACAATGTAATTTACCAACCGCTATGGAGCACTTAGCTGTTCCTCTTACTATAATACAAAAAGGACAGCTAGGCCTGCCACTACACCATGTATCTTCCTTATACCACCTTTAATGACAACCTTCCTATCCACAGTGGACCTGTCTTCATCAGGTCTCATGTAGGAGCATACAGTGTACAGGCCTTTCTGTCCTTTGCATGTTTACTCATTAGCACTTTTTGTAGGATGTGCTGCTGTGACTACAACCCTTCCTCTTCCTATAGTTAATTCCACTGAGAATAGTCATTTCTGTCATTCAGAGCTGGAGGTCCAGCAGCAGAGTCTGGGAGAGGAATCCAGTGGGTCTAAGTTCTGTGGTCCAGTGGTGGACAGCAACACCAACATAGACTGCATCTCAGTCCCCACACAGAACATGCAGGATCTCCATGACAACGGTGAGAGACATCCCTGAGAGCGCTGTACTGTCTGTAACTGTGCTGTCTGTAGCTGTACTGTGTCTAGATGAGAATATGCACTCCTTCAATCATAGCCAGCCGACTACTTTACAGTCTCAAACATGCATTCCTCTAACAGTAAACACACCTACAGTAGTGAAGCAGGATTTTAAAATACATTCCAAGAATTTATCAAGTACTGTTTGAACACTGAGTGTGCAAAGCATTAAGAACACACTCCTCATATTGAGTTGCAAGTTGCACCCCCCCCCCGTGTTTGCCTTCAGTACAGCCTTTCGTGTTGAAAGCGTTCCACAGTGATGCTGGCCCATGTTGACTCCAATGCTTCACACAGTTGTGTCAAGTTGGCTGGATGTCCTTTGGGTTGGTGGACCATTCTTGATTCGCACAAGAAACTGTTGTGCGTGTAAAACCCAGCAGTGTTGCAGTTCTTGACACACCAGTGTGCCCGGCACCTACTACCATACCCCGTTCAATGGCACTTAAATCTTTTGTCTTGCCCATTCACCCTCTGAATGAACGAATGGCACACATACACAATCCATGTCTTAGTTGTCTCAAGGCTTAAAAATCCTTCTTTAACCTGTCTCCTCCCCTTCATCTACACTGATTGAAGTGGATTTAACAGATGACATCAATAAGGGATCATAGCTTTCACCTGGATTCACCTGGTCAGTCTATGTCATGGAAAGAGCAGGTGTTCTTAGTGTATGTACTAGTACACACTTATCAATGCATGGTACAGACATTATGTTTTCATCCATCCGTAGTACCACTTGACTTCATACAACTATTCACAATCTATATTAGCTGGTTATTGTTTCCACTATGTGCTGCATTGTTAAACTGTCTAGTGTTCTTAGAAGTGTTGTTTATGTGGATGTTGATGTTGTTGTTTATGTGGATGTTGATGTTGTTGTTTATGTGGATGTTGATGTTTATGTGGAAGTTGATGTTGTTGTTTATGTGGATGTTGATGTTGTTGTATATGTGGATGTGGATGTTGTATGAGCAGGCTTCCAGATGGTGACTGTGGTGAACACGTGGTACAGTTCCCTGCGGCCTCTCTTCAACTCAGAGGAGAACATCACCATGTTTCCAATCGTCACCGATGGCATCCAGAGGTAGGGAAGACGAGAACTCTGAACTGTTTTAGGTTATGGTGACACTGACCAGGCACGAAATGAGAAGAAATCACTGAATTACTGTAGATATGAATCAGTCCATTAAGTACATTACTTTTCATTTTCCATTAAGACTTTTTTTTCCATTAGTGCCTACTGAGCATAAGCCAGTGTTGATATCCAGCCTTATGTGTGACTGTAACTATACGGCCTGTGCTTTGCTATGTGTGTCAGGTACCTGGGCACCATCCTGGGCTCTTCTGTCATCTCTACTACAGTCCTGGGTGACGGACAGCCTGTCAGCATGGCTGTACGCTTCCAGCTCCAACACAGAGCTCAGGTTAGTCTCACACCCACATGGAACACATTCCTCTATACACTATATACCTCTGCCTCGCTCACAGAGAATATGATATGCCCCTTGTTCTCCTCCATATGTCTGTCCTTTACTGTAAGTGTGAAAGGATGTCCTGTTCCATTGATTCCTTTAGAATCCTGTAGGGACCGTGTATGACCCAGTCTGTGCATTCTGGGACTTTGATCTGATGTAAGTATAATGACAGCAAATGTTCTGCCATTACATCAATAGAAATCAGTGTTTGAATCATTAGTGTAAAGGTTACCGTACATTGTGATGAAAGTGTAAACTGTTGTCCCTCTCTAGGCCAGAGGCAGGGGGGTGGTGGTCTACTAGAGGATGTGAGGTCATCTCTAAACAATACGACTCCACTGTCTGCTTCTGCAACCACACCACCAACTTTGCCCTGCTGATGCAAGTCTATGAAGTCCAGGTAAAGGTCCATTCTATCCTCCACAAGTCCTCACATTCCACATTGTGAAATAGTGCACTCAATAGAGAATAGTCAACAGACACTTATAATCATTTTAGTTTCTGATAAATACAATGTGTGTGTGTGTCAGAGGAGCCCAGAGAATGAAAAAGCCCTCCAGGTGATGACGTTCATTGGCTGTGGAGTGTCCCTGTGTGGCCTACTCTTCACCTTCATCCTCTTCATTGCTGTAGGGTGAGTGGTGCTCTGCTCCAGGGAATAATCTACTAGCATGTGAAGGGTACAAGACATGTGTTTGTTTGAATGATTAGCTCTGTCTGTACAATATGTCTTCTTTACCATGCTGAGCAGACCCATTGCTGCTGTGTTTAGTATTTATGTATGATTACTGACTCACAGACGAGCTGCATGTTGGTCTGACCTTGATCATCTCTCTGTGTCTGTCTCCCCTCTCCCCTCTCCCCTCTGGCCTGGTGTGGTGTGGGTTCAGAGTTCCTAAGTCTGACCGCACCACTGTCCATAAGAACCTGATCGTGGCTCTGGGAATAGCTGAGCTGCTGCTAATGTGCAGTGACTGGGCCTCTGCTAACGAGGTGGGACTCTTTACGTACAGTAGCTCTGTCTGTCTTCAAACATCTCATTCTCTGTATGGTTATGGGTACTATGAACTAGAGGAGGGCATAGGGTCAGAAATCCATGTGCCTGTAGGCTTTTATCTGCTTTTGTCGTTGAAAGTATAATAGGACTCCATTCTCTTCTCTAGACCACGGTTCTATATGTGTGTTACTTAAATGGCTGACAAGTGTGTCAATGCTTTGTCCCTCCTGTCCACTAGGGGGCGTGTCTGGTGGTGACGGCCCTGCTGCACTTTTTCTTCATGGCCTCCTTCTCCTGGATGCTGGTGGAGGGGCTGCTGCTGTGGAGTAAGGTGGTGTCTGTCAACATCAGCGAGGACCGGAGGATGAAGATGTACTATTCCATCGGCTGGGGTAAAACCCACTACAGCAATAACACTGATACACTCCACACAGGACTCATCCAGTCACACAAGACACTGGCTTATATCCTACAAGCCCAGTTTGTGCACAGTGCTGTCTGGAACACAACTCATCTAGACCAAAGGCTGTGTTCCTACTGACCACATTGGAAGAGTGTATTTATTCAAATAGCTAAACACACTCATGATGATGTGTTATAAGATGCTCATCTATTGGCCAGCTGTCTGAGGTGTTCACTTTTTTCCAGAATAAATAGAATGGCTGGTGAATGATGTCTACTGCAGTGCCTGTAACACAGCAATGTCAACTCTCTACATTAAAGACATTCCTGTGTTATATTCCTTTAAAAAATCATATTGTTGCTTTCTTTTTGCAGGTCTACCTGTTGTGATTGTTGGTGTAACCGTGACGATATCCTTGGACAAGTACAAAGCAGACAATCACTGCTGGCTCAATGTGGAGACTGATATGATTTGGGCTTTTGTGGGACCTGTTCTATTTATATTGGTTGTATGTAGCTTTGCTATACTTGTGTTTCTTCACTTTACTGTGTGTGTGTGTGCATTTGCATGTGTGTGTGTGCATTTGTGTGTGTGTGCTCACCTGTGATGATTATTCATGTGTCATACATGTGTCATGCAGCAACAATATGGCATGTCCATCAGTTGTTCTAAGACATTGTGTACTCCTAGGTCAATGCAGTGGTGCTTTGCCGGGTAGTCATTGTGACAGTGTCCAGCGCTCGTCGTCGCGCAAAGATGCTCACTCCCAGTTCAGCATCTAAACTCCATACCTTCGACCTGACCTGGTGAGTCACCACACTCTCGCTCTCTCTCTGTCTCTCTCTCTCTCTCTCTCTCTCTGTCTCTCTCTCTGTCTCTCTCTCTCTCTCTCGCTCGCTCTCTCTCTCTCTGTCTCTCTCTCTCTCTCTCGCTCGCTCTCTCTCTCTCTCTCTCTCTCTCTCTCTCTCTCTCTCTCTCTCTCTCTCTCTCTCTCATTCAATCTCTCTCTCGTTCAGTCTCTCGCCCTCTTTCCCTGACTCTCCTGCTCTCTTACGCACATGCAAACCTAGGACACATACATTGTATTTTGATTCTGAAACCCAACATCCAACACTTGGTGGCTTTTAATGGTGTGTTTTATACGTGCGATACAACGAGACAGAGAGCTGTCAGAGGAATTTTCCTTTGAAGCACAATCTGTGGAATAGGTGATTTTCAAATCCACAAGTGACCGATCCACACAGCCAAACTTAACGGAACTAAACAGAGTGCCTGTAACTGCATGAGAATGAGGTAGTTTGAGTCTGAAGTAGTGGGAGTTGTTATAGGTCTTATCAGCCTAACACCTGGTCCTAGAGAGACGGAGAGGCAGACTGTGTGGGTGTGTGTTGGTCTGTGTGCTTTTCACTGAGCTCATTGTCTGGTCAATGTGGACTCTAAAACAGGGACCAGGGCATAGGGTTCAGTCCTGTCCCAATATAGACAGGGTCTAAACATGCCATACTCATATTTAGCTGCCCACATGCAGAGACAAGATAAATAAAACAATGATATTGTGCACACTGCACATCTATGAACACCAAGACAGTATTTCATTGAGATATTTATTTTCAATCATCACCTCTTCATTTCCTTGTAAAGAGAGTGAAGGAGTAAGCAAGCCATCTCTGCCACCTCCGCAGTCTATCTGTTCCCCTAAGAATGTGATGAGATGTCACACGTTTGGAAAAAAGACTCAATTGAGAAAAAAAGCAAACGAAGAAGAGGAATTGCTCACTTTGTCCTTGTAGACAGAGTTCAAAGTGAACTCAATCTCCTGACCCAGGTGCAGCAGGATGACAACAAATCAGAGACACAGAGCATACATGATAATAATGTGATGTGATTATTATTATTATTTTTACTAATTTAAATTGAATACACTCGCATCAAGTATAGCTGTGGTTGTCAAATAACTACATTTTGTGTGTGTGTGTGTGTGTGTGTGTGTGTGTGTGTGTGTGTGTGTGTGTGTGTGTGTGGGTTGGTTGGTTGTGGGTTGTGTGTGTGTGTGTGTGTGACAATAGCTAGACCTCATAATGGACATCTATTCAGCATCAGCTGAGTCCTGCCAGGAGAGTGTGTGTGTGGGGTCGGTGCGTTAGTGGGTGTGTGTACTATACTGACAGTCTGACGTCTGCAGGGCTGTGACGCGACCAGTCCTTATTCTACTGCCAGTGCTGGGCCTTACCTGGCTGTGTGGAGTCCTGGTGCACCTATCCATGATGGTGGCCTATGTCTTCATCGCTCTCAATGCTTTCCAGGTGAGAAAAGCCATTCTTTCAAGGATCATTGTCTGTAAAAGTTTGTAGAGAGCGAGCGAGAGAGAGAGATGGGCTAGATAAGCCGATTGGTGGGCCGCGGGAGCAGTGTAGTGTGTGGGAAAGGGTGGCTCAGGGTGGACCTTTGAAGGACAGGTCATGGCAGGGCTCAAGGCTGGCCCCTCGCCAGATTCATCTCCACCTCTCTACCCATCACACTCCTGATAAGACCTATAAATCAAATGGGGGTACTCTGCACTTCCCCTCTATTTTTCTCTTTCTACCTCTACCTCTCTTTCGCTATCTGTCTCTGTGCGGTCTCTCTCTCTCTCTCTCTCTCTCTCTCTCTCTCTCTCTCTCTCTCTCTCTCTCTCTCATATAAGCTTTCTGCATGGTTGTTAATTCATGTGAATGAGCTGGCCATGGCCCCGGAGTAACCCTCAGAGAGCTGCTAGTTAATTTAGATTTATTGTGAGGCTTCATCCGGAGAAAGGGGAGGTAAACCTCATCATCCTCAAACTATACTTAGGCTGTTGAAGGGTCCATAGAAATAACTCACTATATTGTACATTGTCTTCTGTCTTTTCCTTCCTGTAGGGCCTGTACATATTCCTGGTGTATGCGGTTTACAATAGTGAGGTATGTTTTCTAAGAACTCTGTTTCAGCGGGGCTTCTTTCTCTCAGAATGCAGTTGTCTATCTGTGGCATGCCGACCATTTGACAATGATAAACACGTTAGTGGCAGTACTGAGTACTGAGGGTATTGTCTGCTTTTCTTAAAGGTGAGGAATGCCATAAAGAGGATCAAAGAGAAGAGGAAAGCTTTGTCTTTCACGGTGAGCCAAAAAGCATACAGCGACATCCGTACTAACATTTTGATTATTCTCAACCGGGAGAAAAACATTATGCTAATTCAGGATGAACATGCATTGAATACACAATCAGACAGCGTCATGTAAACTTCTCAATGCAATCTCATTGGTTGTAGAACTGTTCCCAGCCAATCAGCTTTCTGCCGTCCCAGAGGGGTCCAGCCCAGACGTGGACCCACAGTCTGCCACCTCCCTCCAGCCCAGAGACCAGCGACATCTCAGGCCCCGGCAGCACCACCTCCACCTCACTGGTCATCAAGAGCGGTAGGAGAGGCTGGCCAGAGTGGGGTGGGTGGCTCTAGGGTTGGAGTTAGGATTGGGGCTGTGGAGGGTTGGGGTGGGTCAGGTTGTCTGGTTTTGGGTAGGCTGGGTTGGGTTGGGTAGTGGTGGGTTGTGGTGCAAGGAGTCATGCAGTCTGGATATTACACTTAGGTGTTCAACATACCTGACATGAATGCCATTAAAGGCATTAAAGGAAAGTTTACCCAAAACTCTCAAATGATTCCATACATTGAAACTAGTTGAGTTTGTAGTTTGCCCTCTCCCCCTCTCTCTCCCTGTAGTGCTGTACTGAAACAGCTGCAAAAATGGGTCACGTTACTTGTGACTTGCTGGATGCAGGCCTCACTCTACTACGTTGCCAGTGAATTCATTATTCAGAAATGTGTTATTTTATTGAAAGCGTACTGCCGAATGAGCTATTTTTGTCAAAAGTTCTATCGGTTTTGAGTCAGGAAAGTTGTATATTTCAACCTAAAATATTTGCGATTATTTTATATTATTATCTTATCTAGCCGACTGCCACAGCAGCGGCGATGTCTAACAATTGCGCACGTGTGTCCTCATGGGGTAGACCGTGCTATGTAAAAACGTCCCAATATACCCTTATATGGAGCTTGACGTCACAAATTCAATTCTTTAAGGGGTGAGAAAGAACCTGGTGTGAAAGTTAAAAGAAGAAAAGAAAAAGAAAAATAATTTGTAAAGTTAGTTACATAAAGTGGAAAAAGACATGGCAGCAAGAGCAGGCTGATGTCCGGTCCCTGACTGCACTTTATAGTAAATCAAGGGAAGAAGCCACCAAATGTCACAGTGTTCTGATAAAAGATATGGAGTGATGCAGAAGAAGGTTAATAGCAATTCAAAATAGTAAACACAATATAAATACTCCTGCAGCCAACCTTGCATTGCTACATGCGTGTAGCAAGCACTTCAGTGGGGATGTATATGAATAAGATATGCAATCTGAAATGATGGGGACAGGAAACTGAAGGATACTAAAAGATACAGCAGTGCCAAAATACAAAGGCGCATTTGAGAAGAGAAGGTGACAACGCCAGCTTTTGGAGGTAGGTAGACTAGCCTGTCTGAAGGGTTCTTATTGTGTTATTGCCATTGCATCATATCATGTAGACATATAGACCTGGGTTCTCTACAGGTTAGAATATGTATTTATGACAGGGCGGGTTGAGAAACAATAAACCTAAAATCACCTTACATTGCAGAGTATAATATCCCAAAAACATTTTGATAAATAAACATGTGATATATAGTGTTTTGGGATAATGTAAAACCCACTAACGGTCTTGCTCATAGAGGTTTATTATAAGCGGTCATGCAATAAAGTAAAGTTTAGCTACTTACTCGTTAGATAACTCTCCATTTGGCACAGCTGAAACAGATGTGCGCTCCAATTTGTTTTTTTAATTAAAAAAAATTTCAGGACACCATAGTTTATGAGGGCAGCAAAATCCCTCTGGTCACAAAAGCAAACCAACTGCTTCGCATCATCATTATGTTCCTCCATTTCTGTAAGAATTGTAGTCATTTATTCAAATTCTCTCTGCAGCACAAACGTTCTTTATTTGCAGCATTGGAGCGAAATTGCCACAACTGCACCACCGTCTGTGTTGATCCTGGAGATGGGTTGGGGCTGTGATCCAGCTACTGCTGCAAGTTGCCTCAATTCTCCGTCCGAATACTCAGGCGACGACACCATCAGCACCCCTCCAGTAGCTTTTTTTTTGGTCGTCAGACATTTTTGGAGGTTGTCGTATACTTTGTATAACTAATGTCTAACGTAGTCTTCACTTCACTGTCCTTACAAAAACCTGTATCTGTGATTACGGCACCCATCTCCGCTGCTGTGCAGACGGATATATCAAATTATGATGTAAAATAATCGCTAATGTTTTGGGTGGAAAAGTAAACATTTCCTGATTCAAAACCGATGATACTATTGACAAAAAATAGCTAATTCCGCAGTACGCTTTCAATAATACAATGAATTTGTCCACAATTTGCAGATTTCTGTATCATTAATTAATTGGCAACAGCGCAAAGCGAGGCCTGCATCCAGCAACTTCACCAGTCAGTTGAACTGCTTTTGCAGCTGTTTCAGTACAGCACGACAGGGAGAGAGAGGGGGAGAGGGCAAACTCCACTGAACTAGTTTCAATGTATGGAATCACTTGGATTCATGATTTTGGGTAAACTTCTCCTTTCGTACCAGGTGAATAAATGCATCTATGTGAGATTTTGCCTTTTTGTCTTTCAGAGAGTTTTGGAAAAGAAAGTAGTTTCTCCTTGAAACCTGCATCAGGAAACCAGGTATGTTTGGTATTATGCATCTATAGAGACTCTATCCTCTTATTTGGCCTACCATCACTCCTAAATGGTTCATTGTGTATTTGACGAATTCTGATCCATCTCCCAGACATCAACACGTCTGTTTTACTTTCCCAGGTGGTTCAACTGACTGCTTTCAAGCCCTCAGGTATTTTCACCGTTTGCTAGGGCAGCTGAATCTGACTTTCATTTAATCTTGCTTTATTAAAAATAATGTGGCTGGCACACATACAATAAGGAACCAGGTTACATTGTCTACTGACAATTTGGTCATCATTTAATCCCCTTCTGTTAGTATCTGTATTTTCTTCAGATTGAAATGATTTTTGATTGGACAATTATTTTGACTACATGTAATAACATCAGGTGTGTGTTTTGTAAACATATTGGCAGCTCTTTTTTGGTTTTTGAAGTGGGCCAGGTCATTCGAGAGCCTGGAACTATAAGGTTCTATCTGCAAAAAAAGAGGATTCTGAGATAATTGGCTTTAAAGTTCTGAATCCTAATCGGTTTGAATGGTGTCAGCAATTTTGATTGTGTATTCTTTTGAACATAGCAACATGAATTGGGTATCTAGAGTACTATATAAGTTGAGAACACTGAACAGAACAAGGCTATATTAATAACTACATTTTGACAAAAAACGCAGATGGAACCTTATAGTGTCAATCTAATTATCAGAAAGGAGAGAGGTGAAAGTTTGTCCTTTGATTTGCTGAATGTTTTCTCTTTTATGGCAAACACCTGATCGGTGGTGTGTGAGTGGCACTTGGGGTCCGATGTTGACAGTCAGAACAATAGGAAACGTCATTTTCCTCAGTAGTTAGACAATCAGGCCGATCATCCACTCAAACACCTGCTCCCACAGATTGACTGTGTCACACGCATGTATGCACACACACATACGTATTCACGCGCACACACACATACAAACAGACACACACACACACACACGCAGGCACGCACCCACACACACTCAATCCACCCAATATTTTGTGTTGGGGCAATAATGAAGGTTTTACAAGGTCTAGTCTGTAGTTTTCTTTTTTGCAAAGAAAGAATAATCTATTATATTGGACATAATGTGTTGATAGAATAATACATGTTGTGTTACTTTTCTGTTACAACAGGCTGCTGATGGAATGTTTGGAATTGGACACAAAGGCACATTTATCATATAACCTGGTGGGTAGAAAGCGGAATTGCACAGTGGATACCACAAACAGATACACACAATAGATGCATCCTCTCTCATACAAATATTGTAGATGATGTAAATAGACACACACTCAAATACTGCACATATAGAATACACACACACACATACACCCCACATACAGAATGAAAGACTCAAAGATGTGCACACACACACACACACACACACACACACACACACATAGAGCGTGTGAAGCAGGAAGCGTTTTTTTAGGGCGACAGCTCCTCCTCAACCACAGTGTCCCATTCCCAGGGTCAGGAACCATCTGCTGTTTAGGAAATCGCTGTTCCAGAGAGGCAACACAACATTTGTCGTGTGCATACAGACTTCAGTTTCATTCTCTTTTGCAGAGTGGCTTATCACATCGTCAGTCTTTTTTTTACAGTCATCTTTTTGTGTATGTGTCATTTTGGTTTTTACAGACATAACTAGACAGTAGATGTTACTGTTTTTACAGACATAACTAGACAGTAGATGTTACTGTTTTTACAGACATAACTAGACAGTAGATGTTACTGTTTTTACAGACATAACTAGACAGTAGAAGTTTCTGTTATTACAGACAAAACTAGACAGTAGACGTTTCTGTTTTTACAGACAAAACTAGACAGTAGACGTTACAGGTTTTACAGACATAACTAGACAGTAGACATTACTGTTTTTACAGACATAACTAGACAGTAGATGTTACTGTTTTTACAGACATAACTAGACAGTAGACATGACTGTTTTTACAGACATAACTAGACAGTAGACATGACTGTTTTTACAGACATAACTAGACAGTAGACATTACTGTTTTTACAGACATAACTAGACAGTAGACATGACTGTTTTTTCAGACATAACTAAACAGTAGACATCACTGTAAACACTGGAAACTTTGAATCAATGATTAAAGGCCTATACTACTGTAAGATACTATATGACCAGACAACAAGATTGTGTTGTCAGTGTGAAAACGTGGATAGTAGGATGACAGATCCTCTCATAGATCAACAGCATTATATAGTAGAGATATGCTGCTAACTCACTGTGCACTGTCTGGACAGCTCATAAAGAGACTTTAAGAAGCCTATCACCTGTTGTACAGTACTGTATCACCAACCAACCACTATGTGTATTGGAGGCTGTGCTAGCTGCAGCTTGGCTATCTCCCCAAGCCTTTCCTCCCTCCCCTGCCCTGGCCTATCCTGCCTTACAACAAGCAACAGAAATCCTGGCCTCTCCCTATCTCCACTGCAGAAAGGTGCACTCTGAACCGAGACACATTATTCAGTACAGCTAAAATGATTGCATGAAACTGTTTATTGTCCCAATAGAAGAATATGCTGGGCAAATATAATGTACATTGTCGTTTGATATAATTGTATTTCTATACATATATTGTTATGAGATGGGGGAAGGTTATTGTTAGGACATAGACAAACACACAGCCACACACTTCCACACCTCATCCCCAGGGGGCAGCAACAACCTGGTTCAAATGCTTAGCCAGGAAGTCTTGTGGAGCCTTAAGAAGTGTTGATTGGGCACAGGTGCAAGGAAATGAGATTGAGACAGCTATTAGAGCCGTTAGGCTGATGTTTTTTCTTGGTAACCATGTGAGCCCTTGGTTTTGTTTCAAATCTTTTGCTTGGGAATGTTTTTAGTTTTTTTACATATATTTATTTTTGTCACCTCTGAACAATCAAAAATCTGCTTGGACTGGCTAACCAAGAGGTCATGGAGGAGCTGGCCCTAGACCAAAGGTAAGGTTGCTGTCTTCTGGGTACATGTACATACAACACAATCCTTATACTCTGATTTCTCACATAGGTGCACATCTTAAATCAGGTTCTAGACCATGTAACTAGGACTAAGACCCCTAGACTTAGAGTGCAACAGTATTAGCAGGCTAGTCAATCGATTTTGTAACAATACATTGTACGATTTGTATGAAAATGATAGCTTTTCCAAAGCCCTTATACTTCGTTCCTTAAATGTATTGTTTAATTACTGTTAATGGCCTCCAATATTTCTTTGTAGCCATTAGCTGAAATGGACATTTACATATGCATTTGTGAAGTAGCACTGACTTGTCAGCCCAAAACCATAGACTTTCACTTTAATATGAATTGCTTTGTCATGACTCATAAATTGCTACCACTATCCTGGATAGCCTCCAGAGTATTTGAAAAGAACGTATTGTGTATATATGACCCCCGTGGTCATTGAACAACAGCGGGATGGTTCAAAAGAAATGGACAGAACATAAGTAGCGCTTTACTTAATTGCATTTATTGATTTGATGCTATTACAATAAAATATATTTAAAGAAAAGTATGTTTTGATTGTTTCTGTAACCAAGTGGACCATCACAGACAGTTTGAGAATGAGATCTTAAACAGACCTCATCACTTCACCAAAACATCCAAGACTGGGACTGCACAGAATAAGGTGAAACTCAACAGAAGCAAAAGCAACATATAGAGAACCAATTACACAATGAGCATCTTCAACCTTAAGAAATATAAAAGTATGGGAGGTGAAACATCTGAGCTTGATGTATTCCTCACTGTGGCATTTCTTTTCCTGCTTCACAATATAAATGCACTGTACAAAGAGGTACAGATGACAGTCATTTCAGTTAGAAAAAGGTCAATATATTCAGACAGACAGGCCAGGGTTCTCTTAAGGCAGGTGTTCTGATTGTCTCCAAGAAGTTAAAAGAGCCAACCCTGCCTTGTCTGTATGCGAGAGACAATTCAAACATGTTGCTTCATGTGTGCTATGTGCTGAAATTACGCAAACGGATATGTGGGTGTTAAATGTTATTGATGTTGATTTCATTCCTTGCCGTCCTGATACTCTATGTTTTGTGCTCCATCTGACAATTTTCCTGCCATTTCTCAAGTACAATAAGTCTATTTTCTCTTTACACTTGAATCCAACTGGATTTTCCTAGATCTCTTTCAAATTTAGCTTGAAAAGCAAACATTCCATACATTGCCAATTGCATGTTTTCCTTCATTCTGCAAGTACAAAATGTCTGGAGCACATCCACAGTGCACGACCCCCTATCCTTGACCTGGCTCTGTAGTCCGGGTGGACAGAAGAAGCTAGAGGACTTATACAGTTAAGCTTACCAAGAACATTCATTTTTAAAACGTCTACTTAATAAGAGATTGCTTTCTTTGTTGTTCATTTTTCTGTCCACACACGTGGGTGTCTCTTTCTGGGGCCGTCCTCCATTAATCTGTTAATAAGAGACGACTGCAGCCAAAGATGGCTTTCATTCTCTCCCACACATCAGCGCCACATTCAGGGCTCTCTCCCTCCCTCTCTCTTACACCATCTCTTCCCCCTCCCTCTCTCTCCTCTGTATCACTCTCTTTCTATCACTTTAAGTCGATCTCTCATTGGGATAACAGACAGTCATTAAACGTAATATGAGTATGCAGATTTAATTCTTGAAACATATGTGTAGTTCATATATTAGAATATCAATATCTAATAGAAAAAAACTATATTGAACATAACATATTTTTCACATACCACATTTTTTGGTAAAGTTGGTGACAATGTACAAAGGAACAAGTGCTAAAATAAATGTAGTGCTTCCACTATATTTGAAAGGCTAAGACATGTCTTAATGACGTGTTATAGGGCCTCTTTCATCTGAAAGTGGCCCTATAACTCTGATATAACGTTGACATAAGACCTCACTCTGCTGAATTCAACAAAATGTTACATTTACTACATACAGTATCATAGCATAGCTTTCTTTGTACATTTTATAACTATGTACAATAGAAGGACTGCCAAAACAATGAGTCAATATTCTGTTTACACACACCTTGGACAGAGGGGATACTCACGCATGCACGGACGCACACACACAAACACACAACTCATCTTCTCCTAGCTGTAATCATAAATCCCCTCTTTGCTTCCACACCATCGGTCCCACAGACAGTCTGCTGGTGTACAGTGATGGTAGCGTGGTGCTCATATACAGGCCTTCTTGGCATGCAGCATCTCAATGAGCAGGTTGTTGCAGGGCACCTCCCCACTCAGGTGTTTGTAGCACAGGTAGTCCTCTGCCTGGGTGCTGAGGGCTCGCAGCTCTGGCAGATGCAGCACCAGCTGGCTGAACTTGTCCAGATACAGGGGGTAGGTGCACACAGTGTACTCCAGCAGAGCCCCATTCACCTGCTCCTGAACACTCTCCACAAACACCTGGTTCTCCAACAGCTTCACATCTGGACAGGGACATAATAAAGAGATTTAGAGGGGATTCATTTACTCTGCAGATGTCACATAAATGGGATAATATTGATGTATTTATTTGAAACTGTTCCTCAAATCCCTGTGTTAAGGCTCAGCATCAGTTACTTGTTGAGATCAAGTGTAGGCCTAATCTTTAGCATTGAAATTGCAACAGTTTATTACTAACATTAAATTTTTGGTACATTGGATCTGTACAGCGTGGGTTGGTTGTGGGTTGGTTGTGGGTTGTGTGTGTGTGTACATGTGACAATAGCTAGACCCTATAAAGGACTTCTATTCAGCATCAGCTGAGTCCTGCCAGAAGAGCCATTCACACAGTAATTAAATATTTTGAATAATCTTTTCAAACCACTTAAGGGCAACTAAATTGCCCTGATAAACCGGACTCATTGATTGAAGGAGAGAGAGCAAGAGAATGAAACAGACAGCGGAGATGGGAAATATTTTCTGCATGTGACGAGTGCTCTCATTATTCTAAAGCCTTTTATTCCCAGCTCGCTGGCGCTAAATAGCAGTCGCTTAAGGGAATCTGGGCAACTGTCGTCAATACACACTCCATATGCAGAAGCCACAGCATGAATGTCAGTCAGATTATTGAATGATAGACCCATCCATTAAGGTTCCATTGAATGCTATTAAAGAATAATGGGTGAGGTTGTCTTCTTTGTTAATGTTGCCTTTTGACAAGGCCCTATATTGAATTATGAGTATACCTGAAAATAAAGGACTGGTTCAGATAACAGTTGGAACCTTCTGGATAAAAAAAAACATATATCAATGGCTGTGACTTTTCCATTTAAAATGCCATTTCTGCCTTTCAAAATAAATGGGACAGCGAGACTTGTCAACTAAAACCTATTTCCAACAAAAAGTTTGAAAAAGTTATTTGCTCATTCTTAAGTACTACACATCACTGGGTTATACAAACCACAGCTACGATACAAACAAGTATGAAGTACCTCAAACCTGATCAAATTCAAATCTTTGAAAGACCATAGTAGTTTTCAAAGATGATTATTCCATTCTTGAGCTAGCTGTAATGAGCTATACATGAGCTGTATGTATGCACGCATAACTGTAAGTCGCTTTGGATAAAAGTGTGTTGTATTATATACGTATTATAAGACTAATAATCACTGTCTAATGTGGTACAGCATACAGCGTATGTCAATGTGGTTTACTCACTGGGATTGAAGAGGAGGAGGAACTTGAGGCAGGCAACCTCTCTCCTGTCCACCTGCAGGGCTAGTAGCCTCCCAGCCAGCTCCTGTCCTCTCTGGACCAGGCCTGACAGACTCAAGCCAGCCTGTGACCCCACGGATGACAGATCCATCTGCAACACAACACAAAAGGACAACATGAAGTATTATTGTATATGCAGGTTTTAAAGGCCAATTCCAGCACTTTTCAACCTCATATACATTTTCTCCAGCACCGAACCAGTGTCTGCATATGTAAAAACACCGCATTTCTACGATCTATGGTTAAAAAGATAAGAAAGGTCCCCAAAAAATACTTCTCTGTGACAGGTAGCCTAGCGGTTAAGAGTGTCAGGCCAATAACCAAAAGGTTGCTGGTTCAAAACCCTGAGCCAACTAAATTAAAAATCTGTTTATGTGCCCTTGAGCAAGGTACTTAACCCTAATTAGTCTGGATAAGAAACTCTGCTAAATGACTAAAATATAAATATACATCAAAGTGTAGGATTAAAAGTAAGAAAAACAGAGGGAGGGTATTTTATTACTCCCTACATCATCGTGACTCTCATAGTGTTCGAAAATCACTGTTTTTAATGTCATGGGGTAGAACCCTTAACTTCATATTTTTTTCTATAAAATGTAGAAATGTGCAGTTTTCACATATGTAGACACTGTTATTGTGCTGGAGATAATGAAAATCAGGTTGAAAAGGGGTGGTGTTACCGACTTGAAATACAGTACAGTACAGCTTCAGTACAGGTTCATAGATGCCATACATCGAGTCTGCAAATGAATGCGATTGGCATTTTATGTAACATATTGGACGTTAAATCCTCAAATTCCACAGTAGCTTCTAGAATGATACAGTGCAACTTTAAAGCTCCTCTTTTCCATTGCAGTCTTTATGAGAAAAAAATTACTTGATTTAAACACGAGGCAAATAAATACCAGCGGCCATCTTTCACCTCTCCTCCCTAAACCCATGAGTCAGTTTCAAGCTGCAGAGACAAGCTGATGGCTGTTTTTTCCTTTTCTGTTCTGCATCTTCCAAGCATAAGAACAAGAGCAGGCAGCAGAAAGTGTTCTCACTCCTTGAATTGTTTTACTTTTTGTTGTGTTACAAATTGGGATTAAAATGGATTTCATTGTCTTTTTTTCTCAACGATCTACAGAAAAGAGCTTTGCACACCTGGATTTTACAATATCTGCCCATTATTCTTTTTTAAACTCTCCAAGCTCCGTCAAGTTGGTTGTTGATCATTGCTAGACATCCATTTTCAAGCCTTGCCATACATTTTCAAGCTGATTTAAATCAAAACTGTAACTATGCCACTCAGGAACATTCAATGTCATCTTGATAAGCAAATCTGATGCATATTTGGCCTTGAGTTTGAGGCTATTGTCCTGCTGAAAGGTGAATTTGTCTCTCGGTGTCTGTAGGAAAGCAGACTGAACCAGGTTTTCCTAGGATTTTGCCTGTGATTGTAGCTGTATTCCATTTATTTTCATCCTAAAAAAAATCCCTAGTCCTTGCTGATGACAAACTGATCCAAACCATGATGCAGCCACCACCATGCTTGAAAATATGAATGGTGGTACTCAGTGATGTGTTGTGTTGGATTTGTCCCCCAAAAATTGCTAACAGGTTTTTGAATATTTGCACTCTGTACAGACTTCCTTCTTTTAACTCTGTCATTTAGGTTAGTATTGTTTAGTAACTGCAATGTTGTTGATCCGTCCTCAGTTTTCTCCTATCACAGCCTTTAAAGTCTGTAACTGTTTTAAAGTCACCTCATGGTTTCCTTCCTTTCCGGCAACTGAGTAAGGAAAGACGCCTGTATCTTTGTAATGACTGGGTGTATTGATAAATCATCCAAAGTTTAATTGATAACTTCACCATGCTCAAAGTGATATTCAGTGTCTGCTTTTATTTTTGTACCAATCTACCAATAGTTGCCATTCTTTGCAAGACATTGGAAAACCTCCCTGGTCTTTGTAGTTGAATCTGCGCTTGAAATACACTACTTGACTGAGGGACCTTACAGATAATTGTACGTGTGGGGTACAGAGATGGGGTAATGATTCCAAAATCATGTTAACCACTATTATTGCACATAGATTTAGTCCATGCAACTTATTATGTGACTTGTTATGCACATGTTTATTCTTGAACGTATTTAGGGTTTCCATACCTAGGTATTTCCGCGGGGCAGCAGGGTAGCCTAGTGGTTAGAGCGTTGGACTAGTAACCGGAAGGTTGCAAGTTCAAACCCCCGAGCTGACAAGGTACAAATCTGTCGTTCTGCCCCTGAACAGGCAGTTAAAAATACTAATTGACTCAAGACATTTCAGTTTTAAATGTTTTATCAATTTATAAACATTTTAACAACAACAAAAAAATCCACTTTGACATTGTAGGGTATTGTGTGTAAATCAGTGGCACAAAATCTCAATCCATCATAAATTCAGGCACACATCAGAATGTGGAAAAAGTCAAGGGGTATGAAAACTTTCTGAAAGCAATACACTGACCATACAAACATTAGGAACACCTTCCTAATATTGAGTTGCACCCCCTTTTGCCCTCAGAACACTCTCAATTCGTCGGGGCATCAAATCAAATTAAATTGTATTTGTCACATGCGCCGAATTACAACAGGAGTCGACCTTACAGTGAAATGCTTACTTACAGGCCCTTATCCATCAATGAAGTTTCAAGAAAATACCAACAAAAAAAGTAAGAGATAAAAATAACAAATAATTCAAATGCAGCAGTAAATAACAATACTGGGGGTACAATAAAGGGGGTACCGGTACAGAGTCAACGTGCAGGGTCACTGGTGTCGAGGTAATTGAGGTAATATGTACATGTAGGAAGAGTTATTAAAGTGACTATGCATAGATAATAACAGAGAGTAGCAGCAGCATAGAAGATGGGATCGGATGGTAGCCATTTGATTAGCTGTTCAGGAGTTTAATGGCTTGGGGGTAGAAGCTGTTTAGAAGCCTCTTGGACCTAGACTTGGCGCTCTGGTACCGCTTGCTGTGCAGAGAGAACAGTGTATGACTAGGGTGGTTGGAGTCTTTGACAATTTTTAGGGCTTTCCTCTGACACCGCCTGGTGTAGAGGTCCTGGATGGCAGGAAGCTTGGCCCCGGTGATGTACTGGACCGCACGCACTACCCTCTGTAGTGCCTTGCGGTCGGATGCCGAGCAGTTGCCATACCAGGCAGTGATGCAACCTGTCAGGATGCTCTCGATGGTGCAGCTGTAAAACCTTTTGAGGATCTGAGGACCCATGCCAAATCTTTTCAGTCTCCCGAAGGGGAATAGGTTTTGTCGTGCCCTCTTCAGGACTGTCTTGGTGTGCTTGGACCATGTTAGTTTGTTGGTGATGTGGACGGCAAGGAACTTGAAGCTCTCAACCTGCTCCACTGCAGCCCCGTCGATGAGAATGGGTGCGTGCTCGGTCTACCTTTTCCTGTAGTCCACAATCATCTCCTTTGTCTTGATTCTCTCATGCATGTTTCAGTGTTACTTGCCTCGAAGTAGAAGAAGTAGAAGTTAGAAGTTATTTAGCTCATCTGGTAGGCTTGTGTCACTGGGCAGCTCTCGGCTGTGCTTCCCTTAGTAGGTTGTACTAGCTTGCAAGCCCTGCCACATCAGGCGAACGTCGGAGCCGGTGTAGCACGATTCGATCTTAGTCCTGTATTGACGCTTTGCCTGTTTGATGGTTCGTCGGAGGGCATAGCGGAATTTCTTATAAGCTTCCAGGTTAGAGTCCCGCTTCTTGATAGTGGCAGCTCTACCCTTTAGCTCAGTGCGAATGTTGCCTGTAATCCATGGCTTCTGGTTGGGGTATGTATGTACAGTCACTGTGGGGACGACGTCCTTGATGCACTTATTGATAAAACCAGTGACTGACGTGGTGTACTCCTCAATGCCATCAGAAAAATCCTGGAACATATCCAGTCTGTGCTAGCAAAACAGTCCTGTAGCTTAGCATCTGCTTCATCTGATCACTTTTTTTATAGAGTGAGTCACTGGTGCTTCCTGCTTTAATTTTTGCTTGTAAGAAGGAATCAAGAGGATAGAATTATGGCCAGATTTGCCAAATGGAGGGGGAGGGAGAGCTTTGTACGCATCCCTATGTGTGGAGTAAAGGTGGTCTAGAATTTCTTTCCCTCTGGTTGCACATTTAACATGCTGATAGAAATTAGGTAAAACTGATTTAAGTTTCCCTGCATTAAAGTCCCCGGCCACTAGGAGCGGCGCCTCTGGGTGAGCTTTTCCTGTTTGCTTATGGCAGTATATAGCTCATTGAGTGCGGTTTTAGTGCCAGCATCGGTCCGTGGTGGTATGTAGACAGCTACAAAAAATACAGATGAAAAGTCTCTAGGTAGATAGTGTGGTCTACAGCTTATCATGGGACACTCTACCTCAGGCGAGCAAAACCTTGAGACTTCCTTAGATATCAGGCACTAGCTGTTGTTTACATATATGCATAGGCCCCCGCCCCGTGTCTTACCAGAGGCTTCTGTTCTATCCTGCCGATGGAGTGTATAACCCGCCAGTTGTATGTTCTTAATGTCGTCGTTCAGCCACGACTCGGTGAAACATAAGATATTGCAGTTTTTAATGTTCTGTTGGTAGGATATACTGTACGTGCTTTCAGTTCGTCCCATTTATTATCCAGCGATTGAACGTTAGCTAGCAGGACGGAAGGCAAAGGCAGATTAGGCATTCGTCGCCTGATCCTCACAAGGCACCCTGATCTTTTTCCGCAAAATCTCTGTTTCCTTCTCCGGCAAATGACGGGGATCTGAGCATGGTTGGGTTTCTGAAGTATATCCCTCCCATCCGAATAATTGAAAAAAAACTCTTCGTTAATCTGAGGTGAGTAATCACCGTTCTGATGTCCTGAAGCTCTTTTCAGTCATAATAGACAGTAGCAGCAACATTATGTAAAATACAAGTTACGAACAAAGTGAAAAAACAAACAAAATAGCATGGTTGGTTAAAAGCCTATTAGACGGCAGCCCTCCCCTCCGGCGCCATCTTCAGATGAACTATACAAGGTGTTGAAAGTGTTCCACAGGGATGCTAGCCAATGTCAACTCCAATGCTTCCCACAGTTGTGTCAAGTTGGCTGGATGTCCTTTGGGGGTGGACCATCAATGATAGAAATGGAAAACTATTGAGTGTGAAAAACCCAGCAGCGTTGCAGTTCTTGACATACTCAAACCGGTGCACCTGACACTTACTACCATATCCCGTTCAAAGGCACTTAAATCTTCTGTCTTGTACATTCACCCTCTGAATAGCACACCTATACAATTCATGTCTCATTTGTTTCAAGGCTTAAAAATCCTTATTTAACTTGTCTCCTCCCCTTCATGTACACCGGTTGAACTGGATTTAACAAGTGACATCGATAATGGACCATACAGTAGCTTTTACAGTAGTCAGTCTTTGCCATTGAAAGAGCAGGTGTTCTTAATGTTTTGTACACTCAGTGTAGTCCCACTTTATATTGTGTCACTAAAATAATGTGTGGTAATTCCACTGGTACAGCGTAATAACAGTAATTACTGTGTAGATACACATTACTGCAACAACAAAGAAAAAAACCTATTGCTATCCATGGAGGTTGTGTATCTGTAATGACTACATGAATGTGTGTGTGTGTGTGTGTGTGTGTGTGTGTGTGTGTGTGTGTGTGTGTGTGTGTGTGTGTGTGTGTGTGTGTGTGTGTGTGTGTGTGTGTGTGTGTGTATGTGTGTGTGTGTGTGTGTGTGCGTGCGTGCGTGCGTGATTGTGTGCGTGCATGCGTGCGTGTGTGAGTGAGTATGTCTGATATTCATGAATGTATGATTGTATTCATTTCATGTTGGAACTGCAAGGCTGCTTACCTCCTGGCCAGTAACCAGCAGCAGGCTGCTCTCCTTCCCGTGCTGCACTTGTCTGAAGACATGGTCCAGGACCAGCAGCTCAGACCAGCAGTTGTGAAGAAGCTTCATCTGGTCCCCCACCTTAAAGTAGAATCAGAAAACAACAGGTCACATCAAAGCTCAAACTCATTCCACACAGCTGGACAAGCATAGGAATAGTGGAGAACCAATCCAATATCAAAGCCAATGTCAAATAAAACAGCCTACACTGATATTAAAATCTCAAGCAGGCATCAATCTAACATCAACCCCCTTAAAAGCTATCATCCACATGGGATAGCGTGGTCCCACCTGAAACACACATAGCTACATGGACAGATAAATGGGGTGACCATAAAACCAAGAGAGGAAGATGAGGGTCCTTGTGCCATATTTCCAGCATCTGGGGCTGGTGTCAATGTCTCGCGAATCATCACCTTGTATTTACGAGCCACAGAGATGACCTCTCCCACCTCCTCACCGCTCCCTGTCCTCCGTCACCTCCCTTGCCCCCGCCCAACAGGGGGGGGGGGGGGGGGTGATTGGATGCTTCTCATTGCTAGCACATATTACCCTGGGTGCCGAAGGACGACACTGTCAGTAATTCTGCAGCTGGTGACACAGAGTGTTCCTGAAGCCCCCAAATAGCACCAGGACACACATTCATCTGGCATGGGGATGACAGAATTACTACCCCTTCAATGGAACTATATATCTATCTAGAGGAGGAGTCCAATCTTGCTCCCAGTCAGAGCTACAGGACCAACACACAACATCTTGATTCATCATACTTCTCAAGGAGGATTCAGCACACAGACACAACATTTTACACACACACACACACTCACATACACACAGTGAACGTTCAGTCAAGGGACATTCAGTCTTGGCTGGCAGAAACAGGGAAGCAAAAACCTGCCTCACTCAGTGCCATTACATAACTATCGGAATTTGGCTTTGAGACCAATACAGATGTTTTGGAGATCAGACAGACAGGTCTAAAACCATCGAACAATAAATATGTATCTTTCTTTTCATCAACATTTAGTAAAGGGCTGCTATAATGCACCAACCCTGTATGCACGTAATGGTGTTTGATCAAATGCTACAGGTATGTCAATGTCAGATACTGTATGTAAAAACTCAAGTAACGGGCAGCTTCTGACACAAACATACTGGCAATGCCCAAGGTAAATTTAGCAGATGATAGCTCAATTTTTCCTGTGCAAATATGAACAATGAGAGACAAAATACTGGGCCGTGGAGAGAGAACTGACATTCCCCTGTTATCGTCTGGATGGAATGTAATTACTCAGAGAGATAGCTCTTTCTGCAGGAGGCTCTCTCTCTCCTGGCAAACATCCACCGCTTTGTGCTCGCCTCGCACTGTTCACGTCTACAACCTCACAATTGGTTGCAATTTAGCCAGGATACATCAGAGGTACGTAACATGACTGAAATCCATGCAGTTCAAATTTTACTGTTGGCTTTGCACGATCAACATGCCGGAGGCAACACTAAAGTGGCTCTCCAATTTTCCATAATCATAATCCCATAGCTAGATTATATTACACACGATTACATCAAATAATATATGCTGGCCATTTTCTCATATTGTATTTGAAACAAAACCCCATCACTGTCATTTATGCTATTTTTCAGACTGTTGTTTATCCAGGGGCAGAATCGTCCTCCCCAGTCAGGTCTAACTCCATAGTACTGATGATGCTGCCATAACTACTACTGGCCACTGATCACTGCATCAGATCATTGGTCCTCAGAGGCATATAGGCCTACCGATTATAAAATAACCCAGTTAAAAGAGTAAAGTGAAGAATGGGACCACTGTGTGTGTCCCCATGACACAGTCTTTACATAGATACTATGTTCCTATCTCACCACACAATGGACTCGCTGTCTCACAGATAAGGCTAACAGACAAATAACAATAATGTGACAAGAAGTTGCTTCTAAATACAGTCAATTCAGATGGGTGCTAAATATTTTTTGAATAATACATGTCAAAGAGCAAACAATCTATTAGTATGTTCCCGTCGCCAGCCATTCTCTGGCCGATGACAGCATCAATAAAATCAATAGCATAGTGAGCATTGAGCAATATCACTGGTCAGCCTTCACCAACACCAGCATGCACTGTCTCCTTTAGGCCACCTATCTGTAACATGCCCAGAGGCCTATACTACCAATCAGGTTTGAGGAGATATCGAGGTAACGTTGGTCAACCCTGAGTTCATCTCGGGATAACCGGTACTACGAAAGTGGCTAACCTTTTAACCAGGTACATTTCTATGGCAACGAAACCTCAGAACGAACCTGCAGGTTAACTCAGAGCTTACTACATTTATCCTGAATGAAGTGGCTGAGCCGCGAGTTGAGGACCAATGAAATCAGATTCCCTCCCTTTCGCAAAGATTGCATCATCATCCCCTTCATATTTTTTTATTTTTATTTACAATGTTAATTTTAAAATACCTATCACATTACACATTTAGTAATGACAAAACGCATTTCAAACATCACGCACCGTAAAACGTTTGTAGTTATGACTTAATACAATTATTTTACAGGTGGGAGTGGGGGAAATGTTGCTTGTGCACACCAAAGCCGGTATTAATGATAAGTAACCAAATAAAGACGGCCTTTCTAAAAGCCTATTTCACACCATAGCCTGCTAAATATGCTACATAAATTGTATTTCATTTTGATTTCTACACAAATTAAAATGTGGCACTGACTCGCCCATGGATTGATGCTACAGCACTGTCTCCATGAAGAGTTCGGCATTCGACTAGCCACGTGGCAGATGAGCAATATCCACCGTCGTAGAATACAGGTGAAGCCTTAGATGGAATGTGAAGCTAACTGAAGCTGGCTAGCTTTAGAAAACACCTGAGTAGATCTAGCTTCCTTCGTAGTTTACCCCTCTGGTCAGTCACCACAGTGTCAAACAACAGTATTGATTTCACTCTCCTCTTGGGGCCGGGGAGTAACATATGACTGGAGCCATAACTCATGCTGTACAAGTATGGCACAACTCAATTACACCCTTCAGCTGACAAAGAGACTCAATGTATAAGGCCTATCTGACATGGACAGTGATGCATCCCAAATCATTACCCAGAGGGAGATACATTGGGTTATGATGTCACCTCTTTAACTGCTGCTCTATTTGAGGGCCTCCACCAGAAACAAGGAGGGGCAGAAACAATGATAATTATCTGTCATAGTAAATCTAACATTTTTACACAGGCCTTTGTTCTTTACTGCCATAATGTGTGTGTGTGTGGGTGCAGGGTTTCAGAAAGAGGATCAAGAAACATTAAGATATCAAAGCTAAAATTGTTTATCTTCAATATTCTTGATATCACTTATGAATGAAGTAGAATAATAAGATCATCACAATGATAAGATATGATACTGTGATCATTATTCTAAGAATAATTTCTAAATGTGCATGTCTCTCCTATCATTTCTGTGTGGACAGGGTCTGGGAAGCTTACCTTGAGCTCCTTGAAGAAGATGCAGCTCCTGGCCCACTCCACTATGGAGAACAGAGTCTGGTCAGCCATGCGACACATGAGGCTGAAGGTGCTGAGCCTGTCCTGCCGGCCCCGGCCACTCTGCTCCTGCTGCAGGAAGGCCATGATCTTACTCTGCACCTGCATCTCGTCTGGGTCGCAGCGCAGCAGCTCTAGCACCAGGGGGGAGAGGGGGGGAGGCTGTGGGGAGCCTCCGGAGGGGTACACATCCGGAAAGGGGTACCCCACCAGAGACTCTGGGGAGCTTGTGTGGTGGTCAGAGTACTCAGACTTGATGGCCCTGCTGGGGAATGCTGTGCACAGGTACTGGGTAGGCAGGGGTCCATGGGGCTGCATGGCCACCCCCAGGGAGGAGGGTCCGTAGAGGCTGGCCTCATAGTCTGTGGGGGTGATGGAGGCTGGGATGGAGGGCATGAGGCCTTTGGGGAGGGATGGGAGGCTGTGCAGGGTTCCAGTGAAGCCATAGTTAGTCTGTACAGGGGAGAGCTGTGGAGGAGCAGACTCCAGCTTGAAGCCCGTGGAACGTATCAAAGCCTTCTTCTGCTGCTTCATGGCTCTGTCCCGCTTGTACATGGGGCCAAACTTATTCCTGCCCCCACGCATGCGGTCTGCACGCACAGCTGTCACAGAAAGAGACAAGGAGTGGGGAAACAGAACTATATCAACAACAGTGGGTCTTTATATGGATTGTTACTATGCTACTACAGCTTATTATTATTTTATTGTTCAAATATATATCACTGCAAATACAGCACAGGAAAAGTGCACAGGAAATAGCCTATTTTAGTCAGGAATATGTGTTTGACAGTTTCCTGAACCAATTTTGGGGAAAAGCAATGTAAAACAAACACACGGGTATCATACTACTTTATTCTATTACACAATTCTCTTTTTGACATTTTACTGTACACAACATGTGCTAATGCCTTTGCAATTACACAATGGTACCGTGTTGATGTACATATTAAGTATCCTTTTAAAACCACAGCGAGAAGCCCAGAGTCGTATTAGCAAATCAAGAATGTGTCATTTCTCCGCGGAAACAGGTGCTTAATTTTCGCATCACAGCCTGGGTGGGAATCACTGGTGTACTCCGCGCTCTGGCCACATCATGTTTTTGCGTCCCATAAACCACGGACGCTAAACTTCTCTACTCTGTATGTTGTCTGTCCCTAATTCAAAACAAAGCTAACACTACAACTTTTGCGAAAATATTTAACAATTCAGAAGCAACTGATACTAAGACATTAGGCTATTGCATCCCTTGAGGCCTACAGGCCATATGTTGGACATATTTCGGGCATATAGCAAATTATAACAAAACTCATATAGATTCAATCATATTCAAATGAAAAAATATGCCAAAACATTAAAGGCTTATTTTTTTCTGGACAATAAGGTTGAAATCCACTCAATGATAATGTCAAAGAAAGGGGTGAGATGAAGAGAACCATACCTTCTAATCTCATGCCAACATCGAGGCATTTCTGGAATCGGCAGCAGGGACATCTCTTCCGCTGTGTTTTGTCTATTTTACACTCCTGGTTTTCTGCACAAGTATACCTCTTCTTGTTTTGGACTGTCCTCTTGAAGAAGCCCTGGAGAAAATATCTATCCTACATTAGTTTGATGAGCCACAATACCCACAAACACAGGAAAAAATGGAAATTGAAAAAAGGAATCATTCCAAATGAAAATACCTTACAACTTTCACATGTAAGGAGTCCATAGTGGTATCCTGAGACCTTATCTCCACAAACAGGACACAATTCTTCCAAATCTTCATCATAGTTGTAGTCCATTACGCCTACCATCAATGGAACGCCTGGTTCGCAAATAAAAGCAAGGGTCAAGAAAAACGGATGAAGCAGGGATGTAACGAATAAATTAATTCAAATAATGTACAGTTTCTTAATCAAATTCATTTACGGCCCTTGACAAATTTGAAAATGCAGTACGAAATTGTAGGATTCTGTGCAGCTGTGAAATAATATCTGCTTTAAATCAAACTTCCAAAAGGCTTAAAACCTACTATATATATATAAACTATATATATATATAGTTTCGCTAATAATAATCGTAATGTGGGTTAATATATATATTGCGAAAAATTGAAAAATAAATGTATTTCCACAATAAATATGTTAGATTGATGATACGGTGATATTAGCGTTTTTCAGAGAGCTGATTGACAATAGTTTCAGTCTATTTCACAAAAATAAGACCGACGATTCCATAATGCATGGAAGCAAACAAAAAAACATTGATATTTACGATTGATTAAAATCCAATGTAAAACCTTTTTTTTAAATGTTATGATAAGATTGGCAAATGTTTAAACGGATTCGACCAAATATAACGTGTATTGGTTGATTACCTTTATCGCCCCCTTCTTCCAAGTGGTTATTCCTATTAATCAAGAAATGCCTCAGACTAGGATAGAATAACGCGTTTTATAATCCACACCTACAAACACGACACGAGCACAAGTCCTTTACTCAGGGCTCTCTCACCTTCTACTGGGAGGTTGGCCAAAGAGCGGTGGATGCGACCACCTATCTTGAGAAAACAACCTATGTGTGGTACAGTACCACACATAGTACCATTTTAAGGAGAATGTCTTTAACCAAAACAGTGTCAAATAGGAACGGAGGATGATCGAAAGTGATAATAGCCTATCCATTATTATGATTATTAATACTGTTATGATTATTATTATTATTGTTATTGTCGTTGTCGTTGTTTTTATTATTACTGCTATTATAGCATCGTTAGGCTATAACGATTGTTATTACATTTTTGTTATTATTCATGTTGTTTGTTATTATCGATATTATCATAATCATCAGTCGTTTTGTTTTCGTAATTAAGATCCAGAGTTAGTTTTAATTCTGTGACTAAGTTATGACTTTAGGCCATATGAATGTGAACAGTAATAACTTAATTAAACAAGAAATTAGTAGACCTATAGCTTACGAATCAACGGTCCTTTGGCGTATTATTTCACATTTAGTCCTTACTATTTTTATAATAATTTTTCAGGAATCAATAGACTCGATCTATAATAGGAAACGCAGACCCAATGCATGAGTAATTATATTCCAAGGCCGTTTAAACAATAGCCTACATTTCGACAAGGGGTGTTAGGCTAACTAGCTTTTATAATTATTTTTGACAAAATAGGAAGATAATATCCAATAAGTAGGCTTAATTGTTTTGTTTTTCTATAGGCTATTTTGTAGAATTAATTTCGATTCACTACTTCACATTGGACTATATTTGCTGTTTTGGCAATTACTTTAGATGCAAACGGCTTAAAAATATATAACTACATCTATTAGTCTAGGCTACTCTATACCTCAAGGTCAGATATCAAGGGAAAGCATTTCATTTAGTACCATTTTGATTTCAAATGCAGAATAAAACTGTATTTTTTCTTATTATTTCCTTTTTTCTTATTATTTCCTTTATTCTCCCCCAAAAAAGTTTGCAAGGAGAAATAGTTTGGAACCTATTGAATAACTAGCTATTCCTTGAATAGACTGCTGAATATGCCAGGTTAATATAATATTTGTCTTGCAATATGGTTAAAGGCTTCGACACAAACAAATGAAGTGCAGACTGAATATCTTTATTTAAATGTTGATCTATCTGCTTACTAAATCATTTTAAATAGGCTATTCTATATGAACGTGCAACAACAAAATAGAGGCATATTACAAAATAAAAGATTGCATAAACCTACAGTATCTGTGGGTTTACAAATCGCAAATAACTAAAAGTTCATGTAGGCATATCCGAAGCTTCAGACAATTCTACACATTCCGCTAGCGGATTTGTTTACTTACCTTGTGCCTTTTCTCCTAACATGGTATTACCTATAAGGCAGGCTAGACGTCGACGACAATAAAACCTATTAAAGAAGATGCTGCAAAACTTTGACCACTTTGTATGTCACATACAATCCGAATCTGCAATACAAATTCGTAGCCTAATAAACAAATAATTCAGGATAATGGTGATCTCCACGAATAACTGCAGTCATTTCCAGCGTTCTCTTTGCTTTTCTTTCTTCATCAAATAGCAAAAAAGTTACTAAAGTTCTTATTGGTCATCGTCATGTGACGACCACGGAAACGATGATGCGCCCTTTTTCCCATCCAAGCATGCAGATAATAACTGAGATGCACATATACATGAGTAGACAGACACACAGTGTATCGTATGGGTCTGTTATGCCAAATGTATTTGTAAAAAATATAGCAGATTTCAAGCATGTATATAATTCATCACTGATAGGCCTGTTATGCTTTCAGTACTCATATTGTAAGACACAATGCATTTGGAAGAAATGCATGTAAAACAATCAGAAAATATTTACTTTTGATTTACATGTCATATATATTTCATGCATGGCATTTCAGACATTTTTCTGAGAGATTATTCCAGTATCACTACCTGAGAGGTTGTCCCTGCATGGTCCCTGCAGGAATGAGCTCTATGAGAAAAATGTCAGTTAAAAACGTCTGTGGTCACAAGGACTCTCTATCCATATGATATGTCTGTCCTTAACCACTGTGTATGCCAGTTCAATAAACTCATGTCATTATTCATGGAAACTGGCATACTGTGGCTATGAGACGAGAGGTCTTCAGTTGTATAAAATGTGTATTCAATATGCAGTACCAGTGAAAAGTTTGGACACACCTACTCATTCAAGGGGTTTTCTTTATTCTTACTATTTTCTATTTTCTATGAAATAACACATAAGGAAATATGTAGTAACCAAAGAAGTGGTAAACAAATTAAAATATATTTTATATTTGAGATTCTTCAATGTAGCCACCCTTTGCCTTGATGACAGCTTTGCACACTCTTGGCATTCTCTCAACCAGCTTCATGAGGTAGTCACCTGGAATGCATTTCAATTAACAGGTGTGCCTTGTTAAAAGTTAATTTGTGGAATTTCTTTCCTTAATGTGTTTAAGCCAATCGGTTGTGTTGTGACAAGGTAGGGGTGGCGTACAGAAGATAGCCCTATTAGGTAAAAGACCAAATCCATATTATGGCAAGAACAGCTCAAATAAGCAAAGAGAAACGACAGTCCATCATTACTTTAAGTCATAAAGGTCAATCAATCCGGAAAAGTTTCTTCAAGTGCAGTCACAAAAACCATCAAGCACTATGATGAAACTGGATCTCACGAGGACCGCCACAGGAAAAGAAGACCCAGAGTTACCTCTGCTGCAGAGGATAATAATGGCACAGGGCTAGATGAAATGCCAGGCTGACTTCTTGTCCCAGTCCGGCCCTGCCACCCATTGTTTATGGTCATACAGTTCGAGGACAGGATCAATGCAGGAGTTTCCACTATTACATTTCTGTTACATTATTCACATACGGTTCACGGTTGCAAAGACGTGATGAAAATAACTCAAAGTGGTCATTATTATATCAGCAGCATTTTAACAGAAACTCAGTAACTATAATAGGGAAATTAGCTCTTTGGGACTAAGGCTAAGGAGACATCTATCCATCACTCTATGTTGTATGTCTCCTAAAGTGCACTGTCCCCATTGCAGTGAAGGATCTTAGTATGGAACAGTGACCCTTCAAGGTCTCTGATTAGGCACAAAAAGGTCCTTGAATGGGTTCTCTACACATCCATTTATTATATCCAAGAGGCAGAAAACAAACATTGAGCCCACTGTCAGGACGGGGTGATGAGGAGGAGGAGGGCCCGCAGTTGCAGACACCAGGCCTCTTGTCAATGAATCACAGAAATATGGCCTATCTAATGTTTTTCTCCAGCACTCTTTTGTTTTGCAAGTGTGCTGTGGCTACAGGTCAATGGTGCCCCAGCATCAGAAGTCCTCTGTCTCTGTCTCTGAGATATATTAGTATAATAAGTAAAGAGCAAGATTGGGACTGGGATATTGTTTTGACTTCATCGTTTATATTTTACTCATTGTGCCCTCTGCAGCTATTTTCTGCCAAAACAGCAGAATCTCTGCAATAAAAAATGATAGGAAAACAATTGCTTTATAGGTGAAAGTGCATTCATGTTAATCTGTTTTACATGTAATAAAAAAAAATGAAGAGTAAATATGTCACAAAAAAGTTGAAGTATTATATTTTTAGAACATTTAATTGAATATATTTTTGATATTATTATGCTACAGAAAAGATGTGCTGTCTGATGGTTCAGACATGGATGGAATTACAATAGGACAGACTGACTGGGTGTAAAGTGCCTTCAGAAACTATTCACACCCTTTTTCCACATTTTGTTGTGTTACAGCCTGAATTTAAAACGGATTCGATGTAGATTTTTTTTGTCACTGGACTACACACAATACACCATAATATCAAAGTGGAATTATGTTTTCCTAAATGTTTACAAATTAATAAAAAATGAAAAGATTAACTGTCTTGAGTCAATAAGTATTCAACCCCTTTTTTATGGCAAGCCAAAATAAGTTCTGGAGTAAAAATGTGCTTAACAAGTCATATAATAAGTTGCATGGTCCCACTCTGTGTGCAATAATAGTGTTTAACATGATTTTTGAATGACTACTTCATTTCTGTACTCCACACATATAATTATCTGTAAAGTACTTCAGTCGAGCAGTGAATTTCAAACAATTCAACCACAAAGACCAAGGAGGTTTTCCAATGCCTCACAAAGAAGTTGGTAGATAGGTAAAAATGTAAAAAGCAGACATATCCCTTTGAGCATGGTGAAGTTATTAATTACACGTTGGATGGTGTATCAATACACCCAGTCACTACACAGATACAGGGGTCCTTCCTTACTCAGTTGCCGGAGAGGAAGGAAACCGCTCAGGGATTTCACCATGAGGCCAATGGTGACTTTAAACAGTTACAGTGTGTAATGGCTGTGATAGGAGAAAACTGAGGATGAGTCAAAAACATTGTAGTGACTTCACAATACTAAGCTAATTGACAGAGTGAAAAGAAGGAAGCCTGTATAGAATAAAACTATTCCAAAACTTGCATCCTGTTTGCAACAAGGCACTAAAGTAATACTGCAAAAAAATGTGGCAAAGCAATACACTTTTTGCCCTTAATACAATGTGTTATGTTTTGGGCAAACACAATACATCACTGAGTACCACTCTGCATATTTTCAAGCATAGTGGTGGCTGAATCATATGCATATTTTTTTGAACCTTTATTTAACTAGGCAAGTCAGTTAAGAACAAAATCTTATTTTCAATGACAGCCTGGGAACAATGGGTTAACTGCCTGTTCAGTGGCAGAACGACAGATTTGTACCTCGTCAGCTCAGGGATTTGATCTTGCAACCTTTACAGTTACTAGTCCAACGCTCTAACCACTAGGCTACGCTGTCGCCACTTGTAATCGTTAAGGACCGGGGAGTTTTTCAGATAAAAAAGAAACAGAATAGAGCTAAGCACAAGCAAATTCCTAGAAGAAAACCTGCGTCAGTCTGCTTTCCACCAGACACTGGGAGACAAATTCACCTTTCAGCAGGACAATAACCTAAAACACAAGGCCAAATCTACACTGGAGTTGCTTACCAATAACACAGTGAATGTTCCTGAGTGGCCGAGTTACAGTTCTTACTTAAATCTACTTGAACATCTATGGCCAGACCTGAAAATGGTTGTCTAGAAATGATCAACAATGAATTTGACAGAGCTTGAAGATTTTTTTAAAGAAAAATTGGCAAATGTTGCACAATCCAGGTGCGGAAAGCTCTTAGAGACTTAACCAGAAAGACTCACAGCTGCAATCACTGCCAAAGGTGGTTCTACAAACTATTGGCTCAGGCATGTGAATACTCATGTAAATAAGATATATATAAATAAGATGTTTTCTCTTTGTCATTATGGGGTATTGTGTGTAGATGGGTGAAGAAGAAGAAAATATTGCATCCATTTTGAATTCAGCTTGTAACACAACAAAATGTGGACAAGTCAATGGGTATGACTACTTTCTGGAGGCACTGTAACATGTAGAACATCAGCCCACATATAACCATCTCAACCCATGGTGCAGCAACCTTTACAAGTTATTGATGGATCAATTTTGCCTCAATGAGGAACTATTGGAACATTACCGAAGAAAGTGTAAGGAGACTGCTTTCTCGGAAGAAAGTGTAAGGAGACTGCTTTCTCGGAAGAAAGTGTAAGGAGACTGTTTTCTCGGAAGAAAGTGTAAGAAGACTGCTTTCACAGAAGAAAGTGGAGACCGCATTTGAAGAAGAACATAGATGGAGCTACTGCATTTTGTACTTGACTAAAACAAATGACAAAGCAAGCTTTAACAGTATATTAGAACCTCAGGCTTAATACATATGTCAATGTATTCCATCTATCCTTGGGGTAAGGGTACTACACAAACTTAACAAAACACTTAAAGAAGGAAAATAGATGGTTTAACTACAATAGCATCTTAAAAGAAAGCAAGCGTGCAAGGTTTTTCTCCAAGGTCAAACCATACACAGTTTTCTAAAAGCTATAATTACTTTGGAAGACAAATAATTATATATCAGTATGAATTCCATTTAGAATAGACCATGGGGTTTGTTGAAATGTGATGGATTAGATGAATATGTGTTTCTGAATTATGCCCTCTGCTGGTCTACTCTATACTTTGTATTTTGATGCATAAAGACTACCAAGGACTACAAACCATACAATCTTTCAGTAGTGGTTGAAGCACGTACAGCAGGCCTAAAATGAGCATAAGGGATTGTATTAGTTACTTATTATTATAATAAGGCAGTAAGTAAGTAGTAATAATAAGGTAGTAGAAATAGGCTAATTGTGAGAAACCAATAAAACAATGCAGCGCTTTCAGTATTTGTAAAATGCTTAGCCTCATTTATACTCAAAGCTGGGAGATGTAGGCCTACAGCATAGATGGAGGAGCACCAAGATGGATTACCACCATTGCTTGGCCTTGACTTATAACTGAAATCTAACAGATGTATTCCCGTTAGTGCGCCTTTGAGAAGTCAGCTTTGTGCTCAACAATAATAGAAAAATGGTTATCATCAATTGCAACCTTGCACACAATTAAATATATCCCCATTTTTCGTTGTTGTATGATAATCCATTATAACAGTCAGAGTAATTTCACGCAGTAGAAACTTGGTGTACATCAATAGGCCCTAAATATATATAGTACATTGTCACATCTCTATTCAAAATGTTGTTCTTCTGTCACTTTAGTCCAGAAATTCTTTGTCCTTCACATTTGAACATGCCGCAAATCTTTTGATGTTTAAAATAACAGTTGTTTGCACAGAACAGTGTATGGAGGTCTGTGGTGGGCCTGTCAATATGGACTCCACTCTCTGGACACTTTAGGGCGGCGGGTGGTTAGTGGCGTTGGTCAGTAACCAAAACATTGCTACTTTGAATCCCTGAGCCGACAAGGGGAAAAATCTGCCCATGTGCTCTTGAGCAAAACACTTAACCCTACATTTTCCAGTGTCACCGTTGATAATGGTAGACACTGGCCGTGACCAATCACCTTGCATCATAAATAACTACTCATTCCAAGGGTGTTTCAGGGAGAGTGGGATATGCAAAACATTTATTTACAATTAATGCAATTGTATTAGGACAAGCATAAGCACCCACCTAATTATTATTTTATTATAATAGGTACAGTAAAAATATTACTGTTACTTCCTGACAAACCTCGTGGAGCTGTCCTTGACCAAATCTCTCCTCTTACAATTTGGAGACTGATCTAAAAGTCCTCATTCCCTTATGCCTCCAAAGTATTATAGACACAACTTTAAACAAATTCTAATTTGTTTTCCCTCAATTTCATTTCCTGGCCCTGAGAATCATGGTTACAGTGCCTTGTGAAAGTGTTCACCCCCCTTGCCATTTTTCCTATGTTGTTGCTTTACAACCTGGAATTAAAATGTATTTTTTTGGGGGGGGTTGTATCATTTGATTTACACAACATGCCTACCACTTTGAAGATGTAAAATATTTTATATTGTGAAGCAAACAAGAAATAAGACAAAGCGTAACCCCCCAAAGTCAATACTTTGTAGAGCCATCTTTCACAGCAATTACAGCTGCATGTCTCTTGGGCTATGTCTCTATAAGCTTGGCACATCTAGCCACTGGGAATTTTTCCCATTCATCAAGGCAAAACTGCTCCAGCTCCTTAAAGTTGGATGGGTTCCGCTGGTGTACAGCAATCTTTAAGTCATACCACAGATTCTCAATTGGATTGAGGTCTGGGCTTTGACTAGGCCATTCCAAGATATTTCGATGTTTCCCCTTAAATCACTCGAGTGTTGCTTTAGCACTATGCTTATGGTCATTGTCCTGCTGGTAGGTGAACCTCCACCCTATTCTCAAATCTCTGGAAGACTGAAAAAATGTTTTATCTTGGATTTAATGCCCCGTGGGATGTTCAAAGTTTCTGATATTTTTTTATAACCCAACCCTGATCTGTACTTCACCACAACTTTGTCCCTGACCTGTGGAGAGCTCATGGTGCCACTTGCTTGGTGGTGCGCCTTGCTTAGTGGTGTTGCAGACTCTGGGGCCTTTCAGAACAGGTGTTTATGTATATACTGAGATGATGTGACAGATCATGTGACACTTAGATTGCATAAAGGTGGACTTTATTTAACTAATTATGTGACTTCTGAAGGTAATTGGTTACACCAGATCTTATTTAGGGGATTCACAGCAAAGGGGGTGAATATATATCCACGCACCACTTTTCCGTTTAAATTTTAAAATATATATTTTTTTAAACAAGTCATTTTTTAATTTCACTTTACCAATTTGGACTATTTTGTATATGTCCATTACATGAAATCCAAATAAAATTATATTTAAATTACAGGTAGTAATGCAACAAAATACTTTTGCAAGGCACTGTATATCGCTCTTTGTTTGATATGAGAATTTATTCAAATGCTGTTGCCATTTATGATCATGCTCTAGTGAAGGGGATCAGGTTGAAGTGAATGGCCATGTTTTAGAGCAAAAAAAACGTCATACATCATGGGTAAATTATGACTGACTGACCTACAAATATGAATAAGTAGTCATTTATGATGCAAGGCCATTTGTAGATCAGTCAGTTGGCAGCCGCCTGCACTATCAACTGTAATATCGAAAAAAGTCCACTAACTGGACAACAGATATTAAAATGTTGGCATCTGCCAGAAACACATTCACATTCAAGGTTACAACAGCCTGGTAGGTAGCCTATTCATTAGGGGGCTGATTCAGACTTAGGAAACGTGTGCCTTTCTTACACCTTTTGATTGAAGCACTTCTCTGTATTTGGTATTCAGACACCCTATGGATGTGCTTAACGAGGTTTGTGGTGTGGCTCCCTCAGCAACAACCACACAAACGTGACAGTGTTTACAGAGGAAGCAAATTAAGGTAAACAAAACAATGGAATGAAATTAAATGATATGAACTGTAGGCTATACTGAAGGGAACTAACAATAAATTGGCTGTAAAATATGTGTGTTACTAATATTTAACATATAATATCTAACACACGCATACACCAACTGACACTCAGTGCCTGATTGACTGACTCTATTAGTCAAACAATGTTTTAAGTCTATCTCCGATAAGCTACCCAGGAAAGTGATAAGAATACCCCGTATTATTATACTGTATGTAGCCTTAGAAATAAGGTTTATGAAATCAATAACTTTCTAACATCAGATAACATTCAAATACTGGCCATCTCTGAAACTCACTTCGATAATTCCTTAGCTCAGGTATTCCCAAACTGGGGTACACGTACTCGCAGGGGAACGCACAATGACGTCAGAGGTAGTCCAAATAAAATGTGATTCACATTTAAACAATTTTCAAACAGTCCATTTATATTTTCCAACGGGGCTATACATTTGGGTGAGGTTTTTTTCTCGCCTGAGTAGCCTCGTTTCACTGCCAAAAATAATATTAAACCATCTAGTGTTCAGCGAAATAACAACACAACGTGAAATACAGGTAGCCTAGTCAAATAATGAACATCCAATCACATTAACCATTACTCTGTCGCAGGAATTCCACTAACGGTCTGTACGTAGCCAAACGTAGTTGCTGCTCATGTTGGTATCTGTACTGATGGCGCAAAAGCCATGACAGGGAGACATAGTGGAGTGGTAATGCGCGTGCAAGCAGTTGCTCCAGACACCACTTGGGTACACTGCAGCATCCACTGAGAGGCTCTTGCTGCCAAGGAAATGCCTGACAGATTGAAAGATGTTTAGGACACTACAGTGAAAATGGTTAACTTTGTTAAAGCAAGGCCCCTGAACTCTCGTGTATTTACTGCACTATGCAATGATATGCGCAGCGACCATGTAACGCTTTTACAACATACATAAGTGCGCTGGTTATCAAGGGGCAAAGTATTGACACATTTTTTTAAATTGAGAGACGAGTTTAAAGTTTTCTTTACTGACCATCATTTTCACTTGTCTGACCTCTTGTATGATGATGAGTTTCTCACACGACTGGCCTATCTTGGTGATGTTTTTTCTCGCCTGAATGATCTGAATCTAGGATTACAGGGACTCTCCGCAACTATATTTAATGTGCGGGACAAAATTGAGGCTATGATTAAGAACTTGGAGCTCTTCTCTGTCTGCACTAACAAGGACAACAGACAGGTCTTTCCATCATTGTCTGATTTCTTTGTATGAAACTTATGGACAATGTCAAGTGTGATATAGCGAAGCACCTGAGTGAGTTGGGTGCGCAATTACACAGGTACTTCCCGAAACTGATGACACAAACAACTGGATTCGTTATCCCTTTGATGCCCTGCCTCCAGTCCACTTACCAATATCTGAACAAGAGAGCCTCATCGAAATTGCAACAAGTGGTTCTGTGAAAATGTAATTTAATCAGAAGCCACAGCCAGATTTCTGGATAGGGCTGTGCTCAGAGGATCCTGCCTTGGCAAATTGTGCTGTTAAGACACTGATGCCCTTTGCAACCACGTGGATTTCTCGGCCCTCACTAGCATGAAAATTAAATACAGGCACAAACTGTGTGTGGAAAATGATTTAAGACTGATACTCTCTCCAATACAACCCATTGCAGAGTTATGTGCATCCTTTTAAGCACACCGTTCTCATTAACCTGTGGTGAGTTATTCACAATTTTCGATTAACAAATAAGATTTTTGAACAAATAAAGATGGTTAAATAAAGAGCAAAATTATTGATTACTATTAAGAGATCACTATTTTGTGGAAGATGTAAAAATGTATGTTTCTATGATGTGTACGGGGAAGTGAATCCAGATGCAGCACTGGAAGCATTTGTAAAATCATTCATGCAATTGTTGACAACCATGCACCTGTTAATATGCATTAGGGGGCGCTATTAAACATTTTGGATGAAAAACGTTTTAAACAAGATTTTGTCACGAAAAGATGCTCAACTATGCATATAATTGACAGCTTTGGAAAGAAAACACTCTGACGTTTCCAAAACTGCAAAGATATTGTCTGTGAGTGCCACAGAACTGATGTTACAGGCGAAACCCAAATAAAAATCCAACCAGGAAGTGCCGCATTTTTTAAACTGCCTCATGCCAATGACTCCTTATATGGCTGTGAATGAGCTACAAATGAGCTTACGTTTTCCACGTATTCCCCAAGGTGTCTACAGCATTGTGACGTCTTTGTAGGCATTTCCATTGAAGAATGGCTGTAAGGGACCATATATAGCATGTGGTCACATGGTGTCTCCCGCAGAAAATCTTGAGTAAAATACTGAGGTAGCCATTTTTCCAATCGCTTCTTATGAAAAACCAATTGCCTCGACGGATATATTATCGAATATATATGTTAAAAACACCTTGAGGATGGATCCTAAACAACGTTTGCCGTGTTTCTGTCGATATTATGGAGCAAATTTTGAAAAAAGTTTGGCGTTATAGTTGCAGCATTTTCCGGTCGATTTCTCACCCAAGCATGATGAAGAAATGGGAGCTTTTTCACCTACAAAAATAATATTTTTGAAAAAAAGGAACATTTGCTATCTAACTGGGAGTCTCCTGAGTGAAAGCATCTGAAGTTCTTCAAAGGTAAATGATTTAATTTGGTTGCTTTTCTTATTTTTGTGAAAATGTTGCCTGCTGCCAGCAGAGCCTAGCACAGCATTATGCCATGATAAACTTACACAAATGCTTGTCTAGCGTTGGCTGTAACGCATATTTTGAAAATCTGAGATGACAGTGTTGTTAACAAAAGGCTAAGCTTGTGTTTGAATATGTTTATTTCATTTCATTTGCGATTTTCATGAATAGGAAAAGTTTATGTCCGCTGCGTTATGCTAATGCATTTGAGGCTATGATTACGCTCCCGGATACGGGTTTGCTCGTCGCAAGACAAATTAACTGTGAGAACTGTTAGAGTCCCCTGGATTGATGATGAATTGAAAAATGTTACGGTTCAGAGAAATTATGCAAAAGAGACAGCAAACAAGTCATGCTGCTCAGTTGATTGGTTGACATACTATAAATTGAGACATTTGGTGAATAACAAAAAGAAGAAGAAACTGCATTACCTCACCAAGATAAACGACATAAAACACAATGGAAAAATACTTTTTGGAGTACTTTAAATTGTATCATGGGCAGAAAACCCAATTCCTTGTTCATTGAAGTTGATGGGTCATTTAAAACAAAACCTTTTGATATTGCCAATCATTTCAATTACTATTTTACTAGTAAAGTGGAAAAACTCAGAAGTGGAATTAACTTTGAACAGTGAAACATTATATTTTTGCATAAAATATCTAATCGTGAAAGACAAGGGTTGCTGTTTCGAATTTGTGTGAGACAGGTGGAAAAACTATTGTTATACGTTAATAATGATAAGCCACCAGTCACGGATTCCCCTGGTACTGTTGCTCATTCCGTTCACCAGCTCCGGAGGTCTACGTCACCGGCCTTCTAGACGTCACTGAACTGGATCATTACTACCAACCCCGGATTGTCTTGTCTCATTATGCACACCTGCATTCCCCCTGATTAGTATGTGCCCTCTGTTCCCCATTGTCCTTGATGATTATTGTTCCATGTAATTTCGTCTTGCATCTGCTTTCGTGTTTCTGTGTTAGTGTGCACTTGTTATTAGGGGTCTCATCCCGTGTATTTATTAGTGGTTTACACCTCACTCTTTGTTTGGGTTACAGCCCTGTGTTACATACAGTTGAAGTCAGAAGTTTACATACACCTTAGCCAAATACATTTAAACTCAGTTTTTCACCATCCCTGACATGTAATCCAAGTTACAATTCCCTGTTATAGGTTAGTTAGGATCACCACTTTATTTTAAGAATGTGAAATGTCAGAATAATAGTAGAGAGGATGATTTATTTCAGCTTTTATTTCTTTCATCACATTCCCAGTGGGTCAGAAGTTTACATACACTCAATTAGTATTTGGTAGCATTGCCTTTAAATTATTTAAATTGGGTCAAACATTTTGGGTAGCCTTCCACAAGCTTCCCACAATAAGTTGGGTGAATTTTGGCCAATTCCTCCTGACAGAGCTCGTGTAACTGAGTCAGGTTTGTAGGCCTCCTTGCTGGCACAGGCTTTTTCAGTTCTGCCCACAAGATTTCTATAGGATTGAGGTCAGGGCTTTGTGATGGCCGGTCCAATACCTTGACTTTGTTGTCCTTAAGGCTTTTTGCCACAACTTTGAAAGTATGCTTGGGGTCATTGTCCTTTTGGAAGACCCATTTGTGACCAAGCTTTAACTTCCTGACTGATGTCTTGAGATGTTGCATAAATATATCCCTATAATTTTCCTTTCCTCAAGTTGCCATCTATTTTGTGAAGTCCACCAGTCCCTCCGGCAGCAAAGCACCCCCACAACATGACGCTGCCACCCCCGTGCTTCACAGTTGGGATGGTGTTCTTCGGCTTGCAAGCATCCCCCATTTTCCTCCAAACATAACGATGGTCATTATGGCCAAACAGTTCTATTTTTGTTTCATCAGACCAGAGGACATTTCTCCAAAAAGTACAATCTTTGTCCCCATGTGCAGTTGCAAACCGTAGTCTGGCTTTTTTATGGCGGTTTTGGAGCAGTGGCTTCTTCCTTGCTGAGCAGCCTTCCAGGTTATGTCAATACTGGACTCGTTTTACTGTGGATATAGATAATTTTGTACCTGTTTCCTCCAGCATCTTCACAAGGTCTTTTGTTGTCGTTCTGGGATTGATTTGTACTTTTCGCATCAAAGTACGTTCATCTCTAGGAGACAGAACGCGTCTCCTTCCTGAGCGGTATGAAGGCTGCGTGGTCCCATGGTGTTTATACTTGCGTACTATTGTTTGCACAGATGAATGTGGAGCCTTCAGGCATTTGGAAATTGCTCCCAAGGATGAACCAGACTTTATAAACCAGAATTTATTTTCTGAGGTCTTGGCTGATTTCTTTTGATTTTCCCATGATGTCAAGCAAAGAAGCACTGAGTTTGAAGGTAGGCCTTGAAGTACATCCACAGGTACACCTCCAATTGACTCAAATGATGTCAATTAGCCTATCAGAAGCTTTTAAAGCCATGGTGTAAACTTCTGACCCACTGGAATTGTGATACAGTGAATTATAAGTGAAATAATCTGTCTGTAAACAATTGTTGGAAAAATTACTTGTGTCATGCACAAAGTAGATGTCCTAACCGACTTGCAAAAAACTATCGTTTGTTAAAAAGAAATTTGAGGAGTGATTGAAAAACGAGTTTTAATGACTCCAACCTAAGTGTATGTAAACTTCCGACTTCAACTCTATATACGTGTTTGTTTTGGGTTTAGTCCCCGTTATGTTTATGACGTACTCTATTTTGGATGGAGAAAAAAGAAATTATTTCATATTCATATGGATGTCTGTTTGAAGTGGATGCAAGAAGATTATAAGCTCAGCATAAAAGAAACGTCATTTTTCAGGACCCTGTCTTTCAAAGATAATTTGTAAAAATCCAGATAACTTCACAGATCTTCATTGTAAATGGTTTAAACTCAGTTTCCCATGCTTGTTCAATGAACCATAAACAATTAATGAACATCCACCTGTGGAACGGTCGTTAAGACACTAACAGCTTACAGACAGAAGGCTATTAAGGTCACAGTTATGAAAACTTATGACACTAAAGAGACCTTTCTACTGACTCTGAAAAACACCAAAAGAAAGATGCCCAGGATCCCTGCTCATCTGCGTGAATGTGCCCTAGGCATGCTGCAAGTAGGCCTGAGGTCTGCAGATGTGGCCAGGGCAATAAATTGCAATGTCCGTACTGTGAGACGCCTAAGAAGTGTCGGACGTAATTTCCGGTCACAACTAGTAGACTTGTTTACGTGCTGCTGTGCGGTTTGTTGCTAACCTTACTTTGCTACCTGCCAACTTGACGGTTTTTACTTTTTAATTACTGTTTTATATTTTTATTTTCTTCCCTCTCTCAACTTCTCCATTAAACTTTTTCACCCCGGACGCTTTATCTGGATGTGGTTCATCAGGACCTCCACCAGTGGAAGCTAAGTAGTAACATTATGCCTTCTAATTGCAGTCGCTGACCTCATAATATACAGGAAAACGATCGCCTTACGGCGAGGATAGCTATGCTGCAAGCCTAGCTTCAGACGCAATCATTAGGCAAGGTTAATTAAGTGTAGGAAAGGATGAAACAGCGTCTGTGCCACCAATAAGTACAGATAGTAGTATAAATCCCCCCCGCACAGTCCCTGCAGCAGGACAATTTTCTCATGGCTTCTGGAAGGGAATGCTGTAGGAATGCTCAAACGGTGTCGCTCATTCAGCCAACATTAACTTTCAACTGGTTCTCCCCATTAAGCATCACGCCGGAGTCAGAGGCCGAGCCTTCTCTGGTCTCTACTCCTCCCGTTATGGGGTCTGAAACACCATGAGAATCACTCCGTGTCCTCTCCCCAATCTCTCAGTGCCCCCTAGCCAAGGTCGGCCCCGAATCTTGCTCATACAGTATGTGCTCAAGACACTATAATAGACCTATTGTTTGACTGACTAAAACTACACACATCATTAATTATAACTTTATGATTCTAGTCAATTTCTACAATTATATGGTTTCTGAGTGGAGTATTCTAATCATTCCTTTAAAGCTATAAATTCCATCAACAGTCTCCCACCATTAGCTCTGACAAATTTAAAACCCTAGTCATTGGCGACTCCATTACCCGCAGTATTGGACTTAAAACGAATCATCCAGCAATCATACACTGTTTACCAGGGGGCAGGGCTACCGACGTTAAGGCTAATCTGAAGATGGCTAAGTGTAGAGAATATAGGGATATTGTTATCCACGTCGGCACAAACGATGTTAGGATGAAACAGTCAGAGGTCACCAAGCGCAACATAACTTCAGCGTGTAAATCAGCTAGAAAGATGTGTCGGCATCGAGTACTTGTCTCTGGCCCCCTCCCAGTTAAGGGGAGTGATGAGCTCTACAGCAGTCTCACAACTCAATCGCTAGTTAAAAACTGTTTTCTGTCCCTCCCAATATATAGAATTTGTAGATAATTGGCTTTCTGGGACTCACCCACAAACAGGACCAAGCCTGGCCTGCTGAGGAGTGACGGACTCCATCCTAGCTGGAGGGGTGCTCTCTTCTTATCTACAAACATAGACAGGGCTCTAACTCCCCTAGCTCCACAATGAGATAGGGTGCAGGCCAGGCAGCAGGCTGTTAGCCAGCCTGCTTGTGGAGTCTGCCACTAGCACAGTCAGTGAAGTCAGCTCAGCTATACCCATTGAGACCGTGTCTGTGCCTCGATCTAGGTTGGGCAAAACTAAACATGGCGGTGTTCGCCTTAGCAATCTCACTGGAATAAAGACTATCGGACCACCATTTTATTACGTTTGCAATTGCAACAAATAATCTGCTCAGACCCCAACCAAGGATCATCAAAAGCCGTGCTATAAATTCTTGGACAACCCAAAGATTCCTAGGTGGTTAACTGATTTTTGTACTCTGACGTGCTTGGGTAGGTGGAGGGAGCCTGGTGTCCTACACCAGACTGGAAGTCTTCCAACTAGCTTGGAAAGACAGTACTGTGCAGTATCACAAATGCTCGATCATCCTATTTTTACAACTTAATTGAGGAAAATAAGAACAATTCTAAATGTATTTTTGATACTGACACAAAGCTAACTAAAACGCAGCATTCCCCAAGAGAGGATGACTTTCACTTCAGCAGTGATAAATTCATGAACTTCTTTGATCATTAGAAAGCAAATTACAGACTCCTCTTTAAATCTGTGTATTCCTTCAAAGCTCAGTTGTCTTGAGTCTGCAGAACACTGCCAGGACCTAGGATCAAGGGAGATATTTCATTTTTTAAATATTATATCTCTCGACACATTGATGAAAATAATTATGGCCTCTAAACCTTCAAGATGCATACTGGACCCTATTCCAACTAAACTACTGAAAGAGCTGCTTACTGTGCTTGGCTCTCCTATGTTGAACATAATAAATGGCTCTCTGTCCACCGGATGTGTAACAAACCCACTAAAAGTGGCAGTAATTAAGCTTGTCTTGAAAATGCCCAACCTTGACCCAGAAAATATAAAAAACTATCAGTCTATATTGAATCTCCCATTCCTCTCAAAAAAATTGAAAAAGCTGTTGCACAGCAACTCACTGCCTGCCTGAAGACAAACAATGTATACGAAACGCTTCAGTCTGGTTTTTAGAACCCATCATAGCACTGAGACTGCACTTGTGAAGGTGGTAAATTACCTTTTAATGGCGTCAGACCGAGGCTATTTATCTGTCCTAATGCTCCTAGACCTTAGTGCTGCTTTTGATACCATCGATCGTCACATTCTTTTGGAGGGATTGGAAACCCAAATTGGTCTACACGGACAAGTTCTGTCCTGGTTTAGATCTTATCTGTCGGAAAGATATCAGTTTGTCTCCGTAGATGGTTTGTGAACTGTACATTTCGTTCCTTAAGGGTCCATTTTAGGTCCACTATTAGTATTACCTATATATTTAACGTCTTGGTGATGTCATTCGGAAACATAATTTTAACTTTCACTGCTATGCGGATGACACACAGCTGTATATTTCGATGAAACATGGTGAAGCCCCAAAATTGCACTCCCTGAAAGCCTGTGTTTCAGACATAAGGAAGTGGATGGCGGCAAATGTTCTACTTTTAAACTAGGACAAACAGAGATGCTAGTTCTAGGTCCCAAGAAACAAAGAGATCTGTTGAATCTGACAATTAATCTTGACGGTTGTAGAGTCATCTCAAATAAAACTGTGAAGGACCTTGGCGTTACTCTGGACCCTGATCTCTCTTTTGACTAACAGCTTTTTTCCATCTACGTAACATTGCAAAAATTAGAACATTTCTTTCCAAAAATGATGCAGAAAAATCTATCCATGCTTTTGTCACTTCTAGGTTAGACTAATGCAATGCTCTACTTTCCGGCTACCTGGATAAAGCACTAAATAAACTTCAGTTAGTGCTAAACACGGCTGCTAGAATCTTGACTAGAACCGTTTTTTAAAATCATATTACTCCAGTGCTAGCCTCTTTAAACTGGCTTCCTGTCAAGGCAAGGGCTGATTTCAAGGTTTTACTGTTAACCTACAAAGCATTACATGGGCTTGCTCCTACCTATCTCTCTGATTTGGTCCTGCCGTACATACCTACACGTACACTACGGTCACAAGACGCAGGCCTCCTAATTGTCCCTAGAATTTCTAAGCAAACAGCTGGAGGCAGTGCTTACTCCTAAAGAACTCCATTTCTATGGAATGGTCTGCCTACCCATGTGAGAGACGCAGAATCGGTCTCGACCTTTAAGTCTTTACTGAAGACTCATCTCTTTAGTAGGTCCTATGATTGAATGTAGTCTGACCCAGGAGTGTGAAGGTGAATGGAAAGGCACTGGAGCAACGAACCGCCCACTGGGATTCTCAGCCTAAAACCCTATTGCAGGGGCTGGCTTACTGGTGCTCTTCCATGCCGTCCCTAGGAAGGGTGAGTCACTTGAGTGGGTTGAGTCACTGACGTGATCTTCCTGTCCGGGTTGGCGCCTCCCCTTTGGTTGTGCCGTGGGGGAGATCTTTGTGGGCTATACTCGGCCTCGTCTCAGGATGGTAAGTTGGTGGTGTGGGGGCTGTGCTTTGGCAAAGTGGGTGGGGTTATATCCTGCCTGTTTGGCCCTGTACGGGGGTAGCGGCGGACGGGGCCACGGTGTCTCCCGACCCCTCCTGTCTCAGCCTCCAGCATTTATGCTGCAATCGTTTATGTGATGGGGGGCTAGGGTCAGTATGTTATATCTGGAGTATTTCTCCTATCTTATCCGGTGTCCTGTGTGAATTCTCTCTCTCTCTCTCTCTCTCTCTCTCTCTCTCTCTCTCTCTCTCTCTCTCTCTCTCAGAGGACCTGAGCCCTAGGACCATGCCTCAGGACTATCTGGCCTGATGACTTATTGCTTTCCACAAGTCCACCTGGTCGTGCTGCTGCTCCAGTTTCAACTGTTCTGCCTGCGGCTATGGACACCCGACCTGTTCACCAGACACGCTACCTGTCCCAGACCTGCTGTTTTCAACTCTCTAGAGACAGCAGGAGCGGTAGAAATACTCTGAATGATCGGCTATGAAAAGCCAACTGACATTTACTCTTGAGATGCTGATTTGTTGCACCTACAACCACTGTGATTATTATTATTTGACCCTGCTGGTCATCTATGAACGTTTGAAAATCTTGGCCATGTTCTATTATAACCTCTACCTGGCACAGCCAGAAGAGGACTGGCCACCCCTCATAGCCTGGTTCCTCTCTAGGTTTCTTCCTAGGTTCCGGCCTTTCTAGGGAGTTTTTCCTAGCCACCATGCTTCTACTTCTGCATTGCCTGCTGTTTGGGGTTTTAGGCTGGGTTTCTGTACAGCACTTTGTGACATCAGCTGATGTAAGAAGGACTTTATACATGCATTTGATTGGTTGATTGATTGAAGACAGCGCTACAGGGAGACAGGACAGACAGCTGTTCGTCCTCACAGTGGCAGACCACGTGTAACAACACGTACATCCGAACAGGATCGGTACATCCAAACATCACACCTGTGGGACAGGTACAGGATGGCAACAACAACTGCCAGAGTTACACCAGGAATGCACAATCCCTACATCAGTGCTCAGACTGTCCGCAATAGGCTGAGAGAGGCTGGACTGAGGGCTTGTAGGCCTGTTGTAAGGCAAGTCCTCACCAGACATCACCGGCAACAACGTCGTCTATGGGCACAAACCCACCGTTGCTGGACCAGACAGGACTGGCAAAAAGTGCTTTTGTCTCATCAGGGGTGATGGTCGTTTATCGTAGAAGGAATGAGCGTTACACCGAGGCCTGTACTCTGGAGAAGATCGATTTGGAGGTGGAGGGTCCGTAATGGTCTGGGGCGGTGTGCCACAGCATCATCGTCTAGGACCTGTTGGATCGGAGGGTGAGGGCCATTCCCCCCAGAAATGTCCAGGAACTTGCAGGTGCCTTGGTGGAAGAATGGGGTAACATCTTACAGCAAGAACTGGCAGTTCATGAGGAGGAGATGCACTGCAGTACTAAATGCAGCTGGTGGCCACACCAGATACTGACTGTTACTTTTGATTTTGACCCCCCCCCCCCCCCCCCCCCCCCCCTTTGTTCAGGGACACATTATTCAATTTATGTTAGTCACATGTCTGTGGAACTTGTTCCGCTTATGTATCAGTTGTTGAATCTTGTTGCGGTCATACAAATATTTACACATGTTAAGTTTGCTGAAAATAAACGCAGTTGACAGTGAGAGCATATTTCTTTTTTTGCTGAGTTTACAATTGGTTAGGCATTTTCAACACACAAATGTTTCTTAAACAGACTAGAAGATAAGTAATTAATTAGCTCCTCAATCCTCAGCCATGAAAGACTATCATGCATGTTGTTGATGTTAGTTCTGTGTGTGCAGTTAAGGGCAAGGCAAGCTGCTTTGTTTCGAACCAGCTGCAGCTTTGCGAACAAGAGAACAAGTTGACTACTGACTTTCGACAACATCCTGGTCTGCTCAGCTACCTTGGAGGATCACATCACTCACGTCCGAGTAGTCCTGGAACGCCTCCTGGCCAACCAATTGCACGCCAATTCCATCAGGAGGATGGCTCCTTTTTGGGTTCGTTGCATCGTTGCATGTTCATAAACATTAAACTCACTAACTGCACCTGCTTCCTAACTCCCTGCGTCTACGTTACACATTAATTCTATCGATCTATTACATTATTCTGTTGAGCATTTTTATTTAGTCTTCTAGGGCAACATATAATGACATAAGAGAAGCTACATGTATCTAATTATAGACAAGTGACTAACAAATAGCCTACCAAAATGTCAGAAATGGTAAGCAGACTGTAGCCTATAGAGCATTTTCTGTATGTGTGGGTTAGGGTTGGGATGGGTTATCAGCAGTTGTGGACGGGTGCGATTGAACAAACAGAGTACACTAGTATATACTGTACTTTAGTCAATTCTATCCTATCAAACTATTGCTGTACTGTACTGTATATGTACTATTCTATCCTATGTATTCTACAGATATACAAAATATTCTATCCACATACTTTCCAAAATGTCCTTCGTAGAGAAGCTGGGGGTCACAGTCAACCTCACTTCCAGGTACTGGGTGCGATTGAACAAACAGAGTACACTAGTATATACTGTACTTTAGTCAATTCTATCCTATCAAACTATTGCTGTACTGTACTGTATATGTAGTATTCTATCCTATGTATTCTACAGATATACAAAATATTCTATCCACATACTTTCCAAAATGTCTATACATCCCATCACATATTGGCCAGTATCCCGGAGTCGCCTCTTCACTGTTGATGTTGAGACTGGTGTTTTGCGGGTACTATTTAATGAAGCTGCCAGTTGAGGACTTGTGAGGCGTCTGTTTCTCAAACTAGAGACTGTAGTGTACTTGTCCTCTTGCGCAGTTGTGCACTGGGGCCTTCCACTGAGGCCTCCCACTCCACTTTCTATTCTGGTTAGAGACAGTTTGCGCTGTTCTGTGAAGGGATCTTCAGTTTCTTGGAAATTCCTCACATGGAATAGCCTTCATTTCTCAGAACAAGAAAAGACTGACGAGTTTCAGAAGAAAGTTCTTTGTTTCTGGCCATTTTGAGCTGATAATCGAACCCACAAATGCTGATGCTCCAGATACTCAACTAGTCTAAAGAAGGCCAGTTGTATTGCTTCTTTAATCAGTCCAACAGTTTTATTCTGTGCTAACATAATTGCAAAATTATTTTCTAATGATCAATTAGCCTTTTAAAATGATAAACATTAACAATGTCTACACTGTATTTCTGATCAGTTTAATGTTATTTTAATGGACAAAAAATGTGCTTTTCTTTCAAAAACAAGGACATTTCTAAGTGACCCCAAACTTTTCAACGGTAGCGTATGCATATACTCCAGACTCCAACATTGCTTATCCTAATATTTATTTATTTATTAATTCCATTAATTTACTTTTAGATTTGTGTGTATTGTTGTGAATTGCAGTTGCACTGTTGGATCTAGGAACACAAGCATTTCGCTACACCCGCAATACCATCTGCTAAATATATGTATGTGACCGATAAAATTTGATTTGATTTGATTTGATTTGCTAATGGTCTTACGTGAAGCTAGAATGACTATGTATGCAGATGATTCCACACTCTACATGTCAGCACCCAAAGTGCTCACTGAAATTCTAAATAAGAAGTTACAGTCAGTATCAAAATGGGTGATTTAATAATAAACTTTTATTTGGTTCAAAACATTCTCTAAGACCTAAACCTCATCTGGAGTTGTGTGACCATTGAGCAAGTTGAGAAAGCAAAATTCCTAGGTATAACATTGAAGGGTCAATTATCATGGTCAAGTCATATTCACAAAATTGTTGTGAAGATGGGAAGGGGTATGTTTGTTCGAGGTGTGAACGTTTTCCTTCACAGAGACTCAAAGCAAAGCAGCAGCTCAAATGTGAGTGATGACGGGAGCAGGGAGGGGAAGAGCAATAGCAACCAAGTCGACTCATGCTGTTAGACTCAATTATTGCTGTTTATTTATCATCTCATCTCATTACATAGTACCTGGGACCTTTACGCCATCAACCCGAGAGAAGCTAGTTGAGGTAGCTAGCTAGCCAGGCTAATTGAGACTTCATAACTTGAGCTGTGCGCTTTCTCCCCTTCCGAATACTACAGCAAATAACAAATCCATTCAGGCTACCAGTTGACTTTTAGTGTTGTAGCCTGTCCTTGTCGTTTACAGCCTACATATCTCCTAATAACTTGCTACACGGAGGCTCTAGCTCTATGACTGTAGTTTAGTGCCGGTTTGATAACTTGGGACTGGAAGACAACAACAACAAGCTACAGGAGCCACTCTCGTTAAAAGCAAGAGGGCCATCAACATAAATGACACAATTTTCTCTCTCCAAGGGAAGCGTGATGTAGACCCTCCTTCTGAACTGTGAATTCACATGGAATTTTATTAAAGTGTGTTATCGTTTTAATGGAAAAACAATCAAAAGGTGTCTGATTAAACATAATAAATATTTGACATTTGTCACATCCCTGATGTCTGTTACAAAAAGAAGGCTACATCTTGTACGATTGTCATTGCGCAATGCTGTGCATCGTCATCACATGCTCCAGGCTGCAGGAGCCTACCCATTTGGCTTGCGTGTCCAAGTTTCATTACCGCAAGTTAAAAGGCCATATAATTAAAACAATGCATAAGGTCACGATATTTTATTAGCTTTTTCACTGTGGGAAAGGGGCAGAAATACCTGTCATGTTGATATGCTTTTCAGTTTGCTTCCATGACTGGTTTCACATTCGTCTCCAGGAATCAAAAGGAAAAATCATCTAAAACAAGTGCTATTTGTATTTATTATCCCCTTACCCAAACAAATAGCTCATATACCTAGCTCTTATCACAGAATTGTGTTAATTCTTTCATGAAAAATTAAGTAGATTTTTTTCCCTCATGAGAGTGACAGGCCAAGCATATCGTTAACAATATTAACATATTATTTGAATCCAGAAATTTTCCACCATGATCTGACATTTTCAATCCTTATTTCCTTATAAACATAGGTACATCTTAAAGGGGCAATCTGGCATTGGTACATCCATTTTTGGGGCTTTTAAATTAATAACAGTGCCTTCAACAACAACAAAAAAGCAGACATTGAATATCCCTTTGAGCATGGTGAAATTATTCATTATACTTTGGATGGTGTATCAATACACCCAGTCACTACAAAGATAAGGGTGTCCCTCCTAACTCAGCTGCCGAAGAGGAAAGAAACCATTCAAGGAATTCAACATGAAGTCAATGGTGACTTTAAACAGTTACAGAGTTTAATGGCTGTGATAGCAGAAAACTGAGGATGGATCAAAAACATTGTGACAAGAATGTGACTAACCTAAAGGACAGAGTTGAAAGAAGGAAGTCTGTAAAGAATGTATGTCCTGATTACAAAGCGGTCTCATCGACGGGGCTGTAGTGGAGCAGGTTGAGAGCTTCAAATTCCTTGGTGTCCACATCAACAACAAACTAGAATGGTCCAAACACACCAAGACAGTCGTGAAGAGGGCACGACAAAGCCTATTACCCCTCAGGAAACTAAAAAGATTTGGCATGGGTCCTGAGATCCTCAAAAGGTTCTACAGCTGCAACATCGAGAGCGGTTGCATCACTCACTGCCTGGTACTGCAATTGCTCGTCCTCAGACCGCAAGGCACTTCAGAGGGTAGTGCGTACGGCCCAGTACACCACTGGGGCTAAGCTGCCTGCCATCCAGGACCTCTACACCAGGCGGAGTCAGAGGAAGGCCCTAAAGATTGTCAAAGACCCCAGCCACCCCAGTCATTGACTGTTCTCTCTACTACCGCATGGCAAGCGGTACCGGAGTGCCAAGTGTAGGACAAAAAGGCCTCTCAACAGTTTTTACCCCCAAGCCATGAGACTCCTGAACAGGTAACCAAATGGTTACCCGGACTATTTGCCCGCCCTGTAAGATCCTGTAAATACCTGTTGTATTCGGCGCACGTGACAAATAAACTTTGATTTGATTTGATTATATTTGGGGCAAATCCAACACAACACATCACTGACTACCACTCTTCATATTTTCAAGCATGGTGATGGCTGCATCATTTTGTAGGTATGCTTGTCACCGGCAACGACTAGCAAGTTTGTTTGTTTTTCATTTAAAAAAATGGAATAGAGCTAAGCACAGACAAAAAATGTAGAGGAAAGCCTGGATCAGTCTGCTTACCAACAGACACTGGGAGACAAATTCACCTTTCAGCTGGACAATAACATGAAACACAAGGCCTAAAATACACTGGAGTTGCTTACCAAGACGACATTGAATGTTCCTGAGTTGCCTAGTCACAGTTTTGACTTAAATTGTCTTGAACGTGTATTGACTCAGGAGTGTGAGTACTTATGCAAATTAAATATTTCTGATTTCATTTTCAATAGATTTTTTTTTTTTTAAATTTTTATTTCACCTTTATTTAACCAGGTAGGCTAGTTGAGAACAAGTTCTCATTTGCAACTGCAACCTGGCCAAGATAAAGCATAGCAGTGTGAACAGACAACACAGAGTTACATATGGAGTAAACAAAAAATCCCCAAATATGCTTTAACTTTGTCATTATTGGGTATTGTGTGTAGATAGGTGAGTTTTTAAAAACAATTCAGGCTGTAACACAAACATTTTTGAATAAGTCAAGGGGTGTGAATACTTTCTGAAGGCACTGTACTGTATATTTGCCCATTGATTATTGAAGAATAAAAATGCCTCATGAGATTAGTTCAACTGTCATACCCCATTAGAACCCAAGATATAAGATTGTTTTACTCCATTGTTTGTAAACAATATAATTGTAATCAAACACGATATAGCCTCAAAACATGGTAAAAATTATCATTTTAATATCATGGATGGTCAGTCCATGCATTCATAGTTCTGTCTATGAATTTGACAGTGGTTACATTTCTCCAGCCCAATCCCTCAGCTTTTTAACAAAAGTGTTTGGGTGTGATTTTCATTGTTTTAACTGCAGAATGCCCCTTTAACAACCAGAAGGAATTTATGGAGATTAAAGGATCTTCCGGCCTTGATGGTACAGGCCTGTCAGTGTCCACTTGGCTTTATTGGCCTCAGTCCTTTCTGCCACGCTCCTGAATCGTGCCTTCTCCAGGTGTGGTCCTCTCCCCCTCTCTCTCGTCTCCCACCTCTCTTGTGTCCCCTTGACCCTGGAGCACTCCAGACCCACTGCCTGCCGATAACAGTCCCACCATTCCTCACCCTCCACCAACTGACACACTTCCAGAAAAATGTAACCTTGTTCCCTCACATTTCTCTAATGCCTCTGCCATTTCCTACAGTCCATGCTCCATTGTCCTGAAATGCTCTCTCTCTCTCGCTCTCTCAGTCTCTCACTCACTCTCTCTCTCTCTCTCTCTCTCTCTCTCTCTCTCTTTATCTCTCTATCTCTCTCTCTCTCTCTCATCTATGTCTTTATACACCTAAAAAAAATTCTACCTCACTTTCTCCACCCACCTTTCCCTCCCTTCACTTGTATCTCTCATGTTTTGGTTGTGGGTCGGCCCCAGCCTTGACATGTCTCCAAGTGTGACGTAAATGAGCCTAACCTAAAGCACAGACAGGTGTAATGGGGTTGATACCATACAATTCCTATTATGGTAAAATTATTCATATTACATTGTCAAGGCATTGAGCGAACAAATTTAACAAATGATAATGCAGTTGCAGGGGGAATATGTGTGTGGCAAAACAAGTAAAGGCATGTCATTTCCCCGAGGTTGTCTTTACATCTCAATCAAAGCATTAGCCCTCCCCCTGAATCTGTGGTACTGTGCTCTTCCATATCAGCTCTAACGCTGTGTTTATCAAACCTCTGGGTGTTATCAAAGAGAGAGGATATTGGACTTTTAGTTCTGATAAGAAAACATGGCTCAGAGGGTGGCGTTTCTAAAGGGCAGCTTCTGCTACAGTGGGCCGACCAAAACCTAATGCTGCCAGGGCCTGAAATGAACCCCCCACTCTCCAATTAACATATCTCTCCTCTCTACTGAATGTTACTATACTATAACTTGGTTCTGAATATTTTGGTCTTGACAATGTTGATGATTTTGTGGATTTCATAGTGTTATCATAATGCATTGAATGGTGTTTACTGCATTTGTCATGGTATGACCCATTTCTCTATTGTGAGTGGTAGATGCAAATGGAAGTATTGATGAGAGTTGTTAGCTATACACATAATCTCCCCCTCTAAGGGCCTTGTTACACTACACTACTTACACAACACGTAGTAGTCAGAGGAAAGATACTTGTGTAATGTAAAGATGCAGATCTAGATTCAAATCTCTCTTCGAGAGATGTTTCCCAAACTACCTCTGGGTTTCTAGGGTGGGAGAGCCATTGTCTTTACACTATACCACTAAAACGGGATTATGTAGTGTAGATGTCTCCCACACTACCTCCGGAGGTAGAATCTTGATCCGCCATTTACACTTTAAAAGTATATTTCCTGGGACTCTTATGAGTCGTCAAAGTAGTGTAGCGGAAAGAGGCTCCTAATGTGGGGGACATTGACACCACATACCCACCTCTGAGTAGTATAGTGTAAAGACAATGGCTGTCGTTGTTGTCATGATCTGGTCACCCATAACTACAAACATAGTTATGTTTAGGGGGTTTTACATATTTATTAACAAATTTCTGGATATCTTCTAAACTATCGACAATGCTCTATTTGTCAAAGTCATATGGAGAATCTACTATGTGTTAACTAGCTCGAGCTGGCTAATGTTAGCCACTAGTCATGCAGACTGAGTGTTGGCAGTGTTGTGCTACAATCCACCGATCATGAGGAGGTGTGTTGTAAATAATCAATCAGATTCTCCACACATCAGGGCTCTGTGAATAGGCTAACAGCGTTTATCAATCTTGGCTTAGTACTAGCACACTACAATATCTGACTGTGCTGTTGTGATCATGTCCATCTGTTTGGAGCTTCTCTCCGAAGCGCCTCTCTCCGTGGCTTTATTTGTTGTTGAGCTAACTCAGCCGTCAATCAGTAAGTCTCCGCTCTCTCTACTTTATATCTGCTGGATTTTTTTTGTGTTTGTGGGTTCCTGCCTGTGTTAGACTAGTTGGTGTTGTTCTCTGGCTTACTAGTTCACTATGTTGACCGTGGTGTTTGGCTAGCTAGTCTAGTTAGCTGGCTAGACTAGCTAGCAGTCTAAAATAGCTAACTTTAGCTGACTGGCTTGCTGGCTAAGATATACCGGTAACATTATTTGATAACTGGTTAATGTAGCTGTAAGCTAGGTGTTCATAGCAACTGGCTGACTCATGCAGTGCTAATGTAACTTAAGTAGGCTGATGGGGCTAACATTAGCATGTTAGTTGGCTAGCAAACTTGCGTGACGATTTGTAGCAGTAAATTCATATAGTATTTGCTTGTAAGTTGGCTGAAAATGTAATTGAAACCAGTAGTCATGAGTGCAAAAGTATTTTCTTTAATTTGAAGTTGTCACGCCCTGACCTCAGAGATCCTTTTTATGTCTCTATTTTAGATTGGTCAGGGCGTGAGTTGGGTTGGGCATTCTATGTTTTGTGTTCTATGTTTTCTATTTCTGTGTGTTTGGCCGGTTGTGGTTCTCAATCAGAGGCAGCTGTCGATCGTTGTCTCTGATTGAGAACCATACTTAGGTAGCCTTTTCCCACCTGTGTTTTGTGGGTAGATGTTTTCTGTTTTTTGAACATTACAAAAGTAAGGGTGTAACTGTGCATTGGGACCGTTGGTGTGTATACTATTGCAAATCCATATGTTACATGTGGTTATGTCTATGCTACCTACCCTTGAAAGGCATTTAAAATATCCACACATTTGTGAATCATTGCATTCATCAAGTGTGCAATATTAAGTGAAATATAGTTTAGATGAGAACCTCCTGTATAGTTTGAATTGCTATCCTTATTTTGTTTGACTATTTACGGTATGCTAAAATGCGCACTCACACATGAAGCAGGAATGTGGCTTTGGCCACACCACATCTGAGGCTAAAGTAAGGATAGTGTAAATTGAAAAGTTGCAAATCTGATGTTGAAGAGAGATAGATCTTACTACACATATTTTAACTAATGTAAATCCTGTAAGTCTCCATTGAAAGGGACTCCACACGCTCACTTGAATGGACCTGAGAGTGGAGGTCAGTCAGTGAAGGCTGGGGGGGAATCCTGTCAGGGGAGAGAAGAGGGGCTGCTGTTAGAAAAGCCTGTCAAATGCCCCTCACCTCACCTCGCCTCACCTCACGCAGCCTTGAGCAGATAAGTGGGTCCTCTCCTATAGCCCACTCCTTGGACAAATCACACACATGATGCACGCAGCAGGTCCACTGACAATCACACACATGATGCAAGCAGCAGCTCCACTGGCAAATAAGTCTGTCAGCACAACTGATTGGCAAATTGAGAACTCGTGGCTAAATGGAATAAAAAGAAGAAGATGCTATACTATGAAACAAAAGATTCATGATAAGAGATTTGGAGCACCTTAAATGAAATTTGGGGCAAAAAGTCAAACTCGGCTCCATTCATTCATTGAATTAGACGGCCCATTCATCACAAAACTCACTGATATTGCCAACTACTTTATTGATTTTTTGGCAAGATTAGTAAACTTAGGCATGACATGCCAGCAACAAACGCCGGCACTACACATCTAAGTATATCTGACCAAATTATGAAACATATGCATTATAATTTTTAATTCTGTAAAATGAGTGTGAAAGAGGTGAAAAAATGATTGTTGTCTATCAACAATGACAAGGCACCGAGGTCTGACAACTTGGATGGAAAATTACTCATAATAGCGGACAATTTTTCCACTCCTATTTGCCAGTTATTCAATTTAAGCCTACTAGAAAGTTTGTGCCCTCAGGCCTGGAGGGAAGCAAAAGTCATTCGGGCTACACAAGAATAGTAAAAACCCCTTTATTGATTGAAATAGCCAGCACGCTTATCGGGAAGGACATTCAACAAGCACATCACTTACACAAATGACTGATGATTGGCTGAGAGAAATTGATGTAAAAAGATTGTGGGGACTGTTTTGTTAGACTTTAGTGTGGCTTTTGACATTATCGATCATAGTTTGCTGCTGGAACAAATGTATACATTATGACTGTACACCTCCTGCTATATTGTGGATAAAGAGGCACAGACACATGTATACACACAATAACATACGCACTATACACACACACGTACACATGGATGTTGTGTTGTAGATATGTGGTAGTAGAGTAGTGGCCTGAGGGCACACGCTTAATGTGTCGTGAAGTCTATTGTGAATGTATTGTAATGTTTTAAAACTGTAGAACTGACTTAATTTTTCTGGACCCCAGGAAGAGTAGCTGCTGCCAAGGCAGCTGCTGCCAAGGCAATGGGGATCCATAATAACTACAAATACAAATACAAACTATCGATCAACCTCCTAAACAGGACCATGAATCTGCCGATCATGTGTTTCTCCTCTCTCCACCTCTTCTCTGACTATAGTAAGGACAACTTATACCTATTATAGTAGATATGAATTGCTTAACATTTAAATATGCATTGCATTATTCCCTATAGCTTTAGCATTTAGATTCTACCAAAGGTACAGTAAACTGTGGCTGTTCCTGTACTTTAGTTACACCTAAATGTAGATGATCATAATTCACGTTGTCGAGGTACAGATCATTCTCTATCTGATTTGACATGCAGGAACAGTTTGTTTTTGTGTGTGTGAATAATAGTCGCAAAACAAATTAGACTGGATGTTGGGGGATGGATCAGGGACACACAGATTAGGCCCATCCAAAATCTGCTGACTAGCTTGTGCGTTCCAAAAACACTACAGTCTTATAAAAAAGGGTTCCAAAAGGGTTATTCAGCAGTCACTATAGGAGAACCTTTTTGGTTCCAGGTAGAACTCTTTTGGGTTCCATGGTGAACACTCTGTGTAAAGGGTTCTACATGGCACTCAAATAATGCTTGAAATGACAACAATCTCACAGTTGCATAACGTTCACATTTATTTGGTTTCAAATCCTAACACATTCTAAACATGCATTGAACACGTGTGGATCACATTCATCACAGGTAGTAAGTAACAAGACGAGGAGAAAGGTTTTTCAAAAGATAAAAAAATAACAACAAAAAACATGGCAGATACAAATGTCATGTGTTTCACCTGCATATCTAGTGGTATCTTCACATTCAATGGAAAAACATTAAGATGTTGTTCCCAGAGATACATTCTGATTGTATCTGCTCTTCTAGTTGCCTTAGACATTCCCCATTGTGGGCTCGCTGACGAGCCTCCGTGAATGAATTGTTATAACACTGAACGAGCTTGTTAAAACACTTTTAAAACACAAAACTCATTCAAGAGTTATTATTGAGAGGAGTGAGGAAAAACATGTAAACAACAGTAAATGGCAGTTTGGCCAAAGTTACATTCTAATTGATAATCACTCACAAGCAGCGTTATAAATATCAAACATGATACTGATCATTTTACTCTTTACACTTCACAAGTAGATTGTTTGGTACATCAAAACAACTATATCAATATAGTGAAGGAACACAATACATTGATTGGAATACAATACTTATTAATATGACACTACAAAGTAAACTGATTCAAGTTTAGATTCCTGTCGAAATTCTTTGGTATGGTAATCATGACAAGGTGGTAAATAAGATCAGTTTTCATTGATCAGTGAGGTATGATGCCATTAATTACATAATCGATGTTGGAAAATATATTTTAAAAAGTGGTTAGAGTAAATGTAAAGTGGCAAGGTGGTCAAACTAACTCCCACCCACTAAGGCCTAGGCGACAGTTTTTCCTGAGGTAGCACGGAATAGCATATGAGGCAACATTCACATGCACAATAAGTAACAGTGAGAGGTAACTGGATAAAATAAGAGACTCAAAATAACAGAACATTGGTGCAATAACCACATTTCCATTCAAATGTTTTAGGCGAGTAAAGTCATACGGTTGTGATGGAAACAGGACATTTCGGTACAATTTAATAAATGCCGACACATAATTTGTTAGTTCGACATGGTGGGATCTTTTCGTGTCAGCAAAATGTATTATGCAAGAAATGGTGGTGGAAATGCATTTATGCACAAATATTGATATAATAACCATCATACCGAAAGTTAACTTGGAGTCACACAATGATATGGTGTATGGTCCTCCCGCTACGACTCGGGAAATCATGCAGTTTATTAGGCTACAGATTAAATCATGTGTGATGGAGTGTTAAAGGTGATGAGCTTTACGCTCCTTTCCAATAAATATTGAGGGTCTGACATGATGATCGATGCTTGATCGCCGTTTGACAAATAAAAATATTCTCGCTCTTATCCATAATAATCTCATAATCCGCACAGCCTAACTGCACTGTATGTGCGAGCTGTTGGCTAGAGCACAGGTTCCACGACCAGAATAGTCACGTGTGCCATTTAGCACAACAGTTTTTGTGACAAAACTATCCGTAGAGCTGAAAATGCGATAGAAACACTTTGAAATGTAGATTTTTATTTGGTAAATGTAAATTGAAGCAAATAAGTACATTTTCTGTGCACTACCGCAAGTCTGTTTGGTGGAAACACCACTGGTGGGAAATGTTTGGTGGAAACACCACTGGTGGGAAATGTTTGGTGGAAACACCACTGGTGGGAAATGTTTGGTGGAAACACCACTAGTGGGAAATGTTTGGTGGAAACACCACTAGTGGGAAATGTTTGGTGGAAACACCACTGGTGGGAAATGTTTGGTGGAAACACCACTGGTGGGAAATGTTTGGTGGAAACACCACTAGTGGGAAATGTTTGGTGGAAACACCACTAGTGGGAAATGTTTGGTGGAAACACCACTGGTGGGAAATGTTTGGTGGAAACACCACTGGTGGGAAATGTTTGGTGGAAACACCACTGGTGGGAAATGTTTGGTGGAAACACCACTGGTGGGAAATGTTTGGTGGAAACACCACTGGTGGGAAATGTTTAGTGGAAACACCACTGGTGGGAAATGTTTGGTGGAAACACCACTGGTGGGAAATGTTTGGTGGAAACACCACTGGTGGGAAATGTTTGGTGGAAACACCACTGGTGGGAAATGTTTGGTGGAAACACCACTGGTGGGAAATGTTTGGTGGAAACACCACTGGTGGGAAATGTTTGGTGGAAACACCACTGGTGGGAAATGCGCATATGTTCTTTATGCGGATTTTAGAATATTTGCAAGAAAATCTGTACCAATTGGATGGGAACCAGCTATTGAAACCAATGAATATGATTTTTTTAAAGCATTACCTGTGTGAAAGTAAAATACGTGATGACACAAAAAAAGAGGTAGTTTCAGTATAGAAATTGCAAATGACATATCCATTATCGGTGAAAACACATTCTAGAAAATATTAGAATACAAATGAGAATGTAATACATGTATTTCAAAACATGAAAGTGGCAAACAGTCGTGGAGGTGGCTGTAAGGTAGGTAGCAATGTGACGTTAGATTTAAAAAACGACTACTAGGAATGATCTGCCACTAAGAGTCTCTATATTTACGTATGTTGGCCATAGTGAAACTGTATGGGGACAGCAGCACTGGGCTAGGGTCTCACACACGTGTCCCCTAAGAAGTTCTGATCCCTGAGTTTAGGCATGCCATGTGTACTAAGCCCCCCAGACCAGTGGCTGGCTGCTCCCCACCATGACTGGAACACTTCAATGTTCCCGGGCTTTGTTTACTGATGGTAAACTCAAAGAAATCATGCATAAATATGCATATACAGTGCATTCAAAAAGTATTCAGACACCTTGACTATTTTCACATTTTGTTATATTACGGTCTTATTCTAAATAGGATTTTTTTAAATATATGCTCATCATTCTACACACAATACCCCATAATAACAAAGCAAAAACAAATTACATAAGAATTCAGACCCTTTGCTATGAGACCTGAAATTGAGCTCAGATGCATCCTGTTTCCATTGATCATCCTTGAGATGTTTCTACAACTTGATTGGTGTCCACTTGTGGTAAATTCAATTGATTTGGAAAGGTAAACACCTGTCTATATAAGGTCCCACTGTTGACAGTGCATGTCAGAGCAAAAACCAAGTAATGAGGTCGAAGGAATTGTCCGTAGAGCTCCAAGACAGGATTGTGTTGAGGCACAGATCTGGGGAAGGGTACCAAAACATTTCTGCAGCATTGAAGGTCCTCAAGAAAACAGTGGCCTCCATCATTATTAAATGGAACAAGTTTGGAACCACCAAGACTCTTCTTAGAGCTGTCCACAAACTGAGCAATCGGGGGAGAAAGGTCTTGGTCATGGAGGTGCCCAAGAACCCGATGGTCACTCTGACAGAGCTCCGTAGTTCCTCTATGGAAATGGGAGAAACTTCCAGAAGTACATACATCTCTGCAGCACTCCACCAATCAGGCCTTTATGGTAGAGTAGCCAGACGGAAGTAACTCCTCAGTAAAAGGCACATGACAGCCCACTTGGAGTTTGCCAAAAGGCACCTAAAGGACTCTAAGACCATTAGAAACAAGATTCTCTGGTCTGATGAAACCAAGATTGAACACTTTGGCCTGAATGCCAAGCCTCACGTCTGAAGAAAACCGGGCATCATCCCTACGGTGAAGCATGGTAGTGGCAGCATCATGCTGTGGGGATGTTTTTCAGCGGCAGAGACTGGGAGATTAGTCGGGATCGAGGGAAAGATGAACGGATCAAAGTAAAGAGAGATCCTTGATGAAAACCTGCTAAAGAGCGGTCTGGACCTCAGACTGGGGCGAAGGTTCACCTTCCAACAGGACAACAAACCTAAGGACACAGCCAAGACAACACAGGAGTGGTTTCAGGACAAGTCTCTGAATGTCCGGACTTGAACCCGATCTGACATCTCAAATACAGACTCGAGGCTGTAATCACTGCCGAAGGTGCTTCAACAAAGTACTGAGTAAAGGACTGAGTAAAGGGTCTGAATAATTACTTAAATGTGATATCTGTTTTTTTTATTTTTAATACATTTGCTTTGTCATTATGGGGTATTGTGTGTAGTTTGATGAGTAAAAAAACAATTGAATCCATTTTAGAATAAGGCTGTAAAGTAACAACATTTTGAAAAAGTCAAGATGTCTGAATACTTTCCGAATGCACTGTATATTTACCGGTTTCACAGGGGCCTGCCATTGGTTAATTCACTCTCTGCATATATCATTCTATTCATCAAATCAGTGTTTTTGGTAATAGTTTGTAAACACTTTAGAATTGTAACATCAATACCATAAACATTATTTCCTTTGGAACTGTGGCATCACGTTGATAGAATCACATCCAACATCCATCCGAAATCATTAAAAATAAAACAAATGATAGGGGTCTTTTTCACTCCAAAAAAACAAAATACATGAAATGTATGACAACAAAACATGGAAAGGTGGCTAATTGAAACTACTGAAACAAAGAACACTGTATTGGTGAAAGTATTCAAAGCGTGGTTCAGGACATTAGACGGTACAGTGTAGTACCGTGTTAAGGCTAAGAAGATATAGACAGGCTAGTCTAGACCCAGTGATGGAGGCAGCAATCGTAAGCCCACCTGTTGATTTGAGGTTAGCTTGGTTAGGCTCAGAGTGGAAAAGGGACCTCTCTGACCTTACTGATGTTAAGTCCTGTCTCCGACCATCTTCAGACAAATAAGCTAAAACATGCCCGTAAACAACAGCCACTTTCACAGAACAGAAAAAAATGAAATATGAAACACTTTCTAAAAGGACCTACAATGTCCAGAATTCTACAATTAAAAATCCTACAAGTACATCAGCATAGTGATCACTGAGTAACTCATGAATGCAATACATAACACTCACTTTACCCTGTTTCAATTCCGGTCCACAAGGACCTGAGAGAGAGGAGAATGCGGGGTGGGCACTTTGCCACGGTAATGGTCAAAGAATGTCTCCTGCCTCACCACGGCATGCAGAAAAGAGTCGTTGCAAGGACTGCATTGCTCCACATTTTAAACAATGGTTGTTATGAAACGGCTAACGGCTGGTTGAAATGATCATCTCATACTTCATAAATAAAGAACCTATTTCTTTATATAGCTTTTTTAAACAATGTGTGCAAGCCAGAAGTAACCTCTAGTCTGTCAACACAGACCAGATTAATAGACATGCCTCTAATGTCTCCTCCATCTCTCCTCTGTTGCAGTCAAAATATAGTCACCTGAGCATTCTAAACCCAACACTGTCTACAAATGTAGTAGTACAAATGAACAAGCCAGCATTTCCTTGTAGCCTAACTGTGCAGATCGGACCACCAACCCAGTGAGCATGTGCAGAGGCTCAGGTTTGGGCAAGGAAGTACCAGTGGAAAGCCAAGATGGGTTGTATGTCTGGAGGAGCAGGGACTAGGAGAGAAGAGAGTGGAGCCCTTGTTTGTGGTGTCTCAGCCTAGGGGTTAGGATAAGAACGAGCTACACTGTCTGTCTGAGGGTCTCCCCTCTGGCTCTTAAACAGATTGATTCATTTCTTATCCTGGTCCTTCATTGATAAGAAATCATTACACTGAGCTATCGACTAATCACTAATCTATGGGTGCTGCTTAAAAAACTTTGCATATCACTTTGGTCAAAAACAATTCTCATTCAAGCTAATAACAAATTTCCCCTACCCCTGCAACTATGCAACTAAATTTGCTCTGCAGTCTATGATTGTAGAAAATACCCGTATGCTTGTTTTCTATGAAGATCCCACAATCCAACAAAATTTCACCTCACTGAAAGACAAGGAATGTTACATTGACCAGGCCATCCCTACAGGATGTCTGTTTGTGGATTGTATGAAATAGTGTACAAAAATACTACAAGAAGTGAGAAAATACACCAGAACTAGTGGGAAATTCAGGACATTCATTTGTTGATTGCAGGGTTGAATGCTTTTCTATCTTTGGTTCAAATGAATATGCAGCAATGCCTTTGGTCAATGTCATTGTAAAGGCCGACTTATCATCTATGATTCAGGAGTTTACAGCATTTACAGGGATTTGATTTAGACCGGGCAACCTCTTCATTTCAAAACAGCGAGAAAAAGGTACCTGAAAATAGCAACATCATCTTCCTGAGGTAGTCTCAAAACACTTGTCAACTCATTTATACCCGTCCCCATTCCGAATCAAATAAATCTTAAAAATCTAGTTCTAACAATGGCAACACTGACACGTTGAGCAATCGGATACATATTTGTAAACTCCAAAGACCAATGCATCTATGTGCATTTAGTTTGTACAGAAGCATGTGCACAGCGTAAATCAGCATACATTCAGCTCTGTCGTGTAATAAATATATAGAGAACAAAAATTGCTTGTCACATTCACAGGAAGGGGGACCAGTCCCTGGCCCCACCCCAGGCAAGATTCTTGTCAAAGGGCGGTCCTGGGGCCAGGGTGCGGGGCTCAGTTCCCGGGGGAGGTACCAGTAGTAGTCATACAGGGAGAATTTCCTGTCCTGTTGCTGATGAAGCTGGATTTGCAGGAGTGCAAAACTGCTTTAAACAAGAGGGGGAGCTGTTCCAGAGGAACGTTCACCAGCTTCCCTGGAAAGAAACATGTTTTTTTACAGTGTGTGAGTACAGAACAATTATCCTATCGCCTACTTTTCTATGGATCTTTATATTAGCATGTCATAAAATACAACGCCCTCCATGCCAATCCCCATGCACCAACTTACCTGCCATGAAACGGATCTCTGGCAGACACATCATGATCTCAGGGAAGCGTTTGGGCTGGTGAGGGTACTTGTACTCGGTGTAGTCCTGACACACGTACCAGTAGCGCTTGTTCAGTTGCTCCAACTGGGAGACGTTAGTCAGACCGCGGATATCTGCACAGACAGGAACACACTGAGGACCTTAGCTATATGTATAGTGTGTGTGACGTTTTCATTCTTTTTACTTAATAAAGCGTCTGAGCGGCAGAGCAGTTGTTGAAGTCCTGTTGGAACAGTGCTGTGTCTGGCTGGCTGGGCATGTGTGTGTGTTACCTTGGTTCAAGAAGTTGATGGCTTTCATGCAGGCGTACTCCTCGTTGCTGACCTTCAACTGGTGGAACTTGCGGAACAGATAGATCAGCCTCTCCATCAACTCCATGCTATCCTCACTGAACCTTGGGGGGGGACGCATACAAAAACATGGTGAGATTGTGAAATGTGACACACACAAAAACAAAACGTACACAAAGAACACAAAATCAACAAGACTTCCAGATCTCATACACACTCGCACACGCTACAGAAGTGCAAGACTTCAAGGAAGAAAAAGTTTAAAGAGAGTAGAATCATGATAATGTGAAAGTTGATTCATAATAAGAAGATGAGGGGAAATGAAATGGGGAGAAGTGGATTATGTCTGATCCCCAACAAGTGATTAAGGACATTCATCTCACTAACTAAACATTTCCTTTAGCTTCAAGCAGGGGCGCAACTTTGGTTTTAGATGCGGGGGGACATAATGTTTTGTTCTTTTTCTTCAGTCAGATAAACACTCCAAACAGCCTACCTGACCGCTCAGAGACATCCGCATGGTCCTAAAGCCAACTGTTGCCTCGTTTTGTATCACATTCCAATGATAAAACAGAGGGGGACAAAAATGCAATTTCAGGGGGGCATGTCCCCCCCATCCCCAGTGAAAATTGTGGCCATGGCTTTAAGGAGCAGATACTAAAACATGTCAAACTGAATAACTGATCTCATCAATCTCCATGCCTGTCTCTACACTACAGCTCCCCTTAGATCCAGGTCTCTTTAACTAATATCTTTAGTACATATGCCTACACAGCGTTTAGCACTTCCATAGTTAGTCAGACACCTTCTCCTTGAATGGGAAAACTGCAGAAAAATGGGCTATTGCAACACAACCCAGCCATAAATTCAATAGAAAATTAGGAGCAAGTGTGCCATAAGGTCAGATAACTCTGGTCTGATTTACAGACGACTAAGCCCCCACAGTATTATGGCCAATCTAGGACGGACCTGTATTTCATAATGGCCCAGACTGTGCTAGCCACAGTCCTGAGGAGTTGTCTGCTTCACGGGCCAGTTCATTTGGCACACGTCCAATGCCAATATGTGTAATGGTAGAGACATCATAGCCTTTAAAGATAGTGAACTGACAGTGTGGAATGATGGTCACTATAGGAGGTTGTTGTTGCAGAAGGAAACACAACTCAACTTTTGACATGATCCCCTATCTTTAGAGCCCTGTTCAACCACCACACCTCCAAAAATACTACAATAACATAAGCCTAGGTGAGCGAACAATATTGCATTGTAACCTCTGATGCATGAACACCAACACCAAATAAGAGTAGGGGCTCTCAGATAAATGGTCTCTTTCCATATATTGATAACAAAATAAACCTATGAACGCATGGCCGGCGGGTATGGTCAACCCCAGTATCATTGTTTAACACTGACAGTGATCCTACTGCCTGGCAGTACTTGCCCCTGCAGCTCCTCATCAGAGGGAGTGTACTTGGCGGTGACGTCGGCCAGGTCTCCAAAGATCTGTGCACTGTAGATGGTGAGGCAGGACAGCAGGATCAGCTCCTGCCAGGTGGAGCTGAGTAAACAGGTGTAGTCCTCAATAGACAGCTCACAGAAGAACGGCAGCTTCTTGATCCACGAGATCTGACGAAACAGCAGCTCGTCGGCCAGGCGACACAGCAGCGCAAACAACTCCACCTGAGTCACCTTATACCTGACACACATAACAGGGAGACAGAGAGACGCGGATGTGAATATCAACAGGATTCATAACAGCATGCTGTTCATATTATTGTATTGGGCCAGGAGCTTTGGCTGACCTGGTCACATGGTCAGAAAATTAATATTGTAAAATGGAACACACATTTCTAAAACACATTTCCGAATAGATGTCTGCTGAAATTGTTATGTGAAATACATGCCACACTTCCATTGCTCAGCAGAAATGTCAGGTTAAGCAGGCCTACTCACCCGTCCTCTATCAGCATGGGGGTGGCCAGTGGAGTTAGGTCCTCTGCAGCCACAAGCTGCATCACCAGGGGGTGTGACTGGGGGTAGAGGCTGCGGGGCTGGGGGGCCAACAGGCCTGACTGGGCAGCGTAGCTAAAGAGGTGAGGTAGCAGCTGGTAGGGGGTGTTCATGGGGGCGTTGATGTACTGGTCCCTGACAGCACCCGTGTAGCCACCACCCATCTCTAAAGAACGACTGTACAGAGAAAACACAATGGTCAGATATTCATTCAAATAAATACTGTACTTACACTAAATGCCATCAATTATGTTTTGGTATCTCATAAGTGTGCCTCTGTTGCTGAGATTTTATGAATAACTGTTTCTATGCACATCTAACATAATCAGAGTACATGGTTGATTTAGATAAATTGATGGTTACACAGAGAGATGTAAATACCACTATGTTTGGCCTTGCTGCTTGCAGATAGACACTATGCATGTCTCCAAAAACAGCAGATAATGGGCTGAATTCAATCTACAGATATCGCTGCTAAATCTCAATAGATTGCATTCAGGCATTCTTTCGGTAGCAAACTTGTCAAAAACTAGGTAATGAGGTGGTACAATGTCAGGGGCAGTTAATTATCTCATACATGGACTAACTGCTGACAATGTTTACGATGCTCCCTCATGTAGACGAGTTGCTAACTCACTTGGATGATAGAGTGGAAGCAGGTGATGGCTGGTTGCCCTCGGAGGCGCCGTTGCTAGGAGAACTGTGGTCACTACTGTCACCGTTGTTGCTCCAGGTGTGCTCCGGCAGACTGGCTTCCTCCTTGAACTCCTGTCCCGACATGATCCGCTCAATCTCTTCATCTGTGATCTGAGAGAGAGAATGAGAGTGAGAGAGAGCAGAGAGAGAGGGAGAACAGAGAGAGGGAGAACAGAGAGAGAGAGAAGGAGAGAGAAAGAGCAGAGAGGGGTAGATTGAGGGTGAGAGTAAGAGACATCTGAATTGATTAACATAACACTGTTATCCAGGGTATAATTATCCTAAGGAAAACTTTTTCCACAGAGGCACAAGGAAACATACACACACACACACACACACACACACACACACACACACACACACACACACACACACACACACACACACACACACACACACACACACACACACACACACACACACACACACACACACACACACAAGGATAAAGTACCAATAATATGGCTGTCCATGGCTGTCCTTACCACTTCATAAACACTATACAGAGAACATAATCTACAAAGCCATTTGCAGAGCATTAGCATATCAAGACTAAGAGCCTCTTCACACTTACTACACATTCTTTAAAAATACCATCGGCTCCTATTACTCAAATGTAAACTTGTGTACTTGCAACGTCTAAACCTCTACCTCTGAGGTAGCTCACAACACTCGCCCAACAGTTGCCCTCCTTAGAGCAGGGCAGTGTAAACAGAATTGTCTCATTGAGCCAACACTCCTACAGCATAAATGGTAATAGCAGAGCAATGTTTTTGAAACAGCTGAAATGTATAGACATTTTCCTAATGTTTCAGACTTGTTTCTTTGAGTTTTTACCTGAAATTGCAGTAACAGCCTGCTACATACTGAAATTGTCGCAGTAGCTTCTGTCTGCACTGAGCCACATAAAACTATGGAAGCCCATCCCCACCACCAAAAACATGTCAAATGTAGATCATGCAAATAGGATCTGTTTTTGTCTTTTTCATTTGTAACATTGTGTGGTGATTTCAGAGGTGGAACCACAGGTGCCAGAGTAGTAGGGAGAACATGTTTTCCCGGGGCCCAGAGTTTTTCCTGATCTGGTAGTAGGCTAACCTAACCAACTCTGGACCCTAGGTGTAGAGTATTAAAAATGTATGTCATCACTATTGTGTGGATTGATTAATTCCAGTCAATAATTTTGAATTAAAAAGTTCTAAGTAGCCTAGCCACCCAAAGTCTGAAAATAAACAAATTTGATCACATTCACATTTTCTCAGAACACAAATAAATGGTCTTATTTTAGGCTATAAATACATAGCTTAATAAGCTATAAAAACAGGATACAAATTTAACCTGGTTTGATGTAATGTTATAAGGTAGGCCTATTATACTTTTATATTCGTATGAGAGGGTTAATTGTTCATTTCTGATAGGCTAACATGACTTGATGAAGACATGCTGTTATAGCAACTCTGTGCTTATGTCTTGAAGCTAAAATGTATTGAGTGTTGCCTACTAACGAGAAAATAAACCCTTTAAATGTCTGCACATTGTTGCCTTATTCAAGACTGTAATATGGTTTGGTTGCATTATTCAATAGTGTAACATGTTTAAGAAGAAAAGTATATGTCACTGTTGAATAGTCTGTGCTTACTGGATAGTGGCTACTGTGACATTTACGGTGAATTTGAGCTGCGGAACAAGAATGTCGGGTTAGCAAAAATGTAACGAACTGTAAGGATGAAATGTGAATTGAAAAGTAGTATTTTCTTTTAAAACCCCGCTCCTCAGACTTTCCTTCAAATCTCCTTCAAAGCATTTTCCCTGATATGAGATTTGACGATCAATCCACACCAATACGCATTCTTTCACATACTCACTACTTTACATGCATGCATTTCAAAGCAAAATAATTTAGTCTTAAAGGCAATTACTCTATCTACCTTGGCTATGCCTAAATGACTATTGAAAAGCATGGCTAATTCTCCATCTAATATTAATGGCATAGATGGAACATTGTAAATAATGACTGGTGCTGCAAGCAATAAGGGATGGTGATTTGCCCAATTACCTTGTTCAAAGCCAGCTAATTAAATTATAAGTGAATATGAACATTAAAATAATCACTGTCAACAATGGGTTCTAAGATAATTCAACTGAAATGGAAAGGATTCAAATTCTGAAAAATTCTGAAATATCAAAGGCACTGTTGGAATCTAATAGTTAGCTGTAGTAGAGTGCACAGTGAATATTTACCTGGACAGGCCCGATACTTTTGTTTCTCCCTCCTGGCATCCCATCTTCCCTGATTGCTGGAAAACACAAAGAACAGCCATAAGCACCCTAACAAGATATATGGGGAAGAGGTGCAGGGCATAAACAACACAAAGTACAATTAAAATAGTATGTTTGGGTTTCATAACACAAAGTCCAATTCCTAGGGGGTTGTGATGGCAACGTTTGTACTATGGCTCTACCTGGTGGTGGCTGCTATGATTGTGCCACAGGAGAAAATCAATAAATTGTACAGTGAAACGAGAACATTCACTTACCCAGTCAATCCAGCAGAGGGCACTAGCTACATAACTACAGAGCTGGGGGTCTGATTGAGAGCTGAAAGTTCTTGGAGCTCTTCTAATTTAATCTATGGTTCTAGAACAATCTATGGTTCTAGTACAGTAAATTCTCATGTGTGGCTCTCATCCGCTTGGCAATCTGCCTCTTTGGTCTCCTCTTACCTTTGCGGTTCATTCCCATCTGTAGACACTTGAGCAGACGGCAGTATTGGCAGCGGTTGCGTTGCTTGCGCGACATTTCGCAGTTTTTGTCTCGGCTGCATCGGTACACGCGCTTGTTGCAGATGCTACGCTTGAAGAAGCCCTTGCAGCCCTCGCAGGAGATGATGCCATAGTGCAGGCCTGTGGCGCGGTCTCCACAGATGAGGCAAACACGTGGGTCAGCTGCATCATCTGACAGAAGAGACAGAATGACTGATTAGAGCAGAAGACAGACAGATATCTGACACATTCACTACATGACCGTCGAACATCTCATTCCAAAATCATGGGCATTAACATCGAGTTGGTCCCCCCTTTGCTGCTATAACAGCCTCCACTCTTCTGGGAAGGCTTTCCACTTGATGTTGGAACATTGCTGCAGGGACTTGCTTCCATTCAGCCACGTGAGCATTAGTGAGGTCGGGCGTCTGCTAAATGACTCAAATGTAAATGTGAGATGTGTAATACAGCTCTAACCATCATACTGTAATTTAGGGTTGCCAACCAGTGTGTAACCAGTTGAATGTGAGGAAGAATGAGCACAGAGAGTGCAGACATCTTGAATGTTTTATTTAGTATGTCTGAGAAGAGAAAGGACCAGGCTAAAGTGACACATGCTGGCCTGTCTGGTGATTAGTTTACAGGCTCTCCTTTCTCTGAGATGGACACAGTGACAGCATCACGTAAACTCTTCAGAGTGTCTATAGTCTAACGCCACTCAGTGAAACGTGACTAGATTCATTCCAATTTCAATAAATATAGATTACATTGAAACGCAAGCCCACATAAGGTCTACATATCAGTGAACATGCTGGAAATTGTGAGAATGGAATTCATTTGAGTTTATTAAATATATCAGACAAACTGTTTATTGATTCTCCAACTGGTAGTTTCATATCAGAGCTGTCTTAGAAGACAAACACAGTGCATACCATTAACAGAGAATTCATATTTCAGCCTTCAACTTGTTTCCTCAAAGGATACATGGAGCAGCTTTTTTTGCTGAGCGTTTCAAAATGGGAAATGTTGTAAAGACTGGGCCAAGTGAGGGCAGTAATTTGGAACACATGTTGGGGGCTTGGGTAGAGGCTAGAAGGAGGGGCTGCCTTCGAGGAAGTAGTGGAACAGGATGTCCCAAATGAAGCACATTCAAAAATAATAGGTTCAATTACACAGTGTTAGCAACTTAACAACATGTGGTGGCCATGAGAGACCCAGATGTGAAAACAGAATAAAGACAATATACCTACACTACATGACCAAATGTATGTGGACACCTGCTCGTCAAACATCTCATTCCAAAACCATGGGCACTAATATGGAGTTGGTCCCCCCTTTGCTGATATAACAGTCTCCACTCTTCTGGGAAGGCTTTCCACTAGATGTTGGAACATTGCTGCAGGGACTTGCTTCCATTCAGCCACGTGAGCATTAGTGAGGTCAGGCACTGATGTTGGGCGATTAGGCCTGGCTCTCAGTCGGCGTTCCAATTCATCCCAAAGGTGTTCAATGGGGATGAAGTCAGGGCTCTGTGCTGGCCAACCAAGTTCTTCCGCACCAATCTCGACAAACCATTTCTGTATGGACCTCGCTTTGTGCATGGAGGCGTTGTTATGCTGAAACAAGAAAGGGCCTTCGCCAATCCTCTGGGAACTCCTGACATTCTTAGTTACTTTGCTAATCACCATAGAAACTGCACAATCTCCAGACCAGCACACTTTGAGGACACCAAAAACGCAGTTTAAAATCTTAACTGGAAAAATCCCCATGTACCTCTAGGCTAGATGATAAAACTCACCATGCTGGCAAAGAATAAATTAACCTAAATTCCCCACTCTCTGCTGTCCACAGTGTTAGTGCTACCCTAGCCCAATAATGGACTAAAGGAGCCTAATGTTACTCCGTATAGTCCAAGGACCTTACACGGACTACGCAAGGAGTGTTGTATGGCATTGAAGCTTGTCTGGAGGTTTGTGAACACAGTGTCCAAAGAAGGGCCCTGTGGCTGCCCCATAGAGACTGCCAGGTTTGACACACTTAACTCTGTCTGAGAAGTAGTTGGTGAACCAGGTGAGGCAGTCATTTGACAAACCAAGGCTGTTGAGTCTGCCGATAAACCCCCATGTAATAGATAATTGACCAACAGAACTTGGGATGGGCTGTCTTGGTAACTGATATCATAGTTAGGAAGCTAAGCCAGTGAGGGTGGAGTTGTGTGTTATCTTGTGAGCTCAGCCAGCCATGCTACAGATCAGCACATGGACACATTCCAACTGGAAGCAGCCTTTGCTCCGCTGGGCTATTCACTGTAACCATGGTATCAACCCATCTGTTCAGAGCTTTTATGAGGGGGGATGGTGCGGGGGTTGAGGGGTGTGTTGTGTGTTGGTGGATGGGTGTTGGTGGATAGTGGATAGGGTAGCACTAGCCCATTCATAGCCGCTAACTACCTTCAGCACTATAGACGATAGTATCTTCTGGCCGGGGGAGATTTGTGAAGAGCCCCAATGCTTGCTCTAAACGTTAGCACACATCGCTTGTGATACGGTTTTGGAAACAAAAGGACCATATCTTTCAAATCAGTGAGAAATAATTTTCTAAAAACAAAATGTTAAATTACTACACATCTTTATATGGTTAGAGTTCCCACACGGCCACATTTCCATGTTTCAGTGCTTGTTTACGGGAAACAGAGTTAACTACCTGTGTAAACGGAAGACTGACACCACAAATGTGTTGTCACTGAAAAATACTGTTAAAACAGTGTACAGTAAGTGTATAGTTTGCATTTGTGAAATTATTTTGATGTAATATGAAAGTTAAGAGATTTTATTTTTCTAGAACCCTACCGCAACTGAGAATCGATTCAAGTTTAGATGGAGTATTTGGTTGTTTTGGCTGCCAGAGCCAGTAACCCAGCCCCTAGGAATTTGTAGTTGTCCACATATTCTTGGTCAGAACCGTACAGACTAGTGATGCTAGTAAAACTAAATGCATGCTTTTCAACCGAGCGCTGTCCACACCCGCCCGCCCGACTAGCATCACTACTCTGGACGGTTCTGACCTAGAATATGTGGACAACTACAAATACCTAGGTGTCTGGTTAGACTGTAAACTCTCCTTCCAGACTCACATTAAGCATCTCCAATCCAAAATTACATCTAGAATCGGCTTCCTATTTCGCAACAAAGCCTCATTCACTCATGCTGCTAAACATACCCTCGTAAAACTGACTATCCTGCCGATCCTTGACTTCGGCGATGTCATTTACAAAATAGCCTCCAACACTCTACTCAGCAAATTAGATGTAGTCTATCACAGTGCCATCCATTTTGTCACCAAAGCCCCATATACTACCCAGCACTGCGACCTGCATGCTCTCGTTGGCTGGCCCTCGCTTCATAGTCGTCGCCAAACCCACTGGCTCAAGGTCATCTATATGTCTATGCTAGGTAAAGCCCCACCTTATCTCAGCTCACTGGTCACCATAGCAACACCCACCCGTAGCACACGCTCCAACAGGTATATTTCACTGGTCATCCCCAAAGCTAACTCCTCTTTGGCCGCCTTTCCTTCCAGTTCTCTGCTGCCAATAACTGAAAAAAATTGCAAAAATCACTGAAGCTGGAGACTTATATCTCCCTCACTAACTTTAAGCATCAGCTGTCAGAGCAGCTTACCGATCACTGCACCTGCACTGCACCCTTCTGTAAAGAGCCCACCCAACTACCTCATCCCCATATTGTTATTTATTTTCGCTCCTTTGCACCCAAGGAATTCTACTTGCACATCATCATCTGCACATCTATCACTACAGTGTTAATGCTAAATTGGAATTATTTTGCCACTATAGCCTATTTATTGCCTTACCTCCCTAATCTTACTACACTTGCACACACTGTATACTTTTTTTTCCTTCTATTTTGTTATTGACTGTACGGTTGTTTATCCCATGTGTAACTCTGTGTTGTTGTTTTTGTCGCACTGCTTTGCTTTATCTTGGCCAGGTCGCAGTTATAAATGAGAACTTGTTCTCAACTGTCCTACCTGGTTAAATAATAGTGAAATAAATAAATATAAATAAAAGTTTGTTATCCCCTTTCTCATCATCCATTACTAAATAGGGAGTGTGCTTCAAACAGAATTCCCCAAATAAAGGAACATGAACTGGTTCCTTCCTGAAAAACAGATGACCACTACTGGACAAATTTTAACAGTTAACCTATAAATGTGAAAGTTTAGAGATCAACATGGGAGACTGCATTATGACGTTTCATAAAGATACAGAGAGAAACAACCACAACTCTGGTCTTTAATGCCATTCTCAGCTATTACACTATGACTAGCATGACTAGCACACTGTAATGAGTGCTGGGTGGTTGGTTGTTGGTCCCATAACCCAGTCCTGAAGGAGCCTGGTGAGACCTCAGCTATAGTGGGCCTGATTAATGCTACCTCCTCCTGAACCCATAGATTAACCCTAGCTGCTCTGAGCTAAGTCTTTCACTGACGGCCTTTGGTCAACCTGCACATCAGATAGCCGTGAACTTTCCCCTCAGACAGGCTCGTCCAGTTATGGGAAGCCTTTGTGAAAGGTGGTCAAGACTCTGTCCCTGGACTAACTCATCATATACAGTACCAGTCAAAAGTTTGGACACACCTACTCATTCATGTTTTTTTATTTTATTTTATTTTTTACTATTTTCTACATTGTACAATAATAGTGAAGGCATCAACACTATGAAATAACACATATGGAGTCATGTAGTAACCAAAAAAGTGTTTAACAAAGTAGCCTTGATGATAACTCTGCACACTCTTAGCATTCTCTCAATGCTTTTCCAACAGAAGGAGTTCCCACTTATGCTGAGTACTTTTCCTTCACTCTGCGGTCCAACTCATCCCAAACCATCTCAATTGGGTTGAGGTCGGGTGATTGTGGAGGCCAGGTCATCTGATGCAGCACTCCATCACTCTCCTTCTTGGTCAAATAGCCCTTACACAGCCTGGAGGTGTGTTGGGTCATTGTCCTGTTGAAAAACAAATGATAGTCCCACTAAGGTCAAACCAGATGGGATGGCGTATCACTGCAGAATGCTGTGGTAGCCATGCTGGTTAAGTGTGCCTTGAATTCCAAATAAATTACTGACAGTGTGACTACCTCAATAATCTGGTTGAGAGAATGCCAAGAGTGTGCAATGCTGTCATCAAGGCAAAGGGTGGCTACTTTGAAGAATCTCAAATATTAAATATTTTGATGGTCAGACATCAGAAGCTAGAGAAGGGATCTGCCATTCAACTGTATTAGGGTAACATTTTGGAGTGACAGTGGAATCAACCAGTCATATTTTGACTTAATGGGTGGGACAACTAATGCTAGCCAGAGCAAGATGAGCTAAAATCTAACGAAGGAACATTAAATAAACCCTCTCAAAGTTTTTCAGTTAGTTGGACGTCAAAATTGCACTGATAAACGATGGCGAACTGTAGTCTCCTCGTCCTTCTGCAGCTTGCCTGCCAATGCATGCTTGCCCCAACCAAGCACCAAAGCTAACTGGCTAAAGTTGGCTAGTTTGCTAGCTAGCTACTTCCACACATAAATGAGAGAACACCTCACTCTGACCATTTTCCTCGCCGTAGCATATTTTCTAGAGCGTTCTTGACTAACTATAACTTATTTTCCCCTACGTTTACTGACACTGGCCATATTCAGCGGGTGTTGCGCGTTCAGAAATTCAGCACTGGTTCTGCACTCTGGTACACTCAGACGAGAGTGCTCAGAAATCGGAGTAGAGTAGTGAATTTGCGAACGCATGATATGCTAACTGGATAACAGTCGTTGAAGTTCTTGCTAGCTAACCAAATGACACCTGCATCTCTAGCCACTGAAAAACGATATGAGGAGAAAAAGTCAGTCACTCCCCCACTCCTCCAATGGCATGACATGACATCCTCCTAGCAGCTAGCTAGCTATCAAGCTAATGTTAGGCTCTGTGTTTTTAGCTTGCTCCATAAATAGATTTGCTAGCCTATTAGCCACATTATGACTGACTTGTGATCCTTTCCCTTGCTAGTTTGATTGTATTGACATTCCCAGTGCTAGTCACATTCATCCGTTGTTGTCCATAATATTGAGTCATTAAAACTGAAACAGTGCATCCCGAATGGAGGCAGCAAACAATGTACCAAGCCAGCTGTGATTTGCAACCTGATAGCAATATTTTTTGGATTACCAAGAAATGTATTGGTGAATTATATTAATCATGCATTGAACTGGATCCATCTATTCTGCCTACAATGCCTTAGTGTAAGTTATGGAACGCTGAGTCAAATAGAACCTATTTTTAAAACGTCTTATTAAGTTGGTTTTGTAGCATACACTCGGAAATTTACATTTTTTTACTGATATTATGGTTGTCTGTTTGTTTCATACCTGCAAAGTACTTCAAATGCTAGTTCCACTTTAAACTTTAGGTCAAATTTTGTGTGCTAAACGTGAAATGCTTTTTGCAATGGGAAGTAATAGTTGTACATTTCGATTGGGAAATGCTTAATGGTTGAGTTTTGTATTCTTATGATTGGGACCTACTGGCTTATTATGTCAGAGTTTATGGACTGTTAATGCTTTAACATCATGCTGTGTGTGACTGCTGTCTTCCATTGGCCCTATACACTGGTGTAGTGGTGCCTGGAGAAGTGTGTATACTCTAATTTTGCCAAAAAGTTCCCAAATGGCAACAGTGCAAAAAAATCATGTTTTCCTATGATATTCTGCTGAAATTAGGCCATGTGTGAGGCACGGATGTGAATATATTCACTTGCTTTGCGATTGTGTAGGCTACTTTCTGCATGATTTCTCTATTATATTACATAATTGATAAAAAAACAAACTGAGATATCACGTTTACATTAGTATTCAGACCCTTTACTCAGTACTTTGTTGAAGCACCTTTGGCAGTGATTAAAGCCTTGAGTCTTTTTGGGTATGACCCTACAAGCTTGGCAAACCTGTTTTTGAGGAGTTTCTCCCATTCTTCTCTGCAGATCCTCTCAAACTCTGTCAGGTTGGATGGGAGCATTGCTGCACAACTATTTTCAGGTCTCTCCAGAGATGTTCTATAGGGTTCAAGTCCGGGCTCTGCCTGGGCCACCCATGGACATTCAGAGACTTGTCCCGAAGCCACTCCTGAATTGTCTTGGCTGTGTGCTTAGGGTTGTTGTCCTGTTGGAAGGTGAACCTTTGCCACAGTCTGAGGTCCTGAGCACTCTGGAGTAGGTTTTCATCTTGCATCTCTCTGGACCTTGCTCCGTTCATCTCTACCTCAATCCTGACTAGTCTCCCAGTCCCTGATGCTGAAAAACATCCCCACAGCATGATGCTGCCACCACCATCCTTCAACGTAAGGATGGTGCCTGGTTTCCTCCAGACATGATGCTTGGCTTTCAGGCCAAAGAGTTCAATCTTGGTTTCATTAGACCAGAGAATCTTGTTTATCATGGTCTAACAGTCCCTTAGGTGCCTTTTGGTAAACTCCAAGCGGGCTGTCATGTGTCTTTTACTGAAGAGTGGCTTCCGTCTGGCCACTCTACCATAAAGGCCTGATTGGTGGAGTGCTGCAGAGATGGTTGTCCCTCTGGAAGGTTCTCCCATTTCCACAGCGAGTTCTTGGTCACCTCCCTGACTAAGGCCCTTCTGCCCCGATTGCTCAGTTTGGCGGCTAGCTCTAGGAAAAGTATTGGTGGTTCCAAACTTCTTCCATTTAAGAAAGATGGTGCCCACTGTGTTCTTGGGGACCTTCAATGCTGCAGAATTGTTTTGCCACCCTTCCCTAGATCTGTGCCGCAACACAATCCTGTCTCGGAGCTCTACGGACAATTCCTTCGATCTCATGGCTTTGTTTTTGCTCTGACATGCACTTCTTCCTCTTCTATGATATGGCGGTCCACAAACCAACATTAAAGGTGCATGCCGCCATCTACGGTGCTGGAGTGTGTGGTCAATCACGTTTAAAACATTTCTATATCCTCCTACCTAAATTAGTTATTCTGAAAAAAACTTCTAATAGACCCTCCTCCACTCCCAAAATCGCTTCCAAACTCCCCCAACCCTGTCCAACCTCAATGACCCTACACTTCAATCTTTCCCTCTCTTCAACATACTTACAACAATATAACAACACAACAACACATGCTCCACCGTTTCATCGACCATACACTCCAGACACAAACCATTCCCTTGCTTGCCAACCAGATGTAGTAACAAGTTCAATGTATAATGTCCTAAGTGCAATCAAGCAAGCACCACCTATTTCTTCCTAATCTGACCTTTGAATCTTGGTCCACCGACCTTTCTTTGGAGGGCATATAAACGCTGGCCCTTAGGCTTAGCGTCCCATCTCTTCTGCCACACATCTATCAAAATGGCTCTCATCTTACATTTGGCCTCACCTCTAACCAGTGGAACACTAATATCAATTCTCTCTTGTTTCAAAGCTTTTTTGGCTGACTGGTCTACAATTTAATTTCTGACATGCACTGACAACTGTGAGACCTTATATACACAGGTGTGTGCCTTTCCAAATCATGTCCAATCAATTGATTATACCACAGGTGGACTCCAATCAAGTTGTAGAAACATCTCAAGGACGGTCAATGGATACAGGATGCACCTGAGCTCAATTTCGAGTCTCATAGCAAAGGGTCTGAATACCTATCTAATAAGGTATTGCAAAAATGGCAAAAAAACTGTTTTCCCTATGTCATTATGGGGTATTGTGTGTAGATTGATTAAAATCTATTTTAGAATAAGGATGTTACGTAACAAAAAAGGGAAGGGGTCTGAATACTTCCTGACTGAATGGAAGCTGCTAATTATTTGTTTTTAACTCCACTGGTCTCGGGAAGAAATTACAAGTCCTCACCTTCTGAGACCGAGTCAAGACCGAGTGCAAATGTATCTGACACAGAGACAAGACCGAGACACTCAATATGTTGTCGGAGACCGTGACAGGTCTCGAGTACTACAACACTGACTGCAACGTAATCAGAATCCTGCTATACAGATGTAGGAACTTAATTTGAGCCAGTTTGCTACAGCAAGAAAATAATCCTACACCAACAGGAAATGTTTATTATTATAATAATTAACTGGTATTTTGTAGGGGATTGATACATTTTCCGTAAAGGTAAATCAAGTCTAAAATGTCAAAGTGGTAAATACCTTGTAATTCATTTAAGCATCAGCTGTCAGAGCCAACAGGAAATGTTTATTATTCTAATAATTATGTCACGTTCGTTTGAAGCATACTCGTACCAACGTGCAGCGTGATCTGGGTTCCACATCTTTATTTAGTGAAACGCACAAAACAATAAAGCAAGAACGAAACAAACAACGAACTGTAACTAAGCGGTGTAACATACACTAACTCAAAACAATATCCCATAAAACACAGGTGGAAAAAATGCTACTTAAATATGATCCCCAATTAGAGGCAATGATAGCCAGCTGCCTCTAATTGGGAATCATACCAAACACCAACATGGAAAAACTAAACTAGAACCCCACATAGAAAATAATAACTATAAAAAACCCCACTCACACCCTGACCTACTCTACCATAGAAAATAAGGGCTCTCTATGGTCAGGACGTGACAAATTAAGTATTAAATTAAGTATTTTGTAGCGGTTTGATACATTTTCTGTAAGGGTAAATCAAGTCTAAAATGTCAAAGTGGTAAATACTTTGTAATTCATTTAAGCATCAGCTGTCAGAGCAGCTTGCCGATCATTGCACCTGTACATAGCCCATCAGTAAATAGCCCACCCAACTACCTCATTCCCAGATTGATTTTTGTTTTTTTGCTCCTTTGCACCTCAGTATCTCTACTTGCACATTCATCTTCTGCACATCTATCACTCCAGTGTTCAATTGCTAAATTGTAATTATTTCGCCACTATGGCCTTACATCCCTAATCTTACTACATTTGCACACACTGTATATAGACTTTTCTATTGTGTTATTGACTGTACGTTTGCTTATCTCATGTGTAACTCTGTGTTGTTGTTTTTATCGCACTGCTTTGCTCTATCTTGGCCAGGTCGCAGTTGTATATGAGAACTTGTTCTCAACTGGCCTACCTGGTTAAATAAAGGTGAAATAAAAATATATATGTTTTTTTAAATTACAAAATTCAGATGCCTTTTAAACTTCAAATAAACTACACATTTTAAATGTCCTGCATTGCATCAAATTAAGATCCTACATTTGTAAGAGGTGCTATCTGTCCAGTATTGCTCTAAGCCTACTATAAGAAGTAGAGTGGGCTTTCAGAGTCCAGAGTAAGGTTCATGTATTAGAGCTAATTAGCCAGAGCAGGAGGAATGTATAGGAGGATAAAGCCTCTCCCAGATCTACTGAATGGTGAATTGAAGACCTCTAAATCCCAGTGGGATTAACATTTAAATTGTTTAAATTCTGTCTCCTTAGGAAGCTCCTCAGAGGTTGTCATACTGTACACACACACACACACAATAGGGTCACTCGGTTCCCGCCAGTAGATTATAATTTAATCATTAGTTAATAACGTGAACACACCGCCACCCTGAAAACAGTGAGGAGCTTTGACTCAACACAAGCGTTGTTGAAGTGTGCAATAGATTTTTCAGTGACACGACTCCAATTTTTGGTCTTCTATATGGAACACTCATGTAATGACTGTCTATCACACTGCCATACAGATAACAATGTAGTACAGAGAGACTCCGTTGAATTAAAAAACAAGGTGACTGTGACCATTCGGTTACTGGCCCAACGCTCTTAATCACTTTCACACACTACTACATATTGCAGCATGTAAGCACTTTATATCCAGAAAATATTGATGTCCTATATAATGATTCCATGTGAAGTGACTTTAGCCTGGTTAAAATGGGCTCTTGGAGCACAATGAGGACAGAAGCCTGTGGCCCAAGGAAGGGTGGAGGTACCAGAGAATGTTCAGCTTGAGGTCTAAATCAAGAGCCCTTCAGTCGTTAAGCCCCTGTGCTGTGTGCTAAATAGAACAACACCTCCACTAAGCCTGCCAGAAAAGAATACAGGACCCACATACGCCCTTTGTTTCAACTGAGAGCTATATTCTGTTTCTCAAATTGGCTGCCACCAAAAGGTGCTATTTTTTGGGGCATACTGTATACGGATCTTCCTCTGCATTGTCTTGCTTATAAGTTATAGATCACCAACACCATGTTCTGTTCAGCTATTTTACTTCAACCTAAGCTGTGAGAGCACATAAAATATTTCATTGCCTTAAAGCAAGTTTTACACTATGGATCCTCTCCTCCTCAATAAGCCATTTGTCTCTTACTTTAGCACATGAATGCATCAAAACCATATATTTCATTGAGCATCCCATGTGAAATGCCTGACATCCTTCAATGAAAAAAACACAATGACCGTTAGTTTCCTTAATTCACGCCAGCAGAGTCTTATTTGCCAAATATGTCACCCTCTCTTTCAAGTGCATGGCCACCATATAAACAACCTGCTTCACACCTTCACACACTTGATCTCAATGTGTCACGTCAAACTCTGGCTCCGCCTCACCTGTATGGCAGCGAGTGGTCCAGCCTGTCAAATTGGTTCCATCCTGGTTCTGGTCACCCTCCCTTCCCCCGGCTCCTCCTGGATCATGTGACCAGGGTGATAAATCCACAGTAGAAGAGTTGTAAAGTCAGGCCTTTGCTTCATCTTGAACTCCACCCTCTCTCTGCAGCCTGGTTCCTGGGACCCCCACCTCACCCCTCCCTCACCCAGCCCTCCCACTGGGCCATTAAAGCCTGCATTGTTTCCCAGGGGTCAGGCTGGGTTTCATTTCAAACCTTAACGCAAACCAGGAAATGCAACGCAAGCATTTTAAACCAGAGTCAATGGACAAGAGACATTCCCAAACACCACTCCTGTTTCACACTGATCCAATAATGATATTGGCCTACTTACAACTACATTAGTGAACTAGATGCACAAGGTAACGTTTGGAGTTGACCCTTTCAGTAATCTTATTTCAGCAATTAAAACAATACTCCTTATCAACAGGTTTGTTTATACTGGGGGAATGAAATTGAAATTCAAAAAATGGAACCACCCCCTATTGGTAAATTTGTTAATGATTTGATTTTGCTCCATGGTTTCTCTCCCCATATTACCTGTGCCATGCTGAGAAAAGAGACATATAGTGGCAACATCTTCCCTTTGTCAGATTCCCAGTCAGACAAAGGTCAATGGAGGAGCCTTTGAATGGGTGACACTGGGACAAGGCCTGCTGAAGGGTATTACACTCAGCAGTTTGGTCTTGTGTTTCCATTACAATCATGTCCAGCTGAAAGGGAGCAGGGGTTGAATGGAGCTCCTGTACTTTTCCACTGTTCCCTCCCTCCCTCTTTACATCTCTCTCTACAATACTCACTCCTTTAAATCAAATTCTATTTGACACGTGCCGAATACAACAGGTGTATGGACCTTACAGTGAAATGCTTACTTACTAACCAACAGTCCAGTTTCAAAACAAATATGGATAAGAATAAGAGATAAAAGTAACAAGTAATTAAAGAGCAGCAGTAAAAAATAACAATATATACAGGGGGTGCCAGTACAGAGTCAATGTGCGGGGGCACCAGTTAGTTGAGGTAGTATGTACATGTAGGTAGAGTTATTAAAGTGACTATGCATAGATGACAAGGGGGGGGGGGTGCAATGCAAATAGTCAAGGTAGCAATTTGACTAGAGGTTCAGGAGGAGTCTTATGGCTTGGGGGTAGAAGCTATTTAGAAGCCTCTTGTACCAAGACTTGGCGCTCCGGGTACCGCTTGCCGTGCAGTAGCAGAGAGAACAGTCTGACTAGGGTGGTTTGACCATTTTTAGGGCCTTCCTCTGCCTAGTATAGAGGAAAGGGTGCATACTTTCTCCTAACTAAGTACAGTACATGCCGACTCATTCTCTCTCCCACTCTTATCTCTCTATCTCTATGAGACAGTAAGAAGATATAACCAATTTGCACCTTTCCAACAGTCAGCCACCATGCTGTTTGGTCTCTCCTGTCTCCATAGTGTTATGTTAATTTATGCAGTTGCAGATTTGGCTCATAGTCATGACAATGGTGGCATGTTGACATCGCATACTATACTGGATAACATTTAACCCCCCCTCACACAGTACTGTCTCTGGGAAGCAGGCTGAGATCTTACCAGGGATTACAGCCTGGGTCATTAGCATTGGGTAATTACAGTGCCTTGCGAAAGTATTTGGCCCCCTTGAACTTTGCGACCTTTTGCCACATTTCAGGCTTCAAACATAAACATAAAGATATAAAACTGTATTTTTTTGTGAAGAATCAACAACAAGTGGGACACAATCATGAAGTGGAACGACATTTATTGGATATTTCAAACGTTTTTTAACAAATCAAAAACTGAAAAATTGGGTGTGCAAAATTATTCAGCCCCCTCAAGTTAATACTTTGTAGCGCCACCTTTTGCTGCGATTACAGCTGTAAGTCGCTTGGGGTATGTCTCTATCAGTATTGCACATCGAGAGACTGACGTTTTTTCCCATTCCTCCTTGCAAAACAGCTCGAGCTCAGTGAGGTTGGATGGAGAGCATTTGTGAACAGCAGTTTTCAGTTCTTTCCACAGATTCTCGATTGGATTCAGGTCTGGACTTTGACTTGGCCATTCTAACACCTGGATATGTTTATTTTTGAACCATTCCATTGTAGATTTTGCTTTATGTTTTGGATCATTGTCTTGTTGGAAGACAAATCTCTGTCCCAGTCTCAGGTCTTTTGCAGACTCCATCAGGTTTTCTTCCAGAATGGTCCTGTATTTGGCTCCATCCATCTTCCCATCAATTTTAACCATCTTCCCTGTTCCTGCTGAAGAAAAGCAGGCCCAAACCATGATGCTGCCACCACCATGTTTGACAGTGGGGCTGGTGTGTTCAGGGTGATGAGCTGTGTTGCTTTTACGCCAAACATAACGTTTTGCATTGTTGCCAAAAAGTTCAATTTTGGTTTCATCTGACCAGAGCACATTCTTCCACATGTTTGGTGTGTCTCCCAGGTGGCTTGTGGCAAACTTTAAACAACACTTTTTATGGATATCTTTAAGAAATGGCTTTCTTCTTGCCACTCTTCCATAAAGGCCAGATTTGTGCAATATACGACTGATTGTTGTCCTATGGACAGAGTCTCCCATCTCTGCAGTTCATCCAGAGTGATCATGGGCCTCTTGGCTGCATCTCTGATCAGTCTTCTCCTTGTATGAGCTGAAAGTTTAGAGGGACGGCCAGGTCTTGGTAGATTTGCAGTGGTCTGATACTCCTTCCATTTCAATATTATCGCTTGCACAGTGCTCCTTGGGATGTTTAAAGCTTGGGAAATCTTTTTGTATCCAAATCCGGCTTTAAACTTCTTCACAACAGTATCTCGGACCTGCCTGGTGTGTTCCTTGTTCTTCATGATGCTCTCTGCGCTTTTAACGGACCTCTGAGACTATCACAGTGCAGGTGCATTTATACGGAGACTTGATTACACACAGGTGGATTGTATTTATCATCATTAGTCATTTAGGTCAACATTGGATCATTCAGAGATCCTCACTGAACTTCTGGAGAGAGTTTGCTGCACTGAAAGTAAAGGGGCTGAATAATTTTGATTTTGATGTTTTTGATTTGTTAAAAAAGTTTGAAATATCCAATAAATGTCGTTCCACTTCATGATTGTGTCCCACTTGTTGTTGATTCTACACAAAAAAATACAGTTTTATATCTTTATGTTTGAAGCCTGAAATGTGGCAAAAGGTCGCAAAGTTCAAGGGGGCCGAATACTTTCGCAAGGCACTGTACATTCTAGCCAGATACCATGTTAATTCTATGCTATTTAATACTATATTAGTCACTAGTTTGTAAGATTTTTTTCAGTCAGCACAACCCAATATGAACCAAATGGTGGTATTTAACAACACAGGCGCTTATAACAAGCTCAGCAGACTAACGGACTCAGCAGACTAACGGACTCAGCAGGCTAACGGACTCAGCAGTTTGATATTGTGCTTGTTAATGTGGAGCCTTAACAGTCAGCACAACCTAATATGAACCAAATGGTGGTATTTAACAACACAGGCGCTTATAACATTGGGCCATTTAAACCCCCCCTTTAATAAAAGTCTGTTTCCCCCAGCACTCCTCAGTATTACTGGGGGCTTCACAGAGGCTAATAGGCTCAGCAGGCTAACAGCCTCAGCAGGCTAACAGGCTCAGCAGGCTATCAGACTCAGCTGACTAACGGGCTCAGCAGACTAACGGGCTCAGCAGACTAACGGACTCAGCAGGCTAACAGGCTAGGCAGGCTAACAGGCTAGGCAGGCTAAAAGGCTAACAGACTCAGTAGGCTAACAGACTCAGGAGGCTAACAGGCTCAGCAGGCTAACAGCCTCAGCAGTCTAACAGGCTAACAGGTTCAGCAGGCTAACGGGCTAACTCCCACCTATCTTTTCGATTACCAGACCCTTCCTGTCTCGGGAAATACAAACTATAATGCAAGCAAGCACTTGCTATTATTTCCGTGTGTGTGTGTGTGTGCCTGTGTCTAGAGTGGGGGGGGGGGGGGGGGGGGGGGCTTGACTATCTAAATAGACTTGATCTAACTAAAAACAGCACCTAGAATAATATCCATACTATGCATAGGAACAAATGATTCATCAGAAAGGGATTAAGAACAATCAATAAAGTGATCAGGTCAAGGTATGGCTTTTTTTCATAGGGAGTATCAGATGGTGTTTTGTGTGTGTTAGATTTAAAGTGTGTATGCATCGGGGGTGGGTACTGGCAGGACTTGATTTGGTTTGGCTGGATCAGAACTCACATAAAGGTTCAAATGAAATGAGGGGAAAGACCCTAGAATGCCATAATAAGCAGGCGTTGGCATTGGCTATATTTAGCCTGTACAGATGCCACAGTTCCTGACCTCCCCCACTGTTATTGATCTTCACACACACAGCCTCTATCCCACTACCCCCGCATCCACAGACACACACATAAGCACACGCAGACTCCCCCCACCCAGAATCTGTAAGAAAGGGGACTTCCTGCTTGGATGAGCCATGGCAGGAGTGAATTGGTGTGTTGAGAGACAGAGAGAGGCATCAGCGGGCTCCTTTACATGATGAAAGACTGAGTGGATTTAACCCTCCTTCAGCTGGAGAAGAAACATAACTTCCAGAGCTGACAGGATAGGACTAACATGCGGAAAGGGAGCAGATACAGTAGCCCCTCCCTTCCCTGAAAAGACAACACATAAGAGACAATAGGAAACATGAGAGAAATGTTCCCAGAGAATTCGTAAACGGAACAACTCAGCTTATGGCTATGTTATATTATTGTTATGGCTATGTTATATTATTGTTAAACCACTAGACAATCGATCACAATGACTATCACATGCCAAGATAACCATTATCAAACACAAAGGGCCCAGCAAAGAGCTCTTGATCTGGTTGTCTCTAGAATAGCAGGGCCGGCTCCAGGCATAAGCGACATAAACAGTCACTTACACAAGGTGCAAGTTCGAAATTTGGTTGTGCATTAGCAGTTTTTCTCTTGTTCTGTCAGTCAATGACAGTCACTCAATTAGCCATGTCAGCTAACAATTTTTAGATTGGTAAGTTAGTCTAGCCAGTTATCTAAAATTGTAGTAATCATGGCCGAATACCGACCGGGCACGTGCCCAGGGGCCCTGGCCGCCAGGTGGCCCCCAATGATTTTGTTAGTCACTCAGTCAGATATGGTAAAATCTGTACAACTGCAGAAGACTTGGTAACCATGGTAGCACTGAGTGATGGGTCATACAGGTGTAGTATCTTAATCACTCTTTTGTTGCTGAGAATTGGAAACGCAGATGAGCTTAGTGTTTGACATAAATTCAATGAAAACCCACACTAACACAGGGTTATATTAACAGTTTTGCAATTTCCATGTAGCCTACCCATTGACTGAGAACATTGCTAAGGTTTGAGTCATCTACAAAGTCCAAGGACATGATAGTTAGTAGGACTGACTGAATGGATTGGTTTGGGTCTGTAAATGAATAACTACAATTTCCTTCACCATTAACTTACACTTGAAAAGGGATTTGTATCAAAATGAAACACTGATGACTCTTGCATGGCACGTATAATTTCAAATATTAATTGAAAGGTAGTACAGGCTGATATGAATTCAAATTAGGTGAAATAAAGTGAAACTGTGTTAGGTTTGGAAAGGTAGTCAAAAATTGGCTAACCCAGGGGTTTAACACTGCCCAGTAGAGTAATCTTAACCTCTCCTCCAACACATAAACAATGCTGACTGGGGACAAAACCTTTTCCAGATGGGCCACAGACACAGACCACAGATCAATACATATCTAACCCCACTCAGCAGTACACAACAGCACTCAACTACACATACCAATACCCACTCTACTACGTTCACATTAACACACATTGAAATATGGCGAAATACTCTGAAAACATGTGAACAGTCCTCAAATATGTATTCACAAATTCATGAAAATTAATTGATTATTCAACAAAATACGCAAACATATTTGGAATAACAGATATAAGCACACAATCCCCTGCGACTATCAAGTCATTTATTGTATTACATATATGTATATCTTGGAAAGTACAGCACCAACAAAAGTGACAAACTGGTCACAATATCATTACATAATGGGTTTCCGAAGAAGAAAATACGAAACTAAGAAAATGATTTGACAAAACCATTGATTAGCCCTTCAACTAAATGCTAGTCTGTTCTCTCATTTATACATGCTGATGTAAGGTTGCTTAAAGTATGGGCCATAAAGGCTATAGACCCAACCCCTTTCACTCTCCCATCCTCTCTTACCTTCCCATGTATCCATTTCATGCTTCTCCCAGTTTGCCGGGACGCCATTCATGCACAGATTCCGCTAAAGAAAAGCCACAGGGCAAGGGAGCCTCATGACTCTTGTCCTTCTCTCTCTCTGTCTCTGTCTCTCTGTCTCTGTCTCTCTCTCTCTCTGACAGACAACCTCTTCCGTCTACAGACTGTCCTCTCTCTGAGCATAGACTCCTAAGCCAACACCACTGGTCACTTTACTGCCTGGTCACATGACCACAGAGTTCAAGCCCTGGGGTCACAGCTTGGCTTGAGGTCCAATGATGGTTAGGGGTTATCTGAGTGGAACTGATGGTCCTATTTTCTCTGCTGTTGAACAATGCTCCCCCTGGCCAAATTAGCCTCCCCTCCCTCTGCCTCTGGCACTTTCCACAGAGGACCAACGTGCACGTCCAAGCATAAACACAGGTTCAAGCTGACAACACACACTGACATTAACTAATCGAGTCATTTCGTCAAAAGAAGGCCAATAGAGTTAACCAAGGTGTCAGTGCTAGGTAGCAAACCAGGAACAGTGCACTGGAAAAAAACAGAGCCACTAGATAATGCTTAACAAGTGTAAGATATTAATGATAATTATGTGTTCCTGCAGGTGATCACAATAATGATCCACCATATATTGTCACAAAATGAACCCACAAAGCAACATACAGCCAATCAAACAGTTCACCAATGAATTGCTTGGTATAGTGTACTGCCATAACTAGTTCTAAGTGAATTATTTTGTCTTTGTCTTTGTTTTAATGCTTTACCATCCGATGGATTTTCCTCCTTCATCCCTACAGTGTCCTCTCCAGGAAGCCATGTTATGAAGTGTCCAGTTCTGAACCAGTGGACCACGTACTCTACTGTTACCCTGTACCCTCCTCTCCTGGGGACCTCACACTACCGGTCACCCTTGTCCTGTCCAGTCAGGTCTCAGCCCACCGTCCTGAGCTCCACCCTGCTAATACCGCAGCCACTTGTTCACTCTCCCACAGCCCCACAGGCTCACGACCCACAGCCCACCCCCAATGTCGATGCTAATGAACTACCTCAGTAAGTCACATATAAGAGGCTTAACACATTCAAATGTCATAGAGGATAGGGAGAGACTGATAGAGAGGCAGGATACAAGGACAGAGACATTCAAATTTTTAGCATGTTTAGGTGGGGTGGATAGTGACCATTGTTCACAGTAGTAGTAGTACTAGTATCAGAAATAGTAGTAGTAAAATAGCAGATTGCTGATCCATCAACAGACCTGCTCTAGTATTGTAGTAGCCAGAGACAAGTCTCGCCGTCTCCCAGATTACAGTAATGTCGAGGTATTCGAGGTAATATGTACATGTAGGTAGAGTTATTAAAGTGACTATGCATATGCTTCCTTTCCTCTTTACCATAGCCACTGCCCAAGCCTGAAGCGGGGTTGTTTCATACGCATACAGTCCACACTCAAGGTTTCCAAACGGCCAAACATTCAATGACATCCAGGAAATGAAAAGGAAATGATTCTCCAATCAACTTAAAGCATAGATTACTTGATATGGAAAATACATCATACTGTCTGTCTGTCTGTCTGTCTGGTCCAAAAACTATACCGCTCCCGCGTCTAGCAAGGACTCCTCCCCCCGAAGGCGCAACTTCCTGCCTTTATCCTAACACACTTACCACAGTACAATGAATGGGCAAGGGGGGGGGGGGGGGGGGGGGGGGGGGGGTCAAAAACGAAATTACACTAACAACAAATAAATATATCTCAATCAGGTAAATCTAAATCATAAAGGTACGTACCTAATATTTCATCGTATACATTAATATTTAATATATTTACACAAATGTACATGGAGCTCGGTATGTTCAGTCTTTTATACAAATATGTCCAAATCGGCTCCAACAGCATATATAATAATAGAGAGTAGCAGCAGCATAGAAGAAGGTGAGGGGTTGGGGCAATCCAAATAGTCCGGGTTTCCATTTGATTCGCTGTTCAGCAGTCTTATGGCTTGGGGGTAGAAACTGTTTTAGAAGCCTCTTGGACCTAGACTTGGTGCTCTGGTACTGCTTGCTGTGCCGTAGCAGAGAGAACAGTCTATGACTAGGGTGGTTGGAGTCTATGACAATTTTTAGGGCCTTCCTCTGACACCGCCAGATATAGAGGTCCTGGATGGCAGGAAGCTTGGCCCCGGTGATGTACTGGGCCGTACACACTACCCTCTGTAGTGCCTTGCGGTCGGAGGCCGAGCAGTTGCCATACCAGGCAGTGATGCAACCTGTCAGGATGCTCTCGATGGTGCAGCTGTAAAACCTTTTGAGGATCTAAGGACCCATGCCAAATCTTTTCGGTCTCCTGAGGGGGAATAGGTTTTGTCGTGCCCTCTTCACGACTGTTTTGATGTGCTTGGACCATGTTAGTTTGTTGGTGATGTGGACGGCAAGGAACGTGAAGCTCTCAATCTGCTCCACTACATTGACGGGGCGTGCTCGGTCCTCCTATTCATGTAATCCACGATCATCTCCTTTGTCTTGATCACGTTGAGGGAGAGGTTGTTGTCCTTGCACCACATGGTCAGGTCTCTGACCTCCTCCCTATGGGCTGTCTCATCGTTGTCGGTGATCAGGCCTACCACTGTTGTGTCATCAACAAACTTGATGATGGTGTTGGAGTCGTGCCTGGCCATGCAGTCATGAGTGAACAGGGAATACATGAGGGGAATGAGCACGCACCCCTGAGGGGCCCCCATGTTGAGGATCAGCGTGCCTGATGTGTTGTTACCTACCCTTACCACCTGGGGGCATCCCAACAGGAAGTTCAGGATCCAGTTGCAGAGGGAAGTGTTAAGTCCCAGCGTCCTCAGCTTCATAATGAGCTTTGAGGGAACTATGTGTTGAACGCTGAGCGGTAGTCAATGAATAGCATTCTCACATAGGTGTTCCTTTTGTCCAGGTGTGAAAGGGCAGTGTGGAGTGCAATAGAGATTGCATCATCTGTGGATCTGTTGGTGCAGTATGCAAATTGGAGTGGGTCTAGGGTTTCTGGGATAATGGTGTTGATGTGAGCCATGACCTTTCAAAGCGTTTCATGGTTACAGACGTGAGTGCTACGGGTCGGTAGTCATTTAGGCAGGTTACCTTAGTGTTCTTGGGCACAGGGACATGGGGGTCTGCTCGAAACATGTTGGTATTACAGACTGGATGGATTGTGGGTTTACTAATACGTTAGTTGTATTGTGTGGACTATAACATTAATATGGTGACAATGGTGTAGGCTGTGTAGCGGTTAGCAGTTATGGGAAGAAGGTTTGGCTTGGAGAGGTTTTTGTGCCTGGTCATAGACAGCTGTTGTGAATCAACAAGTGAAGGGGAAATATGAGAGGATGAGAGTGCATAGATGCGAGAAGAAATTATGCAGCAAGCAAAGTGATGATGCTGCATATGGCTGCTATGAACTTCAACTGTCTATGCGTGTGATCAGGGTTGTATTCATTCCGCCGGTTCTGTTGAAAAAGTTTCATAAACAGAAGCAAATGGAACGAAATGGGAGGGACCTATCAGAATTTGTTTACTGGCAAAATGGAAAGTTTTGCAAATGTTTGGACTAATGATTACACCCCAGATCAGCTAGATGCAGCAAGAGTGTGCAAGGCGGTATTGAATGTGTCACTGTCTGTCACCTTGACTACTCCAATTTGTCTCTCGACCTGTGCACCTACGTTATAAACGTTCAGTTGTAGGCTAGGTTGTAGCAACCTCATAATGAGTATAGGGCAAATTCAAGAATCATGTAGTAGCCTAAACCTATTGATGTTACATTGAGCTGGGTGAATGGAATATGAATGACAGTCATCCAATATGCTGTAATAGAAATGCTCATAAAAATCCTTCTCCCTAATATTGAACAGCACCGACCACCACTAGTTTATATGCACTAATCACAACTCTCTGAACTCATATTCAGTAAAATGGTGGTTGTTTGTGTTATTGCACTATTATTTCATATGATAGAAATACAGACAGTGCACCATTCTACACTTTAAGATAAGCACGGGACAGACAGATGCCATACATATGTTTTTGGCAAGTCTGTACGTCTGGAGGAAATGTCATGTTTTGAAGGGCATAACCTCAGTTTGTCGATGCTAATAGGAACCCAAGCCTGATGATGAGGATTGGGGAGCTCGGCCATGGGAACTGGCCAAATGTCACCCTTGACCTCGGCACCTTCATCCCCCCCATGCACATGGCGAAGATAAACAGCAAAATCAGCCATTTTGCCTTTAACCTTGAAGTCACAGCAGACGATGGTGCCTAAAATGACATTGGTTAGTTATCAGGGTGATGTGGAGAGGCGTTATGTTCTACAACAAGCCCTGAGGCCCAGGTCAGGTAGAGGCTACCCCTAAATGTCTCATGGATGTCCCAGGGCTTGTGTAGTTGGTCATGTAAATCCCAAACAATCCTACTCTATCTGGTTGAACACTGAAGGAGGTTATAAACAGTGAGATCTACAAACCCCACAAACCTGTTGGATGCATTTACTGTTCGTTTTGGTTGTGTTTCAGATTACTTTGTGCCCAATAGAACTGAATGGTAAATAATGTATTGTGTCATTTTGGAGTCCCTTTTATTGTAAATAAGAATAGACTATGTTTCTAAACAATTCTACATTAATGTGGATGTTACCATGGTTATGGATAATCCTGAATGAATTGTGAGTAATGATGAGTGAGAAAGTTACAGACGCACCAATATCATAGACATGCTAACCTCTCACCATTACAATAACAGGGAAGGTTAGCATGTCTTGGGGGTATGATGTTGGTGCGTCTGTAACTTTCTCACTCATCATTATTCACGATTCATTCAGGATTACGGATTATCCATAATCATGGCTGCATCCACATTAATGTAGAAGTGTTTAGAAACATAGTCTATTCTTGGTCCTTTGTAGCTCATTTGTTAGAGCATGGTGCTTATAACACCAGCGTCGTGGGTTCAATTCCCACAACCACCCATATGTCAAATGTATGCATGACTGTAAATTGCTTTGGATAAAAGCGTCTGCTATATGTTATTATTATGAATAGAAATAACCATATTTCTCCAAAAATATTACACGTTTCGGGGAATAGAAATTGGCAAAAGTCAAATCAAGGAGAAAAATTATTTTAAAATTACACTTTATCTATGAAGATGAATACAAATAACCATAAGAAATATAGGAGATACATGTACCACAAAACAAAGATCAGGACTTAACAACAGTGATCATGTCAAGTTGTTTACCTTTATTTAACTAGGCAAGTCAGTTAAGAACAAATTCTTATTTTCAATGACAGCCTAGGGACAGTGGGTTAACTGCCTGTTCAGGGGCAGAACGACAGATTTGTACCTTGTCAGCTCAGGGGTTTGAACTTGCAACCTTCCAGTTACTAGTCCAACGCTCTAACCACTAGGCTACCCTGCCTAGTGGGGAGAATCTATAGTTAGTTTTTTTTTGCATTTCCCTAAACATTAGATTAACAAAGGGATGTATATCAAATCAATCATAGAACACATTACATTTTACAGAACAGACCTTTGTGAATTTAAAAACTACTGCCAACAAAACTCTCTGTTTCGACCAGTAAAGTCATAGACAACCATTTTGTGTCATACAAGTAATGGATGAAGATACAATACCCCTAACTTCCTAGCCATTTGGGCCCTTACAGAACATACAGTAGAAGAAGGCTTGTCACACACACATGCACACGCACGTACACACACACACACACACACACACACACACACACACACACACACACACACACACACACACACACACACACACACACACACACACACACACATTCCACAGTGTCCAGCTGGCAGTGATTCAGGGGTGGTGAAACGCACACATTATTTATCAGTGTAATTCCAGCTAACGCAAGTTAAGTGGTAACACACTGGCTTTAGGAACACTGCAATACTAAACAGTATTGAGTGAGAGACATTCATATTCTGTTACAGGACATAAATGGTTAGTACGAGTGCCTATTAAATAACCTGGGAAACAAAATCAGTTTTCGGGTGGCAACCCTAAACACAGTAAAAACAACAACAACATGATGTCATATTACGTAAGCAGAGGAAGAGAGGGAGGGCCATTTAGCGCTGCAGGGAACCCAACACATGATGTCATATTACGTAAGCAGAGGAGAAGAGGGAAGGGTCATTTAGCGCTGCACGGAACCCAACATGTGATGTCATATTACGTAAGCAGAGGAGAAGAGGGAAGGGCCATTTAGCGCTTCAGAGAACCCAACACATGATGTCATATTACGTAAGCAGAGGAGAAGATGGAAGGGCCATTTAGCGCTTCAGGGAACCCAACACATGATGTCATATTACGTAAGCAGAGGAGAAGAGGGAAGGGCCATTTAGCACTTCAGGGAACCCAACACATGATGTTATATTATGCAAGCAGAGGAAGAGAGGGAGGGCCATTTAGCGCTGCAGGGAACCCAACACATGATGTCATATTACGTAAGCAGAGGAGAAGAGGGAAGGGCCATTTAGCGCTGCACGGAACCCAACACATGATGTCATATTACGTAAGCAGAGGAGAAGAGGGAAGGGCCATTTAGCGCTGCAGGGAACCCAACACATGATGTCATATTACGTAAGCAGAGGAGAAGAAGGAAGGGCCATTTAGCGCTGCGTGGAACCCAACACATGATGTTATATTATGCAAGCAGAGGAAGAGAGGGAGGGCCATTTAGCGCTGCAGGGAACCCAACACATGATGTCATATTACGTAAGCAAAGGAGAAGAGGGAAGGGCCATTTAGCGCTGCAGGGAACCCAACACATGATGTCATATTACGTAAGCAGAGGAGAAGAGGGAAGGGCCATTTAGCGCTGCAGGGAACCCATCGCATGATGTCATATTACGAAAGCAGAGGAAGAGAGGGAGGGCCATTTAGCGCTGCAGGGAACCCAACACATGATGTAATTTACGTAAGCAGAGGAGAAGAAGGAAGGGCCATTTAGCGCTGCGGGGAAACCAACACTGGGGTTGGTCTTTACAGCCTCAACATGACCAGACTTCAGAGGATTCACCAGCAGAGGGAGACAACAAAAACTAATGAGCCATCTCAGGTCCACTCACTCACTCACTGACTCACTCACTCACTCACTCAGTGGACCAAGAGACAGATAACTCCAACGTGAACCAACTCGCTCTTATACAAACAAAGACATGAATAGGCACCACCATTATACAATCTCTTCCACCTATGATCACCTACAGCAGACAGGTATACCGTGCTAGAGACAGAACCTATGATAACCTACAGCATACAGGCATACCGTGCTAGAGACAGAACCTATGATAACCTACAGCAGACAGGTATACCGTGCTAGAGACAGAACCTATGATAACCTACAGCAGACAGGTATACCGTGCTAGAGAGACAGAACCTATGATAACCTACAGCATACAGGTATACCGTGCTAGAGAGACAGAACCTATGATAACCTACAGCATACAGGTATACCGTGCTAGAGACAGAACCTATGATAACCTACAGCAGACAGGTATACCGTGTTAGAGACAGAACCTATGATAACCTACAGCAGACAGGTATACCGTGCTAGAGACAGAACCTATGATAACCTACAGCATACAGGTATACCGTGCTAGAGACAGAACCTATGATAACCTACAGCAGACAGGTATACCGTGCTAGAGAGACAGAACCTATGATAACCTACAGCATACAGGTATACCGTGCTAGAGAGACAGAACCTATGATAACCTACAGCATACAGGTATACCGTGCTAGAGACAGAACCTATGATAACCTACAGCAGACAGGTATACCGTGCTAGAGAGACAGAACCTATGATAACCTACAGCAGACAGGTATATCGTGCTAGAGACAGAACCTATGATAACCTACAGCAGACAGGTATACCGTGCTAGAGACAGAACCTATGATAACCTCCAGCAGACAGGTATACCGTGCTAGAGAGACAGATGATGACAGGGAATGAGCCCAGCTCACAGACACAGTGTTTGAGGGTTTTAGTCTGGCTTTTACCATAAGCCTTGGATCAAACAACACACACTGCTTATTTCAGAGAGGAGCATTGCTGTCTCTATTATAGGGAATAGTATCACTAGTATAAAATAATATAACCTCACTAAATGTGTGGCTTTGGAGGTTTATGATTGGTAAAAATATATGGAAAGCTATTGTCTTCCCCATGATGTGATAAACCATTTTCTGATGGTTCAATTTATATATGTTAAACCAGGCTGGACTAGTCTTGATCCTTACCTACACCACATTCAGTAGGTTAGGCCTACAACACCGTGTTCTATAAATAAAGCAAGGCCCCCCACTCAAACCACTAAAAAACAGAGATAGTCTCGACATCAAGCGTTTGGGCTGTCTGGAGTTCAGGAGCAGAGGGGTTTGTGTGTTTTTAAGGATGAGACATCAAGACGTTGTTTTCTTCTCTCAGCCAACATGATAATGACAGGTTTCACAGACAGAAGGGTGCAGATCTCTGTCTGCTACTCCTCCTCCAAAAGGAGTCTGCTGTGGACTGTGGTCCTGGAGCCTGCCAAATTACAGTGTGATCCTCCCTCGCTTCCCTGTCCCTCTCCTCTCTTTCTATCTGTTTTGCTCGCTTTCCTGTCCCTCTTCTCTCTCTGTCTATCCTTCACTCACCTTCCATCATGTTTCTTTTCTCTCACTCGTCTCTCCCTCACTTGCCATGTCTCTTTTCTCTGTCTCTATAATCCTCATTAGCATTAGGAAGCTGTTTTGCCCCTCTATTCTCAGTCTGCCTATCCCTCACCCATAGTTCTTCAGTGTTCAGCCCTATGAGTATTCCCAGCATTCTATGAATGATCATGTTCACCTCAGTTAGAAATCTCCTAGACTGAACCCACCTGGGGACTCATAAGAATCCTCTTAGAGTCTCAATTCCAGAATGACCGGCTAGTATTCAATTTGGCCTCAGCTAAATCACACATACTAGCCACACTGAATTTGCTTGACTGTGATAAAATGTCAGAGTTTAAGTGTCTCAGAGCATTTCAAACGTGCCTGTTAAGAAAGCATGCATTGGAGTTACATTCCAGTCTACTTTTCATGTGTCTTCATGATAACATCTATAGAACCCATATGACATTCTTTGTGGTTGTGAACAGTGGTGGTTCCTACAGTATCTAGTTCATTCCTGCCCCCTCCCCCTCTCTAGCTTATGCTCTCTCTTCCCCCATCTAGCTCATTCCCTCTTTCCTTGTCTCCCTCATCCAACACTTCCCCAATGTACTTTCCTCCCTTCCCCTTCTCCATCCATCCATACCTCTATCTCTTCTCACACCCCCTCTCCTCTCTCTCGTTCTCCTCTCGCTCTCCTCCTTTTCCGTCCAGCCCTCCTCTTCTTGCTCCAGAACTGTCAGATGGCATTAATTCCTTTCACGCTCATCGCCTGTAAGAATAACAGCCGTGAACCTCGCCGAACAGCGCCATTCTCCTGCTCCAGTTAGCTTTACACTCAGACCAGCCTGCCTGCCTCGCAAACACCAACATTATTCATGTTGTGGCCCTTGCTTACACAACATGCCTCACTAAAGGGCAAAGTTAAGCTGAATCTTAGTGGAAGAGGTCATGTTCTTGATGTAAAAAAAACTAAATAAATGTATATTGTATAATCAGGCCCTGCACCTTCATTATTAGCTTATGTCACCAACTGTAGCATGGACCTTCAACTAAAGTAATGCAAATAATGTAAGAAAAAAGGAGCCATACAGATGTAAAATCTTAATTTGACAGTTGTTTTGTAAAACAATTCTGCAGCAGGAGGATTAGATAAATCTATATATTTTTTAAATACTTCATACTTTCTAACAATAAATACATTTTGATAGGCTACAGTAGTCTATAGTTAAGATATACTTCTACGTCGTAGTGGAGACCAAATCACGAGGCTCATTCAAATTTCCTGCAGCGCAGGAAAATTCTCAGCGACAACAGTGATCAAATTAACAACATATACCTGTATATTTACTGTTATGACAGAGATATTAAGCAAAATGTTGAAGTAGCTCTTGAAAGCTCCAAGCATAGCATTGTATGTATGTTCGTCCTATGAAGCCAACAGAGTGAACATATTAAAGGCTATAAAAGATACACGATACAGTGCATTCGGAAAGTATTCAGACCCCTTGACCTTTTCCCAATCTTTTTACGTTACAGCCTTATTCTAAAATTTATTTTTTTAAATACAAAAAAACTCAGCAATCTACACACAAAAGCCCATAATGACCACGCAAAAACAGTTTATTAGAAAGAAATCTGTGAAAATAAGCATTTTTCTAGGGCTGGCCATGCTTTCCACCTGCCTAACCCTACCCCGGCCAGCATCTCAGCCCCCCCCCTGCAGCAATCCCCCTCTTCAAAGGGGGAGACACTCTAGACCCAAACTGTTATAGACCTATATCATCCTGCCCTGCCTTTCAAAAATATTTCAAAAGCCAAGTTAATAAACAGGTCACCAACCATTTAGAATCCCACCGTACCTTCTCCGCTATGCAATCTGGTTTCAGAGCTGGTCATGGGTGCACCTCAGCCACGCTCAAGGTCCTAAACGATATCATAACCGCCATTGATAAAAGACAATATTGTGCAACTACGTATCTTCATCGGCTGGTTCACCAACTATTTCTAAGACAGAGTTCAGTGTGTCAAATCGGAGGGCCTGTTGTCCGGACCTCTGGCAGTCTCTATGGGGGTGCCACAGGGTTATATTACCGAGCTGACGCTTTTCTCTGTATATATCAATGATGTCGCTCTTGCTGCTGATGATTCTCTGATCCACCTCTACGCAGACGACACCATTCTGTATACATCTGGCCCTTCTTTGGACACTGTGCTAACAAACCTCCAAACAAGCTTCAACGCCATACAACACTCCTTCCGTGGCCTCCAACTGCTTTTAAATGCTAGTAAAACTAAGTGCATGCTCTTCAACCGATTGTTGCCCGCACCCTCCCACCCGACTAGCATCACTACTCTGGACGGTGGTGGTTCCTACACTGGACGGTTCTGACCTAGAATATGTGGACAACTACAAATACCTAGGTGTCTGGTTAGACTGTAAACTCTCCTTCCAGACTCACATTAAGCATCTCCAATCCAAAATTAAATCTAGAATCGGTTTCCTATGTCGCAACAAAGCCTCCATCACTCATGCTGCCAAACATACCCTCGTAAAACTGACTATCCTGCCGATCCTTGACTTCGGCGATGTCATTTACAAAATAGCCTCCTACACTCTACACAGCAAACTGGATGTAGTCTATCACAGTGCCATTAGTTTTGTCACCAAAGCCCCATATACTGCCCACCACTGCGACCTGTATGCTCTCGTTGGCTGGCACTCGCTTCATATTCGTCGCCAAACCCACTGGCTCCAGGTCATCTATAAGTATTTGCTAGGTAAAGCCCCGCCATATCTCAGCTCACTGGTTACCATAGCAACACGCACCCATAGCACGCGCTCCAGCAGGTATATTGCACTGGTCATCCCCAAAGCCAACACTTCCTTTGGCCGCCTTTACTTCCAGTTCTCTGCAGCCAATGACTGCAACGAATTGCAAAAATCTCCCTCTCTAACTTTAAGCATCGGCTGTCAGAGCAGCTTACTGCACCTGTACACAGCAAATCTGTAAATAGCACACACAACTACCTCATCCCCATATTATTACTTACCCTCTTGCGCTTTTGCACCCCAGTATCTCTAATTGCACATCATCATCTGCACATCTATCACTCCAATATTAATGCTAGATTGTAATTATTTTGCCTATATGGCCTAATTATTGCCTACCTCGCTACTCTTCTACATTTGCACACACTGTACATAGATTTTTCTATTTATATTTTCTATTGTGTTATTGACTGTACGTTTGTTTATTTGTAACTCTGTGTTGTTGTTAATGTTGCACTGCTTTGGTTTATTTTTTGCCAGGTTGCAGTTGTAAATGAGAACTTGTTCTCAACTTGCCTACATGGTTAAATAAAGGTCAATTTAAAAAAAAAAAAATACATTGAAGGCCCCCAAGAACAGAGTGGCCTCCGTCATTGTTAAATGGAAGAAGTTTGGAACCACCAAGCCTCTTCCTAGAACTGGCCGCCCGGCCAAACAGAGCAATCGGGGGAGAAGGGCCTTGGTCAGAGATGTGACCAAGAACCTGATGGTCACTCTGAACGAGCTCCAGAGTCCCTCTGTGGGGATGGGAGAATCTTCCAGGAGGAGAACCCTCTCTGCAGTACTCCACCAATCAGGCCTTTATGGTAGAGTGGCCAGATGGAAGCCACTCCTCAGTAAAAGGCACATGACAGCCCTCTTGGAGTTTGCCAAAAGGCACTTAAAGACTCTCAAACCATGAGAAACAAGATTGAACTCTGTGGCCTGAATGCCAAGCGTCACATCTGGAGGAAACCTGGCACCATCCCTACGGTAAAGCATGGTGGTGGCAGCATCATGCTGTGGGGATGTTTTTCAGTGGCAGGGATTGGGATACTAGTCAGGATCGAGGCAAAGATGAACGGAGCAAAGTTCAAAAAGATCCTTGGTGAAAACCTGCTCCAGAGCGCTCAGGACCTCCATCTTCCAACAGGACAATGGCCCTTAGCACACAGTCAAGACAGCGAAGGAGTGGCTTCGGGACAACTCTCTGAATGTCCATGAGTGGCCCAACCAGAGCCTGGACATGAACCCGATCTTACATTTCTGAAGAGTCCTGAAAATAGCTTTGCAGCAACGCTCCCAATCCAACATGACAGATCTTGAGAGGATCTGCAGAGAAGAATGGGAGATACTCCCCAAAAACAGATGTGCCAAGCTTGTAGCATCATACCCAAGAAGACTCAAGGCTGTTATCGCTGCCAAAGGTGCTTCAACAAAGTACTGAGTAAAGGGTCTGAACACTTTTGTAAATGTTATATTTCAGTTTCTTTGTTTTTTTGCTATGTCATTACGGGGTATTGAATGTGGATCGATGAGGAAAAAAACTATTGAATCAATTTTAGAATAAGGCTGTGACCTAACAAAAACTCAGAGTCTGCATACTTTCCGAAGGCAAGGGAATGTGAATGTGCAAGTAGAGATAATGAGGTGCAAAAGAGCAAAGAAATAAATAACAATCTGGGAATGAGGTAGTTGGGTGGGATATTTACTGATGGGCTATGTACAGGTGCAATGATCGGCAAGCTGCTCTGACAGCTGATGCTTAAATGAATTACAAAGTATTTACCACTTTGACATTCTAGACTTACCCTTACAGAAAATGTATCAAACCCCTAAAAAAATACCAGTTAATTATTATAATAATAAAAATGTCCTGTTGGTGTAGGATTATTTTCCTGCTGTAGCAAACTGGCTCAAATTAAGATCCTACATCTGTATAGCAGGATTCTGATTATGTTGCAGTCAGTGTTGTAGTACTCGAGACCTGTCACGGTCTCCGACAACATATTGAGTGTCTCGGTCTTGTCTCGGTGTCATATACATTTGTACTCGGTCTTGACTCGGTCTCAGGAGGTGAGGACTCGTAAAAAAAAAGCTGCATGAGAGCCTATGTACATTATTGAAGGAATCCTGTCTGCGACTCGTCTGCGACTCGTGTGTGCGACTCGTGTGACGACAGTTTTGTACCATAGGGAGGATCCAAACCAATGGCAGTGTAATTACACGTTTGACAAGCAATTCCAAACAAATAAGCAAAACTCTGAGTGGAGAATAGTTTCTCATCACTCAGTCCTTCCTTCCCAAACCTGGCGTTGAGGGCTTAGACTAATCACAGCAGATTAGTTGGAGCTCTGATGGATGCTGAGCTGGCCTGTTAATCATCCCTGTGATGATGACCATAAATCATCTAAAAATGATTATAATATTATTAGCAATATATTTTTACAATCACAGTTAGATGGAATGATCACAGTAGGTCAATGTCATCCAGAATAACAGTTTTGCCTAGTTGACATCTCTTCGCCTCTGTTCCATCAATGTCACAGTAATTCTGCAGTGTTAATACAGTATATATAAGCTCTGCATACTAAGTGAGCGAGGGGTAGGCGGTTACATGAGCGATTTAGCGTTGCTGTGATCTCCAGAGAGCTCTGTGATTTAGATGTAAAATGACAGAGCTGCTGCCTCTCGTTGGGCTACAGTTGGGGAGCTAATGACATACTGTGCCAGGCTAGCGTGACTATAAGCCCAGCCGGGGCAGACGGGAAGTGGCAAGAACATAATTCTGTCATTACATCCTGGCTGCCTGTGTGAGACCTCTAATCAGGTGGGCAGGGATTCAGGATTCATTCAAGCCAGGCTGGTCTGACTGGTTTCAGTCCCTCCAAACCCCTCTCCTCAGTGGTGGAACAACCGATAGTGCATCCCTGACTGGGCCTGGAGGCGGACGCTAAGTGGCTGACGTGGATGATGTCCCAGTCACATTGCTGTGTTCAGCACCTGGAAGGGAGGAATGTAAAAAGCCTCCATGCCTGGTTGGTGGTAGGCTATCCAAGAGTCTGTATCACTGTGATAATCACACAGCCACATCTTTACAATCACATACCTGTTTAAGTGAACTGACTGTTACACAATGACCCGAGAGATAACAACATCTGGACTGGGCTGAGCTTACCTGTTGTTTGCTCTGAATCACTGAGACAAACTGTGCTGGGGTTTACTTTACCAGATGGGAGCTTTATGTGATGAGGTGCCGAAGATGAATCCTGGCAGTTTCTAACATGGTATTATAATTCTCATATACTTCAAGTGTGTTCAGTGACTGAACATGGTTAGAATGGAGGTTCAGGATGATTGATTGTTCAAACGTCAAGTGCAAATAGATTCAATTAAAAAGTGTTTGTGGTACTTACCAAGATTACTGCCATTCATTTCATCTGTAAAACAGACAGAGAAACACAACATATTAATATACAGTAACTAGTACCAATGTAAAAGATCACTAGGCCTATTTCATAGTTTCATTAAAATCAATAGTCTTTCTTACCAAGACCCACATACATTTTCATTCATATTCAGTCAAACTCTGCATCTCCTGACCCCCCCAGTCCCAGCTGATTGGCCATGTTGTGTCTAGCTGTCACATATGGTGTGCTGTACACCCTCTTGGCCAGACAGGCTGGGGCCTGTATGCACGCATTCACAACACATAGGTATGCTATGTCCAGGAGCAGTCAGGAATCGAAAGCACAATGAGTACTACGTGTTCTCACTCTTTATACTTTACGACGAAGACGTATTGAAAACCTAGGCTCTACACAGTCCACACAACGGATCCGACGGAGGTAGTTTTAAGTACTTTTTTGCAGCTGGAGTTTTGGAACGTGACGCAAACAGAGCTCCGTAGCTCCGTTGGCGTAGACTGTGAAATCACTGTGGAGAGCCCTTTACACAGGCCTGCTGTCCTGCCCTTCCTCCTCCATCAGCAGTCCAGAGAAATTCTACTGACATCTTCACATTGACCACTGAAGACAGGTCAGTCTTACAAGGCAAAAATGGTGACATCACCCACCGGAACACAGCACAATAAAATAGGCCACAGCTGTTTAGTTCTTTAGGCTACAAATTAGACTCAATATGTCACAGAGCATCAAATCAGACAGAGAGGCCTATGGAAATGAGCGCTGACTGATCTCCATCGGACTGCACTGACCCTCCTCTTCTTTATGCTTGTTTGGTTTGTTCTGTTTATGTCAGAGGGACAAAGATTTTTTGCTAATTTGCATGAAAAATAAGGGATTATGGAAGTATTTCTACAGCTGCACCATTGAGAGCATCTTGACTGGCTGCATCACCTCTTGGTACGACAACAGCTTGGCATCCGACAGTAAGGCACTACAGAGGGAAGTGCGTACAGCCCAGTACATCACTGGGGCCAAGCTCCCTGTCATCCAGGACCTCTATACCAGACGGTGTCAGAGGAAGACCCTAAAAATTGTCAAAGATTCTAGCCACCCGTCATAAACTCTTCTCTCTGCTACCGCAGGGCAAGCGGTACCGGAGCACCAAGTCTGGGGCAAAAAGGCTCCTGAACAGCTTCTACCCGCAAGCCATAATACTGCTGAACAGTTAATCAAATGGCTACCCAGACTATTTACAATGACCCCCTTTTTTTGCACTGATTCTCCTGCACTGGCTCTATGCACACTGTGGATGTATTTCAAGGCCTATCTTCAAACTCAGTGCCTCTTTGCTTAACATCATGTAAAAGTCAAAAGAAATCTGGCAAGACCTCAGAATAGAAATTGTAGACCTCCACAAGTCTGGTTCATCCTTGGGAGCAATTTCCAAACACCTGAAGGTACCACGTTCATCTGTACAAACAATAGTACGCAAGTATAAACACCATGGGACCACGCAGCCGTCATACCGCTCAGGAAGAAGACGCGTTCTGTCTCCTAGAGCTGAACGCACTTTGGTGCGAAAAGTGCAAATCAATCCCAGAACAACAGCAAAGGACCTTGTGAAGATGCTAGAGGAAACAGATACAAAAGTATCTATATCCACAGTAAAACGAGTCCTATATCGACATAACCTGAAAGGCCGCTCAGCAAGGAAGAAGCCACCGCCATAAAAAAGCCAGACTACGGTTTGCAACTGCACATAGGGACAAAGATCGTACTTTTTGGAGAAATGTCCTCTGGTCTGATGAAACAAAAATAGAACTGTTTGGCCATATTGACCATCGTTATGTTTGGAGGGAAGAGGGGGATGCTTGCAAGCCAAAGAACACCACCCCAACCGTGAAGCAGGGGGGAGACAGCATCATGTTGTGGGGGTGCTTTGCTGCAGGAGGGACTGGTGCACTTCACAAAATAGATGGCATCATGAGAGAGGAAAATTCAGTGGATATATTGAAGCAACATCTCAAGACATCAGTCAGGAAGTTAAAGGTTGGTCGCAAATGGGTCTTCCAAATGGACAATGACCCAAAGCATACTTCTAAAGTTGAGGCAAAATGGCTTAAGGACAACAAAGTCAAGGTATGGAGTGGCCATCACCAAGCCCTGACCTCAATCCTATAAAAATGTTGTGGGCAGAACTGAAAAAGCGTGTGCGAGCAAGGGGGCCTACAAACCTGACTCAGTTACACCAGCTCTGTCAGGAGGAATGGGCCAGAATTCAAGACTGTGGAAGGCTACCCGAAACGTTTGACCCAAGTTAAACAATTTAAAGTCAATGCTACAAAATACTAATTGAGTGTATGTAAACTTCTGACCCACTGATAAAGTGATGAAAGAAATAAAAGCTGAAATAAATCATTCTCTCTACTATTATTCTGACAATTCACATTCTTAAAATAAAGTGGTGATCCTAACTGACCTAAAAGAAGGAATTTTTACTAGGATTAAATGTCAGGGATTGTGAAAAACTGAGTTTAAATGTAGTTGTCTCAGGTGTATGTAAACTTCCAACTTCAACTGTACATTACCACAACTACCTCAACTACCTTGTACCCATGCACATTGACTCGGTACTGGTACTCCTTGTATATACACTCTTAGAAAAAAGGTCTGCGAAAGGGTTCTTCGGCTGTCCCCATAGGAGAACCATTTTTGGTTCCAGGTAGAACCCTTTTGGGTTCTATGTAGAACCCTCTGTAGAAAGGGTTTTACATGGAACCCAAAAAGGGTTCTACCTGGAACCAAAAAGGGTTCTTCAAAGGGTTCTCATATGGGGACAGCCAAAGAACATTTTAGGTTCTACATAGCACAATATTTAATGAGTGTAGCATCATTATTGTTATTTTATTGTGTTACTATTTCATTTTTTTTATTTAGCACATTTTTTGTACTTTTTAACTCTGTATTGTTGGAAAGGGGCTTGTAAGTAAGCGTTTCACGTTCAAATCTACACCTGTTGTATTCGGGGCATGTGACAAATACAATTTGATTTAATTTTAGTATTTGAGTGAAAAGGATAAATTATGGAAGGAGCTGAATTATGAATGGGCACTGGTCAACCACGAGAGGGAGAGAGAGAGAGAGAGAGAGAGAGAGAGAGAGAGAGAGAGAGAGCAACAGGAGAGAAAGATGGGCATGAAGTAGTGAGGGGGACTCTGTGGATGGTGAATACTCACACTAAAAAGATCTGTCACATAAAAATTGTACCTAACCACTTCCATTATCCCTTATCAAAGCATCAATGAATTATTCCAAGGACCTCTTGTGGGCCTTTCCATTGCAAGTTTAACAGCTCCTCTTCCATACAAAGAGGCACAGGCAGAATAGGCAGACTCCCATAATGCTAACATTCTGTGTCAATTAGTATTTTTTTTATTTAACAAGGCAAGTCAGTTACAAACAAATTCTTATTTACAATGACAGCCTAGGAACAGTGGGTTAACTGCCTTGTTCAGGGGAAGAAAGACAGATTTTTACCTTGTCAGCTCAGGGATTCAATCTAGCAACTTTCAGTTACTGGCACAACACTCTAACCACTAGGCTACCTGCCACCCCAAGTATAGAGGAATATAGAGGAACACCTTATGACTCAAGGTTTTCAGATTTTAAATATTTCATTTTTTATACCTTGAAGAACTGTATTCATTCCATACAAGATGCATATATTCTGATATCAGAACACTACTTCTTCCATTATACCCTCTCATTTGAAACAAATAATAGTTCGAAAATGTGTGAAAAGAGAAGAGGAGCGGGAGAAAGAATGGCAGAGATGGGAGTACACTCTTAGAAAAAAGTGTTCCAAAAGGGTTCTTCGGCTGTCCCCATAGGAGAACCCTGTTTGGTTCCAGGTAGAACCCTTTTTGGTTCCAGGTAGAACCCTCTGTGGAACCCAAAAGGGTTCTACCTGGAACCAAAACAGTTCTACCTGCAACCAAAAAGGGTTATTTAAAGGCTTCTCCTATGGGGACAGCTGAAGAACGATTTTAGGTTCTAGAAAGCACCTTTTTTTCTAAGACTGTAGGGGATAGGAAGAGAACGGGAGGGATTGGATGAAAAGAAAAGAGTGGGGGTGAGTATGGAAGAGAGAATGGAGAGAACTGGGAGTGTCCCCCCGAAAGACCTCATTCTCAGACCTCCATTAAGAGACTACAGGCTAAAAATATACTCCTCATGTTGAGCCACCTGGCTTTCCCAAACCAGCTCAATAATTCACAGGCTGCATGAGGGGAGGATCTCTGAAACACAATACAGTTCAATAACCCTGGGAACAAACAAAGACTTTACACAATGACCAACCATCTAACTACTCAACTTACTGAACTAACAGTGAAGGGAATGTGTATTTCATTTGTTGGGTTGGCTTCCCTTTCTTGGGCCTCTGAATTTGCACTATGGAAGACTTAGCTCAACCACATAAAGCAAACCCAGCCAGAATATCTCATCCCATTCTGATGTCAACACCTCACGACACAACTCCTCTCCCCCATGTGACCTACTTGTTGTGTGTATGTACTGACATGTACACTACCGTTCAAAAGTTTGGGGTCATTTAAAAATGTCCTTGTTTTTGAAAGAAAAGCACATTTTTTGTCCATTAAAATAACACCAAATTGATCAGAAATACATTGTAGACATTGTTGTTGTAAATTACTCTTGTTGCTGGAAACAGCTGATTTTTTTATTTATTATTATAATATTTATTTTTTTACCCAATTTCGTGGTATCCAATTGGTAGTAGTTACAGTCTTGTCTAATCGCTGCAACTCTCGTAAGGACACGGGAGAGGCGAAGGTCGAGAGCCATGCGTCCTCCGAAACACAACCCAACCAAGCCACACTGCTTCTTAACATAATGCACATCCAACCCAGAAGCCAGCCACACCACTGTGTCGGAGGAAACACTGGGCCAATTGTGCACCGCCCCATGGGCCTCCCAGTCGCAGCCAGCTGCGACAGAGACTGGGCTCGAACCCAGAATCTCTGGTGGCACAGCTAGCACTGAAAATGGCAGATTTTTAATGGAATATCTACATAGGCGTACAGAGGCCCATTATCAGCAACCATTACTCCTGTGTTCCAATGACACGTTGTGTTAGCTAATTCAAATGTACAATTTTAAAAGACTAGGGGGGTGGAGACAAGCACAAGGACAGGTGAAACAGATCAGGGCGTGACAGCAAAAGTTTTTTTGATGCATGTGGTTTTATTCATTTGGGATCTACAGCATCCCACAAATGTCCCAGAATATGTTTGGAATATTTATTTTTTCGCACAGAAGGACAAGTTGACCAATAGAATAGGTCCGCTTTTGTACTGTGGGGGATAGTAGACTGACATAGGCTAGTGCTTTTGCTGTTTGTTAGGCCTACTCATCTTGTTGGCTGACGAAAAGTAAATGTGGACAGTTCTTCTAACATCTTCAATATGCACCTTGAAATTCGATAAGAGGGACACGCGCAGTCGCGTCCCCGATGTGTCTGTCTTCACTTGTAGCCTACATCGGAACTGTCATGTCTGTGAGAAGGATCCAATCATGTGACGGGAATTGGCTAATAAGAATTTAGATATCTGAGAGTGCCGTGTGAGTGAGAGGTGCTTCGGGCATGGCTGCCGGGAGAAGGGAATTATAATTATTATATTCAGGCCAAGGGCACAACAGCCACTTTGGCTACAAAAGGCATGGATTTTTTAGGGGTCATTACGACCACACAAGGGGGATACCGCCAGGAAATTCTAAGCCTGATGAGAATATTATCAAGTGCTTGTCAATGAGAGACTGATGAAGTGTGTGCAGCATGCATAAGAAACAAAGCAGAGCTCATGCCTCTGAAGCAACTTTTTTCAAATCATTATTGGAGTCACATCATACAGCCCTAGAATCTATACAAAATCGAAACATACAGCCCAATGTTTGCATCACAACTAAAGTGGCATAAATAACTCTAAATTAAACATATAGGAGGACCTGTTTCTTTGTTAACCACTCAACACAGAATAGCCGCATGTGCCAGCCACTCACACTGAAATCGTTTGGAGAAAATATTTTATTGTATTTAGCTATGTTCAATTGTATTCTTCATACTATAAAATAATTTTAAAAACAATGCCACGTAATTCTAAACAAATCTTGTCTGCTAAATAAACTAGTGTAGCCCACAGCCTAACATAAGGACATAAGGACAATTCAGAGAATTATATTCTGTACTTCTGAAATAGACAGCATTTTCTTCATATCATGTTTCTTTAGACCTGCCTAAAATAAATAATTAAATTATTGTGATAGTGTAGGTTACATAACATGGATATATTAGACTAAAATGTAGATGTTCCAAAGGTCTGCATTAGTGGCTTGCTGCTAGGAGATGCTAAACATGTTTATATAACGACACAGGATGAGACCCAGATGAAGACACAGGAGGTAGATGGTTCGAGTCTCTGACATTTATTAATAGACAAGGGGCTGGCAAGAGGCAGGTCGAGGACAGGCAGAAGTTCATAAACAGGGTCAGAGTCAGATAGGTACAGGACGGCAGGCAGGCTCGAGGTCAGGGCAGGCAGCAATGTTCAGAACTGGGAGGACTAGAAAACAGGGACTAGAAAAATAGGAGTATGGAAAAACGCGCTGGTAGGCTTGACGAGACAAGATGAACTGGCAACAGACAAACAGAAAACACTGGTATAAATACACGGGGATAATGGGGACAAATGGGAGACACCTGGTGGGGGGTGGAGACAAGCACAAGACAGGTGAAACAGATCAGGATGTGACTGCCCCCCCCCCCCCCCCCCCCCCCCCCCTCCTTCTTGGGGCGCATACCTGGTTGACCGGGGTGCCGACAGTGAAAGTCAGCGATGAGGGCCGGGTCCAGGATGTCCTTAGCGAGGTCCCTGCACCTCTCCTCCAGGTCATAACCCTCCCAGTCAACCAGGTACTGGAAACCCCTGCCCTGAGGTTGAACACTCAGAAGGCATCTCACCGTGTCAGGATCCATCTGAACGTTCCCTGCAGCGATGACGTATCCCAGAAGAAAGAGTGGAGCAATAGAATTCACACTTCTCCGTTTTCACAAACAACTGATTTCCAGGAGGCGCTGGAGGACTTGTTGGACATGTAGGACATGCTCTTGAGCAGAACGGGAGAAAATAAGGATGTTGTTGAGGTAGACAAACACAAACCGATTCAACATGTCATGGAGTCCATTGTTGACATGGGCCTGGAATATTGAGTCCAAACAGCATAACCAGGTACCCGTAGTGTCCATTAACCGTGTCCACCCATCTCCTACCCGTATCAAAACTAGGTGGTAGGTGTTCTGAAGGTCCAACTTAGAAAAGATAGTTCCCCTCTGGAGAGGCTTGAAAGCTGAAGAGAGGAGTGGTAGAGGGTCAACGGTTCTTTTCACTAATGTCATTGAGGCCCCGGTAGTCAATACATCGATGCAGGGTCTTGTCCTTTTCCACAAAGAAGAAACCTGCGCCGGCAGGGGAGGCAGAAGGACGAATGCTCCCAGCAGCCAGAAAGTCCTCAATGTACTCCTCCATGGCCTTGGTCCCAGGGCCAGGCAGGGAATATAGCTACCCATGAGGCGGTGTGGTGCCCGGAAGGAGGTCAATAGTATAATCGTAGGGACGATGTGGAGGAAGGGAGGTGGCGCAATCCCTGCTGAAAATCTCCAGGAGGTCCTGGTACTCCGTGGGAACAGCTGAGAAATCCAAGGCTTTTCTAAAGACCGCAGGAGGATGTCCTTGGGCAGGCTGCGCCGCCTTAAAACTTCTTGTGACTCTCAAACCCGGGTCCGGGAGCGTGATCATCGCCTGACACTAATTAGCATAACGCAACGGACATAAATCTTCCTAGAAAATCTTCCTATTCTTGAAAATCACAAGTTAAATATATTGGAACACAGCTTAGCCTTTTGTTAATCACCCTGTCATCTCAGATTTTTAAAATATGCTTTACAGCCAAAGCAAGACAAGCATTTGTGTAAGTTTATCGATAGCCTAGCATAGCATTATGCCTTGCTAGCAGCAGGCAACCTTGTCACGAAAATCAGAAAAGCAATCAAATTAAATAGTTTACCTTTGATGAACTTCGGATGTTTTTACTCACGAGACTCCCAGGTAGATAGCCAAAGTTCATTTTTTCCCAAAATATTATTTTTGTAGGCGTTTGTTCTTCGCGTTTGGCTGAGAAATCGCCCGGAAATTGCAGTCACAAAAAGGCGAGAAAAAAATCCAAATTAGCTCCATAATATAACAGGATTCTTGACGTAGTAAAAGTAGCTTTCAGGACCCTTCTGTCCCGGAGAATCAAACACTTTTCTCACCTCCGACACGAAATCCCCCAGACGAAAGCAAATGGCAGATTGTTGCTCCCAAACGGCCGTAGCCCAGGTGAGCACCCTTCCAGACATCAGCATTATGAGATACGCTATCTTCAAAACGAAGAGGGCTGCAGCTCAAAAATGAGGGAGCACTAGGAGTGAAACACCCGGCAGGTTCCAGGATCCCCAGCATAGAGCTCCGGAGGTGGTAAGCGGGGTTCTCGGAATCCGGTGTAGGCTGGACAAGATCACCACTGGTAGGGTGATTACTGAGAGCCCTGGAGGTTTCCGTTCTGACATTTTCCCTGATAGATAGTCCCCGGAATTGCTCTAGTAATAATTTTAAACCCTGGTCATGGCGTTCTGACAAAATATAGAGTCCTTCCATAAGGTTCTAAAGTAGCTCCTTGTGTCTTACAATGCTGGCTCCTTGCAGGCAGACAGCGTTGCAGAGCTGGTCCGAGTCTGCTGGGTCAGTCATGGTCAGTTTGTACTATAACGACGCTGGATGAGACCCAGTTGCAGTCACAGGAGGCAGATGGTTTGAGTCTCTGATATTCATTAATAGACAAGGGGCAGGCAAGAGGCAGGTCGAGGACAGGCAGAAGTTCGTAAACAGGGTCAGTCAGATAGGTACAGCACGGCAGGCAGGCAAGAGGTCAGGGCAGGCAGAATGGTATGGCAGGCGTGCTCAGGGTCAGGGCAGGCAGCAATTTTATTTTTATTTATCCGTTATTTTACCAGGTAAGTTGACTGAGAACACGTTCTCATTTGCAGCAACACCCTGGGGAATAGTTACAGGGGAGAGGAGGGGGATGAATGAACCAATTGTAAACTGGGGATTATTAGGTGACCGTGATGGTTTGAGGGCCAGATTTGGAATTTAGCCAGGACACTGGGGTTAACACCCCTACTCTTACGATAAGTGTCATGGGATCTTTAATGACCTCAAGAGAGTCAGGAGACCGATTTAACGTCCCATCCGAAAGACGGCACCCTACACAGGGCAGTGTCCCCAATCACTGCCCGGGGACATTTTGTTAGACCAGAGGAAAGAGTGCCTCCTACTGGCCCTCCAACACCACTTCCAGCAGCATCTGGTCTCCCATCCAGCAAGCAGTTGTATGCAGGGTGGTATGCTGCTGACAATGGTCAGAACCGGGAGGACTAGAAAACAGGAACTACAGTATGGAAAAACACTCTGGTAGGCTTGACGAGACAAGACGATATATATGTATAAATGTATACTATGGGGATAATGGGGACAAATGGAAGAAACCTGGTGGGGGGTGGAGACAAGCACAAGGCAAGCAAAGATCAGGTGGAGACAAGCACAGATCAGGGTGTGACTGTTGATGTTAATTAACAGTCAATTATTGTGAGACCAGCAGTTATTTGCTTGACAAAATTGAATCACCATTGCCCTAGGCCAGAGTAAGGCAGGTACAGGGCCAGAGTATTTAGATTTTTGATTTTAAGACAGATTTGTTTTATTTATTTTAAGGCAGGTATGGGGCCAGAGTAAGGCAGCTGTACATTTTAGATTTTAAGGCAGGTATGGTGCCAGAGTAAGGCAGCTATTGGTACCAGAGTAAGGCAGGGGCTGGGTGAGGGAGTGAGTGAGTGAGTACATGTTCTTGGGCAGGCCGAGCGTGTTCAGACACCTCTGTGAGGTCTGCAGTGTTTGGTCTGGCGCTGCTCTGTTGCACATACGCATCACCCTGCAACAGGATCTGAAGGCTAAATGCCAGGCCTGGCCTGTCACTCCTCGGCCAGCTCCTCTGGGACATCCTGTCATGGTGCTCCCCTCGGGCCCTGGGGACGTCAAGTCACCCTGACCCCTCTCGAAGTGTCCTGGAGGGTGGGGGGAGGTCCTCTCCCTGTGCCCCGGTTCACGCCACTTTGAGTGAACCCACCAGGCCAGGACTCATGGAGCAACCCTATCCTGACACCCAACCCCAGCCACTCATAAGTAGCCAAGAGCACAAAGTGAAGTTCAAAGAGGACACACACCAACACAGCAGATCAAATGGTTGCACCACCACGACATCCAGCCCCACAATTTGAGCACGGGCTCGTTTTTAACCTCATCAGTCCCAAGGACCCCATCAAAAATCTGTGTTTTTTCACTGCATCACAATTAAATGTTTTACCATTTTCTTTCCAGGACATCCAGAGCTAAACTAAAACACAAAGCAATTTGACATAAACAGAGGCATTCATGAGTTTTATTGACAAATGTCAATACAAGAATAGGGTCCGCCAAGCAAAATGCATTTAGAAGAAGGCTGCAAGTACAGAAATTGTTTGCTCAGTGGAAAATGAATATCCAACTAGTCAGTGACAACTGAGTGGAGTTTGTGACAGCAACTATGTGAGCTTATTACAGTATTATAGACACTATGATTTCCTATGATCTTCTATGTAGAAGATCCCCTTACCTTCTAACGACTGTTGTGTGGCTTGTCAGTGTCATATAACAAAACAGATTACATGTGAGTGTACGTAAGTCTCCGCATTTCATAGTGGGGTCATAATAGTTAGTAGCTTTGGACATTACAGACGTTTCTGTGAGACTAAACGTTTTTGGGATGCGTCCTTGTCACAAACACTGCTCTAGCTCAGACCCTGTTAATCACACAGGCTAATGGTTGGTATCAGCGGATGCAGAAGAAATAGACGAACTAGAGTCTGTGGCTCAAACACACAATGTTTAAGAGGGCACTAAATTATACTGACGTGATTGTGGGACTCAACACTCTGAAGGTCCGTCACTGCCCTAACATCAACATCCCCGAGACAAGTCTTCTCCTTCAATTCTCATTCCAAGAGAGGGCTAGTGACTATTACTAAATTGACTGAAACAGTTACCAAACAAGTGAGAGATAAGACAAAGTAGTTAGATATTGGGAAAATAGTGGAACTATTCAATCCAACACTGAAAACACCAACATTTATTTCACCACTGTGGCGAAAGAGTAAATTGCTGATTACTGTGTGAGAGAGAAGAGTGTAAAAGGGATTTATGAAAAAGTACAGATTATGGACTGTGACTTTTCTATGTTATATTTGGACATGGATTCCTATAACTCTGTGCTCATTATTATGTTGGGCTCTTCAGATTTACAATGACACACAAATAAATGACACTTCCTGGAAATGAGGGAAAGTTTTCATCTAAAAGAGGTGGAGAGGTTCATATTATTTCTCACATGAAGGTTTTTAATGCCACTGCAATGATAAGAGATGCCCCTTATCAGTGCCCCCTCAAACACTTGATGGAATTTGAATGGAAAATGTACTTCAAAGGCCAGAAGCATCTAATCTCCTCCACTCTCTTGCGACTCTGCACATTCCCTAGGATAATAAGATTCTGCCTTTCTGACATTCTTAGGGATCTCAACCAAGGATGAGAATTTCATCTCTCTCTCTCTCTCTCTCTCTCTCTCTCTCTCTCTCTCTCTCTCTCTCTCATTAGGTTGTTGTACTGCATTGTGAGAGAATCTCTGCAACAGCCCTACTGCATATCTGTGGAACCCATCCCACTCTTATGTAAAAGCCCTATTACTGACATCCCAGTGACCTAGTTTCCCCGTGGCCCAGAAAGAGCAAGGATGACACTCTGAGATCTGCTGTGGCCACAAAATCCTGCTGGGACCATCCATTCAGATGGCCAATGAATACACAGAGGACCAGTCCACTATCTGAATCAACAGAGATGTACTGCACCTTTCCCTGAAACACACAACTCAATGTGACGCAACACTAACCCATATCCTCATAGCCACACCCACTCACAAAGGCTTTGATGCATTAACCTGAGTGTAGGGGGCAGTATTTTGATGTTTGGATGAAAAATGTACCCAAATTAAATGGCCTATTTCTCAGGCCCAGAAGCTAGAATATGCATGTAATATTAGGATAGAAAAGACTCTAAAGTTTCCAAAACTGTCAAAATATTGTTTGTGAGTATAACGGAACTGATATTGCAGGAAAATCCAACTAGGAAGTGCCTCTTATTTTGAAAGCTCCCTGTTCCATTGCATGCCTTCCCTCCATTTAAAGGGATATCAACCAGATTCCTTTCCCTATGGCTTCCACATGGTGTGAACAGTATTTAGACATAGTTTCAGCATTTTATTCTGAAAAATTAGCGAGAACGATCACATCGCGTCAGTGGATGGCTGGGTGCCAGCAGAGTTTTGCATGCGCCAACAGCTTGGAGCAGACATTTTCTCTCTCTCTCCTATTGAAAAGGCTACCGTCTGGTTGAAATATTGTTGATCATTTTGTCACGTTCTGACCTCTATTTCCTTTGTTTTTGTATTTATTTAGTATGGTCAGGGCGTGAGTTGGGTGGGCAGTCTATGTTTGTTTTTCTATGTTTTGGTCTAGTTCTATGTTCGGCCTGATATGGTTCTCAATCAGAGGCAGGTGTTCGTCATTGTCTCTGATTGGGAACCATATTTAGGTAGCCTGGGTTTCACTGTGTTTTTGTGGGTGATTGTTCCTGTCACTGTGTTTGGTGTCACAGGATAGGACTGTTTTGTGTTTTCACATTGCTTGTTTTTGTTAGTTTGTTCATGTGTAGCGATTTATTAAAACATGAATAACCACCACGCTGCGCTTTGGTCCGCTTCTCTTCCTCCTACAGACGAACGCCCTTACAGAATCACCCACCACAAAAGGACCAAGCGGCGTGGTAACAGGCAGCAGCAACAGCAGCAGCAGGAGCAGCAGCAGCTGCAGTGGGAGAGGCTGCACCACCTGGAGAAATGGACATGGGAGGAAGAACTGGACGGTAAAGGACCCTGGGCTCAGCCCGGAGAATATCGCCGCCCCAAGGAAGAACTGGAGGCGGCGAAAGCTGAGAGGTGCAGATATGAGGAGGCAGCACGGCGTAGCGGATGGAAGCCCGGGAGTCAGCCCCAAAAATTTCTTGGGGGGGGGCTAACAGGGAGTATGGCTACGCCAGGTAGGAGACCTGAGCCAACTTCCTGTGGTTACCGGGGGGCTAGAGAGACCGGGCAGGCACCGTGTTATGCTGTGGAGCGCACGGTGTCCCCAGTGCGGGTGCACAGCCCGGTGCGGTACATTCCAGCTCCGCGTATCGGCCGGGCTAGAGTGGGCATCGAGCCAAGTGCCATGAAGCCGGCTCTACGCATCTGGTCTCCAGTGCGTCTCCTTGGGCCGGCTTACATGGCACCAGCCTTGCGCACGGTGTCCCCGGTTCGCCTGCATAGCCCAGTGCGGGCTATTCCACCTCGCCGCACTGGCAGGGCGACCGGGACTATTCAACCGGGTAAGGTTGGGCAGGCTCGGTGCTCAAGAGCTCCAGTGCGCCTGCACGGCCCGGTCTATCCGTCACCACCTCCACGCACCAGCCCTCCGGTGGCAGCTCCCCGTACCAGGCTGTCTCTCCGGCCCATCCTTGCAGGGGCTCTCGCCTCTCCGGCGCTACCAGAGCCTTCCTCCTCTCCAGCGCTGCCGGAGCCTCCCGCCTGTCCGGCGCCTCTGCCGGAGCCTCCCGCCTGTCCGGCGCCTCTGCCGGAGCCTCCCGCCTGTCCGGCGCCTCTGCCGGAGCCTCCCGCCTGTCCGGCGCCTCTGCCGGAGCCTCCCCCGCTGCCGGAGACTCCCGCCTGTCCGGCGCCGCTGCCGGAGCCTCCCGCCTGTCCGGCGCCGCTGCCGGAGCCTCCCGCCTGTCCGGCGCCGCTGCCGGAGCCTCCCGCCTGTCCGGCGCCGCTGCCGGAGTCTCCCGCCTCTCCGGCGCTACCAGGGCCTTCCTTTTCTCCAGCGTTGCCGGAGCTTCCCGTCTGCCCAGCGCCAGCTGAGCTTCCCGTCTGCCCAGCGCCGCCAACGCCGCCCGTCTGCCCAGCGCCGCCAACGCCGCCCGTCTGCCCAGCGCCGCCAACGCCGCCCGTCTGCCCAGCGCCGCCAACGCCGCCCGTCTGCCCAGCGCCGCCAACGCCGCCCGTCTGCCCAGCGCCGCCAGTGCCGCCCGTCTGCCAGGAGCCGCCAGTGCCGCCCGTCTGCCAGGGGCCGCCAGTGCCGCCCATCAGCCAGGGGCCGCCAGTGCCGCCAGTCAGCCAGGGGCCGCCAGTGCCGCCAGTCAGCCAGGGGCCGCCAGTGCCGCCAGTCAGCCAGGGGCCGCCAGTGCCGCCAGTCAGCCAGGGGCCGCCAGTGCCGCCAGTCAGCCAGGGGCCGCCAGTGCCGCCAGTCAGCCAGGGGCCGGCAGTGCCGCCAGTAAGCCAGGGGCCGCCAGTCAGCCAGGGGCCGCCAGTAAGCCAGGGGCCGCCAGTGCCGCCAGTAAGCCAGGGGCCGCCAGTGCCGTCAGTCAGCCAGGGGCCGCCCGAGCAGCTGCCCCTCTGTCCAGAGCAGCTATCGCCCCTCTGTCCCGAGCTGCTGCCGCCCCTCTGTCCCGAGCAGCTGCTCCTCTGTCCCGAGCAGTTGTCCCTCTGTCCCGAGCAGCTGTTTCACCTCTGTCCCGAGCTGCCCCTCTGTCCCAAGCAGCCCCTCTGTCCAGTGGGGTCATTGAGAGGGGTGGCCATGGTGAGAAGGCCACGGAGGCGGACAATAAGGCGGACTAAGACAATGGTGAAGTGGGGTCCGCGTCCCGCGCCAGAGCCGCCACCGCGGACAGACGCCCACCCAGACCCTCCCCTATAGGTCAAGGTTTTGCGGCCGGAGTCCGCACCTTTGGGGGGGGGTACTGTCACGTTCTGACCTCTATTTCCTTTGTTTTTGTATTTATTTAGTATGGTCAGGGCGTGAGTTGGGTGGGCAGTCTATGTTTGTTTTTCTATGTTTTGGTCTAGTTCTATGTTCGGCCTGATATGGTTCTCAATCAGAGGCAGGTGTTCGTCATTGTCTCTGATTGGGAACCATATTTAGGTAGCCTGGGTTTCACTGTGTTTTTGTGGGTGATTGTTCCTGTCACTGTGTTTGGTGTCACAGGATAGGACTGTTTTGTGTTTTCACATTGCTTGTTTTTGTTAGTTTGTTCATGTGTAGCGATTTATTAAAACATGAATAACCACCACGCTGCGCTTTGGTCCGCTTCTCTTCCTCCTACAGACGAACGCCCTTACACATTTATTGTAAAAACAACCTGATGATTGATTATTAAAAACATTTTACATGTTTCTACGAACTTTACGGATACTATTTGGAATTTTCGTGTGCCCCGTCATGACCACTTGAGCCTGTGGATTACTGAACATAACGCGCCAACCAAATACAGGTATTTTGGATATAAAAATAATCTTTATGGAACAAAAGGTACATTTATTGTGTAACTGGGAGTCTCGTGAGTGCAAACATCCGAAGATCATCAAAGGTAAGCGATTCATTTTATTGCTTTTCTGACTTTTGTGAGCAATCTACTTTGCTGGTAGCTATTTATAATGTTTTGTCTGCTGAGAGAGATGTCCTTACCTAAACGCTTGGTTTGCTTTAGCTGTAAAGCTTTTTTGAAATCTGACACGCCAGGTGAATTAATAACAAGCTAAGCTGTGTTTTGCTATATTGCACTTGAGATTTCATGAAAATGTAATATTTTTAGTAATTTAATTTGAATTTGGCGCACTGCAATTCAGGGGATGTTGACGAAAATGATCTACCCCTACCCCGGCAAATAGCTCTGCACCCCTCGCAGAAACTTGCTCAAGCCCCCCCGCTTCTCCTTCACACAAATCCAGACAGCTGACGTTCTGAAAGAGCTGCAAAATCTGGATCCCTACTAATCAGCTGGGCAAGACAATCTGGACTCTCTCTTTCTAAAATTATCAGAAGAATATTGTTGCAACCCCTATTACATGCCAGGTGGATTAACAACAAGCTAAGCTGTGTTTTGCTATAATGCACTTGTGATTTCATGAAAATTAAATATTTTTAGTAATTTAATGAATTTGGCGCTCTGCAATTCAGCGGATGTTGACGAAAACGATCCTGCTAACAGGATTGGTGCGCCAAGAAGTTAAAGAGAACTGAGCATCGCCATAAAACATTACATTTTTTTTTCTTAAGTAACCTTTATTTAACTAGGCGAGTCAGTTAAGAACAAATTCTTATTTACAATGACGGCCTACACCGTGTGTGTGTATGTGTGTGTGTGTGTGTGTGTGTGTGTGTGTGTGTGTGTGTGCGTGTGTGTGTGCTTGCGTGCACGTGTGCATGTGTGTGCATACTATAGGTTCAATGTAGGATGGCGTGGGGCAGTAAGCAGCTAGGGCCAAGCAGCGCAGAGAGCCCCTCCAGGTTAAGGTCTGTGTTTAGTCTGACAAAGGGCAGGTTGAGGACAGGCCTGTCATCAGAGGCAGAGCTGCAGGACGTGCTCCCCCTCCCCCCTCCTCCCCATTGGCCCCCACACCTCAGCTCTGTACCAGAGGTTATCTGAACATGTGGAGGTCATATGTAACGGATGTGAAATGGCTAGCTAGTTAGCGGTGCGCGCTAGTGGCGTTTCAATCGGTGACGTCACTTGCTCTGAGACCTTGAAGTACTGGTTCCCCTTGCTCTGTGAGTGATGGGTAACGATGCTTCGAGGGTGACTGTTGTCTGTGTGCAGAGGGTCCCTGGTTCGCGTAGGGGCGAGGGGACGGTTTGAAGTTATACTGTTACATTGGTGCCGTGACCCGGATCACTGGTTGCTGTGGAAAAGGAGGAGGTCAAAAGGGGGGTGAGTGTAACGGATGTGAAATGGCTAGCTAGTTAGCGGTGCGAGCTAGTGGCGTTTCAATCGGTGACGTCACTTGCTCTGAGACCTTGAAGTAGTGGTTCCCCTTGCTCTGCAAGGGCCGCGCCTTTTGTGGTGCGATGGGTAACGATGCTTCGAGGGTGACTGTTGTCTGTGTGCAGAGGGTCCCTGGTTCACGCCCGGGTAGGGGTGAGGGGTCGGTTTAAAGTTATACTGTTACACATACACTATCTCATTAAAGGAACATAAAAACAGATGAACAGTGTAGGAAGCAAACAACAGAGGTGTAGTCATATCAATGTAGAGGACATGTTGATGTGGATAACATAAAGAACACTGATGCTCATAAAGAACACTGACGCTCACCAATGTGCTGAACTAGCTTTCATTTCCATTGGGATGTAGTGCTGTCTCAGAAGTCAGGCAGGTGCCTTACAGACAAACACACACACTCACGCCCACAAACACACACACACACACACACACACACACACACACACACACACACACACACACACACACACAGCCATTGGTTCCCAAACTCTCCTCTGATCTGACTATCTGTGAAAAATTAGAAGCCATTTTCTGCCATTACCATATCCATGAATCCTTTAGCTTAGCTACCTACACAGTATACATATTCCACTTCAAATGACATGAAATACTGTACAATCCCTACTGTCAGGTATTCATTCCAATCTTCTCTTATGCGCACATTCTCATTTAAACATCTCTACTTTAATATCACTATCATCTAATTTGGCGTGGATTCGTGCAGACAGTATTTTCTCAAACCAAAACAAAAAGCTTGTGTCCCAGTGTGGCGCAGTGCGTGGAGCAGAGTGATGTTATCGAGGTCACTCTGATCTAATCAGGTGTGAATGAAAGCTCTTGGCAGCGCCCCCAGGCCCAGCCTGTCGTCATCACTGGGAAGGAAGAGGGGGAGAGAGAGGGGACATGGGGAAAGAGAGGAGAGAGGGGGAGAGAGGAGAGAGAAGAGAGGAGAGAGGTAGAGAGAGAGGAGAGAGGGGGTGGAGTGTGGGGCTGCATCACAGGGAGATATATAGATGTCAGGCTCTGTGGGACACTGGGGGTTTAGCCAGCCTCTACTCTGTGTGACTGGGTGGTGGATGGCAGGGATAGAAACCGCCATCCATATCAGATCAGAATTTGGCATTTGTATGTACCATCAATGATGCAAAAGATATTGTATAATTTTTTTAAATTCTAACAGTTGGGTAAGACATTATGGCTGATATTCATCGTTGTATACTTCTAAGTGTGTCATAACAAAAAATAAGACACACTTCCAATGATAAAACTCCAAACTGGTGAGAAGATTCCTTCGATTCACAAATACTAAACATTACACCTTCTCTGTATAGGCTGTACTGTATAGGCTGCACTGGCTGGCAGAGGAGCAGAAGTCTCAGGAGGTATTTTCGCAGCCAGTCTGTTACCCAAACACAGGCCCCGCCCACACCAGCAGCCATTCAATAGAGAGGGGCTCTACTTTCAATGGTCTGAACACTGACCAATCACTGAGCCCTAGCCTCTGGCTCTCAAAGGCTCAGCCAATAACTGATCTTCCTCTTCCACACATGACAAAATTTGCTCCTGTCCATCAACTGGTTCATATATATAGTTCATGCAAGAAAATGTGGAGCAGTTCAATAACTTGCGTAGTCAAGCTCCAGTGTGTATGTGTATGTGTGTGTTTGTATGCGTCTGTGTGCGTCTGTGTGTGTGAGAGAGGGAGAGAAACAGAGTGAGAGAGAATGGAGGGAGAAAGAGGGAGGAGAGACAAAGAGTTAGAGTGTGTGTGGAAGAGAGAGAGAAAGAGAGAGAGAGAGAGAGAGAGAGAGAGAGATAGAGAGAGAGAGAGAGATTGGGGGATTTGTAAGGCATTTATATTTGCTAACTACTGGCTGGAACAGGTAGAAGATCAGATAGACAGCATTTGTTAGCTTGTGTGAATGTGTTTTAGCATATGTGTTTGTGTGTGTGGGACAGAGACAGAGAGAGAGAGAGAGAGAGAGAGAGAGAGAGAGAGAGAGAGAGAAAGAGAGAGAGAGAAAGAGAGAGAGTGGGATCGAGGGAGGGATGAAGAGAGGGAGGGAGGAGAACCCGTTCCCCTTAGTTCCACACTAATCTCATTCCTAGCAATAGCCTGGGGACGAGGTTAGTTCCACACTAACACTTCAATGTGTGCACTTGAGGGAAGTTATGGAAGCTTTTCTTTCTTTCTTATCCCCCACCTAAACACTCTTCAACATTCTGCAATAACATTGACAAGATGAGAAGAGAACTGAATAACTTTCCACTATTATTTAGGTGAGTATCCTTTATGTCTCTAACCCTTCCTCTCCCCCCAGTGTCTATTCATTTACAATCTGTGTTTTGTAACAGTTCACCTCTGGCCAACTGTGCCAGTCTCTCTCCTCTGCATGATTTCTGCATGGCTCTGAATATAGAACACATTCTATACAAATTATTTCTGAATGAATGTTTTCCTGTATTTGTTCACTGATGGTTTAGTTGAGTGTACTGATGTTGCAATTAATGACCCTATTTTCCACATACCTATTAGTAAAATGACTGTTTATAAAGAAGATGATAGTATAAATGTTATATTGTCTTTATTTGTGGGGTTATTATGACGTGTGTATAGGCATGTGAGAGTATACGTGCTAGGTACAATTTGTCTTAAAGGGAGCATGTGTGACCTGAACAGAGAGTCTGTGTGTCAGACACTTTTTAAAAGGATGAATGTGTGAAAGAAACAGAGGGATTGTGTACAGTAGACAAAGTATGTGTGAGTGTGTGTTTAATTTTTTTTTTTCTCAAGTAACCTTTATTTAACTAGGTGAGTCAGTTAAGAACAAATTCTTATTTACAATGATGGCCTACACCGTGCGTGTGTGTGTGTGTGTGTGTGTGTGTGTGTGACTGAGTGCATGTTTCCCTGTTTGTGTTTCATAATGCTGGTTCCTGGGAATGTTGGCTGCGCCCAGTAGCAGTAGCAGGAGTAGTTGTTGTTTGACTGTGAGGAACTGAGCCAGACAGTGGACAAAAGCGTCCAGCCACATCCAGACAGAGACAGCCAGGGCAGGTCAGCCATTAGAACAGTGGCTGGGGACAGGATAGGTCAACCAGCTGCTGCTCAATGTGCTGAAGGAGGGGACGCTTGGCCCGGGGTTAGAGTGGACCGGACGTCGTGGGAATAGCGGCTTCTTAAAGAGCAAACCACTTCTCTCTCTCCGGTCCCCAATCTCTGACTCAAACCATGCAGCGTAGTAAAACATATTGTAAGAAGATGTATAAACAGCAGTGAAAGAGGAAGAGAGAGAAGAGTGTATTTATGAGAGACTTGTGTATTTTTTTCCGTCGGTGTGTGTGTGTGTGTGTGGGGGGGGGGGGGGGGGGGGGGGGGGGGGGGGTTGGAATGTATTGAGTGACAGGAAATACAGCCGGTTGCTAGCTATCTTTTTTGTCGTGTCTGCTTTTGTCCAAAGCCCTTAATCCACTACAAAAGCTGTCTGAGAGAGGGACTAATAACACCAAAAACATTTCCCAAATCACATGAACAAACCGGCACGGTGACTCAGAGAAAAACATACCTTACAGAGGCTTACGACAACAACAACAAAACACCACAACAAGTATTAAAAAAACATTTACAATAATATCTGGACACTGCACTGACGACACTAGAAAAGCAGCTTTAAAAACAGCTTTAAAAACAAATGTTATAGCTGCACAGCTGTGGACTAAAGACAGGCAGCTTTTAACTCCATAGGCATTGTTAAAAACAGCTCTGAAGTTGGAGAATGTCAACAGAAAAACAGCATTTGATGTGCATGTGTGTACCACATCCCCAGGATATAGACTCTCTGATTCAGACAGACGTGCTGAAAGGCCCAGTACAAGTAGTCCTTAGAGATGCCTTGACATGTAGAGTCTTGTTACTCTGAGTCACATGTCACTTGTTGATCTTTGAGTATTGGAAACTGAGATATGAGTGCATGCTTGGGGTGTCTGGGTGTAGTATGGACTACCCTGTACAGGAACTAGACTTTGCTCTGAGGCTGGAGCTTAAGCCCGTAGCTCCAGATCCCTCTCGGGCCCCTTTACCTGGATTTGAATAGAAACCAGACAGTGATTCCCCCCTCTCTGTCACCACTCCCGCGCTGGACAATGAGGATTTGTTAGCGCTCAGCCGCGAATCATGCTGAAACAAAGCACATAGCCACGCAGGCCAGCATAGCACAGAGCAGAGCAGAGTGGGGCGGGCAGGCAGGGAGCCAGCAGGGGTGCCAGAGGGTTTGCGGGGGTGGGATTAGCAAACGAGGGCTCAGGCTAGGGGGATGGGGGATGAAATGGACAGGAAATTACTGGCTTTGATGAAGCAGTGGCAGATTCGCGCTCCCTAAAACGGGACACAGAGGCTCCTCCAGGGCCTTTCCACAGCTGTAAAAACCTGTCTGAGCAGAAAATGTCCCCACACCTCTGTCACCTCGTTCTGGTCATGATGGGGCTGTTAAGATTTTACACAGGGGCTGTACAAATACTCACAAAAGTCTCCTATTTAGTATCTCTCTCTCTCACTCTCTCTCTCTCTCTCTCTCTCTCACACTCACTCACTCACAATCTCCGTCCCTGATCACACTGTTGGAATCAGGTTAGTCTAGATGACCCATTTTCACTTGACATCAGCACCCTGCATAGATATCTTACTGTAGGAAAAACGCAGACTTCACTGTTCAAATTTAGAAATTGTGCATGGACATTTTAAAACCCATAAGACCGTGGAGAATGTTCCCAACCAGTGCTCTTCTTACATCAAAGTAAAAGGGGCCCAGATGATGAGATAACTCTGAAGTGTGAAATCTGGATTTGGCATGCTTACAGTGGATAGTAATTTGTCATGTTAAGTGTAACCGAAATGGGCTTTTCAGTTTCCTGAAAGGAACTTTGTGTGGATAAGAAGGGTTTCTTGTCATCGCTCTGTGCTAGTGCGGAGATCACGAAAGGAAAAGGGAGGATGCTCAACTTCCTATTCTTCTCCTACAGGGTTCCAGTCTGTCTACCTAGTCTAAAATCCATGTTTTAATTATTATTAGGCTGTTTTACAAGGGATGGATGTGGTCTGGATTTCCTTTGAAGATGAATCATTCTGTTTTTGCACTGAGAATTTCTCATCATTGCATTATCAGGAAACTGATAATTAAATAATGTAAATGTTGTATATCACAAACTGAGGCTCCATCCTGCAGCCTCCTTCCTCCTCCGCTATGCTGAAGCAGGGAGCTGAGAGCGTAATGTGTGTTTGTGTGCTCAGTGAATATCGAGATGGATTAGAAGTCCCGTCTGGCTGTGTTAGAGCTGACCAGACAGGGGTAGCAGATACAGGCCGCAGGCTGGTCATCTGCCTCTCAGACCCACATTGCTCTGATGTGCACGTCTCTTCCCATTACAATCAGACGCCACATTACATCAGCTGAGAGGCCAGAGAGCTGCTATCTGCATACAATACATACCCTCTCCACAGGCTCTTCTCCAAATAACCGAGCACTGTCACACCATCACCATCACCATCCTCCTGGCATCCATCGCCTGATTCAAGGTAATACTATTCAACTATCACCCTAAATAACACTCACTGAGGTCAAGTCCCTATATCAAACCATAACTCTTCTATTTCTGGTGTACTGAGAAGCTATAACATGTATTCCCGAGCCTTCTATCAGTTTGCAGGCCGTCAATCAGGGCCGGGATATCATTGGCTATGGAGGGAAAAGCAGGCTCAGCAACAGACAAGGGCTGTGGGGAAAGCTCTATAATCAGCGTGGCTTAGCAGATGATAAATCATGTGTTCACAGAAGTATACTGTCAGTGCTCTGAGGGAGAGAGAGACAGAGAGAGAAAGGGGTGGGAGGGACAGAGGCAGGGAGATAGAGAAATAAAGAGAGAGGAAGAGAGAGAGAGATAGAGGGGGAGAGGGAGAGGGAGAGGGGGAGAGAGGGAGAGAGAGAGCGAGAGAAAGAGAGAGAGATAGAGAGATAGAGGGGGAGAGAGGGAGAGAGAGTGGTTGGGGAGCTTGAGAGAGAGGGGGAGAGAGTGGGGGGGAGCGTGAGAGAGAGAGAGGGGGGAGAGAGGGAGAATGAAAGGTTGAAAGGGAGAGGCTGGAGAGAAGGATAGAAAAAGTAGAAGAGAAAGAAACATTACCGATGTTTTTACTGTAATTTAAAATGGAAAAATACAATAATGCTGGCTACTACGTCAGCAAGAAGGAGAGAGAGAAAGGGGAGAGAGAAAGAGGAGAGTAAAATTCAAAGCTCTGCCAACACTCCAGTTAATACAATCTTCTGCCTGTCAGATTACCTACTTTAATCCAGAAAGGTTAAACGCCTCTTAGAAATCTGAAAGGAGACATGAATTCAGCTGAGATTTCCTCATGCAGGGAGAGAGGAGGAAAGTGCCTGAAAGAGAGGTTAAGACTCTATGCAACTAACTAACTCTCTGGATCGATGCTCTTAACTCTGCTCCCCTGACTGGTTACACCTCAACAGATGTACTATATAAACCAAAAGGAAGTCCATGCATTTATCTAATGCCTGGCATGGAGCTTTATTAACAGCACAGGACATCAGAGCTGTAATGTGCTACTTTAGTTCAATCAAATCAGCGATATTATGAGCGACATTGATTGAGCCTTGGCTTGCCAATTGGCTTGCCAATACCTGACTATGCCCAAACTCAACTATGCATACATAGTTGTGACACAGAGACAGACTACTGAGGAATATAAATGCTTAGTTCCTTACACTGATTGATGGGGTACAGTTTTACACAGGACGATGTGGCAGTTTCTACTCCTGTCTGCTAGAGGAAGCTCAGACGATATGACGCCAATGGGTCAAAGAAGTGGCCCACACATGAACTACTGATGTGCAGAGAAGACAAAAGGGTTCCTGGTAACGTCCACATTCATCGTTGTCATCCCTGGGTGGCAGGTAGCCTAGCGATGAAGAGTGTTGGGGCTGTAACTGAAAGGTCGCTAGTTCAAATCCCTGAGCCTGCAAGGAGGAAGAATCTGCCTGGGCAAAGCAGTTAACCCAAAACAACAACTGCTCCCGGGTGTGGTTTATGTTGAATAAGACATCCCCCTTTACCTCTCTAATTCAAAATGTGGAAGACACATTTTGGTTGAATGCATTCAGTTGTGCAAATGACTAGGTAATGTCTTATGTGGAATAACCAAGTCCATTCTACTGAGAACGAGGGATAGACTTGGCGTGCCAATACCTGCCATAAGGCAACTCAGCTCCAGGACAAAAGAAAAGTCTATCTATATTCAGGTCATTCCCATGCTGGCTCACTGCACTGGCTCCCAGTGATAACAGAAACATGAAATCAGAGATTCCACCCCTCCCTGCTTTTTTAAATCTCACTGTGTGAGACATCCCCTCCATTGAGCCACCAGCGAGGGGTGGAGTGGCAGGTGGGAGAAGACGAGAGTAGAGGTGGAGGGGAAGGAGAGATGGCGGGCGGCTGCATGCTTTATTTATTGTGATTCAGATTGCAGTGAGTGCAAACAGTCAGCAGAGGAGAAACTAATCCTCTGGGCTTGGAGATGATGCCATGACTGCACTGCGTCTACGCGGCATCTTAAACATGAATTATGCGCTGTAAACAAGTGTTGTGTAACCTTTTGTTTGAGTCAGCCTTGAGTGGAAAAGTAGTATGAAAATGTATGCACTCACTACTGTAAGTCATTTCTCAATAAGAGCGTCTGCTAAATGACTCAAATGTTAATCTAGGAAACATTTTTCTGTGTCCAGAGAAATATGTCTGCTATGCATTCTTTAACGACTTAACTAACACATCTTCAAATAAACTGTACTATAGCTCTGATAACAATATATCATAGGACCACTGTTGTGGATATTGGTCTGAGCTCTATGACAAAGCCAGTGTTTAGGGGGCCAGTGGACCTGACCAATGAAAAGAGGCTCCTTGAGACAGACGTGACAGCAGACACCAGATAAATGTCACGGCTAACTCCACTAGACACTAGCAAAGGGCTGCATCCTTTTATGTTAGTAATCTTCAGAACTGCTCAGAGAAAGAGATTCAAATACATATTCATCAGCTTAACCACTCCTGATTAACACGAGCCAGTGCTGCTTCACATCTGAAAGTGGACGGTGACATATTCTGAACTCTACTCAGTTCATCACTTTAACAGAGCCAGTCTGAGGTGACAGGACCTATCCCAAGAAAGAGAGAGAGAGAGAGAGAGAGAATGTCCGACCCCAACACATTGACAACTGCTTTTACGAAACAGAGCATTCCAGTCTGTGAGAAGGTAGAATGATTGCTAGCTGCAGTGGGTGTGTGAGAAGAGAGATATTGAAACTTAAAAGAAACAGCCCAGTCTACGGACTGAGAGAAGTAATCTAGTCCCATTTTCTAAAACTGACACACTCTCTTTGTAAAGAGTTATTTGTCTCCTTACACTACTAGCTAAGCTCTTCCCTTTGTGTGAAGGAAGAGGTTAACTGCGACAGCGTGGAGGGTTAGATAGAGCCGCCTGAGAGCGTTGAGGGTTAACTCTAAGTGCTTTTTGGCATTAAAGATGAAAGAAATGGCTATGGCTGGCGCGCTGAGCATTGGAAATGAAACACCCGGAGCATTGGCAGCGTCAGCGGTGGCACGTGGAGGGTTCTGAAGGCTTGGCATGGCGGACTGGGGCTTGGCGCTCTGCCTGGCAGAGATCTCCGAGTAGTAGTTCCTCAGCGTTGGGGGTGGTCCTTCCTTCCACCTGAGCCTCAAGAGTATCACACCAGATCATATAATACTACACCCAGTTGCTACAACTGTACAGCTAGCTAACCACTAGCTACTCCACTACGAAACTGTAACAGACATCAACTATCACTACACCATAGCGGGACACTTAACATGATACTGCCCCACTGCACCACTAAATCGAATTAAAAATACTCAATTTAGAAGAGGGATGTCCATTTCTATAAGTTAATAACTTGTTAAATCTGACTAAAGAGCACATATTCTGACTGGCATGGCAATTAAGGCATATTTGTTGGATTTGATTAGAGTTTTCTAACAAAATTCCGACCACTCCATAAAGTGATTAAATGTGTCTTTCAGAAGATATACAATTAAATGACAGTGTCCAAGGTCATTGCGTAATGCTGACAGACAGTCAGAGACGTAGTGGAGTGTGTACGTCAGAGCATGTCGCAGGCCGATAGAGACTCAGGAGAGGATTTGTGATCTGGCATGTTAAAAGTGTCAGATTAAAGGGATTTATCTATATCCCCAGAGTCAGATGAAATTGTGGATAATACATTTTTATGCTAGTAGATACCCATAGGCTTCCAGTCAAAGCGCTAACGCTAGTTAGCATTGGCTCTAACTACCTCAAACTTCCTTCATACTGGACAGAGACGTAAACATGGTATCCACAAGCTCAACTGACTCTGGGGAAGTAGATAAAATCCTGAATTATCCCTTTAAAAGTGGGTACAGTATGTGACAAAATGCTCTCACACATTCCCACCGTCAAATATATGTGTTTAAATGCAGTCTCCTCATGTCTACTGTAGATTGTATTAGATCAAATGTTAATAAGACACAGATTGCCAGGCCTTGTTTCTTAGTGTCAGATAGGTAGAATCCAGAATCCTGTTTATGGATTTGAGCACCATGACGTCAGCCAGTCAGACAGTACACAGTGTGCCATTCTCATTGTCTGACCTCTGGAATGTGCTGGCAGTGCAGGGTTCACGTTGGTTCAGTGAGTGTTACAGTTAAATCCAGTTCACTCTGTGGCCTCCTAGTTCACTGTTATAAACTCACTCAAACAGTCCAGAACGCTCAGTTCCAATTTCCCAACTTGACACTTATGCAAAGTGCAGTGAAAAAAACAGATTGTTTCAGTGATAGCAGCCTGGGTTGTCTTAGACAGAAGTGGTGCATAATCCAACCTATTTATAAGTAAATATGTGCGGATTGTGGGATTGCCCATGTGTTCTGTGTGCAAACAGAACAGGTCAGTCAAACGAAACGAGAGGAAAGAGATATTCCTAAATGAAAAGCCCCTGTGTGTCTGGGGCAGACAGCCAAAGTGTACAAGTGCATAGGAAAGTAGGGAACCACAGCCAACCCAAAACCAGGATAATCTCTGACCAGGCTGAAAATCAATCACTGCTTACTTTGAAACTCAAGATCCTCTTTACAAAATGAGGATGAGAGAAAAATGCTTTTCCAACCATTTTTGGTTAATCATCCAAATTACTACAGAAAATAACTTGCATGGGACATATGAAATTAGATTGAATGTGAGAAACATGACAACAGAATACTGTAGTGATAGTGGTGTCTCAGTGAACTGTGTCCGAATGCTACATATTAATAGTCTATTAATTCCACCAACTGAGCACTTCATTCTTTCTGCACAATATGGATGATGGTGGGTCTCTTACAGCAGCCTGAAGGTGTAGAGACAATGCTACTGTATCAAACTCAGAGGTCTGGTGAACCAATCAATTATATCAGTCTTTCATGTTTCATAGAACGAACAGAGACAGAAAGCCTGTAATCCAGTACTCTATACCAAAACACATTCTAAAGCCAAAAATATCCCTCTAATTAGTTGCATAATATTCCATAATTTTTTAACCAGGCTTTGTATTCGACCACCCAACCATGAATACCAGATGTGTGTGCCATAGAGTAGAAGAAATAACAAAAGCAAGAGAAGTGTCTAAAATCCCTGCTGCATGTTGCATAGTTAAGAGGAGCAGCCCAATTGGAGAGTCCGTTAATAAAACATGACTGTATGAGTCTCCAACCTCAAAGAGGATAACACAGTAAGACGCTGCGTTCCCTGTGCAGTGCAGAGCAGTGGCTGGGGTTAGGAGCAGGGTAGCGGGAACAGCCGTCAAACCACTAACAACGCTGCAGTGCAATGGTTTAGCCTGTAGAAGATTTTTCTACAACACTCGCTCAAATAACCTTCATGCTATCATCCCATTTCTCCAAGAAATTCTCTAAGGCTTGATTTACTTGCTGTATTGGATTGTATATTCACGCTCTTTCTTCTTCTCTTTCTTTCTTTCTTCTTCTCTGTCACAGGTGACTGGGATGTGTGAGGAGGAGAGGTGTGTGAGGAGGAGAGGAGCGCGAGGAGGAGAGGAGTGTGAGGATGGAAGATGCTGGGGAGAGGGGAGCGCTGCTCTGGGCTCAGTGAGAGGTGAGAGTCTTGTTCGCAGCAGCAGAAGAGGAAGATGATAATAGAATTCACCACAGCTGCAGGAACGACTATTTCGGGAAACCTAACACCATGACTCTCCACTCCTCTCCTGCTGGCACCCTATCAACACCAGCATGGGTGATATCAAACTGGGCATCCACATTGTAATGAGCAGCCTTCTATATCTGCTGGGCTGGGAACAGCAGCCTATATTATGGGGTGTAGTGGTTGCTGATCTGAGGACATGAGAGTGACAACTAAAGGATGAGAACTTTCTGTTGGTGCCCTCGGTAAACATTCAACGCTGTCGGTGAGTTTGAGCATCTGTCCAAAACCATCGACCGTTAAATGTACCCTGTGGGCCACCGTTAAAGAGACACCCGGCAAGAAGAGAGATGAATACTTTCTCTAAATCTTCCCTGCTCCCGTGGTGAACAGAATCTTCAGTTACTTCCCATACTGCACTAGTTAAGAGGCCCAACTCTTAAGGCTGCAATAAACATTCATTGCTGTCGGTGGGTTTACATGAGAACAACTCACTGATCAATGAATGCAGACTGCGGTACAAACAACTCAAGGCCTTTATTTCAGCAGAGAGTGATGGAATAGAATGGATGACATGTACTGTGCCTTCAGGAAGTATTCATACCCCTTGATTTATTCCACATTTTGTTTTGTGTTACAGCCCGAAATCAAAATGGCTTAAATATATTTTTTATTCTCATCCATCCATCCAATACCCCATAATGACAAAGTGAAAACATGTTTTTGTGAAAACATGTTTTTTAGAAATGTTTGCACATTTATTGAAAATGAAATTCAGAAATATCTTTGGCAGCAATTACAGCTGTGAGTCTTTGTGGGTAAGTCTCTAAGAGCTTTCCACACCTGGATTGTGCAACATCTGCCCATTTTTCCCTTCAAAAGTCTTCAAGCTCTGTCAAATTGGTTGTTGATCATTGCTAGACACCCATTTTCAGGTCTTGCCATAGATTTTCAAGTAGATTTAAGTCAAAACTATAACTCAGACACTCAGGAACATTCACTGTCTTCTTGGTAAGCAACTCCAGAGTAGATTTGGCCTTGTGTTTTAGGTTATTGTCCTGCTGAAAGGTGAATTAATCTCCCAGTGGCTGGTGGAAAGCAGACTGAACCAGGTTTTCTTCTAGGATTTTGGCTGTGCTTAGCTACAGTTTATTTTTAATTAACGATTACAAGCCACCACTATGCTTCAAAACATGGAGAGTGGTACTCAGTAATGTGTGGTATTGGATTTGCCACAAACATAAAATGTTGTATTCAGGACAAAAAGTTCATTGCTTTGCCACATTTTTTGCAGTATTACTTCAGTCCCTTGTTGCAAACAGGATGCATGATTTGGAATAATTTTTATTCTGTACAGGTTTCCTTCTTTTCACTCTGTCAATTAGGTTAGTATTGTGGAGTAACTACAATGTTGTTGATCCATCTTCAGTTTTCTACTATCACAGCCGTTAAACTCTGTAACTCTGTAAAGTCACCATTTATAGAATAACTATGTTCAAAGTAATGACTCGGGATGAACGCTTATTTTTAGTAATAATAGTTGTTCACGTTGCATTTTACCACTTTAGATTCTACAAAATAATAAAATAAAGTTTGCTAGCAAAAGCCAGGATAATCACTTCTCACATAACTGGAGTGTTCTCGTTCGTTTGTTCTTACTTCCTGTCGCAAGGCATTCTGGTACTTGCAGTCAATAGCGTAATCCAATACTAACCAATACAACAGAAATATGTGCATTGTTCTCTCAATCTCCATCACATGAATTCTAATACAATTACTATTGTACACATGTAAATAACTTTAAAATAAAATATATTTAGATACATCAGTGAAATTACTTTAAACATTAACTCTGTAACCCATTAAAGTTACAACACGACTGACGGACCTTAAAGATAATTGTGTGTGGGGCACAGAGATGAGGTAGTCATTCAAAAATAATGTTAACCACTATTATTGCACACAGAGTGAGATAATGCAACTTATATTATGACTTGTCAAGCACATTTTTCTTGTTCTTGTTTGGTGGGGGAGCTCATTAAAATAATAGCCAGTGTTCAGAATAACACAAAGGAGGATATGGTATATTTCTACCGTTGTGTACCGATTTAGGGTACATCACCATGAAGAGAATGACATTCATATCCATAATTATGCATTTTTGTGTAGTACAGATCAGAGACCCATGATGAAATTCCGTTACCGCAATGCTGTTACTGAGTGTAAATCCACTTCACTTACTGTAGGTCAATAACAAAAAAAGTTTTTTCAAACTCAAGGTGTCATGTCATAGCTGACTCCCCATTCTTTCTGCAGACATCTTAAAACTGAGTTTAACATAAAAAACTGAGCGAGATTTTACTGAAATTCTGTTAACAAACTTTGTATCTGCACAATTCTTCCAGGTAGGGCCGACCCCATTTAGCCGACTAGTCGATTGTTTGGTCGATAAGCTGAAATTTCTTTAGTCAAGCAGTAGGAAAAAAATATATAGTAATCATGGTGTATAAGACACGTCTGAGTGGACTGATCCATTGTGGAGGCTGTGGGGATGGCACAGTCCATCACTCTAAGACATGTTCTACTGAAATTGTATATGGTTATATTACATAAGAAGGAATGGTGCAACACTAATACAAAATACATTATTTCATAGCAAATGCGCTTTCTCCCACGTTGGATAGTGGTCGCTGTCCTCGGTTCTGAAACATCAGTGCGCTGTCGAATTGGCGCCTTTTCCTAGACCATGTTGCTATGTGCATAATAGCAAAGTTACCCAGCATATGTGTGTTGAGAACAATGCAGTGGAGGCAGCAGAGGAGTTAGGAGATGAGAAAACAGCCCTTGCCTTAATTGTCTAAGAAAAGTGAGGAGAGAGGAAAATCCAACTTAATTAGGTCTATAATCAACATCCTAACTGTTAAGTGACTATTCCAAATCCAGTCTTGTTCCTTATATTTCTGCCTTAAATACACTGCCTTCTTCTCTCATCATTAACATATTATTGTTATTGTTGCATTCCAGGATGTAAGCAATAGGCATGCCCCTTTTAAGAAATTCAGGATTAAGGGCAGAGAGAACCCTTGGTTTACTAAGGAACTTACAAAAATCATAAGGGAGCGAAATGCTATGGAGGCTAAAGCAAGAGGGACTGGTTTGGCAGATGATTGGATGGCTTTTAAACATCTTCGAAATATGGATGTAGCTATGATCCGTAAAATGAAAGCAAACCACTACCTGAAATCTACTTCACAAAATTTAAATAATCCATCCAAATTTTGGCAAGTAGTGAAGGGTTTGGAGTGCAAAAACGATACATAGCTTCCCAAACAATTGTTGGTTGATACACAGATTGTAACTGAGAGAACCTCCACTCTGAAAGCCTTGAATACGCATTTTTTTTAGATGAATGCAGTTTATTTGAAAAGGTCAAAGTTATAATTGAGCCCCCTATGAATTTACCTGACACCCCTGTGCACTCCTTTACCAGGTTCTCCTTTTCATCCTTCTCTGTTTCAGAAGTGTGTAAAGCCCTGAAAGATATAGATTTTTTTAAATCCCCTGGTCCTGATGACCTAGACCCCACCTCCTACACTTAGCTACAGACATCATTGCTCCACCCTTAACATGTATTTTTAACCTCACGCTTGATGTTAAGGAAATCCCCAAGTTATGGAAGGTGGAGATCCTTCGCTACTTGACAACTATCGACCCGTATCTAAAATGTATGTACTGTCAAAGGTACTGGAGTCCTTATTTAGTAGGCAGCTAAAGGTCTACTTCCAAGAAAACAACATCTTAAATGGAATGCAATCAGCTTTTAGGTCTGGCCACAGCACTGTTTCAGCAACATTGAACGTTTTAAATGACATCCACTGTGCTCTTGTTAAGACGTTACATTGTGTGTCTGTTTTTATTGATTTGTCGAAGGCTTTTGACACCATGGACCATGCTGTGTTAGTGCAAAGGTTAAAATGTTGTGAAATTACTCGTCATGCTCTAGTGTATAAATTACCTATCAAATCGGATGGTTGTCAATCTGAGTCCATAGAAGTGTGCTCAGGTGTTCCGCAAGGTTCTATTTTGGGCCCATTGTTGTTCATTTTGTATATCAACAACATTGGGGATCTTATTGAAACAGTGGATGTTCATTTTTATGCAGATGATACTGTTCTTTATTCAAGTGGTAGTAGTTTATCTTTAGCTTTTGAAAATGCCCAAAGAGCATTTAACATCATACAACAGAATCTGTATGATTTAAAGTTGATTCTAAATTTGGGTAAAACAAAATGCATGGTATTTTCAAATGCCAGGCATGTTACAAATCATGTCATTGCTACATTGTCTGGACATACTATAGAGCAAGTTAAAGTGTACAAATATTTGGGTGTGTGGGTTGATGATAAGGTGAGCTTCACTGTGCATGTAGAGAACTTGATAAGGAAGCTCAAGCTGAAAATAGGATTTTATTACCGGCATAAGGCTTGTTTTTCTTTTGAGGCCAGGAAGGAGCTGGTACGATGTACATTACTGTTGGTTTTAGATTTTAGTGATGTTATATATATGCAGGCCTCAGCCACTACCCCGAGAGCACTTTAATCAGTGTATCATGCAGCCCTCAGGTTCATTTCAAATCAGAAATGTCTAACGCATCATTGTGATCTCTACAGCGCTGTTGACTGGTCGTCATTGACCTTGCGTAGGCTTAAACACTGGTATACACTGATTTATAAGGCCATATTGGGTTAAATGCTATTTTATCTCTGTTATTTTTTAGTCAGGTCAGTAAATAAATATCAATTACGGTCCCATACTGATTTGCTTCTAACAGCACCAAAAATTAGAACAGGACATGGTAGAAATAGTTTTAGTTACTTAGCTCTGTGGTCCTGGAATTCTGTCATGAACATTTTAAAATGTGATGATCTAGTTTCGTTGGTGGAGTTTAAACACTTGATCGATGTATATATCATAGAAGAGTGTAATTGTTTTTAGGCCAGCTGTTTTTAGTCAAGACGTTTGTGTTTTTAATGTAAAATGTTTTTGTTGTACTGTATGTGTGTTTATAGTTTTGTTTAATGTTGTGTTAGTGTATGTAAGTTGTTTTGTCTGAAACATTGTTCCCTCTGCTGCTATTGGACCAGGTCTCTCTTGGAAAAGAGATGTTATCTCAATGAGAAAAAACCTGTATAAGTAAAGGTAAAATAAAAAAATAAAAAAAATAATAAATGTGCCTGGTTATATAGCCTACTTTAATAGCCTACTGATTCCATGAGCACCAAGCCTCACGCAACCACAATATGTCGGATAAACGATTTCACAAATTCGGCTGTTTATAATCTTTGCTATGATGTAATAAAGGCTTTTAAAAAATTGTCATTAGAATAGCCCCTCTGGTATTGCTTGGAATGTATTTGGTGTTGAGTTCAGGTGGGCCCTGGCACTTCAGCAAACAAAGGAAAGGAAGGGTGCTCAACAACAATGACAAAAGTTAAAAAGAAGTTGGAGCACTCAACAAAAGGCAGCGATTGATTTCTTATTGCTCACTTTAATCCATTGTACAGGATGCGGACAGGTGACTGACGCTTGACATCTTCCTCAGAGTGACCCGACCATTGCACTCAGCACTTAGCTATTTATAGCCTAATGCAGGGTGGGCAAACTTTTTGGTTTGAGGGCCACATCGGGATTTTGAAATTCAAAGGAGGGCACCATTTTTTGGGGGACCAATTGTTTGTTAAAATCCATTTGTGGGGGCCTCCCGAGTGACGCAGCTGTCTAAGGCACTACAGACCCGGGTTCGATCCCAGCCTGTGTCACAGCTGGCCGTGACTGGGAGACCCATGAGGCGGCGCATAATTGGCCCAGCGTTGTCCAGGTTAGGAGATGGTTTGGCAGGCCGAGATTTCCATGTCCCATCGCGTTCTAGCGACTCCTGTGGCAGGCCGGGAGCATGCACTCTGACACTGTTGCCAGGTGTACGGTGTTTCCTCTGACATATTGGTGCGGCTGGCTTCCGGGTTAAGCAGGCATTATGTCAAGAAGCAGTGTGGCTTGGTTGGGTCGTGTTTTGGAGGACGCACAGCTCTCGACCTTCGCCTCTCCCGAGTCCATAAGGGAGTTGCAGCGATGGGACAAGACTATAACTACCAATTGGATAGAGAAAATAAAAAAGCTGAGAAAGAAGCGTTAAAAAAAATAAATGTATTAAAATTGTCTCCGCGGGCCGGATTGAAGTGCGCGGCGGGGCGGATACAGCCCGTGGGCCATACTTTTCCCCCCTTTGGCCTAGTGTCTCATTGTGAAACAACAATATAATCCAAGATGAATCAATCAATCCAAGATGGTGTTGCAGTAGGACGTGTGTATCTGTCGTTGTCTTATCCTGTGTCTTATCCCGTGTAAATAGCCAGTCTTTTTCGTATATATCTTAATCTCACTTTCTATCTACGAACTAAATATACTTTCCAGCAACCCGCCTCACCCAATGTGGTACGGATATGCTATTTTTATTCCTTATAACTGGAACTTCCATCAGGAGCAAGCCAGCTAACTAGCTACTAGTCTTTGTTAGCCATGGCTAGCGGTCTTCGCCTTTTTCCCCGTCATCAGCCAGCCTTAGCTCGGACAACACCTGCCAGTCTGCACAGCGCGATATCAACCCAGAGCATGTCAGACTGCTTCTCTCTGCCATATCACCGGATTCCTGCCGCTCTGGATCATTACACCGGATCATTGCAGATAGCTAGCTGCAAACGAGTGGCTACTGTTAGCTAACGCACCTGACCAAAATCAAGCACCAGCTAGCCTTGCGCTAGCCTCGAGCTAGGCCCATATACTAGCACATTCTTGGGCAACAATAGCTCCTTTGCCAATTGACCTGGACCCTTTATTGTCGACATGGAGCTCCGCCTATCCATCATGACTTGACTGCCGACGTGATCACCCGATGTGGTCTCAACAGGCTATTCTGTTACAATGTTGCTGAAGAACCATCTACTAGTCCAGGCCCGCTAGCTTTTCTGAACGCTGTGTCCCCTGCTCGCCTAGCGTAGTAGTGATAAAGGCACCCTGACTCACCTATTGCTGCTCTTTTGACCCTATGATCACTCGGCTACAGAGCTGATGCCCCCTGGACTGTTTCAATAACATGGTACCTCATTTTGTTTACCTGTCAGCCCCAGCCTCGAGCTCAGATCCTGTATGTACCGAACTGACCCTACTGCTGTCTTGGCTAGTTCTTACTGTTTTATTTCACTGTAAAGCCCTCAGTCTCAATCAAAATGCCTTAGATAGCTCCTCTGTCCCAACCCACACACATGCGGAGAACTCACCTGGCTTAACTGTTGCCTCCAGAGACTAAACTTCTCTCATCGTCACTCAACGCCTAGGTTTACCTCCACTGTACTCACATCCTACCATACCCTTGTCTGTACATAATGCATTGAATCTATTCTACCACGCCCAGAAATCTGCTCCTTTTATTCTCTGTCCCCAACCCACTAGACGACCAGTTCTTACAGCCTTTAGCTGTACCCTTATCCTACTCCTCCTCTGTTCCTCTGGTGATGTAGAGATTAACCCCGGCCCTGAGGCCCCAGTTCCACCCCTATTCCCCAGGCGCTATCATTTGTTAACTTCAAATCCTTGGTTTCATGCATGTTAACATCAGAAGCCTCCTCCCTAAATTTGTTTTATTCACTGCTTTAGCACACTCTGCCAACCCTGATGTCATAGCCGTGTCTGAATCCTGGCTACGGAAGCAAGCCAGTCATTCCGTAGCCAGGATGTCAAGCGTCAGTCATTTTCATCCCCAACTACAACATTTTCCGCCAAGATAGAACTGCCAAAGGGGGTGGAGTTGCAATCTACTGCAGAGATAGCCTGCAGAGTTCTGTCTTACTATCCAGGTCTGTGCCCAAACAGTTCGAGCTTGACCTAAGCTGGGATATGCTTAACACCCCGGCCGTCCTACAATCTAAGATAGATGCCCTCAATCTCACACAAATGATCAAGGAACCTACCAGATAAACCCTAAATCCGTAAACACGGGCACCTTCATTGATATCATCCTGACCAACCTGCCCTCTAAATACACCTCTGTCTTCAACCAGGATCTCAGCAATCACTACCTAATTGTATGCGTCCGTAATAGGTCCGCGGTCAAACGACCACCCCTCATCACTGTCAAACGCTCCCTAAAACAGTTCAGCGAGCAGGCCATTCTAATCAACCTGGCCCGGGTATCCTGGAAGGATATTGACCTCATTCCGTCAGTAGAGTATGCCTGGTAATTCTTTAGTGCTTTCCTCACCATCTTAAATAAGCATGCCCCGTTAAAAAAAATTGAACTAAGAATAGATATAGCCCTTGGTTCACTCCAAACCTGACTGCCCTTGACCAGCACAAAAACAACATGTGGCGTTCTGCATTAGCATCAAATAGCCCCTGCGATATGCAACTTTTCAGGGAAGTTGCAGGCAGTTAGGAAAGCAAAGGCTAGCTTTTTCAAACAGAAATTTGCATCCTGTAGCACAAACTCCAAAAAGTTCTGGGACACTGTAAAGTCCAGGGAGAATAAGATCACCTCCTCCCAGCTGCCCACTGCACTGAGGCTAGGAAACACTGTCACCACCGATAAATCTACGATAATCGAGAATGTCAATAAGCATTTGTCTATGGCTGGCCATGCTTTCCACCTGGCTACCCCTACCTCAGTCAACAGCTCTGCACCCCCCACAGTAACTTGCCAAAGCCTCCCCAGCTTCTCCTTCACCCAAATCCAGATAGTTGATGTTCTGAAAGACCTGCAAAATCTGGACCCCTACAAATCAGCTGGACTAGACAATCTGGACCCTCTCTTTCTAAAATGATCCGCCGCAATTGTTGCAACCCCTATTACTAGCCTATTCAAACTCTCTTTCGTATCGTCTGAGATTCTACTTCTGGCCCTTCTTTGGACACTGTGTAAACAAACCTCCAGACGAGCTTCAATGCCATACAACACTCTTTCCGTGGCCTCCAACTGCTCTTAAAAGCAAGTAAAACTAAATCCATGCTCATCAAACGATTGCTGCCCGCACCCGCCCGCCCGTCCAGCATCACCACTCTGGACGGTACTGACTTAGAATATGTGGACAACTACAAATACCTAGGTGTCTGGTTAGACTGTAAACTCTCCTTCCAGACTCACATTAAGCATCTCCAATCCAAAATGAAATCTAGAATCGGCTTCCTATTTCGCAACAAAGCATCCTTCACTCATGCTGCCAAACATACCCTTGTAAAACTGTTAATCCTACCAATCCTTGACTTCGGTGATGTCATTTACAAAATAACCTCCAACACTCTACTCAGCAAATTGGATATAGTCTATCACAGTGCCATCTGTTTTGTCACCAAAGCCCCATATACTACCCACCACTGCGACCTGTATGCTCTCGTTGGCTGGCCCTCGCTTCATATTCGTCGCCAAACCCACAGGCTCCAGGTCATCTATAAGTCTTTGCTAGGTAAAGCCCCGCCATATCTCATCTCACTGGTTACCATAGCAGCACTCACCCATAGCACGCGCTTCAGCAGGTATATTGCAATGGTCATCCCCAAAGCCAACACTTCCTTTGGCTGCCTTTACTTACAGTTCTCTGCTGCCAATGACTGCAATGAATTGCAAAAATCACTGAAGCTGGAATCTTATATCTCCCTCACTAACTTTAAGCATCAGCTGTCAGAGCAGCTTACCAATCATCGCACCTGTACACAGCACATCTGTGTACAGGTGCATGTTTTTTGCTCCTTTGAACCCCAGTATCTCTACTTGTACATTCATCTTCTGCACATCTATCACTCCAGTGTTTAATTGCTAAATTGTCATTATTTCATCACTATGGCCTATTTATTGCCTTTCCTCCCTTATCTTAATACATTTGCACACACTGTATATAGACTTTTCTATTGTGTTATTGACTGTACGTTTGTTTATCCCATGTGTAACTCCGTGTTGTTTGTGTCCACTGCTTTGCTTTATCTTGGCCAGGTCGCAGTTGTAAATGAGAACTTGTTCTCAACTGGCCTACCTGGTCAAATAAAGGTGAATTATTTTTTCAAAATAAAAAAATTAATATGATAATAAATTGTATGGGAAATTACAAATTATAGCGCAAAATAATTAGAGAAATCGTGTTTCTCGATAATCAATATGGGCATGTCAAAATATACATAGGTGATATTTGGGTGTCTGTGAATCGTTTAGCCCCTTTGGATCCACAGTGTCTAAGGAATACTGCCATAATGCCTCTCTTTGTTTCAGTTTACATACAATCAGCTCCTCTTGATGAAATGTGGACATGTTCTATGGCTACAAAGCGCAGGGAGGAAGGTGTGCCATGGTTGGCTTCGATGCAGTGGCACACAAATAGCATAGCCTGTGTTTTTATTTCAAATTGCAGCCTTATGTTCTGCAATGCGAAGTTTCAATGTTTATTTTCACCAATATAAATAGCCCTGCATATGCATTTGAGTATTTGTGGTGCTACAATTAATGAAGCTTTGGATTTTGTATTCTTTACCTGTTCTCAGGTAGTAAAAAACTTTAGTATTGGTCGCGGTGTCACAATGTACACAGTGGCCACACTTGTAATTGCCATTGGTCGGGTCTGGGAGCCAGGTGTCACGCTTCTTGGGTCGATGCATGCTGTGTGTAACGAAATCGGCTAGATTGCGCTCACCGGCACAACCCATGTGCGACCGGCAAAAACAAGGATGTAGGGGCGTTTTGTCCTGGTTTCTATTAGTGCCAGTGAGTATGCTTTAACATTCAGTCTCTCTAGCACAAGTATAAGCCTGTTCAATGACACCCTTATCACACCCGCTTTGCAGGAACCTGGTGAGCATATCATTAACTTTGAACTAGAAATCAACATCTGTACTACAGTTATGTCAAAGTCTTAGTAATTGACCCACTGGTATGTTCCGCTTAAGGTGTACTGGGTGGTTACTGTCTGGGTGTAAAAGTGGATTCCTACTCCAACTTGTTTTCTTTATTTTTGTGTATTGTAAGATCCAAGAAGTCTACTTACTTCCAACTTCTCTCTGCTGTGAATTTGAGATTGGGGTCAGATAAATGAATATAAGAAATTAACTCTGATAGGAGAGCGTCAGTACCCTTCCATACCAATAGTTGTCGTCAATGTATCTTTTCCAAAGTGCGACATTCTGGATTTTTTTTTCTTTTTCTGGAAATCATAAATGAAGGTCTCCTCCCAGTGGTCCCATAAATACATTTACATAGATTTGAGCAAATCCAGCTCCCATCACTGTACGCAGAATCTGTTGGTAGAAACTGCCCGCATATTGGAAATCACTTGATGTGAGGGCTTTTTCAATGAGCGACAAAATAAAGTTAGACGGAGGTAAGATACCTTCCAGTCTAGTGTTGAGATAGTGAGAGAGCGCTCGTAGGCCTGTGTCATGTGGGATATTAGTGTAGAGAGACTGAACGTCAAGTGTAACCAAGATGCTTTCAGTGTGGCATCTATAGTTATTGATGATCTTAAGCACATCCCTGGTATCTCCTAAAAAGGCTGGCAATACTGGCACAAATCAACATACTGAGACAGGGGTTCTATAGGGCTACTGTTACCTTACACTATGGGACATAAAGGAGGTTTATCCACGCTTTTATGTATTTTCGGTAGGCCATAATAAACTGGACAGGCTGGGTGTGGCATAATGAGAAAGTCCTTCTCCGTTTCCGTTGTCAGTGTGGCATAATGAGAAAGTCCTTCTCCGTTTCCGTTGTCAGTGTGGCATAATGAGAAAGTCCTTCTCCGTTTCCGTTGTCAGTGTGGCATAATGAGAAAGTCCTTCTCCGTTTCCGTTGTCAGTGTGGCATAATGAGAAAGTCCTTCTCCGTTTCCGTTGTCAGTGTGGCATAATGAGAAAGTCCTCCGTTTCCGTTGTCAGTGTGGCATAATGAGAAAGTCCTCCGTTTCCGTTGTCAGTGTGGCATAATGAGAAAGTCCTCCGTTTCCGTTGTCAGTGTGGCATAATGAGAAAGTCCTCCGTTTCCGTTGTCAGTGTGGCATAATGAGAAAGTCCTTCTCCGTTTCCGTTGTCAGTGTGGCATAATGAGAAAGTCCTTCTCCGTTTCCGTTGTCAGTGTGGCATAATGAGAAAGTCCTTCTCCGTTTCCGTTGTCAGTGTGGCATAATGAGAAAGTCCTTCTCCGTTTCCCTCTGAAAGAGCGTTATCAATGAAGCATTCTATATCCTGTTTTATTCTACCTGTGGGGTTGGAACAGAGAGGGACATAGAACTTAGGGTCAGAAAGTTGAGCATAGACTCACTCCCTTATCAGCATTTGTCTTTCAGTTCCTTCAAAGCATTTTGTTCATCATTACTGAGACTAACTGCTTGTTTAGTGTGTTGCGGACCAATTTAGCAAAATCCTGTTCTATCAGCCTACTGTAGGTGAGAACAGAGGTACTCAAATTAGCATAAGGCACATCAGAAATACCAGATGCATTATAGTTTCTAAACACTGCATTGCTATTACACAATGGTTGCCTATTAGCACAGAATAAATTATTTAAATGTAATTGGCGAACAAATCTGAAAGTGTCAACTTTTCATGCAAAAGGTAGCAAAGCCATCCTATTACAGGGTGAGAAAGAGTCCTTTATTCTGGTCTGATACTTGGGCATCCTGAGAGGCCCTGGTGATATGTTGATCACCCAAAGTTCTTGTTGCGGTTCCAACAGTACCTCCTCAGGTGGGCTGGGGGTGGATTTCCTCCCCCTCCAACCCAGGCGCGTCTTCCAGCGGGTTGCTGCTGGTTGCCTCGCACCCGATCATGGCCGGATGTGATACAACCTGGATAGATGGTGCCATCTTGGTAGTCCCTTGTGTCTCATTCATATTTATTCCAAGCCTTTGTAGCTTGTGTCGCTTCTGTTCATTTTGGAACGCAGTGAGAGATGTGGATAGCTCATTGGAGAATGTGTTGTTTACACTGTTCCAAAATTGTCTGAAAATGTTTATTTGAATATAACCCTCCTTTTTCTTGATCTCCTTCTTATCGTTATTATTAGTATTATTATTATGATCATCATTTTAATAAGTCATGTAATTATCATTAGTATGCTCAGTAGCCTATAGCAGCCTTGTATAACCACCATCGATCTGTAGGCCAAAGAGGGCATCCTGTTAAGTCTTAATACAGTAACTTACTAAGTTCTATATTTAAATAATTACTGTTTACAGGCTACTGTATCAATCAATCATTCATTTGTTCATGTTACCACACAGCATAAGTCATTCATGATTTGAAATGCAATAAATATCAAAGCGAACCTTGAATAATGAGCATAAACAATAAATATCAAAGCGAACCTTGAATAATGAGCATAAACAATAAATATCAAAGTGAACCTTGAATAATGAGCATAAACAATAAATATCAAAACGAACCTTGAATAATGAGCATAAACAATAAATATCAAAGCGAACCTTGAATAATGAGCATAAACAATAAATATCAAAGCGAACCTTGAATAATGAGCATAAACAATAAATATCAAAGTGAACCTTGAATAATGAGCATAAACAATAAATATCAAAACGAACCTTGAATAATGAGCATAAACAATAAATATCAAAGCGAACCTTGAATAATGAGCATAAACAATAAATAAACCGTTCCATGTTGGCAATTGCATTCACAAATGGATGTGACTGTTTTTAGTCTTTGCTGTAAAGGCTTTCAACAGACTTTCTGGTACACTTATAATTGATTTAGTGTTTTTTACATTGTTCCAAACGATAAGGAAAATTATATTGTAATCTAACAGCACCTGTTCGGCACGCCGGCTTGCTCTTTAATTTCTTTTTCTTGATCTCCACTATTTTCCACAACAAGTCAAATGTATTCCCCATATCTGACTTCCCCTTAACCTCCTGACCAATCAAACATTCCCCTGTTTTTAGTTTATTTGTCAAGTCATCTGCATCCATTTTGCTGTCACGTGTTACGGTGTTCAGAGTTTTTTAACCAATTTACTAATGTGATTATGATATGCTATATGTCAGGCTCTATTGGTCACGTGCCCTGCGATACATACGTGTCAAGTAAAGAGAGCAAGGGTTGAGGGAATAGAAAATTATTTTCCTAAACAAATGAGGGCTTTCGGTAAGGTCATTTTTCAGTCAGAAATGGCTGTAATTGTGTTGCAGATTCAGCAACACAGACAGTAAAATAAACACTGTTGATGTTCTGTGGTGGTCGCTGCAGCAGGGAGGAGTGAGAGATAACGGGTGCTAGTCACAGTCACTCACCCGGCCCGGCACAACCAAATCAACTGCAGTCAAACTCCCTCCAGTCATCTTTGTGTCTTAATTATTTAATCAAACAGTGCACTTTAAGCATCAGACAAGCTCAGTGCATATCATTGATTTGATTAAAACACATAGACTTGTCATGACTTCTGCCGAAGTTGGTCCCTCTCCTTGTTCGGGCGGCATTCTGCGGTCAAACTCACGGACCTTCTAGCCATCGCTTATCCTCTTTTAATTTTCCTTTGGTTTTGTCTTGTATCACACCTGGTTCCAATCCCATTCATTTTATGTTGTGTATTTAACCCTTGGTTCCCCCTCATTGTCCTTGTCAGTGATTGTTTGTAAGCTATGTGCAAGATATGTTCTGGTGTGCGGCAGGTTTTGTACCCACTTGTATTATTTTGTAAATTTTGGTTTTCAGAGTTTTTGAGCACTTATTAAACTGCTCCTTTTTATACCAAGTTTGATCTCCTGCACCTGAATTCCCTGCTACCAGCACGCACCCTTTTTATATTTGACCTTTATTTAACTAGGCAAGTCAGTTAAGAACAAATTCTTATTTTCAATGACGGCCTAGTGGGTTAACTGTCTGTTCAGGGGCAGAACGACAGATTTTGTACCTTGTCAGCTCGGGGGTTGCTACCTTCCGGTTACTAGTTCAACGCTCTAACCACTAGGCTACCCTGCCGCACCAGACTGGTATATATGGAAAAATATGTTTTCAAATTTCAACCAATCGATTGGTCGAAAGAACAGATTACTCTTGGTCAACCAATATTTTTTTTTGTCGGGGACAGCCCTACTTCCAGTAAATGTGTTTTTGTAAAATGTTCAGTGTAAATTGTTAAAAGTTGTCCTTGTGCATAGAGCTGTATGGTTTGTTAAACTTTTCAATTAATGGTGTTTGTTTGTCATACTTTTTAAGTGACAGATCTCAGCACAAATCTTTTTCCATAGAATTGGCCAGTACTTCATCATTCATTTCATAATGATTAGAGCTTCTGTACTGAGAAGCTGAGGACAGTGAGACCCTATTTCACAGGATTGATTGTTTAGTTTTGTTCCTTTTTTAATGTAACCTTTATTTAAACCAGGAAGTTCCTTTTTTAATGTAACCTTTATTTAAACCAGGAAGTTCCTTTTTTAATGTAACCTTTATTTAAACCAGGAAGTTCCTTTTTTTAATGTAACCTTTATTTAAACCAGGAAGTTCCTTTTTTAATGTAACCTTTATTTAAACCAGGAAGTTCCTTTTTTAATGTAACCTTTATTTAAACCAGGAAGTTCCTTTTTTAATGTAACCTTTATTTAAACCAGGAAGTTCCTTTTTTAATGTAACCTTTATTTAAACCAGGAAGTTCTTTTTTTTAATGTAACCTTTATTTAAACCAGGAAGTTCCTTTTTTAATGTAACCTTTATTTAAACCAGGAAGTTCCTTTTTTTAATGTAACCTTTATTTAAACCAGAAAGTTCCTTTTTTAATGTAACCTTTATTTAAACCAGGAAGTTCCTTTTTTTAATGTAACCTTTATTTAAACCAGGAAGTTCCTTTTTTAATGTAACCTTTATTTAAACCAGGAAGTTCCTTTTTTAATGTAACCTTTATTTAAACCAGGAAGTTCCTTTTTTTAATGTAACCTTTATTTAAACCAGGAAGTTCCTTTTTTTAATGTAACCTTTATTTAAACCAGGAAGTTCCTTTTTTAAATGTAACCTTTATTTAAACCAGGAAGTTCCTTTTTTTAATGTAACCTTTATTTAAACCAGGAAGTTCCTTTTTTTAATGTAACCTTTATTTAAACCAGGAAGTTCCTTTTTTTAATGTAACCTTTATTTAAACCAGGAAGTTCCTTTTTTTAATGTAACCTTTATTTAAACAAGGAAGTTCCTTTTTTTAATGTAACCTTTATTTAAACCAGGAAGTTCCTTTGAGATAAATAATCTCTTTTTCAGAGACCAGTGGCCAAGAAGAGAGCCCCAGTATTAGAAGGCCGGCTGCAGCACTCACCAAACCGTTGGGAGTGTTCACGCTTTCATTATGCCAAAACAAAAGAGCCTGAAATAGAGTTTAAACTCAGCAAATTCACAGTGGCAAGAACAATCACAGGGCTGAAACAGAGCAACACTTTTCCACACATTTTTTCAGATTCGGTTCAAGTCAACCTTCTCAAATAAAAAGTTAAACAATCAGCATGCTTAATTCTTGGAAAGTTAATTTCCCCTTTTCTTTCTGTAATTGGAGGAGACATATGGAAATAATATGCCAGTAATTGCCCTGTAAGGTTATGTTAACATGCTGGGAAATCTCAAACACATTGATGTTTTCCAGCCAGGCCAGACCCAATGCATATTTGATCATTTATTTACAGTGGGAAAATGTCTGGGGAACAATGGAAACCAGCCTGGGTTTCTCCTCTCTCAACTGGCTTTTAAAACACACAGCACACCACTATGGCAACTCTATAGTATATTATTTCAATCTGTCCACGTTTCATGTACCCTGATAACAGTGTGGCAAATTATTTATTGAAAATAAAATGCCTCTCACTGTATAAAAATATGGGATACACATTACACACACCAAAATGGCGCCGGAGAAGAAGGCAGACGTTTTACGTGTCCCCAACCAATTGTGTTTTTTGTTTGTTTATTTGCATTGTTTGTAACTTATTTTCTGCATAATGTTACCATCTCTTATGACCAACTTATAACTTCTGGACATCAGGACTGCGATTACTCACCATGGACTGGCAGAATCCTTTTTTTCCTTAACGAGTCTGACGACCCTGATGCGAACGATACACTGCTTTCTTGGGAACAGGCCCAGATTCCCGTGAATTGCGTGAAGAGGAAGCGGAGGAAAGGGGGTCAGAGGGCGAACTGCATCTGATAATAAAATTGATGACCTACACACAAGATCAAACTACCAACGGGATATTCAAAACTGTAATATCTTATGTAATATCTTATGAGTCATGGCTGAACGACGACACTGTCAACATACAGCTGGCTGGTTATACGCTGTACCGGCAGGATAGAACAGCGGCGTCTGGTAAGGGGCGGCGGACTATGTATTTTTGTAAATAACAGCTGGTGCATGATATCTAAGCTATTGCACGCCTGATGTAGAGTATTTCCTGATAAGCTGTAGACCTCATTATTTACCTAGAGATTTTTCACCTGTATTTTTCGTAGCTGTTTACATACCACCACAGTCAGAGGCTGGCACTAAGACAGCATTGAATGAGCTGTATTCCGCCATAAGCAAACAAGAAAACGCTCACCCAGAGGCGGCACTCCTAGTAGCTGGGGACTTTAATGCAGGGAAAGTTAAATCCGTTTGACCAAATTTCTATTAGCATGTTAAAAATGTGCAGCCAGAGGGGAAAAAACTCTGGATCACCTTTACTTCACTCACAGACACAAATACAAAGCTCTCCCTCGCCCTCCATTTGGCAAATCTGACCATAATTCTATCCTCCTGATTCCTGCTTACAAGCTAAAATTAAAGCGACTAGATCACTTTAAAAAGTGGTCAGATGAAGCTAACCTACAGGACTGTTTTGCTAGCACAGACTGGAATATGTCCCAGGATTCCTCCTATGGCATTGAGGAGTACACCACATTTATTTATTTTACTAGGCAAGTCAGTTAAGAACAAATCCTTATTTTCAATAATGGCCTAGGAACAGTGAGTTAACTGCCTGTTCAGGGGCAGAACAACAGATTTGAACAGCTCGGGGATTTGAACTTGCAACCTTCCAGTTACTAGTCCAACGCTCTAACCACTAGGCTACCCTGCCGCTAATTACATCAGTCATTGGCTTCATCAATAAGTGCATCGATGATGTTGTCCCCACAGTGACCGTACGTACATATCCCAACCAGAAGCCATGGATTACAGGCAACATCCACACTGAGCTAAAGGCTAGAGCTGCCACTGTCAAGGGGCGGGACTCTAACCCGGAAGCTTATGAGAAATCCAGCAATGTCCTCCGACGACCCATTAAACAGGCAAAGCGTCAATACAGGACTAAAATCGAATCGTACTACACCGGCTTTGATGCTCATCGGATGTGGCAGTGCTTGCAAACCATTACAAACTACAAATGGAAGCACAGCAGAGAGCTACCCAGTGACACAAGCCTACCAGACGAGCTAAACTACTTCTATGCTCGCTTTGAGGCAAATAACATTGAAACATGCATGAGAGCACCAGCTGTTCCGGAAGACTGTGATCACGCTCTCCGCAGCCAATGTGAGTAAAACCTTTAAACAGGTCAACATTCCCCGGGCCGCAGGGCCAGATGGATTACCAGGACATGTACTGCAAGCATGTGCTGACCACCTGGCAAGTGTCTTCACTGACATTTTCAACCTCTCCCTGTCCGAGTCTGTAATACCAACATATTTTAAGCAGACCACCATAGTGCTTGTACCCAAGAACACTAAGGTAACCAACCAAAATGACTATCAACCCGTAGCACTCGCATCTGTAGCCATGAAATGCTTTGAAAGGCTGGTCATGGTTCACATCAACACCATTATCCTAGAAACGCTAGATCCACTCCAATTTGCATACCGCCCAAACAGATCCGCAGATGATGCAATCTCTATTGCACTCCACACTGCCCTTTTCCACCTGGACAAAAGGAACACCTATGTGAGAATGCTATCCATTGACTACAGCTCAGCCTTCAACACCATAGTGCCCTCAAAGCTGCAACTGGATCCTAGACTTCCTGATGGGCCGCCCCCAGGTGGTAAGGGTAGGTAACAACACATCGGCCACGCTTATCCTCAACACAGGGGCCCCTCATGACTGCACAGCCAGGCATGACTCCAACACTATCATTAAGTTTACCGATGACACAACAGTGGTAGGCCTGATCACCGACAACAACGAGACAGCCTATAGGGAGGAGGTCAGAGACCTGGCCGTGGGGTGCCAGGACAACAACCTCTCCCTCAACGTGATCAAGACAAAGGAGATGATTGTAGACTACAGGAAAATGAGGTCCGAGCACGCCCCCATTCTCATTGACGTGGCTGCAGCGGAGCAGGTTGAGAACTTCTAGTTCCTTGCTGTCCACATCAGCCACAAACGTACATGGTTCAAGCACACCAAGGCAGTCGTGAAGAGGGTACGACAAAACCTATTCCCCCTCGGGAGACTGAAAAGATTTGGCAAGGGTCCTCAGATCCTCAAAGGGTTTTACAGCTGCACCATCGAGAGCATCCTGACAGGTTGCATCACTGCCTGGTATGGCAACTGCACGGCTTCCGACCGCAAGGCACTACAGAGGGTAGCGCAAACAGCCCAGTACATCACTGGGGCCAAGCTTCCTGCCATCCAGGACCTCTATACCAGGCGGTGTCAGAGGAAGTCCCTAAAAATTGTCAAAGACTCCAGCCACTGTTCTCTCTGCTACCGCACAGCAAGCGGTATCGGAGCGAGAGGCTTTTAAACAGCTTCTACCCCCAAGCCATAAGACTCTTGAACACCTGATCAATTGGCTACCCAGACTATTTGCATTGCCCCTCCCCCCTTACACCGCTGCTACTCTCTGTTTTTATCATCTATGCACTGTCACTTCAATAACTCTACCTACATGTACATATTACCTCAACTAACCGGTGCCCCCACACATTGACTCTGTACCGGTACCCCCTGTATATAGTCTCTATATTTTACTCCTGCTCTTTAATTACTTGTTGCTTTTATTTCTTATTCTTATCCATATTTTTTTTAACTGCATTGTTGGTCAGGGACTTGTAAGTAAGCATTTCACTGTAAGTTCTACGCCTGTTGTATTCCGCGCATGTGACTAATAAAATTTGATTTGAATTACAGTAAATTACTGTCATCAGAGGCTGGTGTACTGTAAGTAGAGTAGACTGTCTCTACTCAGAAGGGACAGTTTGTGACATACATTAGTCACCCACACAAAGGCCTGCCTGTTTATCCCGCTGGAGTTGGGCTTTGTCATCACACACAGTGAAGTTATAGGGACTGACACTGGGAACAGCATGACCCACTTCTGGTTGACCTGGAAACACTCCGCAGGCTTTACCCCCAGTCTCACGCCAAAGCAAGTGGCATCAAGCAGAGGTTAAACAAAATTGGGAATTAATCCAATCTGGGCTGATCAAAAGTTATTAAATGTGAAAATGAAGAGATGGAACAGAGGTCAGCACTCAGATGCTTTACACATTCACACCAAGACTGCTGAGTAAAATGGCTGGCACAAACATACATTACATTGACAAAGATACATTATTTCAATTACGGTGCACTTGTAAAAGACTTCCAACACAAAATGGCAGTATTTTAAAGATAACATGGGCTCAATGTGTGAGAGGAAAAATAGATGCTCAACTATCAAGTGCAAAACAAATCCCTCAAAAGTAAAGAAAGTGAAATTCACCTAGCTACATTTACTTTCACTTACTCTTTCTGTTCTTTAGCACACAGATTTCACATATGAATACCTCACTTCCAAATACACTGCTCACTGTAAATTAACTCCATTTCACGAAGGGATGTAATTCAAAGGAATAAAGGAAGGAATCAGAAACAACAGTAAGTGTTGGGCTGTATTCTGAAATGAACTAAAGATATGGAAATGAAAAACGTCTGTTCTTAAATTACTTTTAGAAAAGAACATCAAACTTTATCCCAGTTATGTGAGGACAAAGGAAAAACATGTTTTGGGACAGGGCCAAGTATTTCCATAAGAGTTTTGAGCTCACCAAGTCCAACCTACAACTTGGAGTCATAGATCCTGTGAAAACAATATTATGTGATTACTACCCCCTTGTGGATAGAACGCCACATTACACATTGGTGGACAGACCGTGTAATGCACTAAAAACAATGCAATACAAATCAATAAAATTACGTGTTTTTTATGCCCACCTAAAAATATAATAGAAATTGTATTTTCCAATATCAACAAAAGTCAAACAAATAGTATTATTACGTTATTAAATATATTTAGGCTGTTCCTGCACGGTGATGTCACATCAAACCATCGAGAGGTTGATGAGTGACAAAAGCCATCAACGTAACAATACAACCATGAAATGGACACACAACCCCAGTTGCAGCTCCGGAGGTAAGCAGAGCACCTTGCTCTGAGAGTAGAACAACAAGTCAGGTCTAAGCTGTAACACTAGGCCACATCCCACTTGCTGAACCCTCTCACTCATAATCCAACTAGTCACGCCAGTACTGGGGGCTGACATCACCATACAAACACAGGTATCCGTGGAAACCGCTGGGATGGCACAGTGAGCTGACAGAACATGCAGCTCAGATTAAGTGGAGACATAAATAGGTAGGTCTTACTTAAATGCACTGTCAGGATGGCACCTAAATCCTCAGGGACGCTGTCTCGCAGTCTTACAGCTAAGAACATCTGTCCCTGTGAGATTCAGGGATCTTTCATCTTTCCTCGTCTTCAGGGAGGACAACTACTTAAAGCCACTACTGATCCTACATAGTAATGTTTAATATTCTGCTTCTACTGCTATAAAATAAATTATACAATGTATTTCATCCTTATCATGAATATTGCCAAATGAAATACCTATCTGATCATTCATCTCTAAGCTATATTGGAGTAGCTACAGTGAGTGATAGTGTAATGATCAATGCGACCAACTGACAAATCAGTTGCACCCTTTCAAGGCAAAGTTAAACAATGAAAGTTCTCCTGGCCCAATTTCACTGTAATGAATGGACACCTGGTAATGATTGACCTTAGAACAGAGGGAGAAACTCTAAGCACCTGAAAACCTCTGAAATGGCTGAATCAGCAGTGATTGGTCAACTGTGTCCATTGGGCCGAGTACAGAGGGCGAGGGGGGTGGTGGTTTGGACCCATGGACAGAGGCAGGTCAGAGTAGAGGTGACCAGGGGGTGGAGCCATCCCTGCTGCTTTGAGTGACACGTGACCCATAGACAAGCTCATGGTTGTAAACACTTTCCCATCTGAAAGGAAAAAACACTTTTCCACCTTTTCAATAAAACGTCATTAACCATTCTTTATCTGCTCTAACAAATTGAGGCAATATGACTACACAATTCCACATATACAATAATTATCTACAAGAAAGCTTGACATCAACTATTACAGGTACACATAGATGACGACGGCAGCTTTTACAAGGAAATAGAGAGATCACAGATTCTAATTCTCTGGTGTTTTAGGGGACTGAGTGGTGGCAAGATTAGGACTTCATCTATTGCATAGTGTTGAAAACAGCTGTTGCAAACTCGGCTATTTGCCCCCTGACCTGTGTTTTGGTCCCTGAATGAGGGTATCTGGATTCCCATCACTGTCACAGCATTTACAAGCTCAGGGACAGGGAGCCCCACCCTCTACAGCCCCTTGACCCCCACATTACCCCTGCCTACTCCATGCATGAGGCATCCTGGGTGTTGAATAGGCCAAGGGAGAGTAGTGTTGTCCATGGGTACTCTCTGATCCTGCCTCCTCAAGTTTACAATCCAATCAGGTTTTGCCTCATAAAACCATGCCTCCTCCCATAGGGGGCAACAATGCCAGTCTTTCTCTGTGCACAGGTTTAATAGTTCCCCCAAGCTTCCTTCCAAGTATTACTGACTCCCACAGGTTTATAGAGGCCAGGACACAGAGGCTGCTGAGAAAGTATAGTCCACAGGAGAGCTGCAACAATAAGGTCAACGTGGAGTCACGGCGAGGTCAGAAGTTTCTGAACTGAGTTTAACCTCTGACCTCTAGATGGTGCCACCTGGCTCCACAGCCAGGACGAAGTGAAGGGAGCATCTCAAATGAACTTCACCTGAACCTGGACCTTAACATTGGACAAACCCCCCACCCCTGCCCCATGCCCCTTCCACCAGCCTGTTGCCCCACGGTGAGAGGAGAGAGGGCCTGCAACCACATTGTACCACAGTAGCCAACAAACACACAAACACAGTTTTAGGGGGGACTGAGAAATGCCTGACTATATCCCTTACAAAACTGGGCAGATGTTTAATTTACTGTATGTGTGTAAGTGTATGTGTGTAAGTGTATGTGTGTAAGTGTATGTGTGTAAGTGTATGTGTGTAAGTGTATGTGTGTAAGTGTATGTGTGTAACATTTATCTGTTCAATGGACACATTGAGACTATTCTCTGCAAATATTCAATTCCATCCCATATCTTGCTGCATCTGAGACAGAGGCTGTACACAAACAGTGGCCATGTTGTGGGCCAGCTTCTGTTCTATTTTCAGTTGAACATGTCCCCCTGGTGGAGATGGAAGGAGTCACATGCTACATTGAAGACATGCTTATTATGCCAATCCAGTAATGGGAAAGGCAAGAGGAACAGCAAAACCTGTATCAATTATTTTCTCCTGAACTTGGAATTATTTTACATTTCAGGGGGAACTTGGATGCCGGCAAACTGAGATATTTGCACTAGTAAAAAAGGCCATATGAACCATAAAGATTTTAAAATTATTTTCTGCATGTTTTTTTCGTTTCATATAAATATATTTTTCTTCATTGTATTTTTTTTTAACTCCATATACAAACTTATACATAGGAACAAAAATGTACTGAAGCACACAAACAATGACTACATCTCATCTTCCCAGACCCGCGTGCTCACACCCCCATCCCTATTGTTTTTCTCTGCCACCCATGCCATTTCAATATTTAAATCATAAATAATCATATTTTTCCATTGTGTTAATGATCGCGGATTGATTTCCAAGTTTTTGGAATGTATATTTTTTTGTGCATTTAACTATATGTCGCAATTAAAATGCTTGGGTAGCAAGACTTAGGAAGATGTAAAACGCTCCTTTTTATTCTATGAATTGTATTTGTCCATAAAGTCTGTTATGACCGAGTATACTTTTTTAAAGAATGTCTTCGGTGGGGTAATTGGTATTACCAAAAATAAATACAGAAATTTAGCAGCCGTGCTATTCTAAAGAAGTAAGATTTATGGGAAGATCATTCAATTAAATTAGATCTGCTTTAATATTGTTAAGTAATGGAATCATCTTTATATATTTGTTGTTTGTTGTCACTTATTAACCATCCTAAGTATTTTATATTTTTTGTGGTCCAGTTAAAGGATTGCTATGAGTTATTTTATTTTTTCTATTGACATTATTTTAAAAATCCATGTAAATGTTACAGTTGAAGTTGGAAGTTTACATACACTTAGGTTGGAGTCATTAAAACTCGTTTCTCAACCACTCCACACATTTCTTGTTAAATAAACTATAGTTTGTGCATGACACAAGTCATTTTTCCAACAATTGTTTACAGACAGATTATTTCACTTATAATTCACTGTATCACAATTCCAGTGGGTCAGAAGTTTACATACACTAAGTTGACTGTGCCTTTAAACAGCTTGGAAAATTCCAGAAAATTATGTCATGGCTTTAGAAGCTTCTGATAGGCTAATTGACATAATTTGAGTCAATCGGAGGTGTACCTGTGGATGTATTTCAAGGCCTACCTTCAAACTCAGTGCCTCTTTGCTTGACATCATGGGAAAATCTAAAGAAATCAGCCAAGACCTCAGAAAGAAATTGTAGACCTCCACAAGTCTGGTTCATCCTTGGGAGCAATTTCCAAACGCCTGAAGGTACCACATTCATCTGTACAAACAATAGTACACAAGTATAAACCCCATGGGACCACGCAGCCATCCTACCGCTCAGGAAGGAGACGCGTTCTGTCTCTTAGAGATGAACGCACTTTGGTGTGAAAAGTGCAAATCAATCCCAGAACAACAGCAAAGGACCTTGTGAAGATGCTGGAGGAAACAGATACAAAAGTATCTATATCCACAGTAAAACGAGTCCTATATTGACATAACCTGAAAGGCTGCTCAGCAAGGAAGAAGCCACTGCTCCAAAACCGCCATAAAAAAAGCCAGACTACGATTTGCAACTGCACATGGGGACAAAGATCATACTTTATGGAGAAATGTCCTCTGGTCTGATGAAACAAAAATTGAACTGTTTGGCCATAATGACCATCGTTATGTTTGGAGGAAAAGGGGGAGGCTTGCAAGCCGAAGAACACCATCCCAACCGTGAAGCACGGGGTGGCAGCATCATGTTGTGGGGGTGCTTTGCTGCAGGAGGGACTGGTGCACTTCACAAAATAGATGGAATCATGAGAGAGAAAAATTCTGTGGATATATTGAAGCAACATCTCAAGACATCAGTCAGGAAGTTAAAGCTTGGTCGCAAACGGGTCTTCCAAATGGACAATGTGCGAGCAAGGAGTCCTACAACCCTGACTCAGTTACACCAGCTCTGTCAGGAGGAATGGGCCAAAATTCACCCAACTTATTGTGGGAAGCTTGTGGAAGGCTACCCGAAACGTTTGATCCAAGTTAAACAATTTAAAGGCAATGCTACCAAAAACTAACTGAGTGTATGTAAACTTCTGACCCACTGGGAAGGTGATGAAAGAAATAAAAGCTGAAATAAATCATTCTCACTACTATTATTCTGACATTTTACGTTCTTAAAATAAAGTGGTGATCCTAACTGACCTAAGACAATTAATTTTTACTGGGATTAAATGTCAGGAATTGTGAAAAACAGAGTTTAACTGTATTTGGCTAAGGTGTATGTAAACTTCCGACTTCAACTGTAGGTCTAGTACAGTGTTGTTAAATCAGTCTTGTTAAATCCACGTATCCTAAACTATGGGTTACATTCAACACAATATTGACATTGATTAATGTTTATTCAGAAACTGGGGGAATAGTGGCATCCTGGCTAGGTAACTCCTTAAACCACGTGTCAAACTCATTCCTCGAAGGGCCGAGTGTCTGCGGGTTTTCGCTCCTCCCTTGTACTTCATTGATTAATTAAGGTTACTAATTAGTAAGGAACTCCCTTCACCTGGTTGTCTATGTCTTAATTGAAGGAAAAAAACAAAACCCTGCATACACTTGGCCCTCCATGGAACGAGTTTGACACCCCTGCCCTACACCGAGGACCAGTACATGTACTATTCTATCTCACCACTATAGAGCGTCATTGAGCCAATTTTACTGCCATCCCAACGTATTGCTGCTGGGTGAATGTTACAAACCTGACATTAGATGATGTGTGGAATTAATATCACCACTCACAATAAACTCCAAACTCAACTGAAAATTTACGGAAGAACAGGAAAATACATGAATGACTTTATCACTAATGATAGTGGTTAGACGTGTATTTGTCCTATCATGATGTTAAAATACAAGTAAACTCACCTACGACATCATTCTGTTCAACTTCCAAGGGATGGTCACCATAGAAGCCTGAAAAACAAAAGAGACGTGAAGACAGAAAGACAATCAGATATCACTAGATACACTATGCATACAAAAGTATGTGGACACCCCTTCAAATTAGTGGATTTGGCTATTTCAGCCACATCCGTTGCTGACAGGAGTATAAAATCGAGCACACAGCCATGCAATCTCCCTAGACAAACATTGGCAGTGGAATGGCCTTACTGAAGAGCTCAGTGACTTTCAACATGGCACCGTCATAGGATGCCACCTTTTCAACAAGTCAGTTTGTCAAATTTCTGCCCTGCTGGAGCTATCCTGGTCTACTGTAAGTGCTGTTATTGTAAAGTGGAAACGTCTAGGAGCAACAATGGCTTAGCGGTGAAGTGGTAGGCCACACAAGCTCACAGAACGGGACCGCAGAGCGCTGAAGCGGTAGTGTGTAAAAATCATCTGTCCTCAGTTGCAACACTCACTACCGAGTTCCAAACTGCCTCTGGAAGCAACGTCAACACAATAACTGTTCGTCGGGAGCTTCATGAAATGGGTTTCCATGGCCGAGCAGCGGCACACAAGCCTACGATCACCATGCGCAATGTTAAGCGTTGGCTGGAGTGGTGTAAAAGACGCCGCCATTGGACTCTGGAGAAGTGGAAACGCGTTCTCTGGAGTGATGAATTACGATTCCAGATCTGGCAGTCTGACGGACAAAGCTGGGTTTGGCGAACGGCAGGAGAACGCTCCCTGCCAAATACATAGTGCCAACTGTAAAGTTTGGTGGGAGAGGACTAATGGTCTGGGGCTGTTTTTCATGGTTCGGGCTAAGCCCCTTACTTCCAGTGAAGGGAAATCTTAACGCTACAGCATACAATTACATTCTAGACGATTCTGTGCTTCCAACTTTGTGGCAACAAAGGCCCTTTCCTGTTTCAGCATGACAATGCCCACGTGCACAAAGCGAGGTCCATACAGACATTTTTAGTTGAGATTGATGTGGAAGAACTGGCCTGAACAGAGCCCTGACCTCAACCCCATCAAACACCATTGGGATAATTTACAGGCTGACCACACCACTCGCGTCGCGTGCACGAGCGTTGCAAAATACATTTCGAAATCTATGTTACTCAATTATTGCATCCACACTGCTCGCGCGCGCCAACGAGCATCTGCGTTGCCAAGGGCTAAAATAGAAATCAGTTCTATTTCGGATGCAGATCGCGCTGCTGGTGCAAGTGCAAGCTAACTAGCTAAATTGCCATAAATGTTTAATGGTTTTCGTCCTGTCCCCAAATTAATATAATTGGTTCAGACTTTGTTTTGATATTTTAACCTGCGTGTCGTGATTGCGTTGGTATGGGGGGACAAAATAAATTCATGCACGATGGCGCACGTGCGCAGCCGGTTTGGGTTATGTGTTAGAACACCGACTGCGAGCCAGGCCTAATCGCCCATCATCAGTGCCTGACCTCACTAACGCTCTTGAGGCTGAATGGAAAGCAAGTCCCCGCAGCAATGTTCCAACATCTAGTGGAAAGCCTTCCCAGAAGAGTGGAGGCTGTTACAGCAGCAAACTCCATATTACTGCCCATGATTTTGAAATGAGATGTTCGACGAGCAGGTGTCCACATACTTTTGGTTATGTGTTGTAGCTCTTGCTGTTGCCACTAATTGCTCATGTGGACTATGAAGTGAGACCATTTCTGTGCCTAGTCCATCAGTACCATCTATGCTGTGCACTGGGTCTAGACCAAAGAGCCAGGGTTCTGGTCTAGAAGCACGGTTTCAACAGTTTTGCTTCACACCTCTCTGATTCAGAGGGGTTGGGTTAAATGTGGAAGATACATTTCAGTTTACTGTATTTAGTTGTGCAACTGACTAGGTATCCCCTTTCCCTTTAACTGACGCCTGGCACAGAGGACAATTTCCATAGACAGCCACATAGAGAAGTCAGATTAGTACATTCCTAATAAGACACTTATTTGTGCACAAAACATCCATATAATTATTCAAATAAATGTCACTGAAGCTGATTTTGTTTTTACATCACTCAGAGCCAAAGATATACACATTTTATATTCATCCAATGCCTGACATATTTTTGGATTACGCGATGACGTCGTTGCTGCTCGCGCTGCTCCCTGTGTGCACTGAGCATTAGTGTGCATGTGATGTTGGTCCATACAAACCGGATGCAACCCGAATATCGACCGTCCATGAATCGGCGTAAGCGAACATGAGTAGATTACCTTGGAAATAATGGTCAGACATCTTGGACAGTATCCAGTTATTTTTATACCTCAGAGATCTAGACCAATGACTGACATTGACAGGGGGCAGTCATTCTTCCCTGGTCTAGACGCCAGTCCACTTCTCACCTACACACTCAATGACAAGCCATCATTCAAACACAACACAGTAGCGCCCTGTCAGTATACTATATAACCCCCCCCCCCCCCCCCCCCCCACCATCACCGCCACCATTATAGTACACCCCCACCCCGCTCGTGTCAGCACACCACCCTGCTATCAACAGCTGTAGACCCCTGACCCGACACACGCTAGCCGCCCCCGTACCCTCGACTGAACACACTGGCATATGGTGTCCCTCGAGCAAACACACTGCACCAACACAGACACAGGCAGACACACATGCCCAGCTCAGACTCACAGACACACAGTCACATATGCCAGGCTCAGACACACAAACACACACACACACACACACACACACATACACACACACACACAGCACTGAATTACAGTATAACCCAAAACATGGTTAGCACAAACAAGAGTTAACTCATTCAAACTCATTCTCACTCCATACATTGCCAACAGTTATTATAATTAATAATAATAATAATAAATATTAATACTAAATTGTATTTTGTAGAGCACTTTTCATTTACATACATAAATCACAAAGCTTTTTACATTGTGAGCAACCATTAAAAGAAAGAAGCTTCAATAAACAGTGCTAAAAACATAATATGAGAAAAAGATTGGCTAAAACTTCAATGACAAATTCTGAAACACTTGTGTTTTAGCTAAGAATGGGACAGTCCCAGAGAATAGAAACGAATGGAGCTCCAGTGTGTGGTTCCTTCGATAATCTTCCTGTCACCCCACTGACAGCCTGGGGCTGTGAGGGATTCAGCAGCAGCCTATACTATGCAGCTTGAGCCTCCTCCGCTGCAGCCCATTGTGTGTTGACAAAGAAGGGCCGTCTTTAACCTCTAAAACCTCTGCAACCTTGGCACAATGAGCACACAATCATAATAACATACGGGCTCTTAAGCGTTCTCTTCCCTCCACAGGGATAAGAGGCCAGGCATGCTCAACAGAGCTCTCAAACCTGTCATCGAAATACTGTAAGTCGTTCAGTATTTCTTTAGAAACCTCATCTCCGAAATAACTCATAAGAACAGCATGCTGTAGTCCAGAGGGTGTACCTGTCATATTACCTTGACCAAGTCAATTTATGATTCCTACTGTTGTAGTTTCTACATTATAATAACCATGTCCTCCTATAGAGAGAACAACTTATTCCACAAATCTTTCACCTTTTGCTCTTGTATTCCTGTGAGATCAGGGATTAAAGCATCCCCTCCAGGGCATGTTTTGTCTACCACCATCAGTACACATACTGATTAGCTGCTCAGCTCTGGCAACCAGCTCCATGACTCCAGCAGGGCCAATGCTAATGTTAATCACATTAACCAAGCTACAGGCTACAGACTGGGGAACACAAGCTAACCCACGGCTCCAGCTCTCCCCCTGCAGTCCCCATTAATGGAAACCCTTTACAACCTATTGAACAACCTCTTGGTACCATACTCAACTCAAAAACAACAACAATTGGGAATATGTGTAGTACAAACATTTTGGGTCTCAACATACTGTAAATCAAATTCAAAACACGTTTGAGAGACATTATATTCCTTTTCAACATGAGCCATATGGTGAGGGTAAGTATGTGAGGCCATGGTGGTGCAGAGGTAATATGATCATGTACAACAGAGTGTAACAGTAAGTGTCATGCAGCAATTACCCCTTATACCCCTACCCCTTACTATGTCCCCCCCCATGTCAGTCCATCCCCATCCCACCTCAGCACCCTGCCTCTACCCCAACCCATTACTATGTCCCCCATGTCAGTCCATCCCCATCCCACCTCAGCACCCTGCCTCTACCCCAACCCCTTACTATGTCCCCCATGTCAGTCCATCCCCATCCCATCTCAGCACCCTGCCTCTACCCACTAACATCCACCTAGCCCTTAGATCACTCCATCACTGTCCCAGATCGTCTGTCCCAGATGGCCAGTGTTCCGCTTGGCCAGTGGAGGGGCACGCCACCCTGTCATCTGAGTAGAGTGGCCTGGCCCCTACCTACCTGTCAGATTGGTCCTGGTTATCTCACCAATACACACAGTCACATCTATCACGTCACACTGGGAGGCCAGGCATAGAGGGAGGGAGGGATGCATAGAGAGAGGGAAGGAGGGAAGGAGGGAAGGAGGGAAGGATGGAGGAAGTGTGATTGACTGATCATGTTAGTTGCATAATGAGGGAGATCGGCCTAAATTTGACAAAGCGGGTTCAGTCATGAACTGATGCTCGGTCTGAATGTTAACACGCATTTGTTGTGGTACGGTTTTGGAAACATAAGGAACATATTTTTCATATCAGCAAGAAATCAATTTCAAAAAACAAAAGGTTCAATTACAACACACCTTTATAGGCTTAGGCTTAGGGTTAGTGTTCCCGCACGGCCATATCTTCGTGTAACATTGCTAGGTTGCTCCGAACACCTGTGTTTAAGCATATCTGGTGTAGTTCGTCAACTGGAGGCACACAGCTTGTGGATCTGTGCAAAACCGCTACAGTAAGTGTATCTTTTTATTTAAAATACTTTTTCTTGCTGATATGAAAGATAAGCGGCATATGTTTCGAAAACCGGTTTGAAAGCGTTGATTATTGACGTTTTTAAACGTTAAAGCACAGTGCCGGAATTGTAGTTCACATGGAGCCAACCCTGGGTGAAGCTAACTGCTTAAAACCCTAAATACAGGGAAGGGTTTTCGAGTGCTAGTTTTCCCCATATGCAGTATTTTGTCATTAATTTCTCCACAATGTATACAGTATATTGTTGTTCTTAACCTATTTTGCCAGGATCATGACTGGGCCTTTTTACCGAGCACAAGGTTAAGCATGCATCAAGGAAATGTTTGGTCAAGTTATTGATGCATTTCGGTTTCATTCAATTCAGTAATTTACCCGTTTGCAATCCTCCAATTGGATGCGATGTTCAGGTGGACATGAACACTTGCTGTTTATAGTAATGATTTGTTTGTTTGTAATTGGCGTGTCTCAGAGCTCCATGTCACCGTGTGTCTGTCAGGTCTGTGCGTAACTGATCACCGACAACGACGAGACAGCCTATAGGGAGGAGGTCAGAGACCTGGCCGGGTGGTGCCAGAATAACAACCTATCCCTCAACGTAACCATGACTAAGGAGATGATTGTGGACTACAGGAAAAGGAGGACCGAGCACGCCCCCATTCTCATCGAAGGGGCTGTAGTGGAGCAGGTTGAGAGCTTCAAGTTCCTTGGTGTCCACATCACCAACAAACTAGAATGGTCTAAACACACCAAGACAGTTGTGAAGAGGGCACGACAAAGCCTATTCCCCCTCAGGAAACTAAAAAGATTTGTCATGGGTCCTCAGATCCTCAAAAGGTTCTACAGCTGCACCATTGAGAGCATCCTGACTGGTTGCATCACTGCCTGGTACGGCAATTGCTCGGCCTCTGACCGCAAAGCACTACAGAGGGTAGTGCGTACGGCCCAGTACATCACTGGGGCTAAGCTGCCTGCCATCCAGGACCTCTACACCAGGCGGTGTCAGAGGAAGGCCCTAAAAATTGTCAAGGACCCCTGCCACCCCAGTCATAGACTATTCTCTCTACTACCGCATGGCAAGCGGTAACGGAGTGCCAAGTCTAGGACAAAAAAGCTTCTCAACAGTTTTTACCCCCAAGCCATAAGACTCCTGAACTGAACAGGTACTCAAATGGCTACCCAAACTATTTGCATTGTGTGCCCCCCGCTCCCCCCCTCTTTTACGCTACTGCTACTCTCTGTTACGCTACTGCTACTCTCTGTGGCCTAGTATACATGCTATAGTAACTATAGCATGTTAGGTTATACCAGGCTAGTGACAGCCTCCCCACAGATCACATTCCTGAGCTAGAACAGAAGTGAGGCTTACATGAAAAACAGATACCTTCTACTAAAATTAGACTTCAATTCTACCAACTATAGTGTAGTAGAATTACAATTGGTAGAATTTAAGTCGAATTTGGTAGAATATATATATATATTTAATGATGTAGTACAATTTAACCTAATTTCCTTCCTATTTTGTGCTTTAGTTACATGGCCAACTTGGAATGCCAGAAAGGGATGGAGAATAAATATTTATCTTTGTACAGTAAAATGTCTTGAGTTTCTAACAAATGAGCTTCCTCAAGCTGAATGTGATATCTGTCGGCCCACAGTGACAGGATATTGATGGGAGGAAGCAGCCACAGATAGATCTTTGTTTCTACTACATTACACGTGAAAATGAATCACCTGCTATGTGTAGTGTCACAGACCTGTATGCAGTGTTCAATTCATCCTGTTCCTAGAGACAGTGAAGCATGTCTTTAAGGAGAGTTTCAGTTTGCCCTCAGCTCCCTGCTGTAGAAAGCCTTGAAGAAGCAGATGGGTAGCGTGATACACTGTTACCTGATATTAGTAGTCTCAGTCTGTATTACATGACATTAAATTAAGAGGGTCAGTGCTTCCTAAGTTGGGCTGGGTCACAGAGGGTAATTTGGCTGAAGTGGGTCATTGTTACTTGACTGGTGCTGTTACATTATATTTTACCTTTATTTAACTAGGCAAGTCAGTTAAGAACAAATTCTTATTTTCAGTGACGGCCTTCAATAACAGTGGGTTAACTGCCTGTTCAGGGGCAGAACGACAGATTTGTACCTTGTCAGCTCGGGGGTTTGAACTTGCAACCTTCCAGTTACTAGTCCAACGCTCTAACCACTAGGCTACCCTGCGGCCACTATAGTGCTTACAAAATCTACGTGAAATGCTACCCAACACTTGGTCTGAGACTGCAACGGATCCCCAAATTACTGTGCCCACTCATAAGCACTTATTTCTGCCTTCTCCTCAGGGAGTCACAACACAACCCTTCACTGTGGACTTGGCATAGAGCCAGATTAGCACCCTCACCTTCATCTCCAACATGACAAAGAGGCTAAGACTATTCACCAGAACACAGTGGATATATGTGACAGATTGTGGAGGAACTCGTGTTAGATCCACAGGCTGCGCTGTGGTCATTCCTATGACCTCAACACCTGACCTTTGACCCCTGTATGTAACACCACACAGCACAATGTCTACTCTGTCCTCCCCTCTGCTCCCTCAGGGCTACTCTTGGATGGACGGCTCACTCTCTCCAACAGGGACTCAAGTTCAGAGCAGCATTCTCCACTAAGTCAAGCTCTCAGTCTAAGATAGATCCTAAAGTTCAGTAACCTTTGTAGCTCAGTTGGTAGAGCAAGGTGCTAGTAACGCCAGGGTAGTGTGTTTGATTCCTGGAACCACCCATATGTGAAATGTATGTACACATGACTGTAAGTCACAATGGATAATAGTGTCTGCTAAATGGCATGTATTATTATTAAAGTAGGAGTCAGATATTGGGGCTAAGAGACAAATTAGAAGTTACACATCCCATTACCATGAAATGCAGTCTTCAGTGGATATGAGAATCTAAAAACTATATTACTGGAATAAAAATGTCCCCTCAAAAGCGGTGCGAGCTCATTTCAACATGCATTTTTCTGTCCTCTAGCCATGTCTGTTGTTAGAGAAGGTGATTTAGTTGAAAGTGCTGAGTGTATGTCTTTATCTGCCATAATCCTGCCAGCCCCTTCAGCTCAGCTCTCAGGTCAAGCCCTGGTCAGGACCACAGAAGATCTTGGGGGGGGGGGGGTCATTCAGTGCTGGTCGACCGACACGCTCAAAGGATCAACTTCCCTTTCATCATAACAGGGGTCAGAGTTTTACTACCACGCGCTGGGCTGGATAGCGAAATACACACACACACACACACACACACACACACACACACACACACACACACACACACACACACACACACACACACACACACACACACACACACACACACACACACACACACACACACACACACACACACACACACTCACACACACACTGATGGCTCAGAGGCATCTGATAATAACCATCTTATTACATGAGTGCCAACAACTAAGATAAAAGTTACGGGATCAACCATGTGACACTATAAGGAACATGTTATCTTCTTGATCTTTCTTTTGGGCCTCTCTGAGTCCTCCAGGCTTCTCCACTGGCCAACCATGTACTGTAGAATAGTGTGTGGGGATTGTGAAATTATGAGGAGAGCTGAGGACGAAAGTTTAGAAAGTCCAGATTGTTAACAGATTCCTGCTAAAACAGTCATTGGGAATGTGACTGTGTGTCTTTGCTGTTGATTGTGAAATGACTGTGGCGTCCGAGTCAGTAATATACTGTGCTGTCCTAAATCAGTGCAGATGGTTCAGGCAACAGATTCATGTATCTGTTGCCTGTCCCCAAACTTTTGAACGGTAGTGTATCTTTATCAACAGAGATTTATATCAAACATCCGTCACTACTCTATTGTTGATTGCACTTAGTTTGAGGGGCTAATAGGAATAAATGTATCAGTCAGGGGAAGCTGCTCTTTCATCGCCACTAACAACTCTGTCTCCTGTAGCATTACCCTGGCTCTGATTGTGAGATCCACAGGAAAGGCATCCCTACTCTACATACCAAGTTCAGTGTTTTACAGCTCCCTGTAAACTCATCCTTCACCCAAATTCAAACTCAAATTGAAGACGTTTATGACTCCTGGCTGGCCAGCGTGTTGAATATCACAGAGCCCTGACAAAAGCCTGCCCCTAGACTCACGCATCTGCGGTGTCACTGTACCAACTGCCTTGATGTACTTACAGTACTGCCTCCTCCCCAAAAAGCCTTTATGACACCCCACATCAGCCCCCCTGCATCTCAATACCAGCTGTTAGTTCCCTGTCCATCCCCTAAGGGTTCTGCTTTGTTTTCTGTTGGGCTGCTAGCTGGATGAATGAACAAAACATCTCTGTCCGCCTGCCAGTAACCTGCCTCGTTATTCCTCCTGGCCGGCTCAGTGGCTCTCCTCTAGCTCATGGCTCAAGTGGAGGTTGTAAATACTTTCCTGGGTTGTTTTGGGGTCACCAGAGACTTGGTCATTATTGCCTCAAGATCAAATCAAATCAAATTTGACTGGTCACATACACATATTTAGCAGATGTTATTGAAGGTGTAGCGAAATGCTTGTATTACTAGCTCCAACAGTGCAGTAACATCTAACAATTCACAATATACACAAATCTAAAGTAAAATAATGGAGTTAAGAAATATAGAAAAAATAAATGTTTTAACTAGGAAAGTCAGCTATGAAGAAATTCTTATTTATGATAAAGTCCTACCCTGGCCAAACCCTAACAATGCTGTGCCATTTGTGTGCCGCACTATGGGACTCCCAATCACGGCCAGTTGTGATACAGCCTGGAATTGAACCAGGGTCTGTAGTGACACCTCTAGCACTGAGATGCTGTGCTTAGACCACTGCACCACTCGTGAGCCCCAAACAATGTTGGAGTGGCATTGACTAAAATATAGAAGAATAGAATGCAGTATATACATATGAAATGGGTAAGGCAGTATGTGAACATTATTGAAGTGGCTAGTGTTCCATTATTAAAATTACCAGTGATTCCATGTCTATGAATATAGGGCAGCAGCTTCTAAGGTGCAGGGTTGAGTAACCGGGTGGTAGCTGGCTAATGATGGCTAATTAACAGTTTGATGGCCTTGAGAAAGAAGCTGTTTTTCAGTCTCTCGGTCCCAGCTTTGATGCACCTCTACTGACCTTGCCTTCTGGATGTTAGCGGGGTGAACAGGCTGTGGCTCAGGTGGTTTATCTCCTTGATGATCTTTTTGGCCTTCCTGTGACATCGGGTGCTGTAGGTGTCCTGGAGGGCAGGCAGTGTGCCCCCGGTGATGCGTTGGGAGGTTGCAGGCAGTGCAGTTGCTGTACCAAGCGGTGATACAGCCCAACAGGATGATCTCAATTTGTAAAGGTTTGTGAGGGTCTTAGGTGCCAAGCCGAATTTCTTCAGCCTCCTGAGGTTGAAGAGAGCTTGTTATGCCTTCTTCACCACACTGTCTGTGTGGGTGGACCATTTCAGATCGACGGTGATGTGTAGGCAGAGGAACTTGAAACTTTTCATCTTCTCCACTACGGTCCCATCGATGTGGATAGGGGCGTGCTCTCTCTGCTTTTTCCTGAAGTCCACGATCAGCTCATTTGTTTTGTTGACGTTGAGGGAAATGTTATTTTCCTGGCACCACACACCTCACCTCCTCCCTGTAGGCTGTTTCACCATTGTTGGTAATCAGGCCTACAACTCCTCTCCTCTCAACTCTGCAAACTTGATGATTGAGTTGGAGGCGTGTGTGGCCACACAATCATGGGTGAACAGGGAGTACAAGAGGGTGCTGAGCACGCACCCTTGTGCGGCAGCTGTGTTGAGGATCAGCGAAGTGGAGGTGTTGTTTCCTACCTTCACCACTTGGTGCCGGCCCGTCAGGAAGTCCAGGACCCAGTTGCACAGGGCGGGGGCCCGAGTTTACTGATGAGCCCCGAGTTTACTGATGAGCTTGGAGGGTACTATGGTGTTGAAGGCTGAGCTATATTCAATGAACAGCATTCTTACATAAGCATTCCTCTTGTCCAGATGGGATAGGGCAGTGTGCAGTGTGATGGCGATTGCATCGTCTGTGGTTCTATTGGGACGGTATACAAGTTGAAGTGGGTCTAGGATGTCAGGTAAGGTAGAGGTGATATGATCCTTAAAACCTCTCTGGGGTAGGGGGCAGTATGTTGACATCCGGATGAAAAGCGTGCCCAAAGTAAACTGCCTGTTACTCAGGCCCAGAAGCTAGGATATGCATATAATTGGTACAGGAACAATGGTGGACATATGGAAGCAAGTGGGGACAGCAGACTGGGATAGGGAGAGATTGAATATGTCCTTTAACACTCCAGCCAGCTGGTCTGCACACGCAAGGAGGCGGCAGATGCCATCTGGGCCGGCAGCCTTGCGACGATTAACACGTTTAAATGTCTTACTCACGTCGGCCACGGAGAACAAGAGCCCACAGTCCTTGAGAGCAGGCCGTGTCGGTGGCACTGTGTTATGCTCAAAGCAGGCGAAGAAGATGTTTAGCTTGTCCGGGAGCAAGACGTCAGTGTCCACGACGTGGCAGGTCTTCCCTTTGTAATCCATGATTGTCTGTAGACCCCGCCACATACGTCTTGTGTCTGAGCCATTGAATTGCGGCTCTATTTTGTCTCTGTACTGACGTTTTGACTCTTTGATTGCCTTACGGAGGGAATTATTTTGAATTTATATACATATACTGTATATTTTTTAACCTTTATTTAACTAGGCAAGTCAGTTAAGAACAAATTCTTATTTTCAATGATGGCCTAGGAACAGTGGGTTAACTGCCTTGTTCAGGGGCAGAACAACAGATTTTTACCTTGTCAGCTCGGGGATTCAATCTTGCAACCTTTTGGTTACTAGTCCAACAGTCTAACCACTAAGCTACCTGCCGGAATAACTACACTGTAAGTATTCAACCATATTCCCAGTCACCTTGCCATGGTTAAATGCGGTGGTTCGCATTTTCAGTTTTGCGCAAATGCTGCCTTCTATCCACGGTTTCTGATTTGGGTAGGTTTTAATAGTCAAAGTGCGAACAACATTTGCTATACACTTCCTGATGAACTCAGTCACCGTGTCAGTGTATATGTCGATGGTATTCTCAGAGGCTACCTGGAACATATCCCAATCCGCGTAATCAAAACCATCTTGAAGCAAGGATTCCAATTGGTCAGACCAGCATTGAATAGACCTTAGCACGGGTACTTCCTGTTTGAGTTTCTGCCAATAGGAAGGTATGAGCAAAATTGAGTCGTCATCTTTTTTTGCCGAAGGGAGAGCGGGAGAGGGCCATTCCGGAAAATGGAGTAGCAGTGGTCGAGTGTTTTAGCAGCGCGAGTACTACAGTCAATGTATTGATAGAACTTCGGTAGCGTTTTCCTGAAATTCGCCATCTTGCTTCATCTCTTAATATCTCCATCTCCATAAACTCAAGTAATGTACCTGCCCATAGGTGCAAATAAATTAGCTTTCCAGTGTGTTGACTGCAATACAGATACAGATCACGCAGAATGATACTTGATTGTGTCCTGTGATTGACATATTCAAACTATGGTGTGTCCTGTGATTTCAGTATGGTACGTGTATTGCATTGACTAATGTGTGGTGTTGATACATGAGGGCTGCTGGTTGATGCTTGTGGACCTATTCTCTGCTCTCTGCATCATTACAGGGATGACCAGAGGAATGTGTTGCCTGGTAACGGCACTACTGTCAGTGCCCAGGGCCAGGAGGAGCACCCAAGAGAGCAGCATTACATTGTGTCCTTCCTAACAGCTCTGCTGAGGCGGTACATGGTCATCATTGGGTCACTGTCATTGTTTGGCTATCTCCTGCCAAAGCATCCTCTTTAAAGACAGTGAAGAATCAACAGATTGTGATGCTCATATCATGATCAGTATTGTATAATACTGAAGCAAAAAATATATTTCTAGATATTTGTAAAATATCAGTAAAATCTCAAAAGTTGCTGAAAATATTTATGGTGGTGTTTGTTGATTTCAGAAGGTAGATTGTTCACATTTATGCACAAATATACTTTAAATGTGTATTGTGTCTTCTAAAATAATCTTCTACATAGTATATCACATAAATCTAATTTAACAGTGTAATAAACGCACTGACGTTGCTGATCTCCCTTAGAGCAAATGCCCATTATGCCCATTATTTTCATAAAGATCTGTTTCTCTAATTACTTCAATCCTTATGTTTTATTCCATTGTACCAAACAATGTAACACACTCTGTCATTCCTTTACTATAATTCTGCCCTAAACATAGATTTTTTTTCAGATCTCTGTAAAGACTCATTCTAATTAGTCTTAATCTGAGTCATTTGTTAATCGAACACTTCTTGATATTGACTCATAGCTAAATATATTGTTTAATGAAATAAACTAAAAGGGAGAGGGAGTTTCAGCGTTTTGTGTCTTGTGATGGTGGCGTTGACATAGATTGGGAGATTGGAGATGAAGTTAAGATATTGGAGTCGAGTTAAAAATCTCTCTGGTAAAAAGGACTGATGGATCACATCTGCCTGCTGTGCCCCTCTCCCCCTCTCTGCTACCCCACCTCCTCTACTGTACTCTTTAATCATCATTCAGCAGCACCACAGGGATCGTATCCTGCCCTTCCTCCATCTCCACCCACAACACAGCTTGACCCCCAGAGAAAAGAAAGCCGCATGGTCCCTTGCCCCCCACCCCCGGCCTCTACCACAGTGGAGGGCTGACAAAGCACTCTCTTTCACTGCATCAGAAAAAAAGCTACCAGGCTCTCTCACCACCCTGAGGCTAAACCACAACAGATCCACACAAACATATTTTCCTATTTAACTTAATGTGAAGACAATTACATTAAAACAGACCTGTTCCATTGATTAGAGGCAAAAGTAGAAGTCCTGACACTTGGTCAATACAGATCAATGGAAATTGAATTTCTCATGGAATGAATTTAGAGATAAGCCAAGCTATTAGATAAGCAGTAAATAAGTATATTTTGACATTCTTCACTTCATGTCAGTGGTGACTGGTAGTACTGTAGTATAGCATGTTGTGCAACAGGGTTCTTGACCAGAGGGATATACACTATAATCAAGAGGTGCAGCATAGCCAGTACAGTGAGGACCTGACATACAGTGCCTTCAGGAAGTATTCATACCATTTGAGTTATTCCACATTTTGTTTTGTTACAGCCTGAATTCTAAATGGATTAAAAAACAACATCGATACACACAATACCCTATAATGACAAAGTGAAAACATGTTTTTGGAAAAAGTTGCTATTTTATTGAAAATGAAATACAGAAATATCTCATTCAAATAAGTATTCTCACCCCTGAGTCAATACTTTGTAGAAGCACCTTTGGCAGCGATTACAGCTGTGAGTCTCTAAGTAAGTCTCTAAGTGCTTTCCACATCTAGATTGTGCAACATTTGCCCATTATTCTTTTCAAAATGATTCAAGCTCTGTCAAATTGGTTGTTGATCATTACTAGACAACCATTTTCAGGTCTTGCCATAGATTTTCAAGTAGATTTAAGTAAAAACTGTAACACGGCCACTCAGGAACATTCACTGTCTTCTTAGTAAGCAACTCCAGTGTAGATTTGGCCTTCTGTTTTAGGTTATTGTCCTGGTGAAAGGTGAATTCATCTCCTAGTGTCTGGTGGAAAGCAGACTGAGCCAGGTTTTACTATATAATTTTGCCTGTGCTTAGTTCCATTCCGTTTCTTTTTATCCTGAAAAACAACCATATCCATAACATGATGCAGCCACCACTATGCTTGAAAATATAGAGCGTGGTTCTCAGTAATGTGTTGTATTGGATTTGCCCCAAACATAACTCTTTGTATTCAGCACAAAAAGTTCATTGCTTTGTCACATTTTTTGCAGTATTACTTTAGTGCCTTGTTGCAGGCAGGATGCATGTTTTTGGGACATTTGTATTCTGTACAGGCTTCTGTCTTTTCACTCTGTCAATTAGTTTAGTATTGTGTAGGAACTACAATATTGTTGATCCATCCTCAGTTTTCTCCTATCATAGCCATTAAACTATGTAACGGTTTTAAAGTCACCATTAGCCTCATGGTGAAATCCCTGAGCGGTTTCCTTCCTATAAGTGCCTTTCTTTGTGAGGCATTGGAAAACACCCCTGTTCTTTGTGGTTGAATCTGTGTTTGAAATTCACTGATAGACTGAGGAGCCTTACATAACATTGTATGTGTGGGGTACCGAGATGAGGTAGTCATTCTAAAATCATGTTAAACATTATTATTGCACACAGAGTGAGTCCATGCAGCTTTTTATGTGACTTGTTAGGCACATTTTTACTCCTGAACTTATGAAGGCTTTCCATAACAAAGAGGTTGAAGACTTGAATCAAGACATTTCAGCTTTTCATTTTTAATTAATTTGTCAAAATTTCGAAAAACATAATTACACTTTCACCTTATGGGATATTGTGTATAGGCCAGTGACAAATTCAGGCTGTAACACAACAAAATGTGGTAAAAGCCAAGGGGTATGAATAACTTTCTGAAATCACTGTAGCTCTATACTGGATAGGAGGCTAATATTGTGTTAGTGTGAAATTGTCAATGAAAAATGAGAGGGAATTACAAAATTAGGTCTTCAAAACAATCTTGAAAAAAAACGAAAATTAAGTATTCATAGTAATTATGAATAGTAATCATGGGAAATGTATGCAACTGAATAGTATCTCAAAAGTATTTCCTTTTCTCTATTTTCATTTGAGAGGAAAATGTTCCTGGAATATAACATGTACTTTCTCTAAACACACACATGTATGTCTTTAAAGTAAAATAACATAAAATGTGAGATTTCTTTAGGGTAATTTCAAATACTCTGATGAGGAAACCAAAAATCTTAATAACTATTTGAGGGGGGACAAACTATTCTACAGGAACATGTCAGGAAAATCAATGTGTTTTTGGACACCTTTTTTATATTTCTCTTTTCAAAGTATATGATATACTTAGTTAAAAGTGTATTTGACATTTGCATAATTAAAAAGTGAATTAACCATAGGAAAACTATTTGTAAATCACTTGTAAAAATGTACATGTATTTATATTACTAGTGTATTTATTATGAGGTAAAGGCCTATGCCTAATCAAATGAACACGAATAACATGCCTTAAACTTGTATTTTCTTAATTTTATTTAAATGAGCTACTTTATTTTACTTCAAACTATGTAATAATGTTTATGATCATTTTATAAGCACAAGTTCTAATAACATATTATAACTTGTCTTATAATAAAGTTAAATCCTTAAATTGAACATTTGTACATTTATGTAAATCAAAGTACCACAGAACGCGCCCTAAATTAGCTTTTTTCCCTTATTGTAGGCTATTTGGTGAGTCTCTACATTTGTCATTGAAATGTTTGCACACAAAAAAAGATCAAAATCTTATAGAAATGTCACTGATTAAATCTCAAGTACTCGGTTTAACATGCATTAGGCTAAACCATTAATTAATGCACAGTGGCCTTATGCTTGCCAAAATATGATTCATATATTAGTTGACGGTCCACTGTGATATAAACTTTAACTTCGATCAATCATTTTCAATTACTATTCCTCGTCAATGCGTAAGGAATTTTAATCCTTGAAATGACAATAAATCTTCACACCCACACACACGGGGGCACGATACATGGCCCTGGTGCATGGATGAGACAGTAATGACCCTCCCCTGAAATAACGCGTCGATATTTGTAATTTGTCAAATAAATGTGCATGAGAGAAATCATTATTAAACTAAATATAACCAAATGTATGATGTATCGCTTTATAAGGAAGAGTGAATTGTGTCCCCAACATGTACGACAGTCACACGTGGTGCAATTATGGACGCAATCTTCTCACCAAAATGTATCAAACATTATAGGTCTATAGCTACTCTTTAATAGCCTCGAAATACATATATTTTTTAGATTTAAAACAATGCCGCATAGCCTGTCTATCGCTCTTCTGAGAAGTGGTCTAATAACAGATCTAAGACATCTTGCCAAGTAGTCATACCAATCAATTGGATTCATGTAATAGTTAAAACGCAATACTTTTGCTCTCTCCACCACAAAACATTTCAATTTCCATGTTTTGTGGTGGCCAACATAGGATTTTGGGACTAAATCTAATAGCTTAAGGGCGTTCTCCAAGTTCAAAAGTTCACCTTTTACGATCTCCAAAATACCACTGACTTCTCACGTCCAAATAAAAACATTCCTACCTTGGTTCTCAGCAAACGACACTCAAACCAATCACAGTGTGAAATATGCAAGAATCAACACTGACAAACTAAATAAAGTTGGCTGGGAGCCACACATGATCAGATAATTCCCATAGATAAGACACATTTTGAAACGCAATTGACAGCCCATGCACAAGGTGGGCTACTGTATTTTTTTCACCTTATCAAACCCCACTTAGAATAAGTAAAATATTAAGTAGCCTATAAACAGCATTATTAACTATGTTACAATAATTGTATAACAATGTATCAAGAATGTAAGGAAATGAATATGCATTTTTGTGTTTTCCCAATGACTGTAAATGTTTTTTCCACATGAATAGATTCGCCTGCATAAAACCTGATACACGTACCGTTAACGGACTTCGTATTGTTTCTCTCTGGGTAATCGAACCCATTCGTCCTGTCGTCTATCTCCATCCTCCTTCATGAAAGCTGCATGCGCGCCGTTCTATCAGCCGGGCGCCTATTAGCAATATTTTCAATTCGATAATGCAATTAGCTGTCTTCGTTGTGTTGAGAGGCTACTGTCTTCACTGGACAGACTGTAGCCCCAAGCCTGCAGTTGTCAGTAAGAATAACAGTTCTTCCACACCCCCATACCTACACAAATCATTTACCCTGAACATTAAGCAATGACGTACGCGCTGCAGTATGCATTCTGGGTTATGTAGGGTTTGGTCGTCGTGTTTGTAGTTGGTGGTTCTGCATCATTCCGCTGAGTTGGCAATGAGTAGGCAATAAGATTTGTGCAGCAGAACACAATTCCGCTTCAGGTTTTGTGATGTGTTTATAAACATAGAGTAGGATGTAATAACACAGTATTGTTATTATTGTTGTACAAAGTTGACTTGGATAACGTAAAATGGTCTTCAAGGTTTATAACAAATAATGGCCAAATTAATCAAACAGTGATTGACCATTTTATTGACCCGGGTGATTCTGGGGGGAAAGTCTGCAAAATGTTGTTGTCACGTGTCTGTCACCATTGTGTTTCTGATATCCATTTAGATTCTTTGGCCAAAACTGACCTTTGTTGATTAAACTTCATAGTTTAAAGGGCAATTCCGACACTTTTCAACCTCATATTCTTTATCTTCAGCACCAAACCACTTTCTACACATGTGTAAACGACACATTTCTACTTTTTGTAGAAAACATATATAACATGAAAAAGTTATATCGATGACGTCATCAAAAGTTTAAAAACTGTGATTTTCAAACACTAGGAGATTCGTGGTGATATGGGGAGCAAGAAAATACCCTCCCTCTGGCTAGAAACTCATTGCAGGTTTTGAAAATCACACTTTTTCTTTATCTTTTTAACCACAGATCAAAGAAACTTGCTGTTTCCACATAGGCCCTGGCTTGTCGCTGGAGATAATGAATATGAAATTGAAAAGTGGTGGAGTTGCCCTTTAAATGGTTTGTGCCTTGTCATCTAACTCTAATCCTAAAGCTAAAAAAAACGTTTTCGGTTTTCTTTTGTGAACTCTTAGGCTTATAGTATCCTTTCTACCCAAACCCGTGTGCTTTGATCATGGAGAGAAAAAAATCGAACATTCGTCTGTAATGGGGGTTTGATTGAATTGAGCACCCTGGTACAAGACGACCCCAAGGAACACTACTGTGACTGTAAACTTTACAAATAACCAGGAGATGGTGCTGCAACCCTTTCACATTCCACTGTACGTGTCCTATCTCCCCTGATCATGTCTTGTCGCGAGCAACAGTCTGACAACTCTGAACCTTAGGCACAGGCCTACATTTAACATGTGCCAATAAAATATCAAATGGAATGCTAAAATGGTATAGAATAAATGCAGCTTTTACGCGTAATTCATATCAACTGTGCGCCATGCGTAAATTATAATTGTCAGATTTGTCGCAATAAAGGTTTAAAAAGTGTTATTGAATATTAGAAAACTATTGAAACATGTCTCACGTCTGAAATGACTCTAATGCTAATATTATATTTATTATCCAATGTTAAAGTTAATGTCAAGTGTGTGTGTGTAAATTGCCCCTCCCATGTGTGGAGAAGAGAAGATGGGTGGATGATGTTTACTTTTACCGCTGATGCGCGGAGCCAAGGACTAGAGTGCAGACAGCGCCTGATCAACTTGTAAAACTGCTTCCTGCGCATATTACGGCAACAATTTACACGACGTGGGTCTATGACAATGGAGCCCTAATATCTCGTGCGAATGTCTTACCTCATGGATTGAATAATACAGTAACCGATATTCTTGTCATTCCGACGTAAAAGGTTGTTATTGGAGGGATCATTTCTCTGTCACCAGGCACCTGGGAGAAAATGTGGAGATTTACGCATTTATTAGCTTGCCTACTGGTGGTGTGTAAAGATGTCACTGCGCAGAGTAAGGTAAGTTATAGGCATGACTTAGTAATGGACTGATAACACCTGTTTGATGCTGCAATGGCAAAAAAATCTGAATAAAAATGTGTAAATCCCGTCCTACAATTCTGCTACTGTAGGATATATGGATTATTGCTGTTCAGATTATATCTGAAAGGCACTGATTTATGCATTCTTTAAAAAAAAACATATATATTATCCCACTGAAAAATCAACATACATTATTTCCATTAAAGTATTGCACAATTTGCATAGTTCAATTCAAAATAGTTATTTCGTTCACGTGGGTGTGAAGGCCCAATGGTCTTGTAGCATGAGGTTGATGAAAGGGAGGTGCAGTTTGCATGACGAACAGTAGGCCTACACATCCATGTTATCCCAATAATCCATTTGATTTCCAAATTAGAATGTCCATTCCCAATATCAACCATTGCTTCATATGGCCAGGTGTCCAGTCAGAGATCAATCATTTTGCCTCTTCATGGACACCAATGAGAAATGGCAGTCCTGACTCTCTCTCTCTCTCTACTTTCAATCTTGTGGGGACTGGGCATCATGTCTACAACACACCAGCCTTCTAATGTAATTCCGCACATTTGTTGCTATGATGAATAGATGTCATTAATGTAAAATGACATCAGCCAGCTTGGTTTATAAATCTAGGCTTTGAATCACCTTATTGCATGTCATCAAAGTAACCATTACATTAGGTTTTCCCCTAAGTAACCATTACATTAGGTTTTCCCCGTGAGCCTTCATGTGTAGGGCCTGATGCCAGATTAAATGTAGGAAGAGATGGCAGTGGCACCCAGTCGGGTAACAGTAATATCTGCCCTGCCTTGTTTGAACAGCTGCTGGACTTCCATAACCCCTCTCATAGAACTGCAATGCTTTGAGGATAGTCTAATCCCTACTCCCCCATGGTTCTGTGTGGATGACTACTTCCCCCTTGGGCTAGAAAACAACATGGGTACAAGACAAGAGGCACACAAGCCCATGAAGGCTGTCTAGCAGATTTTCTTCTACTTTGTGCGTGAGAGGAACAGTGTGTGTGGAAAAGTTAGAACAATGAGCACAGGTGTCATGTGTTCACATCATGGTATTAGTTTTCTCTCAAGAACAGTGGAATGTAGTGTAAAATTGCATTAGCAGGACTCTAAAAATGATAATACCTTGTTATTACCCTGATCATCAAATTTTTTGATGGTGACCTGGAGGAAAGCCCAGTAGGATCACAAACTTGTGATTGATTTTAATATGGTTCTCTCTGTTCTCTGTGAGACGTCTCATGTGCCTGTCTTGTGTGCAGCCTGGCTGCCCTCTTCCTCATTCCGTCCCATTGGACACATCCTGCCCAGCCTACAGTGTCATGGCCCACTGGTGGTACTGAGATGATTGCGAGACAAAGCCAGCTCAGAGGAGGACACAGAGGGTACGGTGCAATGGCATGGGAACAGGCGTGTGCACCTGCCCTTGTTTTGGTTGTAAACAAGGCCAGGAATACTGCCGAGAGGTCAATGAGAGGGCGGAGAGAGAGAGAGACGGAGAGAGATAAATGTAGGGAGGAGACAGGACGCCCCCCTGTCACAGTAATGAACTAACAAGCCTCAGTGTGTCCCTGGGACTTAATGAATAAATGAGACTCAATGTGTTAGACGGTCTGTCTGAAGGTCTCAGGGGCCGTGGCCTCACTGCAGCTGGAAGAGGGCTTTGATTCTGAACAGCAGAAAATGAAGGAGACAGTGACACAGACCGTAACAGCAAACAAAAAGCAATCTTCCTTTTCCTCTGAGCGATGTGATGTAAGAGAAAACTAACACACATTTATAGCTGAAAGCTTAATTATTAGTTATATTTGTCTGAGCCCTTTATCTAAGGATGCTCCATATAGAAAATGGCTGCCAAAGGACCACATAGTCAAAGGGAAGTATGTTTCACCCATCCTCTACACCACCTGCCTTCCACCTGCTTTTCCAGTATGCATTACTCTATGTCTCCTTGTGCCTGACTGCTATGATGTGAATCTGTGTCCAGTGAGGAGCCAGCAGGGTCTTGCTGTTAGTTCCACAACGGAGAGAGAGGATGTCTCTTTCAGCTGGCAATTTCTCCCAAGCAGCATCCATCACATCCAGGGTCCATCACTATGGTGGGAAAAAAAACGTCCAAATTAATTAAGGGAAGGTTTGATGCAATTGTACAATCATGTGGAATATTAGACAATGATCTATGGTTTTTCCTAAAAGCAATCAGTTCCATCTATATATCTATCCAGTAGGCAGTCATCTGTATACCAATCCCTTTCAAACACCTGGCTCCCAAAACAACAGCATCTGGGGAGGAAAGCAATGACAACCAGCTAATTCCATTCATGAATTTGGTTCCAGACTTGCCCTGATAATACAAAGATAACTGTTTCTCTCTTTCTCCTCTCATCTGGATCATTCAGTAGTAGCCACTGAAGATAACCAAAAGGTTCATGGTGTGCTTGGTCGTACACATAAACAGCTCTAGATGGAATGTGGATGTGTACCCACAAAAAAAACAAGTGCTCAGTAAGCCTGTGTCCAGCTAATTAGCGTGCTAGTGCTAATGCCAGTTTCTGTTCAGGTTAGGGACAGCAATCTCATGGTTCATCTCCAGGCTGACGGCTTAAGTTTCCCCCTGTAGTCCAGGTTCAGATTTACAGTGGCACAGTAAAACTGTTTATCATAGTCACCACTAATTAGATTAGGAATCAGGTGGACTTTCTGGACAAGAATTTGGACTCCAGTTTGGTCTGTAATGTTTAGACTGGAGAACAAGGTGAAATCATTTAAAGGGAGAGTTCGAGGGTCTTCATGGGTGAAAAATGATCTTAAAGTCAAGCTGAGTCAATATTCTACTAGCTGTTATAAAGACCCAAATGGATGCATTAGGGTAATACAATTCCATCTTATTAGATGGTGATTTTGGGGTGAACTTCTCTTTAACCTTTTTCCTAACCTGAAATATCATCGCTTTGATTTAGTAAACAGAAAAACCCTATCCAGACATGTAAATACTGTGTGGAAGCATTTCGCTAAACCCGCAATTACATCTGCTAAATATGTGCATGTGACCAATAACATTTGAGTTGACATGGATTGGATTCAGCCCTGTCACTCTAACAGTCCTACATCTACTAATGGAGGAGTTTTATCTATCAGCTTACCTCAGAAACAGCTCACTGAGTTGAGAGTCTTTGAGATGGACAACTGACCTGCATCAGCGTCTGTTCTTGATCTATTTACAGTCAGGTCCAGAATTATTGTCACCCTTGATAAATAAGAGCAAAATACAGTATATAAATAATAATTTTAGATCATTTTTAAAAACTTGCTAAACAAAATCTCTAAATCTGAGCAATTGTATTTGTATAAAATAATATAATTTCCCCTTTTTTTGCAAACAATATAGCTCAGTATTTCTATTCTTTATTTTCTACAGTCATTTTTTCTCATCTTAATCAAGGGTGACCAACATTCTGGACCTGACTGTGTATTAATACAAGTTTGTGGAAAGTAGCTTACATAAATTATCTTGTGTGTTAAAGCTACAGAGCCCTTAAGTCCACAAGCCGTAGGCCTAGTAACAACATGCAGCTGGCCTGAACAATTAGACAAAATCTACGGTCTGAAACGGACATCCTTGTTTATACGGACCAAGGTTAGTTTTACAGTAACAGTGTCAAGGCCATCATAGAATAACATTGGTTTTCTGTGTTTAAAGATAAGACTAACAAGCTCCTGGAATGTGCCAGCCATTGTGTGTAATGAATCTTGTTTTTTAACAATTGTGGACACAATTGAGGTTTCACTTAGTCATTGTCACTGTAAGAGTGGCCGTAGCCTTCAGTGAGTTAGTGATCTAGTCATGTACTGTGGTCTATGGAATGTGTGTGAATGTGAAGCCATGCAGTTGGGTCCCTTCCCCCTATTGTACAGACAAGAGTTTGTCTTTGGGTCCTATTCTTTTGACCTGAAACTTGACCGCTCTCAGAGGTCAAAGGCTCCAAACTCAAAGCATGCGTTAAGCTTTTAGCAGTCTTAATTATGAATTATCTGAGGTCCGTTGTCTGCTTTCATGCTGGAAGTTCTCTTGGCATGGGATGCTAAATGAACAGAGCGAGGACAATAATGGTTCGCATAGCCAATATAATTTAGCTTTCTTTATAATTAGGATAGTGGACGCCCATCTTGCTCCAGTCTGTGTGTACAGTTGACAGGGTTGAGAGGGAGGAGCCTATAAATGAATGGTGTGTTCTAACTCTTCCCTCTTAATCATTACACAAAATAACAAACACAGGTGTCTTGGAGGCAACCCAGTCAAGCTGGAAGAAATTTCACCAGGTTTGCCATAGTACTTAGTACTTGAAGCATCTTAAGCTCATGTTGCTAAGAAGCAGCCTGGGTTTGGCTCGCCTGCGTCTTGGGTGGAACAATAAGGCTCAGTGGGGCTGTGGGCACAACCCCTCCAAGGGAACTTGAATCTGCTAATCCACTCTGTTTTCATGTGGTTGTATCATTTGTCAACCCAACCCACTGCCTTTTTCACTTGACATGGGTCAGGAATGGCCGGCCACTACGCACACAAGGGTCTTGCCCAATAATCAAAGACCCCTCTGAGTGTAAGTCTGCAGTAATGGAGGGTACTGCCCCCCAACCCACTCATGTCACTCAGGCTGCATTCCTCCACTAATGAGCCCACCCCCTCCTCTCCCTACCCTCACCAGCCTGCAGGGTCTGGCCTCCATAAACATTCTCACTCTCAGAGAACCCTCAGTAACTGGACATGTACGCACTGTTACTTAGGGTTGATGCTCTAAGCTTGGGTTTAGGTTGCTCTTTACTGACATAGACAAGCAGACTTGCTCTCCGCAGATATCTGCCCAGATCTACAGTTGACTTGCCCAGTGCAGGTTTGGTGTAGGAGGAAGCAGACAATTCTCCCCTCAATACCTTGTTTGAGTGCACAGTTGAGACGTTTATCCTGTCTCGATACAACGTGGCAGAGTAAGGGCACAGACAGACAGAATATCTGTAATGCTGCATTCTTGTGCTGCTCTAAGTGGTACCACATGTGGGTCTGCCTGCCCCAGGGTTTATAGAGATTCATGTGGGTCTACCTGCTCCAGGGTTTATAGAGATTCATGTGGGTCTGCTTGCTCCAGGGTTTATAGAGATTCATGTGGGTCTGCCTGCCCCAGGGTTAATAGAGATTCATGTGGGTCTGCCTGCCCCAGGGTTTATAGAGATTCATGTGGGTCTGCCTGCCCCAGGGTTTATAGAGATTCATGTGAGTCTGCCTGCCCCAGGGTTAATAGAGATTCATGTGGGTCTGCCTGCCCCAGGGTTTATAGAGATTAATGTGGGTCTGCCTGCCCCAGGGTTTATAGAGATTCATCTGGGTCTGCCTGCCCCAGGGTTTATAGAGATTCATGTGGGTCTGCCTGCCCCAGGGTTTATAGAGTTTCATGTGGGTCTGTCTGCCCCAGGGTTTATAGAGTTGACCAGAGAGAGCACTGCCAGTCACAGACACCGGCAGAGAGACAGACAGAGAGAAAGACACTTGAGAACTACTGTGACATCTTAAGTTCTCTGTGAAATGAAGGTTTTGCACGTCATCGACCTGTCAACAACAAACAAACGTTAAATCAGATTTGCAATAAATGTATGGTATATAAATGTCAAATGTATGACTGAGCCTAAATATGAAACCCATAAACACTTCACTTTGATGACTGTCTATAATAAAATATGTATTGTTTATTCAATGTTTGTTTTTTGTTATTTATCTGGAGTGATTCTGAGGATGATGTCAGTAGCATGAGCTTGCACATGGTCAGCCAGAGTTCTCTCATTTTACACCATGTGTGGGGAGTTCTAGCGTCCGACACAGCTGGGGATAAGAGTTGATATTAATGGCATTGCGTTGGTCTCAATGGCTTTCATGTGCTTCATGACGGCTAGTGTTCAAAGAAGAGGAAGCATGTGGTTAATGTCCCAAGATCACTTTCATTCCCATGCTTTTGTTTCCCTCCTAAGAAAATGTATGTTTTATTCATAGAATGTCCACCTGGGAGGGAGTCATTCAGAACATTGGAACAGCTCTCCATAGACTGCTGTGAGAAGAAAACCCAAGCTCAGCATATATTTTAATGAATCATAATGTTCACGGGGTGATTTGATATAAAGTTCAACCCTGACCATTGATCACTATGAGTTGCTTTCTCAGAATGTCTCAGGATTTGTGACAACTGATCAGGCTCCAGACTCGCCCTTTTACATTCAACCCCCAGCTGTGACATCATCCCAGGCTGTGATTGACTCCTGTCGCTGAGGGACAGGAACCATGTCCAGCTCATTACACGTCAAGAATGCTTTTTTTCAATCAGTGCTATACAATATTTCAAATCAGTCCATTTCATCCACTCTCTTCAACTCTGTCTCCTGTCAGATCTTCGGGGAGACGGAGCCGGTGCGGATGACGTCCGAGGGCTCAGACTGTCGCTGTAAGTGCATCATGAGGCCACTGAGCAAGGATGCATGCCAGCGTCTGCGGAGTGGCAGCGTGCGTGTGGAGGACTTTTACACGGTGGAGACCGTCAGCTCTGGATCGGACTGCAAGTGTTCCTGCACTGCCCCCCCCTCCTCCCTCAACCCCTGTGAGAACGAGTGGAAGATGGAGAAGCTGAAGAAACAGGCCCCTGAACTGCTCAAGGTGTGTTCCAGCAGTAACAGACCCAACTTAGCGGTAAAATAACATTAGAACTGTAAATGTTGGTAGTAAAATCACTTAATTGACTATGTAAAGACCGTGACAGAGACCCTGATTGCATGTGTGTGGTTTGGTCCTGAAGATATACTGTACATAACCATGGGAGAAGCAGAAATAGGATATCCTTATAATTGTTCAAATTAAAGCTTTAAAGTATCCCAGGTTGTTGCACAAACAGGTTTACATGAGCTCACTGGGTTCTCTATCTGTCGATAACATCTCAGCACCTCTCAGGATGTACGTATCTGAAGCACACATACATTTTTCACTGGGAGTGAGAGGAGAGGAGATGAGGCATGCTATGCGCCACATGAAGAGAAGAACCAGAACCAGATGTGTGATCTGACTGGGTTTAGACATAGCCATGTCTTATAAGGAATACATTGAATTGCATTACAAAGGAAAGGCTCAAAATAACTTTTGGGGAGGGCTTTTAATGCAATATGAAAGCCAAATTGCTGAAACAGTGGATTTGTAGTTGGCAGGTGTCTGATTCAGGACTGAGAGATGAGGGTAGTATAAAGCAGCACCCATTGTTAAGTCAATACTTTTAAATGAAAATAGGCGTGGGTGCTTTTAGGTGTTATTGAATTCACATACTAAATTAAATGTCAAATGTAAAACCTGTCAACATATTTTCCCGCTTCTTTATTATGTTTCGTGCTAATACTCTACTCTGTGCTGTGTGTGGGTGTACAGCTGCATTCCATGGTGGACCTACTGGAGGGGACGCTGTACAGTCTGGACCTCATGAAGGTTCACTCCTACATCAACAAGGTGGTCTCCCAGATGAACACACTAGAGGAGGTAAGCCCCCAAAAAAACAACGTCCTCATAGAGTACAACAAGTAGAACAATAACAAGGACATAAAACAAAAACCAGGGAATACAATGTTTGCATGCCTTCCTATATACTGTATGTGAATGTATTTGGGTTCTTGACGCTCTAGTTGTATATGGTCCTTATGCAGACAGAGAGCTGATGAAATGGTTTGTGATTAGATACCAGTAATTCCCCCCCTCAACGGCATGGTTACAGTATCCACAGAGATTTCTTTAACCCCCACAGCTATTCACTAGTCAAACAGGAGAAGATGAACTAGAGGGCGGAGAGAGAGATTTGTGTGACTGGTTCTCCCAGGTTTTGTGTTTGTAATGTTTTTACAAAAGGGGTCTGTTTTCGTTAACAAAGTTATTTGCATTTGGTTGGTACAATGGACTGGTCGGATTCTTAGAACACGTCTGTTTCCACAGACAATCAAGACCAACCTGACTCGGGACAATGAGTTTGTAAGGGACAGCATGATCACACTGACTAACCAGTTTAAGAGGTATGAGAACTACTCCAACATCATGATGAGCATCAAGAAGCAGATCTCCAGTCTGGGCCTGCAGCTACTGCAGAAAGACCAAACAGAGACCAAAGCTCAGGTAAGTGTGTCTCTCAAACACACACACACCCACCACACAAAAGCTTGCTCACAAATTACACATCAAACACACAAATCAATGTTCACATGCCCGCTGACACACCATAAATGACAGGCTTGAATTGAATGTCAATGTTTACAGGACACCAATGATGAGAAAACCAAGGACACCGTAAAAAACCCTAACAAAAAGCCCCCTTCATCCAAGCCCCCTCCCAAGCCGCCCAAGGAAAAGGTTATAAAACCTAAGAAAGAGAGCACCAAGCCTGGGAAACCTGTCAAGCCTGACCCCACAGCCAAGGCCAAGGTGGCAGGGCACCAGCCGGGGGTAGTGAGGGGCATCACCTACTACAAAGCAGCCAAGGTGGATGGGGACGAGCACGGCACAGGTGGTAAAGGTGAGAGAACAAGGGCCGATACAAGATGGTGCCGATAGACATGGTCTCCCTGTTCATTGCTCCTAAGAAACTTTGCACAAGCATTTCCCTACCCCCACAATAACATCTGCTAAATATGTGTATGCGACCAATACAATATGATTTGGATTTGATAAAGGGGGAGAGTTGGACCACTCTCTCTCCCAGCCCAGTATGAGCATGTGTATGGAGCCCACTAACCCCTAAAGTCAACATTGGGCTGTGACTTCAGCTGAGTTAGCAGCACTCAGCCAGCCTGTATGAGATCATCTATGTGCTGTTCTAATGTTCTCAGACCTTATTGTGATTGTTCTAAACAAAACCCATTCAAATAACTAAATTGTACTTGGATCTGATCTACATTACATAATGCTGGGTCAGCATTACACCAGACTGTATTTCAGATTCCCAACCGAAACGGATGTTGTACGTCTCCATCACATATTTTCTTTTTTTGTGTAGAGCAAGCCCTTCAAGTTTGTGTAGAGCAAGCCCTTCAAGTTTGAATGAAATATGTTGTTCTTACACACGTGTGATAAAGGAGAGTAAATCTCAGTACTACTCTTGGTATCTTGGAAACAGTAAAACAGTGAGTCCTTCACCGTAGATCACCAGATCCACAGTACAAGATTTATCCTGCTGTTATTTCCAACCAAGCAGGGCTTGGGCCATCAGAGGATCGAATTGCATGCGTGCATTCAAAAGCATTAAATAATACATAGAGCTAATGGAATGTCGTTTCAATGGAACATTGCCACATCCACTATTTGCCTCAGCTTCACTCCTCACACACAATGTGTTGTGGGCCCTCATCACTGTGCCGATGAAAGCTGACAAAACATTTCCTGACTCCTCACAATCCTTATTGAATAGATACTGTAGGTATGCTAGGTTTGCTCAGGGCGCAAATGCACATATGTTGTCAGGTCATGTGTTCTGCTATGCCAAGCTGTTTAGCCATACTTTGGTTAGTGCAGCCACCCTTGTCAACCCAGTGAATTGATTCAGCTTCATTTCCATAATCTCTCACAAAGAGTAGTTTGCCTTTATTCAAAGGTGAATGTTAACCAGAAGTCTTGCATCTATTAGATAAAGGACTATGTGGCTTTTGAAGTATCAAGCAACACTGTTTCTCTTTCACAACATACTTTAGAGACCTACAGCACATTCTCCTATCTATGCTGCCTGACTGACTCCTAAGCTTTCCCTGACTCCCTATCTTGTTAGGCCTTCAGTAGATACATGTGGTCAAGTAGTGTGCACGGCTAGCACCCTGAGGTTCAGAGTGCGCGTGTGGTGCAGATGTGCTGCTTATGTAGCAGGCAGAGACGTTTTATCTCACGCATCTGTCTGGCAGCTAAGGAAGTGAGAGTATGAGTAACAGAGGGGATCAGCCTCAGGCTGGCCCAGTCCTCCTGACACTGTCCTCTGTTCTGCTATTCTCTCTCCATGGCCAGGGATAAGAAAATGCCATGTGAGGGCTGTGGAATTCTGAATCCAAACAGAGAGGCAGAGACAGCGGGACAGACTTGGTTACAGAGGAGGGGACAGAGACAGTGAGAGGAAGCTGGCATACTCTGTGTGCTATATAACTAATGCATTCCCCTTTGATGTGGCCCCTGGAAATCTGTGGTACTGTACAGTGTCTGTCTCTCTGACAGAGGTCTCAAAAGCAGCCCATACAGGGCCTTTTTGATTAATTAAGCCAACTAATTCTAATGAAAACTAGTGAAGACAAGGATCCTCCAGACTTTGAATTTGAGTCTAACTAAATCCCATGGCCTACTTTCCAATACTTGTATTTATCCTCAGACAACGCTGCCAAGACTCACACCGTCCACCACGTCAAAGAGACACACTCTGAGGACGGAGGTGCTGAAATTGTCCTGGAAACCATTGAGGGAACCACAGCTGAGCCAACATCTACCAAAGAAACTGCAACCACTACCACAACCACCACCACTACCACGAGCACGACAACAACGGCAGCAACAACAGCCAGTACTACAATGCCATCCACTACCACCACCACCATTGTAGCAAGAGTTGAAAGGCTAGACAGACCAGCCCCCACCATCATGCTGTTCCTAGACAACTCTGACAACAACAGCCGGCCAATCCTACACAGAGCAGGTAGCCTGACCTACACAAGTACCTAGTGTAGTGTACATTATACTACACCATATAACAACTAAATGTGCTCATTGACAGCAATAGAGATAGTCAGTGCTATGACTCTGTCCAATTCAGTAACGGATAAACATGTAATGTTTAGCTGCCAGAATGTGTGTAACTGTGAAATTGAATGATTGAAAACTCATGCAGGCCATTCTTTATCCAGCTTTCTGGTAGTTTCTGTGTTGACTCTGTTGTACTGTACTTGGCAGGTAAAATCCTGGACTGTGAGGGGACTCTGGCCTCTATTGAGCTCCCAGAGAAGCAGCACAGCTATGGGCGGAACGAAGGAGCCTGGATGAAGGATCCCCTGGCCAAGGACTCAAAGATCTACGTCACCAACTATTACTACGGCAACAACCTGGTGGAGTTCCGAAACCTGGACAACTTCAAACAAGGTGGGCATGGCATAGAAATTGAATACTGTTATATCATTATAATTGTTAATTATTTTCTATTCTTTTCAATTTCTATGGAGCATGGGGTTTCAACTGTACATCTATGGAATGAGATCAGTGTAACAGTATTATAGTCTCTAATGATCTGTAGTGACCCATGAAATGTAGTGAGTAGAAAGTGACCCATGAAATGCAGTGAATAGAAAGTGACCCATGAAATGCAGTGAGTAGAAAGTGACCCATGAAATGTAGTGAATAGAAAGTGACCCATGAAATGCAGTGAGTAGAAAGTGACCCATGAAATGTAGTTAGTAGAAAGTGACCCATGAAATGCAGTGAGTAGAAAGTGACCCATGAAATGTAGTGAATAGAAATTGACCCATGAAATGCAGTGAGTAGAAAGTGACCCATGAAATGTAGTTAGTAGAAAGTGACCCATGAAATGCAGTGAGTAGAAAGTGACCCATGAAATGCAGTGAGTAGAAAGTGACCCATGAAATGCAGTGAGTAGAAAGTGACCCATGAAATGCAGTGAGTAGAAAGTGACCCATGAAATGTAGTGAATAGAAAGTGACCCATGAAATGCAGTGAGTAGAAAGTGACCCATGAAATGTAGTTAGTAGAAAGTGACCCATGAAATGCAGTGAGTAGAAAGTGACCCATGAAATGCAGTGAGTAGAAAGTGACCCATGAAATGCAGTGAGTAGAAAGTGACCCATGAAATGCAGTGAGTATACACTACAGTAGCTTGAGACTCAAACATGCAGGTTTAGTTGTAATACTGTTCATTTCATTTCACACACAAAGTCCCCCCCTCCTCCTCCTTCTTGCACTAGTACTTGGCGAGAGAAATAGGATTACTCCTCTTAACTGACTGGGTAAAATGATCTATCCCACTGGACTAGCCTGGTTGATTAAGAGGTGTTTGGACAGAAGCTTTTTTTAACTCACATCTTACAAAGCGTGAAGAGATTTTGCTCTGGTATCCAGTAGGGTGGTGAGTTCACAGCAGTGTGCGGATGACTAGGTATCTCTGTGAGTGGCTGTGATCCCTGCCTAGGCTGACATGTGCCTCCCCTTTAAACTGGCCAGAGCTGAGAGGGATTACAGAGGCATGGGCTGGGGCGGGGGTGGTTCTGCGCTAACGGGTTGTTTTTGTCCTTCACTGCAGCTTCATTCATTATCTAAATCACACTTCCTGAGGTGGAACTGTTAGAGAGCGATGTGACCAGATATGATCATGACACTAATAACAGGACATCTGTGTGGACAGTGGGAGTGGGACAGTCAAACAGAAACTAACCAGTCTCTCATGTGAAACCATTATATATACGTTTATGGTATAACTATTAAACACCTCAGTGGCGCCCACAATGACTTGACTGTACATGTGTATATATAAGATGGCATGATGTTAGCATACTGTATGGGGGGTAACATGATATGCAATTAGTTTATCAGTAAACATCCCTGTATATGGTCCTGTTAGGTCGCTGGAGCAACCTCTTCAAACTGCCTTACAACTGGATCGGCACGGGCCATGTGGTGTACAACGGAGCCTTCTACTACAACCGAGCTTTCACCAAGAACATCATCAAGTACGACCTGAGGATGCGCTACGTGGCCGCCTGGACCCTCCTGCATGATGTGGTTTATGAGGACACTACCCCCTGGAAGTGGAGAGGTCACTCGGACATTGACTTTGCCGTGGACGAGAGTGGGCTGTGGGTGATCTACCCTTCCATGGACTATGACTACTCCCAGCAGGAGGTGATTGTCATCAGTAAGCTGGACCCTGGGGATCTGTCCATGAAGAAGGAGACCACCTGGAGGACGGGCCTGAAGAGGAACTCCTATGGGAACTGCTTCATCATCTGTGGGGTGCTGTACGCTGTGGACGTCTATAACCAGAAGGAAGGGGAGGTGAACTATGCCTACGACACCCACACCAACTCAGAGGCTATCCCTCGCCTGCCCTTCACCAACGAGTACGCCTACACTACCCAGATAGACTACAACCCCAAGGAGAAGGTCCTATATGCCTGGGACAATGGACACCAACTCACATATAACATACACTTTGTTGACCAATGAGCACAGGCGTTTTATGCTCTGGTAAAGAATCATCAGCACCATGACAGGATCTCCATCCCTCATAGAGATAAGAGAGATGGTCAGTAATGGACAGTCCAGCAGAACCCATATTGGATTCAGCAGCCAACATTCGTCTTTCAATGCATGCTAACCAAGACACTTGACAGCATACCATGCGTCCCATTCACAACAATGCTCCTCGTCAATGTGGACACTGTGTTGGTATGTTATTGGAAATCACAAACTGCTCATTTATTCCTCAAGCTCCATCCTACCACCTAGCCACTTTGATCATCTGTCATTGTCATTTCAGGCCTATTGATGCTTTTGTTTTTCAACATGTATACATGATGTTGGGTACTGTAGTGTTTGTTAACTGTTGAAGTGGTTTATTTTAGTGAGGATGAGGGATACTTTGAAAATATATGAGCTGACAAACACAGTATACATGAGTTTCTAAATTTAAGATTTTGTATTCGCTTGTAATTTACCAGAAATGTATGCTTTATATTTACGTTGTTGTTGCTTTACATACATTTTGTGTAAAGTAATATGTTCATTTTTGTTTTAATGAAGAGATACAATTGTTGCTGCTTGTAACATTTACACGTTCCCGACATGTTCTAATCATTTTGGCCTATTTATAAACCACTACCCTTTAGGAAATTAACTGTCATGGAGGTCAATTGTGTAAATGCATACAGATGTACAGTATTGTCTTAAAGGAAATATAATCCATGAACCTCTATGACAGTTTCAGCTTCACTGTAAGTCAGAAATTATTATACCTGTATGTAGTGCATGTACTGCCGTTATGAAGACCACTAATTCAAGTAAAGCTTTGCCTAAATATCTTTTGAGCATTTTATTATCATATTTGTCCTATTTTTGGGGGGAGAAAAAAACAACACTTTAATTGCATACTTATTCTGAATCTATTTTGAAAGTTTTGTTAATAAGTGTACTCAGAAATGTGCACAGCTAATTACAGCACTGCAATGTATTCATTTGTAATGTTGTGGTGTTTGATACACAATTTCTGACAAAGGATTTTAAGTGGAAATATTATACCACATACACAACCCGTTGTGCTTGTCTCTGTGCTATGGATGAAATAAACAATTCCAGTTTTAAATATCTGTTGTGAGAAGTCCAAATCCATGTGCACAGTTCCAGTGGAAGCCATGGGGAGCAGGACTTCCATGCCCAGTGTTATGTGTTGACAGGATGCAGAATGACTCAATGATTCCTCTTGAGTTTTTTGTGTGTGCTTAACTCTCTCCCTGACTTGTGTTTTGTTCCAGTACAAAGGTCACTCCGCACTGCTTGATTGGGAGTGCACTAAAGGAGCCGGCCTGTCCTGAGGTCATGGTAACAAGGGCAGGGCAGGATGAATGGCTGGCTCAGGATGTGAAACTGTTTAGCTCTAAGCTCCAAGCCAGGCAATGCTGGAGGGAGTAGTGGAAATGCAGCATAAGATGAATGTATATTGGGTGTGGTCCTCTCATGTGGTCCTCATTTGGGAACACAACAACAACGCTTTTTAAAGTACAGCTTTGCACACGTTGGAGTTTTCATCATCTAATACAGCCAATACTTCCATTGCATGCACAAATTTGAGTGTAATGAATGCTGTTTTATGTTTTTGTTATTGTCTGATTGCCAATGAACTCCACCAGTACAGTGAGATGCTAACATGTTGCTGTCATGCAACATGGGACAATGATGGCCACCAGGGCCAGCTCTATCCTTTTATGGGGCCCAACCTCACGGCAAAATATTTTAGTGGCCCCTCTCTTGACTGTGGAGAAAATGTATTTTGTTTTAAATTTCATTCACTCGGACCCACATTTTGCCAGGGGCCCCAGTGCAGTCAAAAGCATCATGTTTCTGTGTTATATATATTTCCACACTACGAGGTTGGAAAAATACTTTGAAATTGTGAACATGATGAAATTGCCTTTTTAGTGTAAGAGCTGTTTGCAAAGTGTCACGTTCTGACCTTTATTTCCTTTGTTTTGTCGTTATTTAGTATGGCCAGGGCGTGAGTTGGGGTGGGCAGTCTATGTTTGTTTTTCTATGATTTTGGGATTTCTATGTTTCGGCCTAGTATGGTTCTCAATCAGAGGCAGGTGTCATTAGTTGTCTCTGATTGAGAATCATACTTAGGTAGCCTGGGTTTCACTGTTTGTTTGTGGGTGTTTGTATCCGTGTCTGTGTTCTTCACCACACGGTACTGTTTCGGTTTTGTTCTTCAGACGAAGAGGAGGAAAACCTTTACAGAAACACCCACCAACCAAGGACCAAGCGGCGTGGTAACAGACAGCAGCAGCAGCAGCAGCAGCAGCAGCGGCCAGCATCACAGGACTCCTGGACATGGGAGGAGATTTTGAACAGAGAAGGACCCTGGGCACAGGCTGGGGAATATCACCGCCCCAAAGCAGAGCTGGAGGCAGCGAAAGCTGAGCGGCGGCAATATGAGGAGGCAGCACGGCAGCGCGACAGGTACGACAAAACAAATTTGGGAAGAGGCACACGAGGAGTGGGGCTAAGCCAGGTAGCAGACCTGAGCTCCGGTGCGCTATAGGGCAGCCCCCCGAAAGTGTCATGCGAGTGTGGGCATCCAACCAGGGCGTATGGTGCCTGCTCAGCGTGTCTGGTCGCTGGTACACCGTTTCGGTCCAGGGTATCCTGCGCCGGATCTGCGTGCTGTGTCTCTGGGGCGCTGGGAGGATGCAGTGCTTCCTATGCCTGCGCTCCGCTCGTGCCGGGCAAATGTGGGAGTGGAGCCTAAGGGAGAGGTGTGCGTAGTAGGCACTAGATCTTCCGTGCTTACCCACAGCCCGGTTCAACCTGTGCCTGCACTCTGGAGGGTCCGGGCTAGAGTAGTCATCCAGCCTGGGGGAGTGGTGCCAAGGCTGCGCACCAGAGCTCCAGTGCTCCCCCACAGCCCGGTCCTTCAGGTGCCTCCTCCTAACACCAAGCCTCCTGAAGGTCTCCCCACCCTGGTGGATCCTGTGGCAGCCCCACGGACCAGGCTGTCTCTCTGTCTCCTCCCTACAGGTGCTCCCGCCTGTCCAGAGCTGCCAGTCTGTCATGAGCCGCCAGTCTGTCATGAGCCGCCAGAGCCGCCAGTCTGTCATGAGCCGCCAGAGCCGACCAGTCTGTCATGAGCCGCCAGAGCCGCCAGTCTGTCATGAGCCGACAGAGCCGCCAGTCTGTCATGAGCCGACAGAGCCGCCAGTCTGTCATGAGCCGACAGAGCCGCCAGTCAGCAAGGAGCTGCCAGAGCTGTCAGTCAGCCAGGAGCTGCCAGAGCTGTCTGTCACGCCGGCGATGCCAGAATCGCCCTTCAACCCGGCGCTGCCGGAGTCTCCCGCCTGTCAGGCGCTGCCGGAGTCTCCCGCCTGTCCGGCGCTGCTGGAATCTCCCATTTCTAGGGTCCCCAGTCCGAGGTCGGTGGCGAGGGTCGCCGTGTTTAGGAGGCCACGGAGGCGGATAATGAGGCGGAGAAAAACTGTGGTGAAGTGGGGTCCACGTCCCGCGCTAGAGCCGCCACCGTGGACAGACGCCCACCCAGACCCTCCCCTATAGGTTCAGGTTTTGCGGCCGGAGTCTCTACCTTTGGGGGGGGGGGGGGGGGGGGGTACTGTCACATTCGAACCTTTATTTCCTTTGTTTTGTCGTTATTTAGTCTGGTCAGGGATGTGAGTTGGGGTGGGCAGTCTATGTTTGTTTTTCTATGACTTTGGGATTTCTATGTTTCGGCCTAGTATGGTTCTCAATCAGAGGCAGGTGTCATTAGTGTCATACTTAGGTAGCCTGGGTTTCACTGTTTGTTTGTTTTTCACTACACGGTACTGTTTCGGTTTTGTCATTTCACATATTGGTTTATTGTTTTTGTATTTCATAGTGTGCAGTGTTTTTGTTATTAAAAACGATATGGACACTTACCACGCCGCATCTTGGTCCGATCCATGCTACACCTCTTCAGACGAAGAGGAGGAAAACCTTTACACAAAGACTGACTGAAAACGCCTGTTTCGGTGGGATGGAGTTTTGTCCTTCCATGGTGACATCACCATGTGGTAAATTAGTTAATAGACCAATAAGAAAGAGTTCCAAACCTCTCTGCCAATAACAGCTAATTTTCAGTTTTCTCCTCCCCACTCAGACGACTCCCAGACAGTCCTAGTTAAATTCTTGCTTGAGAAATTGCTATTTGCTAAGAAGCTATTTTTGTTTATTTTTGACCATTTTAATTGAAATAATCACAGGCAGGTACTTAATTGTTACCCAGAAATTATTTGCTATTGGAATATAAATGGCTGCATTGGACCTTTAAAGTACGTTTTCTGAAATTCTACGCATTTTGCCATGGGGCGAAGAAACATTTTTGCAATTAATATCACATATAGTATTTCTACCAATTTTGCCATGGGGTGGAAAGATATTTTTGCCGTTTTAAAGCACATTTCCTGCAATTCTACACATTTTGTAATGACATGCCATTTAGTATGATATCTGAGTGAGAATGACTAACAAAATTAATGGGGGCCCCCTGGAGGTCAGGACGCCTGGTCACATGCCCTGTGTGCCCGGTCGGTATTCTGCCAAGATTACTACATCTAACTCAAAGGTTCTCCTGTTACTCAAAGTGATCCTGTTCACATCTACTGTACAGGGCCTCCTGCTCCGATGATGACCCTGTTCACGATCTCACTCCTGTTCACGATCTCACTCCAATTTGACCATGTTAAATTAGGCTCAAATATGCAGATCACTGTATCCTTAGTGTCACAGAACGGGAGATCTGTTGATAAAAGCAGCGGATGTGTAGCTATATGGATTGGATTAATGTTGAGCAAGCTTGTCCTCCAAGACCCTCTACAAGGCCTTTTCCAACTATGATGTCATGCACAACTGCTGTAGAGACCTTTGCATGTTTTACCCACATCTCCAGCTCCACACCCTGCTCCAAACGACTACACTGAGACCTGTCAGTATATTAGCCTCACTGTGGACATAAAGGAAAAGCACAGAAAACCCCAGGATCACTGAGCTCTGAAACATGAGAACAGAAATTTCATGATGATTGACGGGCCAGATATTTTGTGATCTGTTGCAAATCATAAGGCCAGAGACTTTTCTGGCATATAAACTTTAAGTGAGGTTGACAAGAACAATTCATATGTCGTTCAAAAACATCACTTGGGAGAGTGAATCAACGATTGACAATTGAGTCTGAGGCTGAGCTCATCCAATAGAGCTCACCAACTTGTAGTCCTAAAAACAGAAATGAGGTACCTCTGGTTTGTTCAGCTATTCATCTGGGGAAAATTAACTGGAAAATAATAGGGTTTTGGGATAAATGGTGAAAATAAGGTCTGAGGTTAACACAGGCTTTGGAGATCTTATACAATACATGACCAAAAGTATGTGGACATCTGCTCGTCAATCATGTCATTTCAAAATCAAGGGCATTAATATGGAATTGGTCCCCCCTTTGCTGCTATAACAGCCTCCACTTTTCTGGGAAGGCTTTTCAATAGATGTTGGAACGTTGCGGCGGGTACTTGCTTCCATTCAGCCACAAGATCATTAGTGAGGTTTGGCACCGACGCTTGGCATTGCACATGGTGATCGTAGGCTTGTGTGCGGCTGATCGACCACGGAAACCCATTTCACGAAGCTCGCGACGAACAGTTCTTGTGCTGACGGGGCTTCCAGAGGCAGTTTGGAACTCGGTAGTGAGTGTTGCAACCGAGGACAGCATAATTTTGGCCATGCCGTGTATGTTTTGTTCTATGAGATAATATCAGTCAGTTAACATGACATTTATGAATTATGAAGCCTTTATTTGCTTCATGTGCTTTTTTTGATGACATAAATGCTTCACAATTCACAAAAAGTGACGCTAGCTTATGAAGATTACCTCATGGAACAAAACGTGTAAGATCTCATAAGCCTGTGATTACCACAGCCATTACTTCTGCGTTATTATCATTTCTGACAGAGTATTGCTAACACATTCCGTCAGTACTGACTAAATGAAACGTGTTGAGGAAACTTGAGTTCATGAAAGCTTATGCTAGGCTAGAGCAATACGTGCAGCCTCAGAATGACTTTAATGAATATCCTGTAGGCTATTTCCTGCAGCCAGCCAGTCAGTCACTTGAAAAGGAGCTGATTGAGCAGGATGTGGGGAGCAGAACTAGGACAATGAACTAACTATGAGCGCAGGGCAAAGCCGTTCATAATCAGGAAGGTGAATGGCGCTTGTGATTAGCTGTCTTGTTGTCAAATCTGTAGGCTTTATAAGCTCTAATGTGCAAGATATGGCCAAGGGTCTCATACTCAATTACCCAATTAAAGGTATTAAGTGCTTTCCCCTATGCTTGTCTGTGGGAGTTGTCACACATTCAATTATGTCCCATGCTTGTTATAGAAGGGGGATTTCCTGCAGTCTAGCCTAGTGAAGCCTTTGTATCAGACACAATTGACTCTTTGGAGATTATCAAGGAGGAGTGGCTGAGTTTGGACATCGGCTACACATATTGTAGCAGAGTATCAGACTCAGGCACAGAGACTCCTACTCAGGCTGGTATGTGATTGTTGCTAAGCACTGCAGTTGTGGAAAGAAATCTTTCAAATACAGCCATAAATATCAATGCTTAGGTGTTTGATCAGAGGTTCATAGATGAAGTGTTTGCGTTGGAGAATTGCAAAGAAAATGCCTGGCTGAAAAATGTGAGGTTTTGAGTAGGTGTTTGTGGCACTATAGTACTGTAAATCAATTTTCTTGGGTCACTATAACTATATCTATTTTGCCAATTGGATTGGTCCCCTCTACCACACGGAACCCCACTAATCTACTGACGGAAACGCACAAGGTGGCTAAAAACAGACCTCCATCCTCTGCCAGCTTGCTACCGATGGCCCGGCTAGCTGTCTGAATCGCTGTGACCCGAACCAACCTCACTACTCACTGGACCCTTATGATCACTCGGCTAAGCATGCCTCTCCATAATGTCAATATGCCTTGTCCATTGCTGTTCTGGTTAGTGTTTATTGGCTATTTTCACTGTAGAGCCTCTAGCCCTGCTCATTATACCTTATCCAACCTTTCAGTTCCACCACCCACACACGCGATGACATCACCTGGTTTCAATGATGTTTCTAGAGACAATATCTCTCTCATCATCACTCAATGCCTAGGTTTACCTCCAGGGAATTCACATCCTACCATACCTTTGTCTGTATATTATACCTTGAAGCTATTTTATCGCCCCCAGAAACCTCCTTTTACTCTCTGTACCGGACGTCCTTGACGACCAATACTCATAGCTTTTAGCCGTGCCCTTATCCTACTCCTCCTCTGTTCCTCTGGTGATGTAGAGGTGAATCCAGGCCCTGCAGTGCCTAGCTCCACTCCTATTCCCCAGGCGCTCTCTTTTGATGACTGCTGTAACCGTAATAGCCTTGGTTTCATGCATGTTAACATCAGAAGCCTCCTCCCTAAGTTTGCTTTATTCACTGCTTTAGCACACTCTGCCAACCTAGATGTCCTAGCCGTGTCTGAATCCTGGCTTAGGAAGACCACAAAAAACTCTGAAATCTCCATCCCTAACTACAACATTTTCAGACAAGATAGAACGACCAAAGGGGGCGGTGTTACAATCTACTGCAGAGATAGCCTGCAGAGTTCTGTCCTACTATCCAGGTCTGTACCCAAACAATTTGAACTTCTACTTTTAAAAATCCAACTCTCTAAAAACAAGTCTCTCACTGTTGCCGCCTGCTATAGACCACCCTCTGCCCCCAGCTGTGCTCTGGACATTATATGTGAACTGATTGCCCCCCATCTATCTTCAGAGCTCGTGCTGCTAGATGACCTAAACTGGAACATGCTTAACACCCCAGCCATCCTACAATCTAAGCTTGATGCCCTCAATCTCACACAAATTATCAATGAACCTACCAGGTATCACCCCAAAGCCGTAAACACGGGCACCCTCATAGATATCATCCTAACGAACTTGCCCTCTAAATACACCTCTGCTGTTTTCAACCAAGATCTCAACGATCACTACCTCATTGCCTGCATCCGTTATGGGTCAGCGGTCAAGCGACCTCCACTCATCACTGTCAAACGCTCCCTGAAACACTTCAGCGAGCAGACCTTTCTAATCGACCTGGCCCGGGTATCCTGGAAGGATATTGACCTCAACCCGTCAGTAGAGGATGCCTGATTATTTTTTTTAAATGTCTTCCTCACCATCTTAAATAAGCATGCCCCATTCAAGAAATGTAGAACCAGGAACAGATATAGCCCTTGGTTCTCTCCAGACCTGACTGCCCTTAACCAACACAAAAACATCCTATGGCGTTCTGCATTAGCATCAAACAGTCCCCGTGATATGCAACTTTTCAGGGAAGTTAGAAACCAATATACACAGGCAGTTAGAAAAGCCAAGGCTACCTTTTTCAAGAAATGTGCTTCCTGCAACACAAACTCCAAAAAGTCCTGGAACACTGTAAAGTCAATGGAGAATAAGAACACCTCCTCCCAGCTGCCCACTGTACTGAGGACAGGAAACTCTGTCACCACCGATAAATCCACTATAATTGAGAATTTCAATAAGCATTTTTCTACGGCTGGCCATGCTTTCCACCTGGCTACCCCTACCCTTGTCAACTGCACTGTACCCCCCACATCAACTCGCCCAAGCCTTCAACATTTCTCCTTCTCCCAAATCCAGTTAGCTGATGTTCTGAAAGAGCTGCAAAATCTGGACCCCTACAAAATCAGCCGGGCTAGACAATCTGGACCCTTTCTTTCTAAAATTATCTGCCCAAATTGTTGCAACCCCTATTACTAGCCTGTTCAACCTCTCTTTCTGAGATTCCCAAAGATTGGAGAGCAGCTGCGGTCATCCCCCTCTTCAAAGGGGAGACACTCTAGACCCAAACTGCTACAGACCTATATCTATCCTACCCTGCCTTTCTAAGGTGGACGATTCTGACTTAGAATATGTGGACAACTACAAATACCTAGGTGTCTGATTAGACTGTAAATTCTCCTTCCAGACTCACATCAAACATCTCCAATCCAAAGTTAAATCTAGAATTGGCTTCCTATTTCGCAACAAAGCATCCTTCATTCATGCTGCCAAACATACCCTCATAAAACTGACCATCCTACCGATCCTCGACTTCGGCGATGTCATTTACAAAATAGCTTCCAATACCCTACTCAATAAATTGGATGCAGTCTATCACAGTGCCATCCGTTTTGTCACCAAAGCCCCATATACTACCCACCACTGCGACCTGTACGCTCTCGTTGGCTGCCCCTCGCTTCATACTCGTCGCCAAACCCACTGGCTCCAGGTCTACAAGACCCTGCTAGGTAAAGTCCCCCCTTCTCTCAGCTCGCTGGTCACCATAGCAGCACCCACCTGTAGCACGCGCTCTAGCAGGTACAGTGCCTTGCGAAAGTATTCGGCCCCCTTGAACTTTTGCCACATTTCAGGCTTCAAACATAAAGATATAAAACTGTATTTTTTTGTGAAGAATCAACAACAAGTGGGACACAATCATGAAGTGGAACGACATTTATTGGATATTTCTAACTTTTTTAACAAATCAAAAACGGAAAAATTGGGCGTGCAAAATTATTCAGCCCCCTTAAGTTAATACTTTGTAGCGCCACCTTTTGCTGCGATTACAGCTGTAAGTCGCTTGGGGTATGTCTCTATCAGTTTTGCACATCGAGAGACTGAAATTTTTTCCCATTCCTCCTTGCAAAACAGCTCGAGCTCAGTGAGGTTGGATGGAGAGCATTTGTGAACAGCAGTTTTCAGTTCTTTCCACAGATTCTCGATTGGATTCAGGTCTGGACTTTGACTTGGCCATTCTAACACCTGGATATTTTTGAACCATTCCATTGTAGATTTTGCTTTATGTTTTTGGATCATTGTCTTGTTGGAAGACAAATCTCCGTCCCAGTCTCAGGTCTTTTGCAGACTCCATCAGGTTTTCTTCCAGAATGGTCCTGTATTTGGCTCCATCCATCTTCCCATCAATTTTAACCATCTTCCCTGTCCCTGCTGAAGAAAAGCAGGCCCAAACCATGATGCTGCCACCACCATGTTTGACAGTGGGGATGGTGTGTTCAGCTGTGTTGCTTTTACGCCAAACATAACGTTTTGCATTGTTGCCAAAAAGTTCAATTTTGGTTTCATCTGACCAGACCACCTTCTTCCACATGTTTGGTGTGTCTCCCAGGTGACTTGTGGCAAACTTTAAACAACACTTTTTATGGATATCTTTAAGAAATGGCTTTCTTCTTGCCACTCTTCCATAAAGGCCAGATTTGTGCAATATACGACTGATTGTTGTCCTATGGACAGAGTCTCCCACCTCAGCTGTAGATCTCTGCAGTACATCCAGAGTGATCATGGGCCTCTTGGCTGCATCTCTGATCAGTCTTCTCCTTGTATGAGCTGAAAGTTTAGAGGGACGGCCAGGTCTTGGTAGATTTGCAGTGGTCTGATACTCCTTCCATTTCAATATTATCGCTTGCACAGTGCTCCTTGGGATGTTTAAAGCTTGGGAAATCTTTTTGTATCCAAATCCGGCTTTAAACTTCTTCACAACAGTATCTCGGACCTGCCTGGTGTGTTCCTTGTTCTTCATGATGCTCTCTGCGCTTTTGACGGACCTCTGAGACTATCACAGTGCAGGTGCATTTATACGGAGACTTGATTACACACAGGTGGATTGTATTTATCATCATTAGTCATTTAGGTCAACATTGGATCATTCAGAGATCCTCACTGAACTTCTGGAGAGAGTTTGCTGCACTGAAAGTAAAGGGGCTGAATAATTTTGCACGCCCAATTTTTCAGTTTTTGATTTGTTAAAAAAGTTTGAAATATCCAATAAATGTCGTTCCACTTCATGATTGTGTCCCACTGGTTGTTGATTCTTCACAAAAAAAATACAGTTGTATATCTTTATGTTTGAAGCCTGAAATGTGGCAAAAGGTCGCAAAGTTCAAGGGGGCCGAATACTTTCGCAATGCACTGTATCTCTCTGGTCACCCCCAAAACCAATTCTTCCTTTGGCAGCCTCTCCTTTCAGTTCTCTGCTGCCAAAGACTGGAACAAATTACAAAAATCTCTGAAACTGGAAACACTTATCTCCCTCACTAGCTTTAAGCACCAGCTGTCAGAGCAGCTCACAGATTACTGCACCTGTACATAGCCCATCTATAATTTAGCCCAAACAACTACCACTTCCCCTACTGTATTTATTTATTTATTTTGCTCCTTTGCACCCCATTATTTTTATTTCTACTTTGCACATTATTTCACTGTAAATCTACCATTCCAGTGTTTTACTTGCTATATTGTATTTACTTCGCCACCATGGCCTTTTTTTGCCTTTACCACCCTTATCTCACCTCATTTGCTCACATCGTATATAGACGTATTTTTCTACTGTATTATTGACTGTATGTTTGTTTTACTCTATGTGTAACTCTGTGTTGTTGTATGTGTCGAACTGCTTTGCTTTATCTTTGTAACGATCTTCTTCATCTGATGAGGAGTATTCCCGTCTCCCCGAATAGACAGGAGACTCTGACAGCGGGCCCCCGACAGGCGGGAGACTCTGACAGCGGGCCCCGGACAGGCGGGAGACTCTGACAGCGGGCCCCGGACACTTGGGAGACTCTGGCAGCGCCGGATGGGCGGGAGACTCTGGCAACGCCGGACGGGCGGGAGACTCTGGCAGCGCCGGAGTGAAGGGCTACTCTGGCAGCGGCGGAGTGAAGGGCGACTCTGGCAGCTCCGGAGTGAAGGGCAGCTCTGGCAGCTCCGGAGTGAATGGCGGCTCTGGCAGCTCCGGAGTGAAGGGCGGCTCTGGCAGCTCCGGAGTAAAGGGCGGCTCTGGCAGCTCCTGGCTGACGGGCGGCTCTGGCAGCTCCTGGCTGACGGGCGGCACTGGCAGCTCCTGGCTGACGGGCGGCTCTGGCAGCTCCTGGCTGACGGGCGGCTCTGGCAGCTCCTGGCTGACGGGCGGCTCTGGCAGCTCCTGGCTGACGGGCGGCACTGGCAGATCCTGGCTGACGGGCGGCTCTGGCAGCTCCTGACTGACGGGCGGCTCTGGCTGCTCCTGACTGACGGGCGGCTCTGGCGGCTCCTGACTGACGGGCGGCTCTGGCGGCTCCTGACTGACGGGCGGCTCTGGCGGCTCCTGACTGACGGGCGGCACTGGCGGCTCCTGACTGACGGGCGGCACTGGCGGCTCCTGACTGACGGGCGGCTCTGGCGGCTCCTGACTGACGGGCGGCACTGGCGGCTGCTGACTGACGGGCGGCACTGGCGGCTCGTGACTGACTGGTGGCTCTGGCGGCTCCTGACTGACGGGCGGCTCTGGCGGCTGCTGACTGACGGGCGGCTCTGGCGGCTCCTAACTGACGGGCGGCTCTGGCGGCTCCGGACAGGAGGGAGACTCTGGAAGCGCCGGACAGGCGGGAGAACCTGGAGGGAGGAGACGGAGAGACAGCCTGGTGCGTGTGGCTGCCACAGGACCCACCAGGCTGGGGAGGCCTACAGGAGGCCTGGATGGACCGGGCAGTGGGGGAGCACTGGAGCTCTGGTGCGCAGCCTTGGCACCACTCCTCCAGGCTGGATGATCACTTTAGCCCGGACCCTTCAGAGTGCAGGCACAGGTTGAACCGGGCTGTGGGGGAGCACTGGAGATCTGATGCATACCACTCGCACCTCTCCCTTAGGCTCAATGCCCACATTCGCCCGGCACGGTCAGAGCACAGGCATAGGGCGAACTGCACCCTCTCAGCGCCCCAGAGACACAGCACGCAGCGCCGGCGCTGGGCCGAAACGGCGTACCAGAGGCCAAACACGCTGAGCTGGCAGAACACGCCCTGGCTGGATGCCCACTCTCGCCTGGCACTTGCGGGGGGCTGGCCTATAGCACTCCAGGCTATGAGCGCGTACTGGCGACACCGTGCGCTTGACCGCATAACACGGTGCCTGACCAGTACTACACTTGTTCCGGTAAGCACGGGGAGTTGGCTCAGGTCTATCGCCTGACTCCGTCAATCTCCCCGTGTAACCCCCCAACAAAAACATTTGGAGGGCTGCCTCTCGTGCCTGTTGCACTGCCTTACCTCACATCTCCGCCGCTCAGCTTTCACTGCATCTCTAGTTCTTCCTTAGGGCGGCGATATTCCCCAGCCTGTGCCCAGCCTGTGCCCAGGGTCCCTTACCGTCTAGTATCTCCTCCCAAGTCCAGGAGTCCAGAACCCTCTGCTCCTTGTTACCACGCTGCTTGGTCCTTTTTTGGTGGGTAGTTCTGTAACGATCTTCTTCATCTGATGAGGAGTATGAAAGATCGGACCAAAACGCTGCGTGGTAACTGTCCATTTTAATGAAATATAACTGAACACTGAATACAAATAACCAAAGTGAAACAATGAAAATCGAAACAGTTCTGTATGATGAAACACAGACACAGAAAACAACTACCCCCAAACCATAATGGGAAAACAAGCTGCCTAAGTATGGTTCTCAATCAGAGACAACGATTGACAGCTGCCTCTGATTGGGAACCATACCAGGCCAAACACATAGAACTATAACACATAGAACAAAACATAGAATGCCCACCCCAACTCACGCCCTGACCAAACTAAAATAGAGACATAAAAAAGGAACTAAGGTCAGGACGTGACAATCTTGGCCAGGTCGCAATTGTAAATGAGAACTTGTTCTCAACTTGCCTACCTGGTTAAATAAAGGTGAAATAAAATAAATAAAAGTCAACATATTCTTTAAAGGGTTTTGGATCAAAATGTATGTGCGTAATAATTTTGTTATACAGGTGTATAAAATCGAGCACAAACGCATTCTCTGGAGTGATGAATCACGCTTCACCATCTGGACGAATCTGTGTTTGGCAGATGCCAAGAGAATTCTATCCGCCTGAATGCGTAGTGCCAATTGTAAAGTTTGGTGGAGGAGGAATAATGGTCTGGGGCTGTTTTTCATGGTTCGGGCTAGGCCCCTTAGTTCCAGTGAAGGCAAATCTTAATGCTATGACATTCTAGACAATTCTGTGCTTCAACGTTTTTGACAAGAGTATGGAAAGGCCCTTTCCTGTTTCAGCATGACAATGCCCCCGTACACAAAGCGAGGTCCATACAGAAATGGTTTGTCGAGTTCGGTGCGGAAGAACTTCACTGGCCTGCACAGAGCCCTGACCACAACCCCATCAAACACATTCGGGATAAATTGGAACGTCGACTGCGAGCCGGGCCTAATCCCCCAACATCAGTGCCAGACCTCACTAATGGTGTTGTGGCTGAATGGAAGCAAGTACAAGCAACAATGTTCCAACATCTAGTGGAAAGCGTTCCCAGAAGAGTGGAGGCGGTTATGGCAGCACAGCAGGGACCAAATCCATTTTAATGCCCATGATTTTGTAATGAGATGTTCGATGAGCAGGTGTCATGTAGTGTATATATCCATAAATTGCATCCCTGAATCTGCAGTAGAAAGAAAAAACGTAGCTCCGGTTTTAGACTCTCAGACCATGAGAAACAAGATTCTCTGGTCTGATGAAACCAAGACTGAACTCTTTAGCCTGAATGCCAAGCGTCACATCTGAAACCTGGCACCATCCCTACAGTGAAGTGTGGTGGTGGCAGCATCACGCTGTGGGGATGTTTTTCAGCGGCAGGGATTTTGAGACTAGTCAGGATCGAGGGAAAGACGAGCGGAGCAAAGTATAGAGAGATCCTTGATGAAAACCTGTTCCAGAGCACTCAGGACCTTAGACTGGGGCGAAGGTTCACCTTCCAATAGGACAACGACCCTAAGCACACACCCAAGACAACGCAGGAGTGGCTTCGGGACAAGTCTCTGAGTGGCCCAGCCAGCCTGGACATGAACCCGATCAAACATCTCTGGAGAGACCTGAAAATAGCTGTGGAGCATTGCTCCCCATCCAACCTGACAGAGCTTGAGAGGATCTGCAGAGGAGAATGAGAGAAACTCCCCAAATACAGGTGTGCCAAGTTTGTAAAGTCATACCCAAGAAGACTCAATGCTGTATTTGCTGTCAAAGGTGCTTCAACAAAGTACTGAGTAAAGGGTCTGAATACTTTGTTTTATAAATTAGCAACAATTTCTAAAAAACTGTTTTTCCTTGTCATTGTGGGCTATTGTGTGTAGATTGATGAGGAAAAACATATATTTAATCAATTTTAGAATAAAGCTGTAGCATAACAAAATGTTTAAAAAAGTCAAGGGGTCGGATCGCCCAAAAGTTCCCACCCACTTCGCTTCCCTTCTTCCCTTCATTGAAAACGAACGGGGCTCCGTTGTTTTATCACCCCCAACGTGCTAAATAGATATCCGGTAACTGCAATGAACCAAAACAGTGGCAGGCAAGTGGTCAAAACAATTAATCTTGAGGCGACGGGGGGAGTGGATGCAAAATGCAATCTGTTAGTTATTAGATCATATATAAAATTGACATATCTATTTTAATATAGACTAGCTCAAAACATTACTATTAATTGAAAATTACAAATGACCCAATGGATCATGATCATTTTCTGGTAAAAAAAGTGGTGCTCTGTTTGCTCCATTGCTCTAGCGACTATGCTCATGGATGATTAAGCATAGCTTATCCACTTTGCTCTCTTTGTGTTCTTACCCTTATGGACTATACATTACAGCATTGTAGCAACATCTGAATAAAATAGCAATAGCGCCATTTAGAAACATAGATAGCAGGTCTTTAAAATATATATATATATATTTAACATAGATAGCAGGTAGGCCAAGAAAGGAACAAATAGCAGGCCAAACTATCCCTCTCAGCACTGCCTGGACTGCGCAAAAATGCAAATGCTTACCGTTTGAGTTATATTAGGTTTTATTTTAAGTTGAAAAACAAAAACAAATTCAAATATATTTTCAGCACTTGGCAAAGATGTGGCACCATCTGGTCACTATGGTGACAGAGGATACATCTGTCAACAAACAGGCACAAAAGACATGTGGTGGTGTGATTGCTGATATGCCTCTCCAGACTTGGACCTTCCTGTAGTTATCATCTGTAGTTGTCACATTACCTGATTATTACTGTTCTTTTCAGTGTATGTGTAGTAGACTAACATTTGGATGCTGTCAGTCATCCTAAAGTTTTCATTACAAATGTTGCCGTTTTCTACGTTCTACTGCACTACAACATGTACTGTACACACAATGCACACTGTATTGACTGTAACAAGATCAAACCGCATCAGTGTAATGACATCATCTCCTACAGTATTTCTCTGACCCGCCATACTACTGACTGACTCCACTGAAGTCATACTGATCATCATGTTCCAACAGCAACCATCAGAGGAACCCTCAGAGAAACCCTCAGAGAAACAGAAAGATTGAGAGAAATCCCCAAGAAAAAAAATAACAAATTGTACAAATCACTTCCAGACTCCATTGACATTAGCAACACCCTCTTTTCTTAGTATTGAGAAACAAAATAACAAATCATTTTTTAAACATTTATTTAACTCGGCAAGTCGGTTAAGAACATTAAGAACAAATTCTTATTTACAATGACAGCCTACCCCGGCCAAACCTGGACCAATTGTGCACCTCCCTACTGTAAGCATAGCTTATCCACAACTGGCCGTGACTCTCAGTCACAGCCGGTTGTGATACAGCCTGGAATTGAACCAGGGTCTGTAGTGATGTCTCTGCACTGAGATGCAGTGCCTTAGACTGCTGCGCCACTCGGGAGCCCAAAATATCTGAATATTTATCTGTGCCCAGCTTGAGAGAGGTGAGCTGCATGTGAAGGGAAGGGGAATGCAGTGCTCTGCTGGGTGTAGTGGAGCGGAGCAGAGAGACTGACCCAATGGGTTGGGGCTGGGCCAAGAACAATGTACTGCAATGCTCAGAGAGTCACACCTCTAATGCAATCAGCCCAGGGCCCAGCACGATATCCCGACAGCTGGTCTGGCCTGGCACATTGGAATACCACCAAAAGGGCTAGGCTAGCTACCTCCCTCTGACTCAGCTATGCCATCAGTCAGACTGCTCCCTGCCTTAACATGTAGTGCCAGACAAGTCATCAACACTACAGAGCAGCTGTCGGACTGGAGGCAGGCATGCAGGTGGTGGAACATCGATGGGTTAGTTTAAAATGTCTCATATCATTGATGTATATCTATTGACATTGACATTTCATTTACTGATGGATGGCTTTTTTTAGCTAAATCAATATTGCATTTATGATATGGGTGGGCAGGTCATTCTTTAAAAGCTTTTTGAGTTATGCAGCGGATTGTGAATACACATATCAGGGTGAAATGCAAAATGTGCAGTTCATAATATATTGTTCTTTCACTGAAGAAATACACGTCTTCATCAAAATAAAATACGTTTCTTAATGGTTTGAGCAGTGTAACTAATTGCATTAATTGGAACGTGCACAGGGCCCATGTTAGTTTTACACAGTGCAGGGATTGAATTTCAGCCTCCATCTTCTTCCTTACAGTTGTGATCAAAAGTCATTTCTGATGGGTCCACAAAAATCCAAGAGGTCTCTGACATTCAGCACTAAGCCAATGGCTGCGCTGGCCTTTTGGCTGGAATGCTGGCTTGGCGACTGCAAACAGAATCTAAGCTAATGAAGAATGTGACCATTCAGATCCCCCTCTTCCATTTACCACATCACATGCAGCTGTTGTTCTCAGCTAATCTGAAGCTAAATGCTATGACACATCTTTCTACTTTCAGAGCCTCTCTATGGAATCCACTCACACAGACCTTATTTATAACATAAGACAATACAACAGGGGGCTCTGGAAATGGTCTGGCCAGCAGTTTAAACATTGTCAGGAGATCAGAGGTTTGTGGGATGATGAATGATGTTTTCTCTGAAGGTGCTTCAGTACTGGGGCTTCAGACGGTAGGTGTTCTGTCTAAACAGATGTGTTGCTTCCACTGGTCATGATCCCTGTCACCCCTTCACTAATCATCCACTTCCTCCTCCAGTTCTACATTGCTGTCTTACATCAACATGACAGCACCACTGGAGATCAACATATTTGCATTCTAATCTAGCTCATTTTGTGGATGCAGTCAGTCAGACACACCGTTTAATGGAGCACTTTCAGCCGATAAACCAGGCAGTAAACCAAGCCCTTCCTCCCCAGCCTGGCTCCCATTAGGGAGACACCAATATGAGGAGAGTCATGTGTCAGCTCCACCTCAGAACTAATCCCTATAGGAACAATACTCCACATTCCCATGAGCATGACCTGTGGACTTAACCAAGTACATAGCTCTGAGCATCAGTAAAGGTGGGGCTAAAATACTGCAGCCGTGGTTGACCCCATTACATAACAAATACTGTACAGTCGAGTGGCAATTAACCAATGTTACTTCTCTCTACTGTATATAGAACACCAATTGCGCTGTTCGACGTTGTAACTCAATCCAGTTCCTCCATAGGAGACAGACAAGCCAGTGAGCTTCTTCTCACCAGATGTGATGCATAGGGCCCAACTGCTGCTTAAATCAATTTCACATGGATGAAGAGGAGGAAACTCCCATGTAATCTCCCCTGGCTTGCACACATTGTGACACTATGGCCGTAGATATTCAGTTTTGTGAGAGGATGTGTTGAGACTGGATGTTTTCTAATGCTACTAATGCCTAGTGTTCCATGGATGCATGCAGCATATTCATCATATACATATACTGTGTGATATGAAGTCCCTCACAGATGTCAAATTATCACTCTGCAGAATGCAGCACTGAGAACAGGCAGGACACAGGACAGGTGGCCAATGGTGTTGTGAAACAAGATAACACATTTCGACTGGATGTTGAATTTGCCTTTGTAATGTATTAGTGTACGTTGACAGATAAAATGAACGTTGACAGTGTTTTTGTCTTGTTTTCAGAACGATCATATCTAGTTCCAAAAGTAAATGCTCTTTATACACCAATGATCTGCATCCAGTTTGATCGTCCAGATAGCGCACATGGCACATATGTCGCCCGTTCTTACAGAAAACCCATTTGTAAAAGTTTGATAGAAAAATACATTCTTGGGGTCTTACATAATGATGATCTAAGACAGGCATCCAGAATGGCCAGGATAAAAGGTCAGACATGTTGTGAGGTCTCATATCCAACGAAGAGTTCATAAACACTAAATATCCCTTTAACTACATCTCCTGCTGAGCACAATAAAAATGGCTCCTCTCATAAACCAGGGGATAAAAGTGAGCAGTAACTCTTCCAGTAAAGGAAAAGTGGGACTGGAACAGAGAAGCTGCAGACTTCCGGTATAATGGTGATTTCACCCTTAAGGGTGGTCATGCCAAGGATATCAACCCAAAGAATCCAATATCTGTATCCTGTTGTCCTGAGATGTGGTGCAGGCCAGCACTCCCAATGACAAAAAGTAAAATACAAAAGTGGATTTACAGAATTCTTGCTCTGGCCAGATGTTGGCAGACCTGCTCTTCATTTCACTTGTAAAACAGAGAAGGAACCAAGTGAGCATGAAAAGTATGAATAATTCCAACATTCTTTCTGAGGAATTGTCAGAGCGGTGTTGGGAAGAAAATGGAAAGATCTGTGAATACAGAGAGCACTCTGTAGAAGATGAAATCCCACTGATAAAGCTCTAGATGGACTATCACATCTCAGAGAACTTCCACACAGACCAGTTCTGGACCTCTCTCAAGATAAATTCACTGTGGTGCATGGTCGCAATTATCAGGCAAGACAAATATTGACCATTACATTTTTATATTTAAAACCCCTTTTTTTCCCCAATTTCGTGGTATCCAATTGTTCTTAGTAGCTACTATCTTGTTTCATCGCTACAACTCCCATACGGGCTCGGGAGAGACGAAGGTTGAAAGTCATGCGTCCTCCGATACACAACCAAACCAAGCTGCACTGCTTCTTAACACAGCGCGCATCCAACCCGGAAGCCAGCCGCACCAATGTGTCAGAGGAAACACCATGCACCTGGCAACCTTGGTTAGCGTGCACTGCGCCCAGCCCGCCACAGGAGTCGCTGGTGCGCGATGAGACAAGGACATCCCTACCGGCCAAGCCCTCCCTAACCCGGATGACTATGGGCCAATTGTGCGTCGCCCCACGGACCTCCCGGTTACGGACGGTTACGACAGAGCCTAGGCCCGAACACAGGGTCTCTGGTGGCACAGCTGGCGCTGCAGTACAGCGTCCTTAACCACTGCGTCACCCGGGAGGCCCTGGAAACGTGAATTGTATCTTACAAAGGATTTACAAAATGTTGGGGGTAGGACAAGTGGGATAGACCTTATTTGTATTGCTTTATTCCCACATACACAGTAAGACCTAATGTATATTTTATTTGGTAATTTTGGTTAAGCCAGTATCGAGTGGTGATGTTAATAGTGATACCCATAGGCTACATGTTCCAGGACAATGGAGTGGTTGGTATGCCAGAGGCTGAGCGAGAGAGAGAAAGAGAGAGAGAGATCTCACTTGGAGAGAATGTGTGGGACAGTTTGATGGGATTGCCAGACAGACTGACAGACTGACTGACGGAAAAGTCCCAGCAAACCAGAGTCTGGACAGCTGGGAGAACAAAATAGAACAGTGTCCAGCACACAATCACCACATGACACCAGATACTTTTCACTGATCAGTGAGGGGACTTTTTCTCATCATGAAAATGAAAGCTTGTAGGGAAAACGTCAAACCTGTTCTTTCCAAAGACGAGCTTTGGGAATCAAGCCCATGTCACTGTTCATTTTAACACTGGAGGTTCACTGGCTGAGAGACACCAGACACTTTTCACTGTTCAACACGGGAGACTAATTTATCTGGATTCTCTCTCAATGATACCAGACATAATTAGGACCAAATGACCAGCTGGTCCAGACCCCCTTCCTCCTTCCCACTATCCTAGGGTTGTGTTAACGAGGAGACAGCCCCCTGCACCATCTCCCTCCAACAGTACGGCCAGTCACTAACATGAACTCTAACGCACACCAGCTGCTGTTCACTGCTCTCTCTATGTCCATGTGGATTCAGGTTCAGTGTAAATCCCTCTCTTTCTTTGTTTTCTTTTTTCTTTCTTTCTCTGTCTCTCTCTCTCTCTTCATATCTCTCTCTCTAACTCTATCCCTGTTACTCTCTCGTTCTATCTTTCTCTCCAGTCCTACACCTATCATGATTGGAATAAATACTGTACAGACCTAGGGAGCGGCAGTCAAGGTGAGGGGGAGAGAGCCAATGTTTATGTGTAATGTAAATAATCATGCATAAAACCTTTCCATGATGCCGACATTTACCCCATGTTTGATTACTTGACCTATCTGTCAGGAGACCATGAGTAGATTACCCCAGACATTCAAGTGCAATGAATAATTGTTTACAGTTGTGGCCGCATGCTAGAATATGTGTGGATGTTTGAAATGTACTCTAGTAAAATCGCTAACTCTCTGGTTAATTAGCCAACAAATGAGTTGACAAATATCTGTGAACGGACCAGATGACCTCCATAAAGGGGTAAATGGGAGTCTATTTCACAGTCAACACCCCCAACTCTTTCTCACCCCTGTGGCCCTCCCACTAAACACAACACAGACACAGCCACAGCAGTCAACAGTGACATTTTTGGGGGAGTATTTTGATAGACTCGTTTCTTTATAGAGGACAGGAGGTTAGAGGGGAGGATGAGTATTGCCTGTCACCTCTCTCCCTTTTTTCTCTTTAAAAGTGGAATTGTATCATACATGTGCAGCATATATATATTGCATAGTTTTGACTTGTGGCACGCTCAAAGCTGATTTTATTTTTGTATGTTTGTTTATTTTTTTGCTTACATAAGCAAAAGGATAAGTGTATGGCAAAGGACAGTGTGGTTGCAGGAGTAGGGAGATAGAACAGGACTAAGTCCGAAATGAGACGCTCAGGAATATAAGCTTTTGCGCTGGGCAGCCAAGGTATCTAATATGGGGGGGTTTACTGTAGGCTGTTGACTACTAGCCTGACAACTCACACTAAATTCTTCCGCTGCTCTGTCGTTCACTACACAGTTAGGTCTGAGACTGACATAATTGTAGTAGTTTGTGGTGACAAGGGGCATGTGGGGTGTTGTACAAAACAAAGTAATCAGCCGATTGGATCGTCCCTAACCAATCATAGTACCAAGGTCAATGACACATTTTAAAACCACCACTTTACCCACGTGTGTTACAGGTCTGGCCCTACCCATCTGGCCCAACCAATCGGTTTCTGGACCAATCAGACTGCCCCGAATGTGTTCGCATTCTGGGAAGGGTCGAAGAGGTACTCAGGTCCAGACTCATTGCGGAGAAGAAACTAACGCCCGTGGACATAGCGTAGCATTTGGCCAGAGCAAGCAGTCTGGGTAGCCAGGCAAGTTGACTACCAGGGTGGTCTACTACAGTATTCCCTGTTATGGCTGTGCTTGTACTGCTCAACTGTTGTTCTAGCCCTGTCTGTCAGTCCCCTAATTCTACAATCCCTGGCTCTATATTTAGGGTTGGAGAGGAAAATGATTCATTCAATGGGAACAGTATTGTACGATTTGTTATTCAAACACATACAGTGCATTCAAAAGGTATTCAGTCCCATAAATTTTTTCCACATTTTGTTACATTACAGCCTTATTCTAAAATGTATGAAATAAAAAAATTATCATAAATCTAAACACAATACCCCATAATGACAAAGTGAAAACAGGTTCAAAAATAAATATATACCTTATTTACATGTATTCAGACCCTTTGCTGTTAGACTCGAAATAGAGCTCAAGTGCCTCGTGTTTCCATTGATCATCCTCGAGATGTTTCTATAACTTGATTGGAGTCCACCTGTGGTAAATTCAACTGATTGGACATGATTTGGAAAGGCACACACCTGTCAACGTAAGGCCCCACAGTTGACAGTGTAAAAAAACAAAAAGAACAAGCCATGAGGGCAAAGGAATTGTCCGTGGAGCTCTGAGGCAGGATTGTGTCGAAGCGCAGTTCTGGGGAAAGGTACCAAAACATTTCTGCAGCATTAAAGGCCCTGCAAGAACACAGTGGCCTCCATCATTCTTAAATTAAAGAAGTTTGGAAACACCAAGACTCTTCCTAGACCGGGACACACTGCCAAACTGAACAATCGGGAGATTGACCAAGAACCCGATGGTCACTCTGACAGAGCTCCAGAGTCAAATCAAATCAAATCAATTTTTTTATTTGTCACATACACATGGTTAGCAGATGTTAATGCGAGTGTAGCGAAATGCTTGTGCTTCTAGTTCCGACAATGCAGTAATAACCAACGAGTAATCTAGCTAACAATTCCAAAACTACTACCTTATACACACAAGTGTAAAGGGATAAAGAATATGTACATAAAGATATATGAATGAGTGATGGTACAGAGCGGCATAGGCAAGATGCAGTAGATGGTATCGAGTACAGTATATACATATGAGATGAGTATGTAAACAAAGTGGCATAGTTTAAAGTGGCTAGTGATACATGTATTACATGAAGATGCAGTAGTTCCTCTGTGGAGGTGGGAGAACATTCCAGAAGGACAACCATCTCTGCAGAACTCCACCAATCAGCCCTTTATGGTACAGTGGCCAGACGGAAGTCACTCCTCAGTAAAAGGCACATGACAAATCGCTTGGAGTTTGCCAAAAGGCACCTAAAGGACTCTCAGACCATGAGAAACAAAATTCTTTGGTCTGATGAAACCAAGATTGAACTCTTTAGCCTGAATGCTAAGTGTTACATCTGGAGGAAACCAGGCACCACTGATCACCCGGCCAAAACCATCCCTACGGGGATGCATGGTGGTGGCAGCATCATGCTGTGGGGATGTTTTTCATGGGCAGGGACTGGGACACTAGTCAGGATCAAGGGAAAGATGAACGGAGAAAAGTAAAGAGAGATCCTTGATGAAAACCTGCTCCAGAGTGCTCAGGACCTCAGACTGGGGCGAAGGTTCACCTTCAACAGGACAATGACCCTAAGCACAAAGCCAAGACAACACAGGAGTGGCTTTGGGACAACTCTCTGAATGTCCTTGAGTTGCACAGCCAGAGCCCGGACTTGAACAGATATCTCTGGAGAGACCTGAAAATAGCTGTCCAGCGACGCTCCCCATCCAACCTGACAGAACTTGAGAAGATCTGCAGAGAAGAATGGGAGAAACTCCCCAAATACAGGTGTGCCAAGTTTGTTGCATCAAACCCAAGAAGACTCAAGGCTGTAATTGCTGCCAAATATGCTTCAACAAAGTGCTGAGTAAAGGGTCTGAATACTTATGTAAATGTGATATTTTAGTTTATTATTATATATTTTATTTTGCAAAAATTTTTGCTTTGTCATTATGGGCTATTGTGTGTAGATTGATGAGCTTTTCTGAACGCTGTGTCCACTGCTCACCTAGCGTAGTAGTGACTATTTTGACCCTATGATCACTAAGCTACACAGCTGATGCCCCCTGGACTGTTTCAATAACATGGTACCTCATTTTGTTTACCTGCCGGTCCCAGCCTCGAGCTCAGATCCTGTATGGACCTAACTGACCCGCTCTGCCCATTCATCGCCATTTACCCGTTGTTGTCTTCGCTCTCCTGATCAATACCTGGGATTGCTTAATGCCTCTCTCTAATGTCAATATGCCTTGTCTACTGCTGTCTTGGCTAGTTTACGTTGTTTCATTTCACTGTAGAGCCCTCAGTCCCGCTCAAAATGCCTTAGATAGCTCTTTCTTCCCAACCCACACACATGCGGAGACCTCACCTAGGTTTACTAATGCTCCAGAGACTAAACCTCTCTCATCGTCACCCAACGCATAGGTTTACCTCCACCGTCTCCACCGTACTCACATTCTACCATACCCTTGTCTGTACATTATGCCTTGAATCTATTCTACCATGCTCAGAAATCTGCTCCTTCTATTCTCTGTCCCCAACGCACTAGACAACCAGTTCTTATAGACATTAGCAATTCCTCTAATCCTACTCCTGTTCCTCTGGTGATGTAGAGGTTAACTCAGGCCGTGTAGCCCCCAGTTCCACTCCTATTCCCCAGGCGCTATCATTTGTTGACTTCTGTAACCATAAAATAAATGGTTTCATGCATGTAACATCAGAAGCCTCCTCCCTAAGTCCCCCCCCCCCCCCCCCCTCACACACACACACTGCTTTAGCACCTCCGGACCCTGATGTCCTAGCCATGTCTGAATCCTGGCTAAGGAAGGCCACCAAAAATTCTGACATTTTTATCCCCAACTACAACATTTCCTGCCAAGATAGTACTTCCAAAGGGAGTGGAGTTGCAATCTACTGCAGGGACAGCCTGCAGAGTTCTGTCATACTATCCAGGTCTGTGCCCAAACAGTTCGAGCTTCTACTTTGAAAAATCTACCCTTCCAGAAATAAGTCTCTCACTGTTGCCGCTTGCTATAGACCCCCCCTCAGCCCCCAGCTGTGCCCTAGACACCATATGTGAATTAATCGCCCACCATTTATCTTCAGTTTGTACTGTTAGGCGACCTAAACTGGGATATGCTTAACACCCCGGCCATCCTACAATCTGAACTAAATTACCTCAATCTCACACAAATTATCATGGAACCTACCAGGTACAACCCTAAATCTGTAAACACAGGCACCCTCATAGATATCATCCTGACCAACTTGCCCTCCAAATACACCTCTGCTGTCTTCAACCAGGATCTCAGCGATCACTGCCTCATTGCTTGCATCCGTAATGGGTCCGCGTTCAAACGACCACCCCTCATCACTTTCAAACACTCCCTAAAACGCGTTAGCGAGCAAGCCTTTCTAATTGACCTGTCCCGGGTATCCTGGAAGGATACTGACCTCATTCCGTCAGTAGAGGATAACTGTTTTTTTAAGTGCTTTCCTCACCATCTTAAATAAGCATGCCCCGTTAAAAAAGGACTTGACTGCCCTTGACCAGCACAAAAACATTGTGTGGCGTACTGCATTAGCATCGAATAGCCCCCGCGATATGCAACTTTTCAGGGAAGCTAGGAACAAATATACACAGGCAGTTAGGAAAGCAAAGGCTAGCTTTTTCAAACAGAAATTTGCATCCTGTAGCTCAAACTCCAAAAAGTTCTGGGACACTGTAAATTCCATGGAGAAATAAGATCACCTCCTCCTAGCTGCTAGGAAACACAGTCACCACCGATAAATCTACGATAATCGAGAATTTTAATACAAATTTTTCTATGGCTGGCCATGCTTTCCACCTGGCTACCCCTACCCCGGTCAACAGCTCTGCACCCCTCACAGCAACTTGCCCAAGCCTCCCCCGTTTCTCCTTCACCCAAATCCAGATAGCTGATGTTCTGAAAGAGCTGCACTATCTGGACCTTTACAAAACAGCTGGGTTAGACAATCTGGACCCTCTCTTTCTAAAATGATCCGCCGCAATTGTTGCAACAAAAACGCTTTTCTTCATCTGAAGGAGAGGCGGACCAAAATGCAGCGTGGTGGTTATTCATGTTTTTCATAAAGACAACTATACATGAAATAACTAACAAAACAAGAAATGTGAAGACTCAAAACAGCCCTATCTGGTGCAAACACAGAGACAGGAACAATCACCCACACACACACAGTGAAACCCAGGCTACCTAAATATGGTTCCCAATCAGAGACAATGACTAACACCTGCCTCTGATTGAGAACCATATCAGGCCAGACATAGAAATAGACAAACAAGACATCCAACATAGAATGCCCACTCAGATCACACCCTGACCAACCAAAACATAGAAACATACAAAGCAAACTATGGTCAGGGTGTGACAGAAACCCCTATTACTAGCCTGTTCAACCTCTCTTTTGTATCGTCTGAGATCCCCAAAGATTGGAAATCCCCAAAGATTGTTTGTATTTAATCTAGAGTAAAAACTGTCACATTTATTCATTTAGTGATGTAGTAATATAGGGGCATTTATGTTGGATTCCATGTATGGTATGTGTGTGCATGTCTGTGTACTGAATGTGTGTGTGTGTTTGTTTTAGTGCATTCAGTTCTGTGCAGAAACTGTCACACTTTTTTTTCTTGACACATTTTGTGGTTCAGTAGAGGAGCATTTATTTGTTTATATTGGATTCTGTTGAGGCCCCATGTCACAAGGATCTGTACACAATGCCTGGAAGCTGAAAATGTCCCAGTTCTCCCATGGCCTGCATACTCATCAGACATGTCACCCATTGAGCATGTTTGGGATGCTCTGGATCGACGTGTACGACAGCATGTTCTCGTTCCCGCCAATATCCAGTAATTTCGCACAGCCATTGAAGACGAGTGGGACCTTTTTAAAAAGGTATCTGTGACCAACAGATGGATATTTGAATTTCCTCTATTATTCATCTATATAGTTTTGCATCAAGAACAGTTCAATCCCTTTTATTGTCACTTTGACTCATCAACAACATTATTGTCAGTATCAGTGTGGCAGAAGCACAAGCACCAACAGTGTAATGATACAAGTTGTGGTGTTTGTTTGTCTGTGAGGCCTCAGTGTTACACTAGCTGTATGTAGCTGAAATACTGTATGTTCAGAAGTGGACACAGATAACTATACTGAACCAAAATATAAACGCAACATGTAAAGTATTGGTCCCTTCATGAGCTGAAATAAAAGATCCTCGAAAATGTCACAAAAAAGCTTAATTCTCTCAAATTCTGTGCACATATTTTTACATCCCTGTTAGTGAGCATTTCTCATTTGCCAAGATAATCCATCCACCTGAAAGGTGTGGCATATCAAGAAGCTGATTAAACAGCATGATCTTTACATACTGTAGGTGCACCTTGTGCAGGAGACAATAAAAAGGCACTCTAAAATGTGTAGTTTTGTCACACAACACAATGCCACAGATGTCTCAAGTTGAGGGAGCAATTGGCATGCTGACTGAAGGAACTTCCACCAAAACTGTTGCCAGATAATTTAATGTCAATTTCTCTACCATAAGCCGCCTCCAGTGGCGTTTTAGAGATTTTGGCAGTGCGTCTAACCGGCCTCACAACAGCAGACCACGTGTAACCACCCCAAACCAGGTTCTCCAAATCCGGCTTCTTCACCTGCGGGATCATCTGAGAGCAGCCACCCGGACAGCTGATAAAACTGGGGGTTTGTACAACCAAATAACTTCTGTACAAACGGTGTGTTTATGTTTTAGTGCATTAAAATCTGTGTAGAAACTGTCACATTTGTTTTGTTGACACATTTCATGGTTTAGTAGAGGAGCGTTTATTTGTTTGTATTGGATTCTGTTGAGGTTGAACTAAGATCTTCTCACCGTCCAAAACAAATTCCACTGGGGTCATCACCACTAGCCTCCGGACTCCAGTCAAACAACATGGCCTCTTGTCTCCCATCCCATTATAAGTGACCTTAATATGTGAAGTAAACAAGGCTAAAAAAAAATCTGGTTTTGGACATGGGATTTTCAACAGAATTAAAGGTCATTTTCTCAGGCCACACACTACAGTATTTATACATGTCTTAAGTGCATCCGGAAATCATTTCAATACATTGCCTGGAAATGTCTGTCCTGTCTGAATGTGTGGGTGTGTGTCTGTGTGTGTCTGTCTGTCTGTGTGTGTGTGTGTGTGTGTTATTGTATTTAATCTAGCGTAGAAATTGTCACATTTATTTAGTAATATTGTAATATACACTGAACAAAAACATAAACGCAACATGTAAAGTGTTGGTCCTCTGTTTCAAGAGCTGAAAAAAATCTCCCAGAAATGTTTCATACGCCAAAAAAAGGATTTATCGCAAATGTTTTGTTCACAAATTTGTTTACATCCCTGTTAGTGAGCATTTCTGCTTGCCAAGGTAATCCATCCACCTGACAGGTGTGGCATATTAAGAAGCTGATTAAACAGAATGATCATTAGACAGATGCACCTTGTGCTGGGGAAAATAAAAGGCCACTCTAAAATGTGCAGTTTTGTCACACAACACAATGCCACAGATGTCTCAAGTTTTTAGGGAGCATGCAATTGGCATGCTGACAGCAGGCATGTCCAAGAGAGCTGTTTCCAGAGAATTTACCATAAGCCACCTCCAACATCGTTTTAGAGAATTTGGCAGTACGTCCAAACGGCCTCACAACGTTGTGTGGGCGAGCGGTTTACTGATGTCAATGTTTTGAACAGAGTGCACCATAGTGGCAGTGGAGTTATGGTATGGGCAGGCATAAGCTACGGACAACGATAAGCTACAGAAAACAAACACAATTGCATTTTATCGATGACAATTGAAATGCACAGAGATACTGTGATGAGATCCTGCAGCCCATTGTCGTGCCATTCATCCGCCACCATCACCTCATGTTTCAGAATGATATTGCACGGCCCCATGTCGCAAGGATCTGTACACAATTCCTGGAAGCTGCATCGCAGTGCTTGAGACGTCACTACAGACCCGGATTCGATCCCGAGCTGTGTCACAACCGGCTGCGACTGGAAGACCCATGAGGCGGCACACAATTGGACCAGCGTCGCCCGGGTCAGAGGAGGGTTTGGCCGGCCGGGATGTCCTTGTCCCATCGTGCTCTAGCGACTCCTGTGGCGGGTCGGGCGTATGCACACTGATACGGTCACCAGTTGTACAGTGTTTCCTCCGACACATTGGTGAGGCTGGATTCCGGCTTAAGCGAGCAGTGTGTCAAGAAGCAGTGCGGCTTGGCAGGGTTGTGTTTCGGAGGACGCATGGCTCTCGACCTTCGCCTCTCCCGAATCTGTACAGGAGTTGCAGCGATGGGACAAGACTGTAACTACCAACTGGATATCATAAAAATAATAAATACATTGCCTGGAAATAAAGTGTTTCACCTAAATCTATCTGGATGACATCCTGAACTGCAATTACCACACACAAGGCATTGTATAGCTCTCTTTACTGGGAATGTACACAGACCATGGTGTGTTGAAATGCCCACCTGCTGATAAAATCTTCTCCCATCATCTCTCAGTGGAGCGGTAAGTCCTGGATCAGTCCTGGATGATGAGAACAGATACCACAATGCTTGAACAACCCCTCACATTCCCACACAACCTTCCCTCAACACCTCCCCCCCCCCCCCCCCCCCCCCCCCCCCTCCGCCCTCTCCTCCCCCATCCAGAGCATGTGCCCCTCATCTCACATGTGCTCAGCCTGCTCCACATGAACCATGCTTTAACTCTCTCTCATCACCACCTGGCCTTCTAGGATCCCATGGGCTGTGTGCTGTTGATACATTCTCCTAACCCAGAGAGACTTCAGTCTCTTTGGGTGTAATAGTAAACTGATGTGAACGACAGTACAGGTCTCTCCCAACTGAAGCAGTTAAGGTTGGCTCTAGGTGAAATGGAACACCTCATCAGTACAGATGGAGAGATGGATCAGATGTATTACAGTTCTGGCCCAGTAAAGATCATGTGCAGTTCATCACTGTACCCCCTACAGTGAGGCCCCAACCATTTGACAGTATAAAAAGGCCCAACCCAGACGCCCTAAGCTATCAGGATGACATCATGGGGAAGGCCAGGAAACCCCCATAGTGGGCCTAGTGAGGGGGGCAAGAGCTCTTTCTAAATGTTGTGGAGTTAATGGGCCTACAGACAAGGACAGGCAGTGTCGGGGACATGAGCACACTACTCCTATGTCCAACGGTTCATTTCCACATTCAGACGTCCCATCTCTTATTATAGCACGGCCATGGGTTTGGGGACCGGGGACTGGGTGACTCGAATGGGTAACTAGGGAAGAACTGGTACAAGGGGGCCAAAGACTGAGATGAGATAATTGGGGATTTATTGGGATTCAGTGACTTCTGTTTCTTTACTGACATTGTTGCTCGAATAAAGAACAGAACAGTAAGCCCAAGTATGAATGATAGAGAAAACTATTAAAGAATCAATGGTTTAAAACGTTTAGTGTCCTAAGCGATCAAATATATAACTGGGTTCTGGGATATATCTAGAGCCCAAGTTTAGGTTCATGTCAGGTAAACAAGCTTTATGGGACCCAAAAAGAAACATAGTTGGTTATAACTTCCAACATATTTTCTCCCCTGCACAGGAAGGTGTACAGTACATGCAATGGTTTATTTTTGCTCCACAGAGAATTAATGACTTATTTTACTCTCAACTGAGAAACTGTTCATAGACTATTAACCAGGATGTCTGTGAATCATATACACTTGTTAGTATGTTTATTATTTGTTACTATGACAATATTGACACCTCATCCAACCACAAACAAATCACAAACAAATCCCACCTGCAACTTAGCTCATTGTGCCCTTGGCAACAGTAAAGTGGATTTAATCGTCAGCCCTGTAAATCCCTAGGTGTGGACAAAGACTCAGAGAAACCCATTAGAAAATGTGCTGACAATCAGAACACCACAGAAACATTCCCTCAAGGTCTTGGGCGAGCAGGCAAGAATGGTTTGGAAAACGTTGTTGTGGTGGAAATGCTAAAAGGCTCTGTGTTACAAAGATTTTTTCCCAATGCACTAAAACAAAATATCATTACTGAATCCATTCCAGAATTACAAGCCTTGTATATTCATTATAATATATTGAGATAGAAGTTGGGTTACGAGAGAGCAGTTCAAGGGATTTGGGGATGAATTGTTCCCAGGTTAAACTGTACCTCTTGCATTAAGATATTTCCATTTAGTTAGATTGACACCAGACCTCTAATCAAAGTGACAATCCAGTTCCTTCCACTGTGATCCTCTAATGAGGGGCTGCTCTGTAAACTCAACTCACAGCTGGTTATGATCATCACAGAAACCTTAGCCAAACATTTACCCTTCAGGTATTAGGCCTGATTACTGCCCAACTCACAGCTGGTTATGATCATCACAGAAACCTTAGCCAAACATTTACCCTTCAGGTATTAGGCCTGATTACTGCCCAACTCACAGCTGGTTATGATCATCACAGAAACCTTAGCCAAACATTTACCCTTCAGGTATTAGGCCTGATTACTGCCCAACTCACAGCTGGTTATGATCATCATAGAAACCTTAGCCAAACATTTACCCTTCAGGTATTAGGCCTGATTACTGCCCAACTCACAGCTGGTTATGATCATCACAGAAACCTTAGCCAAACATTTACCCTTCAGGTATTAGGCCTGATTACTGCCCAACTCACAGCTGGTTATGATCATCACAGAAACCTTAGCCAAACATTTACCCTTCAGGTATTAGGCCTGATTACTGCCCAACTCACAGCTGGTTATGATCATCACAGAAACCTTAGCCAAACATTTACCCTTCGGGTATTAGGCCTGATTACTGCCCACTGCCACTCTCACAAACACAAAATAAAGCCAGACATAGTAGACCACAATGTATACAGTACTGCTTCCAGTGACAGGATCATGTTGTATGATTATACGTATATGCATATACATGTTTAAATCTATGATATATAAGTGTTGGATTGTTTCTATTATGATATTGCATTGATATATGTTTTTAATACCTTTGCAAAGCAAAAAAGCAAAACATATTCACTTTTCTTTTTTGAATGCACTCATACATACATGTTCTCATTGTGTCAGGCATTTTAACAAAATATTTTGTGTTAAAATATAGAAAATTATATGTGCCTAATTTGCATAATATACTGGGTGTATTTGCATATACGAATGAATTAACACAAAGGGGTTGAACATGGCTGCAACCCCCAAACACTTGCTCTGTCTACCCTACCTGCACTCACCTGTGCGGTCTAGACTGCCTCATTAATTACTGTTGTTGTCACATTATGTTGCATAATTCAACAAGCGCCATTGCAGGATACCCTTGGATTAAAAATCAATACCTATTTAAACAATGATAATTTTTTGTCACACGCGCCGAATAAAGTGAAATGCTTACATACAAGCCCTTAACCAACAATGCAGTTTTAAGAAAAATAAGTGTTAATTAAGAAAGTATTTACTCACCTAAAGTATGAGAAAAATTTAAAGAGCAGCAATAAAATGACAGTAGCGAGGCTATGTACAGGGGGTACTGGTACAGAGTCAATGTGAGGGGGCACCGGTTAGTCGAGGTAATTGAGGTAAAATGTACTTGTAGGTAGAGGTAAAGTGGAGGGGGGGCACACAATGCAAATAGTTTGGGTAGCCACTTGATTAACTGTTCAGGAGTCTTATGGCTTGGGGGGTAGAAGCTGTTAGGAAGCTAATCTTGGTGCTCCGGTATCACTTGCCGTACAGTAGCAGATAGAACAGTCTATGACTAAGGTGGCAGGAGTCTGGCATTTTGTAGGGACTTCCTCTGACACCGCCTGGTATAGAGGTCCTGGATGGCAGGAAGCTTGGCCCCAGTGATGTACTGGGCCGTACGCACTATCCTCTGTAGTGCCTTGCGGTCGGAGGCCGAGCAGTTGCCATACTAGGTGGTGATGCAACCAGATGCTCTCAATGGTGCAGCTGTATAACTTTTTGAGGATCTGAGGACCCATGCAAAATCTTTTCATTCTCCTGAGAGGTAATAGGCATTGTCGTGCCTTCACAGCTGTTTTGGTGAGTTTGGACCATTCTAGTTTTGTTGTTGATGTGGACACCAAGGAACTTGAAGCTCTCAACCTGCTCCACTACAGCACATCAATGAGAATGGGGGCGTCCTCGGTCCTCCTTTTCCTGTATTTATACATACTTGACACTGTTTGCGAGATCTGACATAATATCGCTATAATCCTACTCAGTGGCGATTTTAGCATGTCAATCTTGGTGGGGCAAAAAATAAAATACAATTGGGATGCATGCCAGCAAAGCCAATACACAACACAACACTAAACAATACATTAATTGCACTATAACGTTGACAAACGGTGCCCACAAACTGTTAGGGCCTCCATAAAGCTGTCCCAACAGCAGAGTCCCAACATCTTACCACTGCTACACCTGGCTATCAGCGGAGCCTTGTCTGGCAGCGAAACAGTTCATTCAGCGTCTGCCTTTACTGCCTTTAAAAAAAACATAGCTGACATGGCTTAAACAAATGTGGTTTCTAATGACAATTGAGATGTACAAACTATGGCTTAAGTCATGGGTGGGCATCTCCAGTCCTCGGGCGCCTGATTGGTGTCACACTTTTCTCCCACCCCTAGCAACATCTCCATAGATCCACGGTGTCCGTGTTCAGTCTGTGTATGTATTGATAGTGTTCTGACAGACATGTTCAAACATCACTATACTCAAACATCTGCATTTCCTATGTGTTTGCAGGCATGTGTGTGTAATGCTCCAGAAAGGATGTTTCATCTTCTTTTGCAGATGTTGTGTCCTTGGTGATTCAGGTTTAAGGATTGTGCTGCATCTACTGTACCATGAGTCACAGCCAGCTGCACTCTAACTGTATGCATTTGATTTTAATACGGATTTTTTATGAAATGAGCCAAAGAGAAAAGTTGAATATACTTCAGAGACCAAAGTCTGTTTCTATCAACAAATAGGGGGAACTCTGCATGGTTACCAAGGCCAACATCCTAGTTACAAAGACCAACATCCTGTTTCCAGAGGGGATCTCTCAGAGCAATACCTACACATCTGCAGCCACAAAATCAGAACACTGCATTCCTTCTGATTCAGTACTCACACAGGGGTGGGGTGGAAATTAGTTTTATGCATTAAAGTAATATCAAAACTCTGTTGGTGTTAGTTTCATTGTAAGAGACTGTTCTACCTCTGCCCGTGTTCTCTCATCCCAGGACTAGCGATGCACTCTGCAGCAGAGGCCCAGCAGCAGCAGAGCTAGGGTGACTCCCAGGAACAATGCCAGCGAAGTGGGAGGGAGAGGGATGCCAGATAGCAGTTCTCTGGGTAAACTGGAGAACAGCCTGTTACCACACATGCGGGAGGAGGAGGGCGCAAAGGTCCGGGCCATGGAGCTGAAGTCAGGTACAGGACTAGTAAACACCCTCGCCTTAGTGGAAAATATTGAATATATTCCAACAGTCAAATCATATGATCTTCTTCTATCAGGGCAATGAATTACAGGATGTGCAACTCTTTCTAGCATAGACCTGCCATGCCTCCTCTCCTCTTACCTCTCCACCAAAGTAAACATTGTTATCAGCTTCAGAACTATATCTCCTCATTTTTCATCTCCTGTTTCTATTCCGCTTGCTTACACAGTCCCTTAATCCACAAAGCAAACATGGAAGGCACGCCAGCTTTTTTGCGTGTAACAAATCAAACAATCTAAAGCCCCATTACTACTGCTTAAGTGGCTAACCTGACCCAGACTGCAGCATCTGCAGCTAATGTATAATCATCACTGCCATAATGGGCGACTGAGGCTGCTGTTTACCCTCAGTGCTAACCTCTCAAAATGCCCTTTGATCAGAGGGCTGTCTTGAGAGTCAACACTAGAGCTAGACACACAGGCTTCCATCTGCCTCACAAACACCCATAAACATAAGCAAACAATGAACGCTTTCCCTTTCTGACTTCAGTCAAAACAGCTGTGGTTCAGTTGTGGTTTCCCTAACAAATAATCAACCCATTTTATTACACTCACATGAAGTTGTCTGTGTGTGTGTTAGTTGTGCGGTGGTGTGGGTTTTTGAGCTGCAGCTTTTGTTAATGACCTTCGAAATCTTCTATCGATAATGGTCACACTGTCTTAACACTGCTTCAGATATATAGTCATGCTCAATCTCTTATACACTGACCATGCTAATTTCAAGATGTTGTATTTGGGACATTAGCCAGAAGTGAATTTCATCAAACATCTGCAGCTGTAGTTTCATAGAGTAGCTGTTGACATTCCAAAACCACATCCCTCACATTCAGACGGATTGACTTTGAAACACATTTCTTGTAAGAATGTCCCAGAGTGCCCTGCAACGCCAAACATGACAACACTCATGGACAGCAGCAGGACACGTGGTGTGGAGAAGGCCTTTCTCAACATTATTCACACTGCATCTGTATCTGCCCTCGTCATCGTACTATGAGGATGAAGTGCAGGAGATGGAGATAGGGATGGAGCTGCAGAATAAGGAGGATGTGAGGTATGGTGTCAGTTATGAATGTTTTATGGGTGTTATTTCATACATACACATTATACGTAAGCATCTGGCCATCTGCATTGTTATTATGGGTTGTTCCTCAGATAATATATTTCTCGTCATAGCTGTGCTTTTGCCCTCCTTACAGAAATAACAGCCCTGAAATAGATCTCATTAGTGATGTCACTGAGTGGGTGGGGAGACAAAAAAAGCTTTTGATAGAAACATGCAGGGAACACCACATGAACAAGTTTGCCCATAGGCCCTCAGCAGGAATTCATGAGAATGTGTCATATCTCCCATGGTATCATGTGTTGAAATACGAAAACTACTGATCAAATTATAGCAGAGGAACACATATGGTGAGAAGTTTCGCAGTACATGTTAACTTAGTGAGGCCAAATTAAACATTTGTCATCCATTTACATTCTAATCATGATCTGTTTACCACAGGCCTAGAGTAAAAAACAACAGCCTACAAGACAAAACAGACATCATCAGAATGCTGACCACCTCAAGAGTTAACTATGCAGAACCCTAATAACAACAACAGTCTACAACCAGATCAGACTGAAACAGTCCAAATACAGGAGGCCCCTACATTAAACCCCAGTTTACAGGGCCCCTCAGAGGACATCATCAGGCCACAGGTCCCTACAGAAGACATCAGCTGTATGGATCCCACTGATATCCCAGGATAAGATAATATATTGCAGAACAGCTGGCGTTGTGGTCCCAAAGTAGAGGGCACATGGACAAGACATGGAACAGGAACAGAAATGCATCCCTCTCCAAATAATGCCTGCAGCTGTTCATAAAGAGAGGGGCCCTACGTCTGTTAGGCAGCATGTGGTCAGACTCCCCAAAATAAAAACCACCAAGACCTTTTGTATGGTGCCTCTCTGGACCCCTGGAGATTATTATGTTCTGCAGAGCCATATTGGCAGATACTCAAATCCCTTGTCAATCCATATCTTAGGTTGGTATATCTTACCTGCAAGGGAGACCAAACAGATTCATTCCAACCATAAGAATTAGTCAGCTGAAAGGTTAGACCTTACATACAGAGGGAGCTGTGATTGCATAAAAACACAATCTCACATAACCTGACCAAAGGGAATGCCAGAGGCTAAAAAGAAATTGTGATCTTACTTCCAGTTCAGCAAAAGGCAAATATTTGTATTAGTCTCTTTTTTGAGTGGAAGAGGGTGTAGGTTTCCTGATGAAAAAGCAAACATACATGTATGTAAACAGACAGTGCATTCGGAAAGAATTCAGGCCCAATTACTTTTTCCAGATTTTGTTACATTACAGTCTTATTCTAAAATGGATCAAAATAAAAAACAATCCCTCATCAATCTACTCACAATACCACATAATGACAAAGTTAAACTTATAAACATGTTTTACGTAAGTATTCAGACCATCTGCTATGAGACTAGAAAATGAGCTCTGGTGCATCCTGTTGCTATTGATCATCCTTGAGATTTCTACAACTTGATTGGAGTCCACCTGTGGTAAATTCAATTTATTGGACATGATTTGAAAAGGCACACACCTGTCTACAGTGGGGCAAAAAAGTATTTAGTCAGCCATCAATTGTGCAAGTTCTCCCACTTAAAAACATGAGAGCGGCCTGTAATTTTCATCATAGGTACACTTAAACTATGACAGACAAAATGAGAAAAATAATTCCAGAAAATCACATTGTAGGATTTTTAATTAATTTATTTGCAAATTATGGTGGAAAATAAGTATTTGGTCACCTACAAACAAGCAATATTTCTGGCTCTCACAGACCTGTAACTTCTTCTTTAAGTGGCTCCTCTGTCCTCCACTCGTTACCTGTATTAATGGCACCTGTTTGAACTTGTTATCAGTATAAAATACACCTGTCCACAACCTAAAACAGTCACACTCCAAACTCCACTATGGCCAAGACCAAAGAGCTGTCAAAGGACACCAGAAACAAAATTGTAGACCTGCACCAGGCTGGGAAGACTGAATCTACAATAGGTAAGCAGCTTGGTTTGAAGAAATCAACTGTGGGAGCAATTATTAGGAAATGGAAGACATACAAGACCACTGATAATCTCCCTCGATCTGGGGCTCCACGCAAGATCTCACCCCGTGGGGTCAAAATGATCACAAGAATGGTGAGCAAAAATCCCAGAACCACACGGGGGGACCTAGTGAATGACCTGCAGAGAGCTGAGACCAAAGTAACAAAGCCTACCATCAGTAACACACTACGCCGCCAGGGACTCAAATCCTGCAGTGCCAGACGTGTCCCCCTGCATAAGCCAGTACATGTCCAGGCCCGTCTGAAGTTTGCTAGAGAGCATTTGGATGAGCCAGAAGAAGATTGGGAGAATGTCATATGGTCAGATGAAACCAAAATATAACTTTTTGGTAAAAACTCAACTCGTCGTGTTTGGAGGACAAAGAATGCTGAGTTGCATCCAAAGAACACCATACCTACTGTGAAGCATGGGGGTGGAAACATCATGCTTTGGGGCTGTTTTTCTGCAAAGGGACCAGGATGACCTATCCGTGTAAAGGAAAGAATGAATGGGGCCATGTATCGTGAGATTTTGAGTGAAAACCTCCTTCCATCAGCAAGGGCATTGAATATGAAACGTGGCTGGGTCTTTCAGCATGACAATGATCCCAAACACACCGCCCGGGCAACGAAGGAGTGGCTTCGTAAGAAGCATTTCAAGGTCCTGGAGTGGCCTAGCCAGTCTCCAGATCTCAACCCCATAGAAAATCTTTGGAGGGAGTTGAAAGTCCGTGTTGCCCAGCAACAGCCCCAAAACTTCACTGCTCTAGAGGAGATCTGCATGGAGGAATGGGCCAAAATACCAGCAACAGTGTGTGAAAACCTTGTGAAGACTTACAGACTTACAGAAAACTTTTGAACTCTGTCATTGCCAACAAAGTGTATATAACAAAGTATTGAGATAAACTTTAGTTATTGACCAAATACTTATTTTCCACCATAATTTGCAAATAAATTCATTAGAAATCCTACAATGTGATTTTCTGGATTTTTTCTTCTCATTTTGTCTGTCATAGTTGAAGTGTACCAATGATGAAAATTACAGGCCTCTCTCATCTTTTTAAGTGGGAGAACTTGCACAATTGGCCAACTGTATATACAGTCCCACAGTAGACAGTGCATGTTAGAGCAAAAGTCAAGCCATGAGTTCGAAGGAATTGTCCATAGAGCTCTGAGACAGGATTGTGTCGAAGCACAGATCTGGGAAAGGTTACCAAAACATTTCTGCAGCATTGAAGGTCCCCAAGAACACAGTGGCCTCCATCATTCTTGAATGGAAGAAGTTTGGAACCACCAAGACTCTTCCCAGAGCTTGCCCCCTGGCCAAACTGAAAAATCGGGTGAGAAGGGGGTCAGGGAGGTGACCAAGAACCAGATGGTCACTCTGACAGAGCTCCAGAGTCCCTCTGTGGAGACGGGAGAACATTCCAGAAGGACAATCATCTCTGCAGCACTCCACCAATCAGGCCTTTATGGTAAAGTGGCCAGACAGAAGCCACTCCTCAGTAAAAGGCACATGACAGCCAACTTGGAGTTTGCCAAAAGGCTCCTAAAGGACTTTCAGACCATGAGAAACAAGATTCTATGGTCTGATGAAACCAAGATTGAACTCTTTGACCTGAATTCCACGAGTCACATCTGTAGGAAACCTGGCACTATCCCTACGGTGAAGCATGGTGGTGGCAGCATTCCAACAGGACAACGACCCCAAGCACACAGCCAAGACAACGCTGGAGTGGCTTTGGGAAAAGTCTCGGAATGTCCTTGAGTAGCCCAGCCAGAGCCCGGACTTGAACCTGATCGAACATCTCTGGAGAGACCTGAAAATAGCTGTGCAGCGACGCTCCCCATCCAACCTGATAGAGCTTGAGAGGATCTGCAGAGAAGAATGGGAGAAACTCCCCAAATACAGGTGTGCCAAGCTTGTAGCGTCACACCCAAGAAGACTTATGTAAATGTGATATTTCAGATGTTTATTATTTTACACTTGCAAAAATGTCTAAAAAACATTTTTTGCTTTCTCAGTACGGGGTATTGTGTGTAGATTAATGGGGGGGGGGGGGGAACGTTTTAATACATTTTAGAATAACGCTGTAATGTAACAAAATGTGGAAAAAGGGGTCTGAAAACTTTTCGAATGCACTGTACATATATATTACACACTTAGCTCTGGGCTAACAGAGACCTGGCTCATCTTATCATATGAGATATCATGAAAGTATGCAAATAGATCACAAACAAAAGGGCACTGTGTCCATGTCATGACTGGTTTCTTAAATTGTCCAGATCCCTTCAGACATAATATAAACAACATTAAAATAATGGTGTAGCGAATACAGAACTGAAACAAGAGACACATGTATTCCATAGAAAACAGCAAATGGATGGGAATCACATAATATTTTGTTCAATCTCACTGTTTCTGTGTGCCATGGCCAGCAGCTGAGACTTTTCCCATCGCCGTATAAGCAGAGCAGTGGAAAATTCTGGCAAATCAAATTCCTTAAGCTACTGACTTAGTAATGCCTATTCCCGGAGCCCCTTATTTCAGCTTTCCTTATCCAAATGTCACACTGGCACAAATAACATTACTTACTACCTTACTTTGGTTGATACCTTACAGTAGTAGGCCCTATGCCCTAGTTACATCAAAGTATGTGTGGATACATTTTGCCCCCTCGTGGTGGACTATGTACATGCATTCTAGAGTAAATGTGGGATGCATGCCAGAAAAGCCACTACACAGCACAACACTAAACAATACATTAATTGCACTATAACGGTGACAAACGGTTCCCACAAACTGTTAGGGCCTACATAAAGCTGTCCCAACAGTAGAGTCCCAACACCTTTCCCCTGCTAAACCTGGCTATCAGCGGAGCCTTGTTCGGCAGCGAAACAGTTCATTCAGCCTCATTTAATGCCTTTTAAAAAAACATTGCCGATATGGCTGACTTGTAATAATTCTACGGCTGGCCATGCTTTCCACCTGGCTACCCCTACCCCGGTCAAGAGCCCTGCACCCCCCACAGCAACTCGCCCAAGCCTCCCCATTTCTCCTTCTCCCAAATCCAGTTAGCTGATGTTCTGAAAGAGCTGCAAAATCTGGACCCCTACAAATCAGCCGGGCTAGACAATCTGGACCCTCTCTTTTTTAAATTATTTGCAGAAATTGTTGTAACCCCTCTTACTAGCCTGTTCAACCTCTCTTTCGTGTCGTCTGAGATTCCAAAAGATTGGAGAGCAGCTGCGGTCCTCCCCCTCTTCAAAGGGGGGGACACTCTTGACCCAAACTGCTACAGACCTACTGTATAAGGATTTTGAGAACTATAGAAATATGTGTGTTTGTAAACTATAAACATCTAAATGATATGTATGATATATAACCATACATAATGACTACTTGTTAATGCTAATTGATTTAACAGTGGTAACCGCAATTGGTCACCAAATAAAAGGTTGTGTGTGAAGGACGAAATCAAAGAGCTCGTGGACAAGGGCCCCGTCAAAGAGGTGGGCATGGGCCCCGTCAAAGAGGTGGGCATAGGCCCCGTCAAAGAGGTGGGCATGGGCCCCGTCAAAGAGGTGGGCATGGGCCCCGTCAAAAAGGTGGACATCAGAGAGAGACAGGCAGACGGCAGGGAACTGTTGTCCGGGCCATCGTCGTTGACCATTTGGTAAACAGAGGATTTACCATGTCAGAGGCTGCCAGATTAGTTCACCCCAATCTGAAAAGATCACTGTCAATTCGATCATGAGAACATTTCACCAAGAAAACTGGCAAGTCTGCAGGATATGCGCTTTACACCTTTGCCAATGTGGCATCCATCAGCCTACCAACAATCACCTGCCTTTTGAAGAGGCACCAGATACCTATGAAACACATTTACCTAGTGCCTTTTGAGAGAAACAATGACCGGGTGAAGCATAGGCTCCTTCACAATATCATATTGGAACAATACTGTAAAAATAACTAACCAGAGGGTGGTGCTTGATGCTGCTGTGAACTATCACAAGTATATCTTCGTTGATGAAGCGGCCTTCAATATGGCCAAAACTCGACGCTGTGGGCAGAACCTCATCGGCCAACGGGCGACCGTCTAAGTGCCTGGGCAACGTGGGCAGAACCTCATCAGCCAACGGGCGACCGTCTAAGTGCCTGGGCAACGTGGGCAGAACCTCATCGGCCAACGGGCAACCGTCTAAGTGCCTGGGCAACGTGGGCAGAACCTCATCGGCCAACGGGCGACCGTCTAAGTGCCTGGGCAACGTGGGCAGAACCTCATCGGCCAACGGGCGACCGTCTAAGTGCCTGGGCAACGTGGGCAGAACCTCATCGGCCAACGGGCGACCGTCCAAGTGCCTGGGCAACGTGGGCAGAACCTCATCGGCCAACGGGCGACCGTCTAAGTGCCTGGGCAACGTGGGCAGAACCTCATCGGCCAACGGGCGACCGTCTAAGTGCCTGGGCAACGTGGGCAGAACCTCATCGGCCAACGGGCGACCGTCTAAGTGCCTGGGCAACGTGGGGAAACATCTCCATGTGCGCAGCGATCTCTGAAGATGGCGTGATAGGATATCGGCCATTACTTGGATCCTACAACGCTGCACACCTCATTGTGTTTCTCAAATAAATTGAGCAGGCCTGCCAAGGTGAAGGGGTCACCTATGTCATTGTGTGGGACAATGTCAGGTTTCAGGCCCATCCCTGGTTCAGGACACGAAACCCCCATACTCTCCTTTCTTCAACACTATTGAGATTTTTTTTTCAGTATGGAGATGGAAGGTGTACGATCACCATCCCCATGAGCGTGCCACCCTCCTTCTGGCCATGGATGATGCATGCGACGACGTCAATGCAGACCAATGTCAAGCTTGGATTTGCCATGCCAAAACATTTTCCCACAGTGCATGAACAATGAGGACATTCACTGTAATGTGGATGAGAATTTATGGCCAAATGCATTTAATTTCTTACATTTGAGTACAGACAGTACACCTATGTTGCAATTATATCTGAAAAATATGTTTTTTTGCATGAATGATTGTAGAGGATGTCTTCATTGATCACACCTTTAATTAAACATTGGAAAGATATTATGGAAATGTTACTTTTTGTGTCCATTTTGTTGGGTAATGTAAGTGCATTGCCTAATGTGAAAACTGTAATCTACTGTACTGTAGCATTTTACTTTCAGCACTTCTAAGGGCAATTTTAAACACATATCTTGCATTGCTTGCTATTGAATTAACTGGTTAAAACAACTAAATGGCAAAGATGTGTTCTGGTGATTAAACCAATGTTCTCTTTACATTTCACAATACTTACATTCATAGTTTATATTTCTGCCTATAGTATCTCTGCATTAAGGGGTATATATTTCCAATATGCATTAAGATATCCTATTGTTTATTTTGTGTAGTGCAGACAACTGGCTACATCAAATTTCAGCAACATCAGAGCTTGCAATGAACTTAAATGGCCCATCCTCTCCCCAGCCATTATTCTGCACTTTGAGAGTTTAGGGGATCTCACAGTATCCATCAATTGAACCACTTTTGTAATAAAATTATAAATATTTTACATTTCATAAATGGAAGAATTTAAAGATTTGAAAAAACATTGTTTTACCTCAGGTAAGGGCATCTTAAAATTGTGGAGGCCTTGCCACTAGCCTAATATGCCCTGTGTTAACCCATCTCCCATTACAAACCGGTGCAATTAGGGTCAAGTACTGGTATGTTCCAAGTGAATTTGGCAATATGCTTAGAGATTTAAAATGTGTGGATCTGCAAACAAATGTTATCTCCTGAACACATGAAATCAGTTACATGTTCCCAAAGCTGTCCAGATGACATTAAATTATATTTTATGGCCAGCTGTAATATCTGCTGCGTGGTCTTTATTGGACGACTGACAGGACACATTTCAAGAGACTTACCAAAGTCAAAATGGAAAACAGTGCACGATACAAGACAGGTGTGGGATGCATGTTGTCCTTGCAGACAAATGTCTGACGTTTCCCCAACAACCTTCCAAGTTTCCTGGTCCCAAAAACATTTTTTTTCCTACCTACTTTAATCTGAGTATTAGAAAGATATTGCACATACAATAAATAGATGGATAAGACCGGAAGTACAGTACCACGCTTGTTCACATAGCCCTAGGATTCCTTTCATCATCACTTCGTACCTCAAGTACACAAACCAATATGCAGGGGCGCAACCGTCATTGAGGACACCCATTTTATAATTGGATTGTGAATCAAAACTAGGCAACGGTGTGCTTTTAGAACCACGTGGACACCGCCGAGTGGTTGGGTAGGCTGTTTGGAGTGTTCATCCGACTGGATTTTATTTTTTTTGTCCCCCACTTCTAAAACCAAAGTTGCGCCCTTGTCAATGAATACATGCCACAGGTCTTTACAGTCCTATGAAATACAACATTCTTCAGATCAGTATTTTAGCAAAGGCATTGCTGCTGTCCCAATTCCAACCAAGAGCATTTTCTAGCACAACAGGATCCTCGTCAGCATACATAAACATCCCTTATCAGTGCATATTAACATTGCAAAGCGGATATAAAATGACACCAAATAATTACTCTAAATGTTTGCAATCAATATTCCACCTGCTCACTGAAGCAGATATATTACCACACTAATGATTCACAATTTGGAGTGCCATCCCTTTACAGACGACAACATACTTCTCTTTTTAGTCAATTTATTTGTACAAGAGAAACAGCCTTAAGCCTTGACAGCAAATTTGCGAATGGAATACAGGCGTTCCTTCCTCTGCATCTTCTTGGTTCTGAGAGACTCCTCATGCTTGTTAAGTCTCCTGCGGATGGCACGGGTCTTCCTGGGTCTCAGATCCAGGGGCTTGTACTTTTTACCCTGAAATTACATTCACAATCAAATTAAAATAAACACTACATGGACATTTAAACCAATACTAAAAATCAGAACTGTTGCTGCTATTGCATTTTGTTCAATTATGGTCTTCAGCACTTAAATGGGCTGAATAGTCAGGGTTGGCACGCATCCTAGTTCTCAAATATTGAGGTTACATGGGTCACATTGCAAACTAATCTGCAGAATGTTTAACATGTTGACGAGACACCATAACCCGCACCATGCGCAGTAGATCCCCTGTTGGGTATTGATGAACAGTGGCCAGTCAACATGTAGAATCATTGGGAAATGAACAGAATACGACAGCCGATGTTGTGGCCTGCCCATTGCTTTTGACTGTTCATCAGCAGGTTCTGTTTTGCTTAACGGATTTGTTAAATACGCGTGTATGGATGGCATTGCTCTTACCTTGTAGAATTTCCTCAGGTTCTCCTTCTGCGTCTGGTTGATGACAGTCAGAACGCGGGCGATGGACTTGCGGACGACACAGCTAGAGGAAACAGAACCAAAAATAAGGGTTAATTAAAATGCAAGGATAAGAAGCCTCAACTTAAAGGGTGTCTGAGATGAGCAAAAAGAGAGCCACATTTTATTTCTCTACTACACCTAAATACGTTGACTAATAAATACAAATTGAACACCAATTATTGGTATACAGTTAAACAAAACACTGCAAAATCGTGGAGATTTAAATTTCAAGCCTGAATATTGAATCTAATTACATTTGAACTTGCTCTACCGGTTTGTCTATGTGCGTGGTACTTTAGTTGCTCAAAATTTGAGACAATATCCACAGGAATATCTATCGCCTGACATGCACAAAACCATGGTAGTAACCATCAAATGCATGTACTTCAGTCTTGTTTACTCATGACTGAAGACACGTGCACATCTCGATTGCCACACAGACCCGTGTCTGAATTCTGTTTAATAATACTTTGCTGGGGATATTTAACCTCACATTTTGACCACTTGAAGGACCAACACCACAGACAATCGGCAGAGTAAGTTTCAATATAATTATATTCAACATTTGTGACACACACGGGACTTGTCGTTCTTTTTATCCCCCAGTGTAAATGTGCGTGGAGTTGCCTACACAATTGAAGGAATGCCATCTTCAGTGACAAATCTCTACATACCAATTCAATAATAGAACTTACCCATCGCCTTACTCAGATTACAACTGAGAACCCACTAATTTCTCCACCATGATGTAGCCATAGATTGTGTGACAGCCCACTCAGGACCCAGGCCAAACTCTTAATTACCATTTATGCAGTCCAAATAATACTCACATCTTGGAGAGCTTGGAGGCAGCTCCACCAGTAACCTTGGCTACACGGAGCTGGGACAGCTCTACCTTCAGGTCATCTAGCTGCTTGAGCAGCTCCTCCTTCTTCTTGCCCCGCAGATCTCTAGCCTTGATCTTGCCCTGTGAAGATTGACAAACGGGGATACATCTAAATATATTCATTAAGTTATCTTTGAAAATGTAACGTTACGTAGCCAGCGAACTACCCATTTTGAACGTGGGCTGAAAATGAATATAACTATTCTAAGTGGCAACATACGTTAACTACATCGAAAGCATTGTTCTGAAATTTTTTAAAGTTCACCGACGTTACTAGTTATTTAGCGAACAACCATTTCATTTGCAAGTAGTATAACTAGACATGTTTGATAGCCGACGTTGCTAACTAGACATCCATGCATTTGCTAGTAGCGGTAGCTTTTAGCTTGCTCGCGTTCGGTTATTATTGTGGTAAGTGACAGATGAAGGACCTCTCTTGAGCAGTCACAAACAAGTGGCAAGACAAGATATTTATGCTCATGGATGTTATCAACTGTGGTCGTTTTATGTGGACTAGACAGCGCATTTTTTATGAATTGAACGAAAGACGCGAGCCTCTCACCATGTTCCTCGTTGCTGCCACAGGAAAAGAAAGACCGACAACGTGTTAGCTCAGAAGCTATCTTCCGGTCCGAGGCGTTCCTTTTGTTGCGTATCGGTGAAAATGCCCACAGCGCCACTCAGTGGATTCAGTTGGGAATTATTGTTACTTACTTTGTTCTGCTGCATCTCTGCTTAGAATCACGTGGAAAGACCCAAAAAACATGTCCCCAAGAAAAAGTAATGAAAACAAACCTTTATGCTTTTTAACATTTATTTATTAACAAGAAATGAAGACAAAACAAAATAAAATAATTTGTAGTGGTAGCACTTGTTAAAATGAGAATTAATAGAATCTGTTGTGATTTATTAGATTGTTTGTTAAAAACCACAGTTAGCCACACATAGCGGAATCAAACAGAAGTGAAAAAATGGTGACCTTGCAGTAGAGTCATAGCCACCTGTGATGTGATATTATTGTAGTTCTATGGAATTATACTAAATTTGTGGTACCAGATACTATTCAATAGCAGGTCACTTAACACAGTGTGGTGTTTTGACATTGAATGTAGACCGTGTCCATTTTGACAGAAGTTTAAAGACGGGGAGGACCTTGTTCACACAATGCATCATTGTCACCTTCCTCTTCGACCTCCCAGCCCCACAGTTGACTGACCGCACAAACCCAATGAATGTGACATCAAATGCTACAGTACTGTAATGTAACCAGACAGATGGATATTCCTCACATGATATGGGAGTAGAATTCAGAGTGCAGACTGCTGTGTTGCTGCCTCACATCTTAGCCATTAATATGGTTCACATTCTATTCAGAATGTAAGGAGACAGGTTTTCCCTCTGCAGAAAACCAATGCATTTTGCTATAAGGCATGCATACTGTATTAAAGGGTCTTTCCTCCAGTACATTGTTAATGCCCTCACATTGTAAGCTCACACAAATGGTCACTTAGTTCTGACAGGATGTCAATGAACAGTGAGACAGAACATCAAGCCAAGACTGGCTACATGGACAGACAGGTAAAACATGGTGTAAAATACTGCAAGAGGTTAAACAAAATTATTTTACACCCAGTGATTTATAAAGTTCTCAATGCATATGTACAGTTATCATATATAAATAGACATGGAATGTACTGTCATTTACACAAACACAAGGCAGGTAAAGGTAGAGCACATCCGTCGATAATTCTGATTTAGATAGCTTTCAATAATTATTTAACATATTTAAAAAGTACTCCTCTCCTGTCTACATGACGTAGATTTTCTCCATTGATATCAAAGACATTGATGTATGACTCTCACCTCCCCTTCAGAGACATCACAAGTTCTGATTTTAACATGGATTATTCCTTCATAAGCCATCTGAAGTTATATTTTTAATGGAAAGAACCAAATTAAAGGCTGTTGTGAAGGGTCCATCAGAAATCTTTGGGCGTTCCATTCAACTGAAGAGGGGTTGATTGGGATGGTAGAATTTTCAAGGTTCTTGTTATCATGCACTCACAATTCCACAATATCTCTTTCCCAACCATAGAGAAGGGATCATCAACTGGATCTAGCTGCAGGCTCATTTTTTTGGATGGCTGGAACATAATTACAAATATTTGTAGACTTCAAATTGACCCCAAGAATCCCAAACAGAAAGAATTTTAGATTAAAACAATCATTTCAGGAAGATATTTGGGAACAGATGTCCAAAATTAAAATAGCTTGGAACTGATTTCCTGACGTTTTTACAGCCTTATGTCCAACAATACAAAAAAATATATAAAAAATAGCATTTTTGCTCAGAAAACATTTGGGGCCAAATAAAACCACACGCAGGCCAAATTCGGCCCTTGGACCCCTATTTGGGGAACCCTGCCATAGGTAGTCATCGGCAGTAAATACCGTTTTCTATGTCTAAATTAAAGAAAAAACATTGGAGCACAGAGACATAATCTTCTCTGTCAAAAAGAGTTGTGACAGTCTGGTAGGCCTGACCCATCCCACTCTTAACACCTGGAGAATAAGACATACACCATATATACACAAAAGTATGAGGACACCCCTACAAATGAGTGGATTCGGCTATTTCAGCCACACCCGTTGCTGACATGTGTATCAAATTGAGTACATTGAGCCACACAAACTCACAGAAGAGGACCACCGAGTGCTGAAGCGCATGGCGTGTAAACTCGTTTGTCCTCAGGTTGCATCACTCACTACCAAGTTCCAAACTGCTTCTGGAATCAACGTCAGCACTCGTTTGTCCTCGGGTTGCATCACTCACTACCAAGTTCCAAACTGCTTCTGGAATCAACGTCAGCACAATAAACTGTTCGTTGGAAGCTTCATGAAATGAGTTCCCACGACCGAGCAGCCACACGCTCAAGCCTAAGATCACTATGCGCAATGCCAAGCTTTGGTTGGAGTGGTGTAAAGCTTGCCGCCATTGGACTCTGGACTAGTAGAAATGCTATAGTGAATTACGCTTCACCACCTGGCAGTCCGACGGACCAATCTGGGTTTGGCAGATGCCAGGAGAACACTACCTGCCTTGATGCATAGTGCCAACTGTAAGTTTGGTGAAGGAGGAATAATGGTCTGGGGCTGTTTTTCATGGTTCGGGCTAAGCCCCTTAGTTCCAGTGAAGGGATATCTTAATGCTACAGCATACAATTACATTCTAGACGATTCTGTGCTTTCAACTTTGTGGCAACAATTTGGAAAAGGCCCTTTCCTGTTCCAGCATGACAATGGCCACATGCCCAAGATGAGGTCTATACAGACATTTTTTGTTGAGATCGGTGTGGAAGAACTTGACTGGCCTGCACAGAGCCCTGATCTCAACCCCATCGAACACCTTTTGTATGAATTGGAACGCTGACTGCGAGCCAGGCCTAATCCCCCAACATCAGTGCCTGACTTCACTAATGCTATTTCAGCTGAATGTAAGCAAGTCCCCGGTGTCAATGTTCCAACGTCTAGTGGAAAGCCTTCCCAGAAGAGTAGAGGCTGTTATAGCAGCAAAGGGGGGACCAACTCCATATTAATGCCCATGAATTTGGAATGAGATGTTAGACAAGCAGATGTCCACATACTTTTGGTAATGTAGTGTACTTGTACTGTGTCCATGACAGAGCTAGATCTAATGTTAACCTCATTCCAAGGGGAGGGAGGAGGGTTTCTCTTAAGGTTAACATTTATCAAATGGGTCAACACCATGTCTGCTTTAACCATTTTACTTCTAAATAAAAATCACCCCCCCCCCCCCCCCCCAAAAAAAAAAAAACAGACCACATTAACAAGACTTTGCCCTTCTAAGTCATTGTAGAGCCACTCTTTTCTCTTGAAGATGAAGAAGAAAAAAAATTGCAGGAGAGATTGAGGAGCTACAGTACATAGGAATCTGTGTCATGTCAGAAACCATTTTAAAGCTTGGGTTGTGTTCTCTTTACAGTGTTCATTTGGTTGCCACAGTGGTGGGAGAAGTCATGCAAACGCATGATAAAAGTAATGTGTGCGCCTGTCCCCTCTTCCTCTCTCGGTCTCCTCAGCTCCAGTGAGCAGGTGCCCCTGAAACTGATGGCCGGACAATACCTTTCAGAGAAGGCTTGGATCCAAACCAGGACATCTGAAAAATACAGCGATAGTTAGTTACAATTATATCAAATGAAATATCATTGGACTACTAAAACTAGTATTACAACTGGTAAAGGGTCTATTGGTAGCAAAACATGGGTTTGAATGTTATAGTATCCTCTATAAAAATAACAATTTCCCTCCAGATGCAGCTTAAGTCATTCTAAAAGAAACAACAGATAGCTCGCACATTTAAGAAATGAGAACATTTGAGGACAAAATAGGGTCATGGCCTATTTCATGTGATACACACTGACTGTGGTTCAGGCCATAACATCCATTCATTTGACATGCGTTTCAGGGAAACGAGGTGTGAAAGGAGAAAGCCACCTTGTACTCCAGAGTCTGCTTCAACATGTCTTCTTCCTCACCAGTGAAGTTCAGCAACACAGACACTGCTCTGATCAGCTGATAGGCCTAAGATACAGAGAGATTTAGACTTCATCCATGACCATAGACATCAGATACACTCACCAGGAATTGTATTAGGTACACCCATCTAGCACAGTCACTTGTCAGTTGAATCTGGCGCGCCTGGCACCATCGATCTTACCATGCTCAAAGTCGCTTAAGTCACTAATTTTGCCCATTCTAACGTTGAATCGAACAGTAACTGAATGCCTCGACGCCCGTCTGCCTGCTTTATATAGCAAACCAAGGCAACGTGACTCACTGTCTGTGGGAGCGATCCATTTTCGTGAATGGGGTGGTGTACCTAATAAACTGACTGTATACACAGAGTATACCAAATATTAGGAGCACCATCTTAAATATTGAGTTGCACCCCCTTTTTCCCCTCAGAACAGCCTAAATTCGCCAGGGCATGGACTCTACAAGGTGTTGAAAGTGTTCGGGAAACTGTTGAGTGTGAAAAACCCAGCAGCATTGCAGTTCTTGACACAAACTGGTACACCTGGCAACTACAACCATACCCTGTTCAAAGGCATTAATATTTTGTCTAGCCCATTCACCCTCTGAATGGTACACATACACAATCCATGTCTCAATTTATTTAACTGGGCAAGTCAGTTAAAAACAAATTCTTATTTACAATGACGACCTACCCCGGCCAAACACGGACGACGCTAGGCCAATTGTGCACCGCCCTATGGGACTCCCAATTACGGCCGGATGTGATACAGCCCTGATTCGAACCAGGGACTGTAGTGACACCTCTTGCACCGAGATGCAGTGTCTTAGCCCGCTGCGCCACTCAAGCATTAAAAATACATATTTGACCTGTCTCCTCCCCTTCATCTACACAGATTAAAGTGGATTTAACAAGTGACATCAATAAGGGATCATAGCTTTCACCTGGATTCACCTGGAAAAAGCATGTGTTCTTAATGTTTTGTACACTCAGTGTATATGGCCTAGCTGTGTATATGGCCTAGCTGTCTATATGGCCTAGCTGTCTATATGGCCTAGCTGTGTATATGGCCTAGCTGTGTATATGGCCTAGCTGTGTATATGGCCTAGCTGTGTATATGGCCTAGCTGTGTATATGGCCTAGCTGTGTATATGGCCTAGCTGTCTATATGGCCTAGCTGTGTATATGGCCTAGCTGTGTATATGGCCTAGCTGTGTATATGGCCTAGCTGTGTATATGGCCTAGCTGTAACAGGGACCAGGTGGACTGCTCTCACCTCAGCCTCTCTGGATGACATGAATTTTAGCACCACGTGTTTGAGGTACTCAAAGTTGATCTCTCGTGAGTCATTGAGATCAGATGTGTTGGTGACAGTGGTGTTTGGGCCCGGGGTCGGGCCTAGAGTGAGCTCTGTAAAGATTCTGTCTGGCCTCTCTTGCCTCTCTCCTCTCCCTTCTTGGGCCCTCTCTTTCCCATCGGACTCTGTTTCAGGTTTCAGCTTCTGCACCAGAAACAGACACAAACCATCAAACAAAACAATATTTTAATGAACTGAACAAAAATTAATTTGATTTAAATATACCCATACTAAGTTATCTAAATGTCTCACCAGCTCCTTCTGCAAGGTCCTCTTTAGCTCTGCTAGTCTCTGCTGCAGCTGCTTAATGGTCTGTAAAGCAACAGTCATCCAATCAATAACAGCACCTAAAACACACAGGAATAATGAAATGGTCCTGCTCCAGCTATTTCAGACAAGCATTAATTATCTGACCATGCCTGTGTGGTGATCATGGTTTCTGGCTCATCCAGTACTGACTTTGTTCTTGTCACTGAGCTGCTGCTCCAGGTCTCGGTTGGCCTTCTGCATGTGGTCCAGGTCATCCACCGTCACAGTCCCATTCTGGTCCAGTTCACACAGCTCTGGAGTCTGCTGCAACGTCAGAGTCTCTACCTCTAGCTCCGATACCTGGGAGGGACACAGACACACACAGAGGCACAGTCAGACAAAGCAGGCAACGTCAATCAACAACAGACATGCAGACCTAACATGATATGTAATGACAAGACTTTGGACTTATGTACAGTATGTGAGTTAAAAGCTTAATGGCTGTGCTCCCCGTGTGTGTTCTGACCCGTAACTGGCAGGAGTCCAACTGCTCATTCTGGGTTAGGAGCTCCTGCCTCAAGCTGACCAGCTGGCTGTCCTTCTCCTCCTGCCTCTCCTGGGCTGCTGCCTGCAGCCCCTCTGTCTCCTCTTGCAGCTGGGACAGGGAGCTCTGGGCACTCTGCAGCTCTGCAAAACAAATAGCGTGGAAGGGAACATCAGACAAACACTACAACTTCTGAATTTACATAGCATGGGAGATGGAGGAAAAGGGCACCTGTGGACAGAGAAAGTGTTTACCATTGCGAAGTGTTTGGAGTTCCTCTTCTTTCCGCTTCAGCTGCTCAGTGACGTGGGCCAGTTCCTGCGATGTTGTTTGAAGTGACGCCATCATCTCTCCTACCTGGAAAAGGAGACAGTAACATTATCATCTATTTACGAGCACATAATCAACACAAGCTGAATTCATGGCTTTGTAACAGATAATCATACTCAGGCACTATGGGCGTTAAGGAAAATGCATCTGCAATTGTTTCAAACCTCGTTCCAACACAGTGTAAAGAATCCTGTTTGTTATTTCAAAGAGTACAGTAAAAATGTATGCTGTGAGAGTAAGTATGTATCATGCATCTCCAGACCTGTAGTTGGAGCACCTCCTTCTGTCTCCTGGTGTCCTCCAGAGCCATGGCTATCTCCACACTCACAGTCTGCCTGCTGCTCAGCTCTGACTGGGGACACATATAGGGACATCATTACCCCGTTTGTACAGGCAACAGGACCATTTTTGGGGAGTTGTAATGTAGGAATGCAGTTCTCATAGAAATGGTGTGGCACAGTATGCAAAACATCTGGAGTGACTGAAGAACACAATTTAATTTTAAAAATATCTTGTTTCTTCAGGAAATCTGTGACTTCCTGTTTTCAACTGACTGCCTAATATAAAGCAGGAAGTGTGTCTGACCCTGGCCTGCTCCAGCCCCTCTGCCTGCCTCCTCAGAGCAACGTCAGCTTTATCCCTCCCCCTCAGCAGAGACGTTCTGTCTTGCTCCAACTCACTCTGGGAAATACAACACAGATGGGTGAGGGAGCGAGAGAGACAGAGCGAGAGAGAGCGAGAGAGTGGTTGGTGAGGGAGAGAGAAGCAGAGACAAAGGGATGTTTGAGAAAGAAAAGCAGAAATTAGAATGCATAGGAACACAGTCCAATATCAATAGATAAAAAATTGATGGCCTTGTTTGAGAGTCCACTTTCATGCCAGCCCTGTAGCAGAGATAAATGACATGGCAACCGATAATGGACAATTAACAATCCACAGCGACCAATGGATAAACTGATCAAAATCTGCATAGAAATGATCAAATACCAAAGATACAGTTGACTTTAATATTCAGGTTACAAAACTACGCAGCACATTTCACTTAGAACAGTTTTGTGAATTAAAATGTACAGAGGATGTGAGAGCTGAGAACTGTAACTCACAATCCTGGCTTGGGCAGAGGTGTGTTCGGTGTCTCTCTCTGTCTGCAGTGCAGTGAGCTGCTCCTCCAGCCGACCTGCCCTCTCCTGGCCCTGTTGCCGCTCTGCAGACACCTGCTGCTGCAGACTGTCCCTCTCCACACTCCACTCTGCCTGCTGGGGGAGGGACCACATGAGAGAGGGCCGTCTTAACATCACACATTAAAAGCATACTCAGTCTAAAGAAAATAAATACAATTTAACCGCATTTGCTCCAGCCTCATGTTCAACTTAATCCATGAACAGTGGTGGTAGAGCATCTTTCCCCGTAATCTGACATTTATTTACCAGTTTGTCTAGATGTGCTTGTTTGTCAGAGATCTGCTGCTCAGTGTTCTTGAGCCTCTCATTGCTCTCCTGCACCTGCTGTTCCAGACCTGCTATCTGAGACAGAGACATGGGGCTGTGTGAGAGACTGAAGGTAGAGAGAGAGCACAGGTCTTAAATTCTTACATTGTTCTCTCCCACCAGTGTGTGCCTGTTCTCCTACCTGTGCGTCCGTTCTCTCTCTGTAGTTCTTGGAAGAGTCGTCCTTGTGTCGTAGCAGGGTCTGTAGTTCAGTCACATTGTTGTTGAGTCTGGATATCTGGGGGAGTTGAGATACAATATGCTTAACAGATGAGTTCATACAGTTTTTCATGTATTACTGTTACCTAATGGAGCAGCTAAGCCAGTGGCATGCGAAGAAGTATATCATGCTGATGAAGAGGTAGAGAGAGGACTGTTTACCTGAGTCTCCAAAGAGCTAACCGTGTCTGCATGGTTGGTGCGTGCCTCCAGCAGCTCAACTCTCGTGTCCTCCAGCCTCTGCTCCAGAGTGGACTTCTACACATCAGGAAAAAGGAGCTAAGAAATGAATCACCATTCTCTGTGGTATCTTCTTTAACCTAATTCCACTGGAGTCCCTCTGTCTTTAGGATTAGCTGACTGTTTAAGTTACCTCTTTGAGAAGCTCCTGGAGGAGCTCGTCTTCACTCAGGTTACCATGCAGACGTCTCTCCAGAGAGGAGATCTTCTCCTGCAGGTCCAGCAGCACACGCTCCTTGTCCTCATCAGTCACTGCAGCCTGGGGACCACAGCAAGGATAGAGAGGATTGGGTCAATACACAGCATACTGTACCTCCCTCCACAGGGCAGGGTGAGGAGAACGAATAGGGGGTAGATATAGGTAGCTACATGGTGGTCTGGTCTTACTTTGTGTTGTTGCAGCTTCAGGGCATTGTTCTCCATTTGTAACGTACGGAGAGACTTCTCTACAGCTGCTGCCGCGCTCCGCGACTGAGAACATACACAATTAGATCACTAAATCTGAAATATTTTATCAAATATTATCACATTTAGTTTACCGTATTCATATGCTGTCATTACAAATCTGTACCATTTCAATACAGTGAAAGGATTTTGGTAAAGGATTTCTCTCTGGGTTAGAGGCCTCACCTTCTGGAAGTCTTCAGATACCTGTTGGATGACCTTCTGCAGGTTCTGGCCTCTGCCCTCCAGCTCAGTAATCTTCTTCTCAGCCTGCTCCCTGACCTCCAGCAGCTCCTCTCTAAAGGAGACCACACACACCCTGTACTGTTAGACAACCACCAAAACCACAGACAACCCAGAAGAAAACAGGCAGACTTCATCAAAAGAATTGGCATACTAGCTCTCCCTTATAGAAAAGAGGTGAGGGGGGCAAGCTCTACAATGAGTAAGGTCATTACTTTCAGTCATCAAGACCAGCATCTCTCCAACTACTGAATTCATGACATTATCAAGGCAATCTCTGTGTCCTGTCCTTACCTCTCCATCTCCTGCTCCGTGTTGAGCCTGCAACTTTCCTGATGCTCCTCTCCCAGAACCCGCAGCTGCTCCTGGGCTTCGGCCAGACCCTTCTTGGCCATCTGCAGCTCGGCACCCTTCTGCTGGAGCACTCGCTCCTGCTGGACCAGCTGCTCCTCCTTACTCAGTAACTACCATAACATAACAGAATCAACCACAGAAAGGAGTTCACTATAACAAATGTTGAAATACAATTATTGTCTAGGGTAATAGGAAGACTTGTGATGGATCATTACTGACACAGCTACAGCTTGAATCAGAATAGGCAGACAGATAAAGCACAAACTGCCAAGTCTACGTTTGACTTTCCTCATACACGCAATGTGGTGGGTGGGTTAGAGTTAGACAGTGGGACCTTGTTGTCCGGAGTGTGTACCATGTGTTTGACTTTGGCGAGCTCCTGCTGCTGGAAGCCCTCCAGCTCGTCCAGGTCATCCCTCTTCTGGAACAGAGTAAGGCTCTGCTCCATCATCTCATCTAGCCTCACAGACAGAGACGCTTTCTCCTGAGGAACAGACAGGATGACCCCCAGTTAGATCTCTCATCTACACATGCAAAGACTGACTGGGTGAATGAGAACCTATAACTTTTGTTAGATGTTGGAATGCAGTTTAGATGTTAGCGTACCTGCTCCAGGGTAGATATCCTTTCCATCCATTCCTACAGACAAAGACAGGAATTCATCTAAGTATAAACACACACAAATTAATGCCTTGTAGTGCAAAGGATATGATGCTCACCTGATCCTTCTTGTCCAGTGCCAAAGCCATGCCTTCGGCCATTTTGGCTCTATTGGCCTGGTGAGTCTCATTCTGGTCCTGCAGTTTCCTCATGGAGGCTGGATAGTGAAAGACAGACAGAAAGAGGATGAACACAACAGGCTAGCCAAAAATGGCTCGGTTCAAACAGCTGGTTGTGGAATTGTCAGTGGTTAGTAGCTGCTAGCTGTGAAAGGGTGGTAAAATTGACCATAGAATGTGTCCAGTATGCCAAACTAAGTGTTCCCCAGAAGCAAAGGCAAGCTGTGCATCTAAGCATGGCCAACAGAGACTTCCCACACGGACTTACACGGAGTATACAAAACATTAAGAACACGTGCTCTCTTCATGACAGACTGACCAGGTGAATCCAGGTGAAAGCTATGATCCCTTACTGATGTCACTTGTTAAATCCACTTCAAATCAGTAAAGATGAAGGGGAGGAGACAGGTTAAAGACAGATTTTTAAGGCTTGAGATAATTGGAGACATGGATTGTGTATGCGTGTCATTTAGAGGGTGGATGGACAAGACAAAAGATTTAAGTGCCTTTGAATGGGATATGGTAATAGGTGCCAGGCGCACCGGTTTGTGTCAAGAACTGTAACGCTGCTGAGTGCCACAAACATTTATAAACAATTATATATGAACAAGCATGTAAGTCCTTGGTTTCATCAATTTATTTGTTTATATGGAAATCTATAGAAGTGACAGCATGATTCTCAACCCCTCCGCGAGCGACTGATGGTGCTTAGGGTGACCATTACCCCATCCAGCAGACAAACAAATGAGACAGAAAGGAAGCAAAATGGGAGGAGAATAAAGGTACGTACAATCCTGATGTTTTTCTAATGCAATTTCAAGCTTGTCCTTGGTCTTCTGCATAAGTCGGAGCTGCTCAGCGTAGTCTATTGGCAGGAGGTGGGGTGATGGGATGCCAACATCACAGAAACACACAAGTACACACACACCCAGGAAAGGGGGATAGGTGGATGAGGGTAAAGGGACAGGGAGGAGGAGGCATACAAAAGGAAAGAAAACAATGATTTTCTTAGATGAGAAATCCATCCTGGTTAAGACGCTGCATGAGGACGTGCAACTTTTAACCTCTTCTAAGGGGTCACACACACACACCACATCTGAGGGAGGAGTAGCTATCACACTAATCTGGGAGAGAAGACACACAGAACCCCCAAAGGTAGACTAAAAGCCATGGCATTTGCTCTTAACGTTCACCGAATGGGAATGTGGTAAAGAATAAAGAAATTGTAAGAGTTACCCCCATCATACCTTATGAGGGTCAGTGTTGAGAACAAAAACCTTGGAGGTCTGAAACCAGACATCACCCGTGGGTTATGTGACCATTGACCTGAGTGAACTGCTCTGGGTAGAAGTTGTTTCTAAGTACATTAGACACAGATCTAGAATCAGCTTATCCACCACCAAACCTAACTTTAACTATTGAATGGGGAAATGCAAAACTAATCATAGATGGCCACCTCATCCTACTCTGTTTATACTGGCTCAATACAGACATGTCTTACCTGATAGTTTGGCCTCCAGCTTGCGAATCTGATCATTCCTTCTGAGGATCTGGGAGGAGAGGTCGTCCCTGGAGCTACTGCCATCAGAGGCCTAGAGGTCAAAACAAACACACAGAACAGAGGGATCCTCATCAGCACAGCAACTCAGCAGGTCACACTGGAGCTTCCATAGTAATGGGTCAGCAGGTACTAGAAACAAATACGCTGTGGGTTGTAGAGTCTATGAAATATCACACTGAGAAGATCAACACGGACTATACCAAACATTAGGAGCACATTCCTAATATTGAGTTGGCCCCCCTCCCTTTTGCCCTCAAAACAGACTAATTTCGTCGAGGCATGGACTCTACAAGGTGTCGAAAGTGTTCCACAGGCACGCTGGCCCTTGTTGACTCCAATGCGTCGCACAGCTGGCTGGATGTCCTTTGCGAGGTGGACTATTCTTGATCCACACGGGAAACTGTTGAGCGTGAAAAACTCAGCAGCATTGCAGTTCAACACAAACTGGTGTGCCTGGAACCTAAACTCAGCAAAAAAAGAAACGTCCCCTTTTCAGGGCCCTGTCTTTCAAATATAATTCGTAAAAATCCAAATTACTTCACAGATCTTCATTGTAAACCGTTTAAACACTGTTACCCATGCTTGTTAAATTAACCAAAAACAATTGATGAACATGCACCTGTGCAACGGTCATTAAGACACTAACAGCTTACAGATGGTAGGCAATTAAGGTCACAGTTATAAAAACTTAGGACACTAAAGAGGCCTTTCTACTGACTCTGAAAAACACCCAAAGAAAGATGCCCAGGGTCCCTGCTCATCTTCGTGAAAGTGCCTTAGGCATGCTGAAAGGACTGCAGATGTGGCCAGGGCAATAAATTGCTATGTCCGTTCTGTGAGACGCCTAAGACAGCGCTACAGGGAGACAGAATGGACAGCTGATCGTCCTCGCAGTGGCAGACCACGTGTAACAACACCTGCACAGGATCGGTACATCCGAACAGCACACCTGCGGGACAGGTACAGGATGGCAACAACAACTGCCAGAGTTACACCAGGAACGCACAATCCCTCCATCAGTGCTCAGACTGTCTGCAATAGGCTGAGAGAGGCTGGACTGAGGGCTTGTAGGCCTGTTGTAAGGCAGGTCCTCACCAGACATCACCAGCAACAATGTCGCCTATTGGCACAAACCCACCGTCGCTGGACCAAACAGGACTGGCAAAAAGTGCTATTCATTGACGAGTCACGGTTTTGTCTCACCAGGGGTGATGGTCGGATTTGCGTTTATCGTCAAAGGAATGAGCATTGCACCGAGGCCTGTACTCTGGAGCGGGATCGGAGGGTTTGGAGGTGGAGGATCCATCATGGTCTGGGGCGGTGTGTCACAGCATCATCGGACTGAGCTTGTTGTCATTGCAGGCAATCTCAACGCTGTGCATTACAGGGAAGACATCCTCCTCCCTCGTGCGGTACCCTTCCTGCAGTCTCATCCTGACTTGACCTTCCAGCATGACAATGATTTCCTGCAATAAAGGAATGTCAGTGTTCTGCCATGGCCAGCAAAGAGCCCATATCTCAATCCCATTGAGAACGTCTGGGACCTGTTGGATCGGAGGGTGAGGGCTAGGGCCATTCCCCTCAGAAATGTTCTGGAACTTTCAGGTGCCTTGGTGGAAGAGTGGGGTAACATCGCACAGCGAGAACTGGCAAATCAGATGCAGTCCGTGAGGAGGAAATGCACTGGAGTACTTAATGCAGCTGGTGGCCACAACAGACACTGACTGTTACTTTTGATTTTGACCCCCCCTTTGTTCAGGAACACATTATTCCATTTATGTTAGTCACATGTCTGTGGAACTTGTTCAGTTTATGTCTCAGTTGTTGAATCTTATGTTCATACAAATATTTACGCATGTTAAGTTTCCTGAAAATAAACACAGTTGACAGTGAGAGGATGTTTCTTTTTTTGCTGAGTTTACTACCATACCCCATTCAAAGGCACTTAAATGTTGTCTTGCCCATTCACCCTCTGAATAGCACACATACACAATCCATGTCTCATTTGTCTCAAGGCTTCAAAATCATTCTTTAACCTATATCCTCCCCTTCATCTACACTGATTGATGTGGATTTAAGAGGTGACATCAATAAGGGATTATAGCTTTCACCTAGTCAGTCTATCACATGGAAAGAGCAGGTGTTCTTAATGTTTAGTATACAATAAGATGTACTTTATTGTCCAAGGGGAAATTTGACTTGGACAATTAAAGAGTGCTGCTGCTTCCATATAAATACATAAATTGACACAACATACATAGAATAGCACCCCATCATACACCCCCTTCCCACCCACACAAAAGTTAATTGTTCATGCCAGCCAAGGCTGTGACTAGGTGACATGATGTAAGGCCTAAAGGCCAGGCTCCAGTCCATTATTCCTATAACAACAACATGTCATATCATCGGTACCTAACTCATGGCTACGAGCGTGTTTACGTTAGCTTGATGTCATCCCGATTCTACTACAAATTTGACAAGGGATAGTCTACCAGGTGATTTGACCTTCTTGACTTAAATACACATCAGCCCCAGAAGACTGGATCTGGGTAACCCTGTAAGATGAGCCACTTTATTCATAATTGTAGCCGTGGGGAAGTGTAAAATTACCACTGAACTGATTAACACTTATGATGCATTTCCAATAACATCAACAAAAAAAGATTTTCCAGTGCCTAATACATGATATTCTGAATATAAATGATGTGTTTAACAGTGCAATGTGGTATAACACCATCACAATTATTACTGATTAGCCTAATGAAAATGTAACCTGAATTGTCTCAACATATAGTATGTTAAGCTACCTTCTCCAAAAGAGAAAATAAACATTGTGTGTGTCATCAAGTGAACAGAGCATTGCAGAGCTGACAACCGAGCATGGCTTCAGGTTACACAGGTTTGCGCCTACAATTTTAGAATTCATGTCATCATTTACAAAAGAGCGGTCGTATCGTACTCGTATATTTACACTAAACCGTGGCATCCACTGGCTTCTGGATGCCAATCTCCAGACACACCCAACCATATAACAATAAGCTAGCTGACTCACAGACCCAGCTCATAATCCAAAAGGCAATGTCATCAAAATATAGGCAGGGCTACTCGTTAATAAAGGACAATTACACCAAACTTAAAAATGCAGCAAATTACTTTACTGCTCTTTCCCTGGCTCTGCATAATGTAAGTCTTGTACATTAGGCCTACAATTTTGCTGAAATTCATAAAGCCATTATTAGATATTGATCTCATAAAATTCAGGGCTATTGACATCACGGTACAGGGGATATCTGATATGCTCCATGTATATGGTAGTGACTTACAGCATCATGACAGTCCCAGGGGCTCCATTACATAGGAGAGAGCCACTGAAATGCTCTTACCAGGCCACAGAGAGAAACACTAATGGAGGGCCTGGGCCATTACTGTCTGGGAGGGGCCTCAGAATATCTCTAAACACAGAGAAAACTGTAATTTAATAATACAATAGCCTATGGTGAATTGAACGAGTGTACAGGATAAAAATTATCATTGTTTGTGTTTCATAAGTGCAAAGTTAAAGCCAATTAAAATTAGAGGCCAAAAGTAATCGTTTAAAGGAAACCTCTCTTATCTTCCATGATGCATCCTTTATAGAATAGCTTTGGAAAACTTCTTAAGCGAACAGAATCGTGTGTGATTGTGTTTCGTGTCATGTGACCAACTACTCTTGGTGGGTTCAAAAGATGACTGGCATGGACAGAGTGACAGTGAGGTAACAAAACGGGTACTTACAAAATCATCCCCCGAGTCTGCCCCCACTGACGTAATGGACTCTTTGCTATAGGACCGAGGCATGCGGACTCCGGTCCGGGGGGCTGTGGCTGCCTCCTCAGCAATCTTCTTTTTCAGTTTGGCAAACATCTCCACCTTGCCTTAGTGTTTCTTTACACAAGTGTACTGCCTGCTACTCTCCCCAAAAGCTTCACAATGCAAGTCCTCTGTCACACAGGCTGTGGTCCTTCAAGGTCCCTTGTTTTGGTCACAGAACAGCTGTATTCCAGTGTAGCCTCCTCTCACAGGCAAGGGAACTGTCATTGTCATTCCTCTTTCAATCTGAAACAGACAACAGAGAGAGTGTCACAGTAATCAGCATGAAGACAATTAATATTAGAGATGTGGAATGAGGATATAGTGAGTGATGCATGTTTCCTGGTAGTTGGAAAAACTTGCAGTTGCAGATAGTCCTTTTGTGCCGCTCTTATGATTTGTCATGTCACCAGATCAGTTGACAGATACGTGACAGCAGGTTTAACTAGTACGTTTGCTAAAAGAGACATCTAAAAGAGGCTAATGATATTTTAGCTGGATGACAATATGAGAGACGATGTAGCTAGCTATGGCAGCTAGCTACTCACAGTGTTGGCAATGGCTGCTCGCTTCAAGTTAGCTACGGTTAGCAGTTTGCCAACTAGATAGCTAGCTGAATAGTTCATTATCATTCTGTAAATATTTCGAGATTTAAGAAATCCGTCAGTCCCCGTTTAGTTAACGACTTGATCATGAAAAGACAGATGGTTTCAACAATGAAGATGGCTCACTAGTATAGCTGACGCTGTTTTGGTTACTGTTACCCTCTAGCTAACAGTAGCTATCTAATCAATGGAATCTCTTACCGTATGAACTTCGAGAAAGTAAAAAAATCCAAGTGAAGTCCATTGCGTTAAACGTATTCTCTGCAACGAATATAAACTCTACCGTTTCCCAATGTAATAACTCTACAAATATACTGCTTTACGACAAATGTATTTCTATGTCTGGACTGTATTTTACTAGGCTAGCTCGCTAACATCAATACGTAAACTGCTCCTACACTCACTGTGCTGACGTTTCATATGGGTCCATGTTCATTTGACATATCCGATGAGGGGGGGTGGTGGTGGTGGTGGTGGTGGTGATGATGGTGGTGGTGGTGGTGGTGGTGGTGGTGGTGGTGGTGTTCTTCTTCGTTTGTGGGATTTATCGGTGGTTGTTATCCAACGTTATGGAGCATTCCTGCCACCTACTGTACTGGAGTGTGGACCAGAGACAGGGAGAGAGTAAATCCTACCTGCCAGCCCCCTTTCTCTTATTTAGACTGCATCTTAAAGCGAGGTGTGAAAAATATTCACTCTACTTCATGTCAGTCAACTAAAACAGGGCGACGGACACTGAGTGGATTACTCCTGTGTGTGTATACAATGGTGCAGACAGATATGGCAGCTCTGCTCCTAGCTCCTAAGCAACTTCGCAGGTTTTTTGTTGTTGTGTGTGTTATTTCTTACATTATTACTCCAGAGTGTTTTTTGTGTTATTACATTCAGCCGGAAATTTTTGTTGGGATATCAGAGTGGCGGTAACTCACCAGCATTACGACCAGGAATTTGAATTTCCCAAATGATATCCTTTGTTCGTACCCCCCAGGGCAATTGAACTTATTCCAGAGGCTGCTCCAAAACCGCCAGTGTAGAAGAGGTATTCGGAGTGGACTTATAGTACGGTAGAACTTCGCTACCGAAGTTCTACCATCACATTGACTGTTGTACTCGCTCTGGTCAACTTTTCTAAATGCCTAAAAGGCCCTCCCCCGCCCTCCATTTGGCAAATCTGATCACAAATCCATTTTGCTCCTCCCTTCCTATAGGTATAAACTCAAACAAGAAGTATCCATGCTAAGGTCTATTCAACGCTGGTCTGACCAATCGGAATCCATGCTTCAAGATTGTTTTGATCACGCAGACTGGGATATGTTCCGGGAATAACATTGACGAATAACATTGACGAATACACGGATATGGTGACTGAATTTATCCAGAAGTGTATAGGAGATGTTGTACCCATTGTGACTATTAAAACCTACCCAAACCAGAAAACGTGGATAGATGACAGCATTCGCTCAAAACTGAAAAGACAAACCCCCGCATTTACCAATGACAAGGTGACTGGGAATATGGCCAAATGCAAACAGTGTAGTTAATCCCTATGTAAGGGAATCAAACAGACAAAACGTCAGTACAGAGACAAAGTTGAGTTACAATTCAACGGCTCAGAAACGAGACGTATGTGGCAGGTTCTACAGACAATCAAGGACAGCAAAGGGAAAACCAGCCACATCGCGGACACCAACGTCTTGCTTCCGTCTTGCTAAACACCTTCTTCGCCCGCTTTGAGGATAACACAGTGCCACCGACGTGGCCCGCTACCAAGGACTGTGGGCTCTCCTTCTCCATGGCCAACGTGAGTAAGACATTTAAAAGTCTTAACCCTGGCAAGGCTGCCGGCCCAGACGGCATCCCTAGTCGCATCCTCAGAGCATGCCCAGACCAGCTGGCTGGAGTGTTTACGGACATATTCAATCTCTCCCTATCCCAGTCTGCTGTCCCCACTTGCTTCAAGATGTCCACCATTGTTCCTGTTTCCAAGAAAGCAAAGGTAACTGAACTAAATTACTATCACCCAGTAGTACTCACTTCTGTCATCATGAAGTGCTTTAAGAGGCTCTACCTTACCTGACACGCTAGACCCTCTTCAATCTACTTACCACCCCAATAGATCCACAGACGATGCAATTGCCATCACACTGCACACTGCCCTGTCCCATCTTGAAAAGAGGAATCAATATGTAAGAATGCTGTTTATTGACTATAGCTCAGCATTCAACACCATAGTGCCCTCCAAGCTCATCATTAAGCTTGGGGGCCCTGGGTGTGAACCCTGCCATGTGCAACTGGGTCCTGGACTTCCTGATGGGCCTCCCACCAGGTGGTGAAGGTAGGAAACAACACCTCCACTTCGCTGATCCTCAACACAGGGGCCCCACAAGGGTGCGTGCTCAGCCCCCTCCTGTACACCCTGTTCCCCCTCAACTCAATAATCAAGTTTGCAGATGACACAACAGTAGTAGGCCTGATTACCAACAATGATGAGACAGCCTACAGGGAGGAGGTGAGGGAGAGTGGTGCCAGGAAAATAACCTCTCACTCAACATCAACAAAACAAAGGAGCTGATTGTGGAATTATGGAAACAGCAGAGGGAGCACACCCCTATCCACATCAACGGGACCGCAGAGGAAAAGGTAGAAAGCTTCAAGTTCCTCGGCGTACACATCACTGACGATCTGAAATAGTCCACCCACACAGACAGTGTGGTGAAGAAGGCGCAGCAGCGCCTCTTCAAACTCAGGAGGCTGAATAAATTTGGCTTGGCCCCTAAAACCCTCACAAAATTTTACAGATGCACAATTGAGAGCATCCTGTTCGGCTGTATCACCGTATGGTACGGCAAATTCACCGCCTGCAACCGCAGGGTGGTGCACTCTGCCCAATGCATCACCGAGGACAAACTACCTGCCCTCCAGGACACCTACAGCACTGTCACAGGAAGGCCAAAAAGATCATCAAGGACATCAACCACCCGAGCCACGGCCTGTTCACCCCGCTATCATCCAGAAGGCGAGGTCAGTACAGGTGCATCAAAGCTGGGACCGAGAGACTGAAAAACAGCCATCAAACTGTTAAATAGCCATCACGAGCCGGCTTCCACCCGGTTACTCAACCCTGCACCTTAGAGGCTGCTGCCCTATATACATAGACTTGGAATCACTGGCCACTTTAATAACGGAACACTAGTCGTATTGTTTAAATAATGTTTACATACTGCTTACTCATCTCATATGTATATACTGTATTCAATTCTACTGTATTTTAATCTATACCACTCCGACATTGCTGGATCTAATATTTATATATTTCTTAATTCCATTTGTGTGTGTTGTTGTGAATTGTTGTAGATACTACTGCACTGTTAGATACTACTGCTCTGTTGGAGCTAGGAACTCAAGCATTTAGCTACACCTGCAATAACATCTGCTAAATATGTGTATGTGACCCATACATTTTGATTTGAAAATGACATTTCTCTGTGAACATAAGATCCATTGATTGTATTTCCACGTATTTAATGATTTACAGTAATAGCATCATCCCTCATTTTGATAGCCTACAATCTCACAAGCTCACTCTGTATCACAGACAGTTCACACAAATAACCACAGCTAGCCTTACTGCTGAATCAGGTTATCTACAGACATATGAACTATTGTGGAAATTCTTACACAGGGTCGAAGTCAATCTTAAATGAATCATTGTTTTTATCAGCTCGCTGGAGAGGTTCCAACAAAGTTGATGCACCATAGTGAATGTTTGTCAGGAGCTCTAACGGGGCAGTCCTATTAGTTCCTTTATATACTGACAAGTCATAGTTGCATGATTTAGCTTATTCATCATTAACGTTTACTTCATTCATGTGACTGACCAATACTGGGTCATGCATGTGACAGACTAATACCTCACGAGGCTTCTTCTCTCTAAGCTGAGACCTTGAAACTGAGATATCCCTTTCTCTAAACAAGGGTCTGGGCGTACTACCAAATTGCAGACACTAATTGTGAGGATTCGTTCAAACAGTCACTTGCATGAACACAGAAATTGGTTAACAGAAAAGCACAAACACAGAACATAGAAATTGGTAAATAGAAAATCACCAACATACAATTTTCCATCACAGAACCTATCTATATGTTTTAGATCAGTGATGTTCATTATAATAATTTCTCACCTCAATTATCAGGCTTATAGCTTTATTACAAGACTAAATAAGATACCTAAGTTAAGTGCATGAGTAAATTCTCATTTAAACATATTTCTAATTTGAGTGCTTTATACTGTATATATATCTACACGATACATGAAATTCAATAAATATACATTACAAAAATAAAAACTAACATCTGACAAATAACATCTTCTACAGTATATTCCTAATAGGCTGCAAATAGACCGAAGTCAAACAGAAACAGTGTCCTCTCCCTGTAAAGTGGCTAAAATAAGTGTTCCTGTTTCACTTCACGTGTTCTTATTGTAATCTACCATGATTCATTAAATCTAACACGTGTTTGATAAAAACATTAAATATTGACACTGCTATCACCTAAAACGTTTGAAACGTTTGAGTAGTGGCACTACTTGATATAGTACTTCTGTGTGAACACACGTGTTGGCACGCAGAGCTACAGCAGACACAAAAACAATAGTACTGTATATAAGTTACGTACAGTAGCCTACAGTAAAATACAGTGGAGGCTGCTGATGGGAGAACGGCTCATAAGAATGGCTGGAATGGAGTCAATGGAATGGTATAAAACACGTGGTTTCCATGTGGTTGATACCATTCCATTGGCTCTATTCCAGCCATTCTTATGAGCCGTCCTCCCCTCAGCAGCCTCCACTGGTAAAATATGAATGACATAATCAGTGGTGTCACTTCAACGGGAGTTGTTGTCACTCCACTGTATGTGATGCATTACAAATGTGGTGCTTGATAACAGTGTGGCCAAAGATGATGATGATAGTTAGTGCAGTGTTTACAGGAAATATGGTGTCGTTGTTCTGGGTGGAATTACTCTCTCTGAGTCGGGCACCGCCCGAAACAGCTTGGGCTCCCTCGTATTGGCGTCTTTGAAGACCATGATGGAGGCAATGTTGCCGCAGCGATAGCAGTAGTTAGGAGCTGACCAGACCGTGACCAGCTTCTCATCAAACATGAACTTGTAACCTTCATGGACTAGTTGATGTGCCCGACAGATCAACGTCAAGTTGTTGATGTGAACAAACTGCACATCAAGGGATATATAAACAAAAAAAGAGAGTGAGATGAATGTGAAAAATAAAACATGACTATTACCCATTTCATATATATTGCTGTGTGAAATTGACAATGTATGTACTGCAGTGTACATCTCTAATCAGTGGTGAACAAGACTAATCTTACCTCATTGGTGACCTTTGCACCAAACAGCCACCCAGCTCCCCTGGGGCTGATGGCCCAGGTGTCGACGTCCTCGGGGTCTGACCAGACAAGGTCACAGAATGCTCCCTTGTGGGGGATCTCCTGGTTACGCTCAATGGTTCTGATTTGGTCCAGGGTCTTTATGTCTGGGGAGAGGCCCCCATGAACACACAGAATCTGCTCATCCATCAGCTGGCACAAGAAAACAACCAAAGTACAGCATTAGAATAACTGTGATAGTAGAAAATATCTTAAGGCTCATGTGTAATCATCTCCATGTTGGCTTGATATGCTAAAATTGTGACATGGGGGATTTGACTGCAGGAAATCAGAAATACAAAGCAATAGAGTTGTACTCACCGCTGCAACTGTTAACATATCAAACACTTTGGTACAGTAGCGCCAGGCATTGGCATTTCCATATTTGGTTTGGCATTCATCTGAAAGGAAAAATAGACCGGGGACATCCCATTTTCAACCAGTGCACCTGGAGTCAATGGTTTGGATTGAACAATAACTACAAATGTAGCCTATTAGTGCAACATTTGGTTGGGCTGGATATGGTGAAGTAATGAAAGTCTCACCATAAAAGCCATATACTTGGGTTATTTGTCTGCTTTCGTGGTTTCCTCTTAAAAGCGTGATGCGGTCAGGCCATTTGGCTTTTAAAACCAGCAGGTATGTGAATGTCTCCAAGCTGTAATATCCCCGGTCAACAAAGTCACCCTGTAGAGACACAGACACCAAATCATGATGGGGTGATTCTTGATGAACGTTGTAAACATGAAAAAACAGTAACAGTCAAATCAATGAAGATAAATGGGAGTGGACAAGGGGAGAAAAGGTGAGTTTTAACCAACCATGAAAATATAGTTTGTGTCTGGGACCTGTCCTCCAGTTCTGAAGAGTTCACACAGATCATAAAACTGTAAGAAGAAGAAACAACCAAGTTCACTTCATAACTACTGAAAAGAAATGTCAAATCCATCAGCTTCAAACACAAATATCTACCAATGTTGCTGTAAAACTGTGATGGTCAATAAAGTAGCCTACCTGTCCATGTATATCTCCACACACAGTCACTGGGGTGGACACAGGCTGGACATTGGATTCCTCCAGCAATAGGTCACATACATAATCACATAACCTCTGAGGAAAAACACACACTTGGTAAGAATAAGAAGCATAACGTAACAGTTTCAGAGACTTCAATGTGATGTGTCAGGCAATCGTTTAATGAATGAACGGCATAGTAGAGACATTCACAAGTGACAACTAAGCTACTGTAAATGACACTCTCATACCAATCATTTCGTCAAGCATGATGATGGCATCCGTTGAATTATAATTCTAGGCTATGGCATCACAGTCTGTGATTTCAGGTCAGGATGCTTCGATATGGTTAGAAGTGATACTGATTTTGCTGTTGCTTATATCTGATAAGTAGGCTTCTATGCGTGCTGCTCATCAGGCTTATTTTTAGAGGTGATTACCATTGCTAAGGCATTGATTCTCACCTTGAGGTCGTTTTCAGGTAAATATTTACACTGCTTGGCAATCTCCGCGTATTTATCCAGGTCCAGTGGCGCCATTGTATCAGCTGTTTGCTAATGTTTCTACTACTGTGCATGTTCGGTTCCGTCAGGCAGATTTACTGAACAGTTTGCGTTGTGCTGCCATCTGCTGTGTAGGATACGCACATACATACTATAGGCCTTAGAATTTGGTTGTATATCCTCCGGACCCGGACAGTGCATATTGTGAGCTCTTTAAGTCTTGTCAAATCATAGTCAAATGAATAATTATTGGATGTAACAGTTCTGTAGCTATTGGCTTCATAACTAGCCTCTGGTATCATGTTGTGCAGCTCATGTCACTCCGGATAAACGTAAATACTGCTGACGACAGGTGTTAAGGCCTGTAGCCGCACAGCGGCGCTCGCACACAGTAGAAACAATGGGTGATTAGGCTACTGAGCGCACATATCCTGCATAGGCCTAATAAATATCATAATCATATTTGTTTCATTTAACCCTCATAATAGCCTACTACCAACATATTTTACATGAATGGTCATGTTGATCCCAATAAGAAATTATTGGGAAAAGCAACTATATAAACTTAGCTATTATGAAAACATGATTAGAAATGTAAATAATGTTATCTGAAAAGGTATATATTCAAAACAGACTATTATTTAAGCAAAATTACAGAAATTTGCATATTCTGTCAAATTAGCATATAAATGTTTCCCTTATATAATGTGCAGCTTTTTCCAAAGTACAATCCAGATTAGTACTAAAACGCTGATTTGCCATAATTTGATTGTAGTATTATTTAGTTATTCAAATGTATAAGTAAATATTAATTTTATCATATTTGAGGGGTAAAAATGACTTCCATTTAAAAGGCGAAGTACACCAAAATGTGAAATATATTTAATTTTATTGACAAAAAGTGATTAATCCATTTATCCTGAGAGCCAATGACAAAAAAATATATGTCTACGCTTTCATTATTTACTTACCCCCCAGCCAGCATTAGCATCACTGGAAGTGAAACATTGTGGCAGGATGCTTCAAAAAGCATGCACAAATCCTCAAAGTCACTTCAAACCACATGGTATAGCAACCAAAATATCACAAGTTGCACATATTGAATATTGGACAATATTGAATGAGCCAGCACTGCTAATACACACCATTACAGCACTATGTACACATTCAGAGGGTAGCTGGTTTCTGTATTACAGTTCTACCTAGTATTCATACCACGGACAGACTTTTATGAGCTGTTTTGACTGTAACTAAGCATATATCTAAGGTAATTTTTTTATTTTGTACATGTTCATACATAATTATAACCATAGGCAAGTACATTAGGTTCTCCATATCTGCAGGTGATCTGTCTATCAGGCCAAGATCACTCCAACAGGTCTCCCTCCACATTCTGAGGATATGTATAACTTAATATTATGTCTCCAGAGAAACCAGAAGGCACAAAAATAAGGTTGTTTTTGGTTTTGTACACAGCCATACGATGGTGTATAGAAAAGTACAATCGTAGGCAAGTACATGGAGACCTATATCTCTACAGATTATCTGGTCTGGTCAAAATAACTGATACAGGTCCCCCTCCACCCTCTGGTGATATGGATAACTTGTTATTATGTCTTCAGAGAAACCTAAATTCAAATAAAGGACATATCTATCAAATTACCATAGGCAGAATTAGTGTTTTGGGCTGGGGTCAAAATTACCCCAGAGGATTAGATTTTAGATTTTTTTTTAAGTACAGAAACATTAAATAATGATTTAGATCAAGTTGGTTGACAAAGTTATGAAAAATCAGAAGAATAAAAATCGAACACATTTGGGTTATGATAAAAAAAAATATTTAAAAAAAGATCCCCTCTGGGGACCCTAGTCGGTAGTATGAGTTAAATGTACTTTTTTGGCCTACACTCACTTTTTATACATGTTATTTATGTTATTTACTGAGTAGCCTAGCCTAGGCCGAATGTCCCAGAATCGAATTGATGTAGGCTCGTAGCCTAGGAACATAAAGTAATGTAATCTTAGAATGTAATATTATTATTTGTTTAAGTGTATCCAATGATGTTATTTTTGGACTAATAAGGAAAAGTAAAACAGACTTCTCATTGCACTCAATGTGCACTCGCTCAGATTAGGCTACGCATTGAACCAATCAAATGCCTTTACGAAAGGAAAACAAACGCACCTTAATGTACCACGAGACCTCCCATCAATGTCCTCATTGGCTGAAGAGTGTAACAATTTAGAGCGTTTCATTGCGCTGTGCTAGGCTGAACAGAAAGTGAAGCCAAGAAACTGCGGGTAGTTCGGTTCACAATCACTGAGAATAGCCGCTGAGGACGTCAATGGTGGAGTCAAGTACGCGAGCTAGTCCATTCAGGGAAAGGTCTGAGACAGACCCTTACTAGGTAGGGCTTTACATGGAGAGCTGAAATTTAATATGAGGTTAACGACCTTAATGATGTACATATCCCTGGCTTTGCTATTTATTTTGTATATTGGATTTTCTGATGCTGCACCTCGCGTCAACTCCTACGATGCTTCGCCTATCTCCAGGAAGCCTCGCGCAGCCTCCGAGAGCTTGGAACCGCTCTACACCACATTGCCTAATCGTTTACCTGAGGGCAGGTTTGTGCTCGGCCAACTAACTGGGCTCACGCCGTCCCCTACTATTGGTTTCACCGGAGTGGCCAGCAAAACGATACGGGTCTCCACGACTCCTGCCTCGCCAACTGCAACCACCATTCAGCCACCAACAACTGACCCTACAACCCCAAGGCCAAGCACAGAAATGCTTTTCAACACTAGAAAAAAAAATACGTTTTTGAGCTCCAGAACATCAAATTCAAGCAAAATATCTGCTGATGGGCAAGCATCAGTTTTTCCTCCAGAAAAAACGAACATGGTCTCCATGGTTTCTCAGCGGACGACTAATGATGCATGGTCTTCAGATAACGTCGATGCATCGATTTCCTCCTCCGAAAATGGTCAAGGTGAGTAGCCTATGTTTGCTCTTGGGTGTGATAATAAAATATATAATGTTCGAAGAAGCATGCAATTGTCATGTGATCTTGTGTATTGTACAGAATATCCTTAGACTGCCACACCTGGTTACACGTAATTATAAATAGACTGATATATGAACGGATTGAGTCTCTGGACTTTAATTAATCGCCTCACACATTCACCTAGGTTTGCAGAAATTGCCCTTTTGATGCAGAAACTCAATTCATATGCGGCCAAAGGCACAGCCAAAACAATGTCGGTATTATGGCTTTTGACGCAGAGCACAGGCGGGCTAAGAAACTGACAGCTTGTAGAAACAATAGATCAAACCATGGACGGCAGTCTCCTTGTAAAATTATAAAATAACCGAATGATCCATATTAATTACAACATTCCGGTTCAATATTTACCAATTGCGCAATATGAATAGGCTATAGGCTACGTTTTGTGCTTACAGAGATGTTGCCCTTATTCTGAGGTAGGCTATGTGACAAGTGTGTCAGATATTATGGTGATTGGATCGGAGGGGGACCGCATTTAAGCAATGTTTTTAGTTATCCATTCCCAGACTTCTCCTTGTCCGCATAAAATCATGAGATTGTATTTTTCATACAAGCAGACAATAACACATGTCCGTTTGGATAGTGGTCTGATCCCTTTGTGTCTATTCAACATCCTTAGACCACGGAAGAGGGATAGGGGAATGTGCTACTCCGCATCCAATCAAAATGACCAGACCAAGACATGAATGAGCCAGCACTGCTATATGTTCAGCGGCTTGTCTCTCACCTCCGCTGCTTCGCTATTCGTATTCATCGCAGATGATAAACGTCCCGACAGAGCCTTTGTGGAGGTTGAGGTGGGCAACACTTGTGAAACAGCTATTTGTCACTGTATAAAATGGCCTCCCAGGTGAGTATCAGGGGACTATGAAATTATGCGCAGCCACCAGTCCGATTTGGGGGTAGTTAACTAGTCAGCGATTCTACAACCTTGTAGAGGCTCCGTTGTTTCCGGGTAAAGGTCACTCTGATAACAATATCAACAACCTGGGTTAATGCCTCACCTCACTGACACAAATTCTCTGCCTGATGAAACACATTTCTGGTGTGTCACTGTGTTAGTGTGTTGACATGTAATGTCTTTCTTTTTACCCCTCCCAATCATTCAATGCAAATCAGTGTGATAAAATATCACATTCAATGCTTCCCGCATGTTCTGGAGTTTAAAGCACAGTAGCCTACAGTTGGAGGGGTGGTACCACCCTCCCATGTTTTTTGTTAGTAGCATAAACACTGTCATAGGAGGGTGTGTATCTTCAGACAGAGGTCATTTTACAGCAGCAGGTTGTTTTGAATCATCTCTTGTCACATGTGTCCGTCTGCATACTTGAACCATGCTGCCACACTGCTTCACTTTGCTGGAACTAATTACTATGAGGAAGATGGACATTTCCTCATCTCCTTTTTTCACTGTGCTTACATTTCCCCTCAAACCAATTTTCTGCCGCTTTGAAATTTAACACAAACAGACATCAGTCATGTGCACATTTCCTCTGCACACACATGGCATGGGTTTTTGATCCTCCATTCTTATACTATGTGGTTTGCACATGTACTTATTGTTGCATAATGTGGTTCCAAGGTTAACCTCTCTTCCTCCGTGCTTTGTGCCCAAATAGGAAGTGACGAGTAACTTGATGTGATGGATCCTACAGTAGCTCAGTGCTATTTATTTGTGTGTAACATGGTTATAATTGTGTTTGTGTGTGAGAGAGAGAGGGAGCTGCACGGCCCTAGATCTCACAGAGTCTGGGGTGTGATCTTGGCTGACAGTTGTGCAGGGAAGATGACTTCAGTGAACAAACGGAAAGCTGACAGTGCTCTCCATGCTTGCATAACCGTGCCCTTTCCCTATTACATAAAGCTGGAACAGTGGCCAGAGATGGAGGGCTAATCTGAGGAGGAGGCAACTGTTTCAGAAAATGACATTAAGTCGTCTCGAATGGCCAAGCTGATGTCTGAGAAGATGGCACAACAATAGAGTACAGTGTTCTGAAAGTTTGAAGGTGTTTACAGATGTTCCGCGGTAAACTGCAATTGAACCGTGAGAAAATCCGCCTACCGTGTGTAGAGACCAGCGGTCCCGGTTTCTGTCAGCTCTATTTATGTAATCGAAACATTGTTTGATTGGTTGTCAAGATGAACTCTGCTCATTGGTCAACCATGCGTGGCGGCCGCTCAAGACTTCAGCTAATTTCATCTTTTGGCGCCTCGAGTCAGTGGCACCACCAACCGTGCCGCTTGTAAAACTTATATTTCAAACCCATCATTCACAGTTTCAATCTCCTACATGGACCTTGCAAGGACAAGCAACCTAGTCAACACACTATCAATGTCCAACTGTTCATTTTCTCTAGTCATGTGTATAATATGACACATATTCAACAGTTAACCATTTCCACAACCCTCTGTTTTGTTCTCAACTTTCAATGTACAGTATTTTATAATGGTTTACAGTATGCAGCAGCCCTGCCTGCTTCCCACATCATTCCTGGAAATTAGGCTGTGTGAATAACAGCAACCTGTCTCCTCTCCTGTAAGAACAGCCCACATGTGCTCAACACCACACCAATGGCAGCCTGGTATTTCCTCTGCATGTCATTACTGTTTTTTCTGGGAGACACAACAGTCATCTCATACTCCAACAACAGCAGTCTGTATCCTACCGCATCCACTGCATCCTCCTCCTTCCCCTCCATCTCTCTCTTAGAAACAGACGGGAGAGAAATAGTCAGACTCCATGCTCATCATGCCTGAGCTCAAATAAATAATACATGCCCACTTAGCAGAGTCTACACGGTCATGCAGATATCTGGCGCCTCTCATTGTGTGTGTGTGTGTATTTACAGAATATCGTAGTGGTGGTGTAATATAAGTCTCCCCCTCTTTCTTGCTGTCTGTCCCTGCAGAGTCTCTGTGTAACTGCAGCAGTGAGGGGGCTCTAGATGTGGATGACTGTGACAAGAAGACAGGTCAGTGTTTCTGCATGTCAGGGTACACTGGGCTGCTGTGTGAGGACTGTGAGGAAGGACACTTCACCAATGGCACCACCGGCTGCATACCCTGTGGCTGTGACTCCTACGGAGCTGTCAACCACCTCTGTGACAGGTAAGAGCTCTCGCTTCCCATTGGCACTAATGGCACTGGGAATGAAACACTAGACACCTATTTTCATTTGATTTAACTAGGCAAGTCAGTTAACCTCTCTGGGATATGTGGGACTGTAGCATCCCACCTCGCCAACAGCCAGTGAAAGTGCAGGGCGCCAAATTCAAAACAACAAAAATCTCATAATTAAAATTCCTCAAGCATACAAGTATTTTACACCATTTTAAGATAACATTCTCGTTAATCCAGCCACAGTATCTGATTTAAAAAAATGCTTTACAGCGAAAGCACCACAAACGATTGTTAGGTCACCACCAACTCACAGAAAAACACAGCCATTTTTCCAGCCAAAGAAAGGAGTCAAAAAAAGAACAAATAGAGATAAAAATTAATCACTAACCTTTGATGATCTTCATCAGATGACACTCATAGGACTTCATGTTACACAATACATGTTTTGTTCGATAAAGTACATATTTATATAAAAAAATCTCATTTTACATTGGCGCGTTACGTTCAGTAGTTCTGAAACATGCTGTGATTGTGCAGAGAGCCACATCAATTCACAGAAATACTCACCATAAATGTTGATGAAAATACAAGTGTTATACATGGAATTAGAGATATACTTCTCCTTAACCTCTCTGATCTCCCAAACCCGGATCCGGTATCGTGACTACAGCCTCAAGCTCATTACCATAACGCAACGTTAACTATTCATGAAAATCGCAAATGAAATGAAATAAATATGCCATCTCGCAAGCTTAGCCTGTTGTAAACATCACTGTCATCTCAGATTTTCAAAATATGCTTCTCAACCATAGGAAAACAATAATTTGTGTAAAAGTAGCTAGCTAGCAAAGCATTTAGCGTTAGCATTAGCGTTAGCATCCAGCACGCAACATTTCAACAAAAACATAAAAGCCTTCAAATAAAATCATTTACCTTTGAAGAACTTCTGATGTTTTCAATGAGGATACTCTCAGTTAGATAGCAGATGCTCAGTTTTTCCAAAAAGATTCTTTGTGTATTAGAAATAGCTCCGTTTTATACATCACATTTGGCTACCAAAAAAACCCCGAAAATTCAGTCCTCAAAACGCGAACTTTTTTCCAAATTAACTCCATAATATCGACTGAAAACATGGCAAACGTTGTTTAGAATCAATCATCAAGGTGTTTTTCACTAATCTCTTCATTGATACATCGTTCTTGGACACATGGTTTCTCCCCTGAATCAAATGGTAAAGTACAAGCAGCTGGCAATTGCGCACCGAATTCCACGCAGGACACCAGGCGGACACTTGGAAAATGTAGTCTCTTATGGTCAATCTTCCAATGATATGCCTACAAATACGTCACAATGCTGCTAAGACCTTGGGCGAACGACAGAAAGTGTAGGCTCATTCCTTGCGCAATCACAGCCATATAAGGAGACAATGGAAAACAGAGCTTCAGAAATTCTGCTAATTCCTGGTTGATGCATCATCTTGGTTTCGCCTGTAGAATGAGTTCTGGGGCACTTACAGACAAAATCTTTGCAGATTCTGAAACTTCAGAGTGTTTTCTTTCCAAAACTGTCAAGAATATGCATAGTCGAGCATCTTTTCGTGACAAAATATCGCGCTTAAAACGGGAACGTTTTTTATCCAAAAATGAAATAGCGCCCCTAGAGATCTAACAGGTTAATGCAACCGCTGTGTCAGATTCCAAAAAAGCTTTACCGAAAAAGCAAACCATGCAATAATCTGAGTTCAGCGTTCAGACAACAAAGCAGCCAAAAAGATATCTGCCATATTGTGTAGTCAACATTAGTCAGAAATATAATTATAAATATTCACTTACCTTTGATGATCTTCATCGGAATGCACTCACAGGAATCCCAGTTCCACAATAAGTGTTTGATTTGTTCGATAAAGTTAATCATTTATGTCCAAATAGCTTCTTTTGTTAAACGCGCGTTTAGGTTCAACCGAACGTTGGACGAAAAGTTCAAAAAGTTATATTACAGCCTGTAGAAACTTGTCAAACTAAGTATAGAATCAATCTTTATGATGTTTTTATCATAAATGTTCAATAATGTTCCAACCGGAGAATTCCAATGTCTGTAGAAAAGCAACTCTCTCGTGACCGCGCCTTAGAGCCTGTGGCACTATGCCAGACACCTGGCTCAATCCCCTCTCATTCGCCCCCACTTCACTGTAGAAGCCTGAAACAACATTCTAAAGACTTGACATCTAGTGGAAGCCTTAAGAAGTGCAATATGACCCCATTTACACTGTATATTGGAATGGCAAAGAGTTGAAAAACTACAAACCTCAGATTTCCCAATTCCGGGTTGGATTTTTCTCAGGTTGGATTTTTCTCAGGTTTTCTCCTGCCATATGAGTTCTGTTATACTCAGACATCATTCAAACCATTTTAGAAACTTCAGAGTGTTTTCTATCCAATACTACTAATACTGTGCATATATTAGCAACTGGGACAGAGTAGCAGGCAGTTTACTTTGGACACCTTATTCATCCAAGCTACTCAATACTGTCCCCCTGTCACCAAAGACAGGGGCCTACCAAAAGGCCTCCTGCGGGATGGGGGCCTGGGATTAAAAATAAATATAATCTATATAATACAATATAATTATTGTATTAATTATTGGACAAAACACACATCACACAACAAGCGACAACACTACATAAAGAGAGACCCAAGATAACAACATAGCAAGGCAGCAACACAACATGACAATAACATGGGAGCAGCACAACATGGTACAAACGTTTATTTGGCACAGACAACAGCACAAAGGGCAAGAAGGTAGAGACACCAATACATCATACTTAGCAGCCACACATGGTCAATAGGAGTGTCCATGATTGAGTCTTTGAATGAAGAGATTGAGATAAAACTGTCCAGTTTGAGAGTTTGTTGCAGCTCGTTCCAGTTGCTAGCTGCAGCGAACTGAAAAGAGGAGCAACCCAGCGATGTGTGTGCTTTGGGGACCTTTAACAGAATGTGACTGGCAGAACGGATGTTGTTTGTGGAGGATGAGGGCTGCAGTAGATATCTCAGATAGGGGGGAGTGAGGCCTAAAGAGTTTTATAAATAAGCATCAACCAGTGGGTCTTGCGACAGGTATACCGAGATGACCAGTTTAGAGGACTATAGAGTGCAGTGATGTGTACTATAAGGAGCATTGGGGGCAAATCTGTTGGTCGAATGGTGAAGAACATCTAGCCACTCGAAAGCACTCTTACCTGCCGATCTATAAATTATGTCTCCGTAATCTAGCATGGGTAGGATGGTCATCTGAATTAGGGTTAGTTTGGCAGCTGGGGTGAAAGAAGAGCGATTACGATAGACGAAACCAAGTCTAGATGTTACTTAAGCCTGCAGCTTTGATATGTGCTGAGAGAAGGACAGCGCACCGTCTCGCCATACTCCCAAGTACTTGTATGAGGTGACTACCTCAAGCTCTAAACTCGCAGAGGTTGTAATCACACCTGTGGAAAGAGGGGCATTCTTCTTACCAAACCACATGACCTTTGTTTTGGAGGTGTTCAGAACAAGGTTAAGGACAGAGAAAGCTTATTGGACACTAAGATATCTTTGTTGTAGAGCATTTAACACAAAATCTAGGGAGGGGCCAGCTGAGTATAAGACTGTATCATCTGCATATAAATGGATGAGAGAGCTTCCTACTACCTGCACTATGTTTTTGATGTAAATTAAGAAGAGCGTGGAGCCTAGGATCGAGCCTTGGGGTACTTCTTTGGTGACGGGCAGTGGCTGAGACAGCAGATTTTCTGACTTTATACCCTGCACTTGTTGAGAGAGGTAGTTAGCGAACCAGGCCAAAGACCTCTCATAGACACCAATACTCCATAGCCGGCCCACAAGAATGGAATGGTCTGCCGTATCAAAAAAGCAGCACAATATTGCTTAGAATCAAGGGCAACGTTGACATCATTGAGGACCTTAAAGGTTACAGTGACGCATCCATAATCTGAGCAGAAACCAGATTGCATACCCGAGAGAATAGAATAGACATCTAGAAAGCCAGTTAGTTGATTATTGACAAGTTTTTCCATCACTTTTGATAAACAGGGCGAAATAGGCCTATAACAGTTAGGATCAGCTTAATCTCCCCCTTAAATATTGGATGAACTGTGACTGGCGTCCAAGCAATGGGAACCTCTCCAGAGAGGATGGACATGTTAAAAAGGTCGGAAATAGGGCAGCAACCCTAAAGAAGAAAGGGTCTAAACCATCTGACCCAGATGTTTTTTTGGGGTCAAGTTTAAGGAGCTCCTTTAGCATCTCAGACTCAGTGATTGCCTGCAGGGAGAAACATGGCAGGGGGAAAAGAGGGAGAAGCATCGGAGATAGTCACATTAGGGGTGGGAGATGAGGAAATGTTGGACGGGCAAGGAGGCATGGCTGAGTCAAATATTAATCCTGACTTAATGAAGTGGTGATTTTAAAGAGCTCAGCCATGTGCTTCTTGTCAGTAACAACCACATCATCAACATTAAGGGACATGGGCAGCTGTGAGGAGGAGGGTTTATTCTCCAGGTCTTTAACTGTTTTCCAGAACTTCTTGGGGTTAGACCCACAGAGAGAGAACTGCTCCTTAAAGTAACTAACTTTGGCCTTCCGGATAGCCTGAGTGCGCTTATTTCTCATTTGCCTGAACGAGAGCCAGTCATCCTGAGTATGGTTGTGCCGAGCCTTTCTCCAAATGGAATTCTTGAGATGAAGAAACTCTGCAAGATCACGGTCGACCCAGGGGCTGAACCTGTTTTTAATTCTCATGTTCTTTATGGGGGCATGTTTGTTAACAATATCAAAAAAGAAGGTCCAAGTGTCTGACAGGGGGCTCAAGCTGATTTTTATACCATTTTACAGAGGCGACTTCATGAAGGAAGACTTGCTAATTAAAGTTTTTTTATCAAGCGTCTATGACAAATCAGGACAGGTCGTTTCACTGAGCACCCATTACGAACACAGGCTGTAAAACAGTGATCACTAAGGTCATTACAGAAAACACCAGACTGATCAGGATTATTTGTGAGGATAACATCGAGGAGAATAGCCTTTTCCGGGTGTTTGAAGTCATACCTTGTGAGATTGGTAATAATCTGAGGAAGAGTTGGGGAGTCCCATTGCTTTAGGACTTGGTCATGTGGTTTAAGCATGTCCCAGTTTAGGTCACCTAGCAGGACAAATTCAGACCTAGTGTAAGGGGCCAGGAGAGTGCTTTGGGCAGGTAGGGTACAGGCCGGTGCTGATGGAGGACGATAGCACCCAGCAACAGTCAACAAAGAGCTATTTGAAAGGATATTTATAGCTACTAGCTACCAAGCCAGAATTAATTAACATTTTTGAGTCCGTATATACTGCATCTTTGGCAAAAATTCAGGAAGATGTAGTTTAGAAGTCAAATCTGTTTGAATAACTGATTTAGCAGACGCTGTTGTGCATAAAGATACTGTTCTGAAATATACATTTATCTTGTCACACAGGAAGTTGTAGAGTTCGAACTGCTCCAAATAGCTAGTGTTTATGATATACCGGATCCATCATGTGGAGTCATTATCCACCTGGTCTTGTTCAGCAGCCTGGCCAGCCAGGCCACCATACCCCTGGCCTTTGTAGGAAGAGACCGTGGGGCTGCCATACCTCGGTTGGTTCTCATATCTTGAACTAAACAACACACTGCCCCAGATGCAGCCTTACAGTTTGTGGGAAAGAGTGTGACTTGGAGAGAGGCAGCATGTGTAGCTTAGGAACATGGTAAAAATAGCTGTCATATTTTTAACTTTAAACCGTTGAAAGAGATGTGGCTGGTCAGAAATCTGAGTAAACATCCTTGAAATCCGTGTGTTTCTAATGCCTAGTGGCAGTGAATCAGCTGTCAGAATATACAGCAGGTTGGGCCTCCCGAATGGCGCAGTGGTCTAAGGCGTCACTATAGACCCGGGTTTGTTCTCAGGCTGTGTCACAATTGGCTGTGACCGGGAGTCCCATAAGGTGGCGCACAATTGGCCTAGTGTCATCCGGGTTAAGGGAGGGTTTGGCAGGGGGGGCTTTACTTGGCTCATCATGCTCTGGCGACTGCTTGTGGCTGGCCGTGCGTCTGCCGTGCGTCTGCAGACTGACTTCGTTTGTCAGTTGAGCGGTGTTTCCTCCGAAACATTGGTGCTGCTGACTTCCAGGTTAAGCGAGCGGGTGTTAAGTACGGATTGGCGTGTCATGTTTCGGAAGACACATGACTCAACGCCTCTCCCGAGCCCATTGGGGAGTTGCAGCGTTGAGACAAGATTGTAATTGGATTGCAGTTGCATATCATGAAGTTGGGGAGAAAGAGGGTCAAATACAGTTGAAGTCGGAAGTTCACAATTCCTGACATTTAATCAGAGTAAAAATTCCCTGTCTTAGGTCAGTTAGGATCACTCCAATACCTTAACTTTGTTGTCCTTTAGCCACAACTTTGAAAGTATGCTTGGGGTCATTGTCCATTTGGAAGACCCATTTGCGACCTGACTGATGTCTTGAGATGTTGCTTCAATATATCCACAGAATTTCTCCTCATGATGCCATCTATTTTGTGAAGTGCACCAATCCCTACTGCAGCACAGCACCCCCACAACATGATGCTTCCACCCCCGTTCTTCACGTTTGGGATGGTGTTCTTCGGCTTGCAAGCCTCTCTCTTTTTCCTCCAAACATAACAATGGTCAAAATGGCCAAACAGTTCTATTTTTGTTTCATCAGACCAGAGTACATTTCTCCAAAAAGTACGATCTTTGTCCCCATGTGCAGTTGCAAACCGTAGACTGGCTTTTTTATGGAGGTTTTGGAACAGTGGCTTTTTCCTTGCTGAGCGGCCTTTCAGGTTATGTCGATATAGAACTCGTTTTACTGTGGATATAGATACTTTTGTACCTGTTTCCCCCAGCATCTTCACAAGGTCCTTTAGTGTTGTTCTGGGATTGATTTGCACTTTTCGCACCAAAGTATGTTCATCTGTAGTAGACAGGACGCATCACCTTCCTAAGCGGTATGACGGCTGCACGGTCCCATGGTGTTTATACTTGCATACTATTGTTTGTACAGATGAACGTGGTACCTTCAGGCGATTGGAAATTACTTCCAAGGATGAACCAGACTTGTGGAGGTCTACAATTTTCTGAGGTCTTGGCTGATTTCTTTTGATTTTCCCATGACGTCAGCAAAGAGGACTGCATTTGAAGGTAGGCCTTGAAATGCATCCACAGGTACACCGCCAATTGACTCCAAATGATGTCAATTAGCCTATCAGAAGCTTCTAAAGCCATGACATAATTTTCTGGAATATTCCAAGCTGTTTAAAGGCACAGTCAACTTAGTGTATGTCAACTTCTGACCCATTGAAATTGTGATGCATTGAATTATAAGTTAAATAATCTGTCTGTAAATAATTGTTGGCAAAATGACTTGTGTCGTGCACAAAGTAGATGTCCTAACCGACTTGCCAAAACTATAGTTTGTTAACAAGAAATTGGTGGTTCAAAAACGAGTTTTAATGACTCCAACCTCCAGTCTATGTAAACTTCCGACTTCAACTGTAAGTCATGCTCGATTGACAGCATGGCCGGTGTATTCAACCTTTTCTGGCCCTTGGTGTTGAATGTTTATCCTTTTAAGCTTGGAAAAGAGACCCTTAAACCCAGTCTTGGATCACACACCCACTCCACTGAATAGCAGGCTAGTGATTGCTTTGCAATGCTTGCTGTTAGCCACTGATTCCTTCCAAACCACTCATTGTTGAATTTGCGATTTCCAACTTGTTGTGTAATGTTTATATCCAATGGCCAATGAGTACCGATACGTGTTATCTGTAATTTATCTTCATATGACAAGGATTGAAACAGTTTTCCAGTCGATTGTCGACGTGATTCAAATCAAATTGTATTTGTCACATGCGCCGTATACAACTGGTGTAGACCTTACTTTGAAATGCTTACTTACAAGCCCTTAATTAAAAAACAATGCAGTTCGAGAAAGAGTTAAGAAAATATTTATATAAACTAAACTATAAAATGTGCAATAAAATAACAATAACGACCCTATATATAGGGAGTACCGGTACCGAGTCAATGTGCGGAGGTACAGGTTAGTCAAGGTAATGTGTACATGGAGGTAGGGGTAAAGTGACTATGCATAGATAATGAACAGTGAGTAGCAGCAGTGTAAATACAAAGGGGTGGGTGTCAATGTAAATAGTCCGGCTGGCCATTTGATTAATTGTTCAGCAGTCTTATGGCTTGGAAGATGAAGCTGTTAAGGAGCCTTTTGGCGCTCCGGGACTGCTTGTCGTGCCGTTGGAGAGAGAACAGTCTATGACTTGAGTGACTGGAGTCTTTGACCATTTTTTGGGGTCTTCCTCTGACACCGCCTAGTATATAGGTCCTGGATGGCAGGAAGCTTGGCCCCAGTGATGTACTGGTCCATATGCACTACCCTATGTAGCGCCTTGCGGTCAGATGTCAAGTAATTACCATACCAGGCTGTGATGCAACCGGTCAGGATGCTCTCGATGGTGCAGCTGTAGAACTTTTTGAGGACCTGGGGACCCATGCCAAATCTTGTCTCCTGAGAGGGAAAAGCTGTTGTCGTGCCCACTTCATGACTGTCTTGGTATGTTTGGAACATGATTGTTTGTTGGTGATTTGGACACCAAGGAACTTGAAACTCTCGACCCGCTCCACTACAGCCTTGTCAATGTTAATTACAGCCCGTCGATGTTAATGGGGGCTGGTTCGGCCCTCCATTTCCTGTAGTCCACGATCAGCTCCTTTGTCTTGCTCACATTGAGGGAGAGGTTGTTGTCCTGACACCAGACTGCTATGTCTCGGACCTCCTTCCTATAGGCTGCCTCATCGTTGTCTGTGTGTGATCAAGCCTACCACTGTTGTGTCGTCAGTAAACTTAATGATGGTGTTGGAGTAGTACTTGGCCATGCAGTCGTGGGTGAACAGGGAGTACAGGAGGGGACTGAGCATACACCCCTCCAACCAGACATGCGTTATCTACTAATTTGCTGGATGCAGAGTTCAACAGAGTACAAGTGAAGGTCAAGCAAATCGTAGAGAAAGCAGACTGTTTTGCAATCACCTCTGAAGGGTGGTCGAATGTTTGTGGCCAAGGAATAATTAACTACATCATCTCCACCCCTCAACCAGTATTCTACAAGAGCACAGACACAAGGGACAACAAACACACCGGTCTCTACATTGCAGATGAGCTGAAGGCAGTCATCAATCAAATCAAATCAAATGTATTTATATAGCCCTTCGTACATCAGCTGATATCTCAAAGTGCTGTACAGAAACCCAGCCTAAAACCCCAAACAGCAAGCAATGCAGGTGTAGAAGCACGGTGGCTAGGAAAAACTCCCTAGAAAGGCCAAAACCTAGGAAGAAACCTAGAGAGGAACCAGGCTATGTGGGGTGGCCAGTCCTCTTCTGGCTGTGCCGGGTGGAGATTATAACAGAACATGGCCAAGATGTTAAAATGTTCATAAATGACCAGCATGATCGAATAATAATAATAAGGCAGAACAGTTGAAACTGGAGCAGCAGCACAGTCAGGTGGACTGGGGACAGCAAGGAGTCATCATGTCAGGTAGTCCTGGGGCATGGTCCTAGGGCTCGGGTACTCCAGATATAACAAACTGACCCTAGCCCCCCGACACAAACTACTGCAGCATAAATACTGGAGGCTGAGACAGGAGGGGTCAGGAGACACTGTGGCCCCATCCGAGGACACCCCCGGACAGGGCCAAACAGGAAGGATATAACCCCACCCACTTTGCCAAAGCACATCCCCCACACCACTAGAGGGATATCTTCAACCACCAACTTACCATCCTGAGACTAGGCTGAGTATAGCCCACAAAGATCTCCGCCATGGCACAACCCAAGGGGGGGGCGCCAACCCAGACAGGATGACCACAATGACCTTGGACCACAGAAGATCAATGACCTTGGACCACAGAAGATATCACAGAAGATATTTGCACCCGGTGACAGACAATGCTGCGAACATGAAGGCTGCTGGGTTAAAGTGGAGGAGTCCTACCCTCACATCACACCCATTGGCTGTGCTGCTCATGCATTGAATCTGCTCCTCAAGGACACCATGGCACTGAAAACAATGGATACACTCTACAAGAGAGCCAAGTAAATGGTTAGGTATGTGAAGGGTCATCAAGTTACAGCAGCAATCTACCTCACCAAGCAAAGTGAAAAGAATAAGAGCACCGCATTGAAGCTGCCCAGCAACACCCGTCGGGGTGGTGTTGTCATCATGTTTGACAGTCTCCTGGAGGGGAAGGAGTCTCTCCAAGAAATGGCGATATCACAGTCTGCCGATATGGACAGCCCCATCAAAGAGGATCCTCCTGGATAATGTATTTTTGGAGAGAGTGGTAAGCAGCCTTTAACTCCTGAAACCTATAGCAGTGCCATTGCATGGATTGAGTGAGACAATGCCATCCTGTCTGATGTTCAGACTCTGCTTGCAGATGTAAGAGAAGTAATCCATACTGCCCTGCCCACTTCACTGTTGCTCCAAGCAGATGAAACTGCAGTTCTGAAAAACTTCAAAAAGCGTGAAGACTTCTGCCTGAAGCCCATCCACGCCGCAGCGTACATGTTGGACGTATATGCTGGCAAGAGCATCCTGTCTGGTGCAGAGATCAACAAGGCCTATGGTGTCATCACTACCGTGTATCGCCACCTTGGCCTGGATGAGGGCCAGGTTCTTGGCAGTCTGGCAAAGTACACTTCCAAGCAAGGGCTTTGGGATGGAGATGCAATATGGCAGTCGTGCCAACATATCTCATCAGCCACCAGGTGGAAGGGACTTCGTGGATCTGAGGCTCTTTCCCCTGTTGCCTCCATCCTCCAAATCATACCAACATCAGCCGTCTCAGAGCGCAACTGGTCCTTGTTTGGGAACACACACACCAAAGCACGCAACAGGCTGACCAATGCAAGGGTTGAAAAATTGTTGGCCATCCGGGCAAATTTGAGGCTTTTTGAGCCTGACAACGAGCCATCCTCGGAAAGTGACAGTGAAAATTAGGCCTCAGAGTCTGATGTTCAAGAAGTGGACATTGAGGAGGTTGTTGACCTGTTTAAAGGTCTTGCTCACATCGGCTACGGAGAGACGTGATCACACGGTCGTCCGGAAAAGCTGGTGCTCTCATGCATGCTTCGATATTGTTTGACTCAAAGCAAGCATAAAATATATTTTGTTTGTCTGGTAGGCTCACGTCACTGGTTAGCTCTGGCCTGGGTTTCCCGTTTGTAGTCCGTAATTGTTTGCAAGCCCTTTAGTAGGATTACATTTTAGTCCTGTATTGATGCTTTGCCTGTTTGATGGTACGTCTGAGGGCATAGCGGGATTTCCTATAAGAATCCAGATTAGTGTCCCACTCCTTGAAAGTGGCAGCTCTAGCCTTTAACTGGGTGTGGATGTTGCCTGTAATCCATGGCTTCTGGTTGGGATATGTACGCACGGTCACTGTGGGGATGATGTCGTCGATGCACTTATTGATGAAGCCGGTGACTGAGGTTGTATACTCCTCAATGTCATTGGATGAATCCCGGAACTTATTCCAGTCTGTGCTAGCAAAATAGTCCTGTAGCGTAGCATCCGCATCATCTGACCACTTCCGTATTGAGCGAGTAACTGGTACGTCCTGCTTTAGTTTTTGCTTGTGAACAGGAATCAGGAGATTTGCCAAATGGGAGTGCTTTGTATGCGTTTCTGTGTGTGTGGTAAAGGTGGTCTAGAGTTGTTTTTCCTCTGGTTGCAAATGTGACATGCTGGGAGAAATGACATAAAACGGATTTAAGTTTGCCTGCATTAAACTCCGCACCGCTTCTGGATGAGCATTTTCTTGTTTGCTTTTGACCTTACACAGCTCATTGAGTGCCAGCATACAGCTTATCATGAGGTACTCTACCTCCAGGTGAGCATAACCTCGAGACTTATTTAATATTAGACATCGAGCACCAGCGGTTATTAACAAATAGACACACACCCCCACCCCTCGTCTTACCAGACATAGTTATTCTGTCCTGCCGATGCACGTGAAACCCCAGCCAGCTTTATATTATCCGTGTCGTTGTTCAGCCACGACTTGATGAAACATACTGTAAGATATTACAGTTTTCAATGTCCTGTTGGTAGGATAGTCTCAAGTAGAATCATCCAGTTTATTTTCCAGTGATTGCACGTTGGCCAATAGAACGGATGGTAGAGGTGAGTTACCCACTCGTCGACAAATTCTCTTACGGCTGAAATTTGACAACAGCCAGTGAAAGTGCAGGGCGCCAAACTCAAACAACAGAAATCTCATAATTAAAATTCCTCAAACATACAAGTATTATACACCATTTTAAAGATAAACTTGTTGTTAATCCCACCACAGTGTCCGATTTCAAAAAGGCTTTTCGACGAAAGCATACCATGCGATTATGTTAGGTCAGCGCCAAGTCACAGAAAAACACAGCCATTTTTCCAGCCAAAGAGAGGAGTCACAAAAAGTTATATATTTCATATTCATATATAAAGTTCATATATATCCAAAAATATCAGTTTACATTGGCGCATTATGTTCAGTAATGTTTTGCTTCCAAAACATCCAGTGATTTTGCAGAGAGCCACATCAATTTACAGAAATACTCATCATAAATGTTGATGAAATTACAAGTGTTTTACATGGAATTAAAGATCTACTTCTCCTTAATGCAACCGCTGTGTCAGATTTCAAAAAAGCTTTACGGAAAAATCACACCATGCAATAATCTGAGTACAGCGCTCAGGAACCAAAACGAGCCATACAGATACCCGCCATGTTGTGGAGTCAACAGAAGTCAGAAATGGCATTATAAATAGTCACTTACCTTTGATGATCTTCATCGGAATGCACTCCCAGGAATCCCAGTTCCACAATACATGTTTGATTTGTTCGATAAAGTCCATAATTTATATCCAAATACCACCTTTTTGTTCGCGTTTAGTTCACAAATCCAACTTCAAGAGGCGCAGGCACTTAGTCCAGACAAAGTCAAAAAAAGTTATATTACAGTTCGTAGAAACATGTCAAACGATGTATAGAATCAATCTTTAGGATGTTTTTAACAAATCTTCAATAATGTTTCAACCGGACAATTCCTTTGTCTTTAGAAATTAAAAGGAACGCAGCTCACTCTCACGGGCGCGAGCCTGACGTAGCTCATGGCATTCTGCCAGACCCCTTAGTCAAACAGCTCTTATTCACTCCCCCTTCACAGTAGAAGCCTGAAGGCCTGAATAAGCCTGAACAAGGTTCTAAGACTGTTGACATCTAGTGAAAGTCTTAGGAAGTGCAATCGGAACAAATTCTACACTGTATATTGGATAGGCAAAGACTTGAAAACCTACAAACTTCAGATTTCTCACTTTCTGGTTGGATTTTTTTCTCAGGTTTTTGCCTGCCATATGACTTCTGTTATATTCACAGACATCATTCAAACAGTTTCAGAAACTTCAGAGTGTTTTCTATCCAAATCTACTAATACTATGCACATCTTAGCTTCTGGGCCTGAGTAGCAGGCAGTTTACTCTGGGCACCTTATTCATCCAAGCTACTCAATACGGCCCCCCAGCCATAAGAAGTTAAGGCACCCTGATCTCCGCCCCCTGTGTTTCCATATTTTCATCACGTGAATGACAGGGATTTGGGCCTGGTCTCAGAGAAGCAGTACATCCTTCACATCGGAATTATTAAATAAAAAATCTTCATCCAGTTCGAGGTGAGTAATCGCTGTTCTGATATCCAGAAGCTATTTTCGGTCTTAAGAGACGATAGCAGCAACATTATGTACAAAAAAGTTACAACAATGCGAAAAAAACTAACAAAATAGCACAATTGGTTAGGAGTCCGTAAAACGTAAGCCATCCCCTCCAGTGCCATTATCTTCTTGGTCATTCATGATGATGACTGCTTGTCTAGCATGCTAGCTGACATTTTGAAAGTATTTGGTTGACATGATCAGTCCAGTCAAAGCAGTCCGGTAGATATGACGTGATTTGACGTAATTTTATCTGTGGCCAATGACCTAGTTCCTTCTTGTATGGGCACTTCCAAGGTAACTCTATGGCAGCACCCAAGGGGCTTGAATTTTCAAGCTCTCCCCATAGATTTTGCAGTGACGTAGTGTCCCCATGAATGACAGAACACTGAGCCAATCACGGCGCAACTAGAGAACATTACCAACCTCTACGTTCTATATTTTCCACTGGATGCCCCACCACCACAGAAAGCACTAAGCTAGGCTGAAACACCTGCATTTTGGAGCTGCCTTACTCGAGAAAGCAAAAAAGATACCATGTTTGTTTGCAGATATATATTTTTTTTTACATTGTTTGCAAACTGATATGTGACATGTTTTAATGCCAAAATGTCTTGCTAAACAGGTGGGGCTATCACGGCTCTGGCTAAGACCCAGATGCAGATACAGGAGGTGGATAGTACAAGTCTCAAGAGGTTATTATAGTACAAGAGGCAGGCGAAAGGTAAGTCAAGTCAAATTGCAAGATCAGCGCAGGCAGAAAGGTCAAAACTGGGAAGACTAGGAAAAACAAAAACTAGAGCACAGGAACATGCTGGTAGGACTTGACCAGGACAAACTAGCAATAGACAAGCAAAAAATGAGGTATAAATACACAGGGGATAATGGGGGAAGATGGGAGACATCCGAGTGGTGCAACAGTCTAAGGCACTGCATCTCAGTAGGCCGTCATTGTAAATAAGAATTTGTTCTTAACTGACTTGCCTAATTAAGTAAAAAATGGGGGTTGGAAACAAGCACAAAGACAGGTGAAACAGATCAGGGTGTGACAGGGGCTCTAAACAGGTGGTCCTCCTGCCCTAAATTAATACTAAATAATTAGGAGGTAAGCATTGGAAACAGTGCCGACTGCACTTTCTGTCTCCGTGTGTATAGGCTGGGGGCTTGATGAACAGATAAACTGTACAAGGACAGTAGGATGTCTGATAAATTTGTTTTTATTGCCATTTTCATATTTTTATTTCACCTAGTCCTGCATGTTTTCACTGTATCCTGTAATCACACCTGCAACCCTGTACATGTGACTAAGCACTGAATTTTAATCTAAAAATTAGACTAATCTCAAGCCTGTGGAAAACCTAGCTGTTGCTAAGAGACAGTAGTATTGAGCCCCAGATGATATTATAGGGGGCTTCATAATGCTGTATCTTAGCAACTTAGTTAATGATTGTATTCTGATAGGAAATGGTACAGCTCTGTAATCACACTACCATTATTTAGCTCCACAGTTAAATCAATATACTACCAAAAACAATAATGTTCTAGCTCAGATTAATTCCTTTTGCCATAAATAACAATAGTTTATTTGGGTGAATTCTTAGGGGCACTGTTTTCAAAGTTGCACTTTTATTCTTCACCCTCGTCCTCTATGGAATGGGAACAGTCTGTAATTAAATATTGATTTGTGTGCAGCTGTTTCCGCCTATTCCTTTAGTCTCACGCTCTCATACAGTGGATTAAACAAATTACAATAACATTTTGTTTGCATATTTCTTGTCAGGAAGGAATTGAGAGATTGTGAGCCATTTTGAAAGAATACAAAAACACGCCTTGGTGTAAATGTGTTTCAGGTGCTTGAATTTATTTTGGGATATTCCGTTGAGAAAGCTCTCTGTTTTAAAGGATCACAGAGCAAATATCTCCCTTTTCCTGTAGGTTTGATTGAACAAGTTAGAATTACTGGGGCAATCAATTGAGCTCACTCTCAATATCCTCCCTTCCCTGTGATTGGGTCATGTCATTATGAGCCAGCTTAGCAGAGCACAGTGGGGGAGCCGAGGTGGTTGGCACCAAAGTGATGCATCAGTTCACGCATTGATGTCCTTTGCTCAGACCTGAAATAAACTATTTCAGGTCTATTCTTTCCTCCAATGTGACAAGCTAGCCTCTTGATCTAGTGGTGCATGCAATTCGCTCTGGAATGCAGGTTGTAGGTAGGTGCATGGTATCCAAACCTGACAGGGCTCATCTGGTATATGCTAGACCGGCCCAGCTGTGTGCTTTATTTGACATGGAGGAAGAAAGAAGGTGAGAGGGCTGTGTAGTAAGAAGCCTAGTGACAGGGCACTGCAGATGACCCCACACTCACATTAGCAAGTGGCAGGCCGCATCCCGGGCTGTATTACTGTATTGGACCCAGTGGGGAGGCTTTGTTGCTCTAATGACTGGAGTGCAGTGCAGTGGCCATGACTGCCAGCACATTCTGTCTGGCTTTACTCTAAGCTCAGTTACATAACTGGCCCAGTGTGTGATCCTGAGCCAGGGGCTCTGCGGAATGGATCACAACTCTTGACCCTTGTTGTTGAACATTCTCTCTCTGAAGATCTGACAGAGTGAGCCCTGAATCTAAAACCTGCGTGGTATAAAACGGTGTGTGTTTGTCCTGACTGACGACCCTGCTCCCACCCCGCATGGTCATATACACCCTGTGGCTAAAGAGGATGCAGTCAGTGCTGCTGCATCACAGATATGTGCTCAGTCTATTGTGATTCCCCAGGCATACACGAGCAACGCATTGGAGGCATCGCCACGGCAGCAACAGAACGGGGTTAAGCTAAGTCTGGTTGCCATGTAATACTGACCTAGTTAGTATGCGGCTGTAACGCGGAACTTAGCGGCTGGGCTACCCTACCACAGCACAGCCTGCATCCCAGTGTAACCACTCCAAAAACAATAATAAGCCCCCCTTTCCCCCTAGCCACGCTCTCACTGGAGAAAACACAGCCCGGTCTATGGGACCATGAGCTGTAACCTGGGCCTGGAGTAAAACTGCTCATTGACAAGCTAGGTAGGTGGTCATTGTGAGTGTGACTAGCTTTTCAACCATATCCTGGTCCTAGGAGGCATTTCCATAGAGGCCCCAGCCTTGCTCCCCATACCAACCTTTCTAATCTAAGGTCTGTTTTGCCCTAAATGTCTTTTTGAGTGGATCCTGTGGTTTTTATTTCCTCAAGTCATAACTACTCACAGAATGCCTTTCCCTGCTACTTATAAAATATTTGTCATATCATCATCTATATATTAGATTCAATTTGAAAGAGTTTCATTGTGACTCAATAGATGTCATCACAGATGGTGGCTTCTAGGGTGTGTGTCATCGCAGGTTGGTTTGGGGGTGATATCAGTCAGGGAGAATTGGGCCACCAAGGATGAGATCAGTGCTGTAGTATAACACTGATTACGTCCTGTCAAACATATAAAACTCAGTTTTTTTCACCATCTGCTCTCTTTGGCGAGAAAAGAAAAGCCTCTTACATCAGAGAGACTGAATCACTGACGGTGACGCTGGGAACCTGCCTCCATATTTCCTATGTGATTTTTACCAAATAGAGGGCTGTCAGGAATCGAAGCAGCGCCACAACGCGTTATATTTTATAGCGAAGGCTGCAGCAGAAGTCAACTCCTTTGTCTGTGAATCTTTCATCTGCCTGTGTGTGCACAATTGGCTGGGGAACAATGTGTGTGTGCGCTGGTGGCTCCATGGCACTATGGGGAAACTCGTTTAAACCTGTCTGAAGGCTCTCGATATATGGGTTCACTCATGTCCTAAAATAAATGCGTTCATATGAGCAGAATATTGTATATACATTTGTTCATATGAGCAGAATATTGTATATACATTTGTTCATATGGGCAGAATATTGTATATACATTTGTTCATATGAGCAGAATATTGTATATACATTTGTTCATATGAGCAGAATATTGTATATACATTTGTTCATATGAGCAGAATATTGTATATACATTTGTTCATATGAGCAGAATATTGTATATACATTTGTTCATATGAGCAGAATATTGTATATACATTTGTTCATATGGGCAGAATATTGTATATACATTTGTTCATATGAGCAGAATATTGTATATACATTTGTTCATATGGGCAGAATATTGTATATACATTTGTTCATATGAGCAGAATATTGTATATACATTTGTTCATATGGGCAGAATATTGTATATACATTTGTTCATATGAGCAGAATATTGTATATACATTTGTTCATATGAGCAGAATATTGTATATACATTTGTTCATATGAGCAGAATATTGTATATACATTTGTTCATATGAGCAGAATATTGTATATACATTTGTTCATATGAGCAGAATATTGTATATACATTTGTTCATATGAGCAGAATATTGTATATACATTTGTTCATATGAGCAGAATATTGTATATACATTTGTTCATATGAGCAGAATATTGTATAAAATGAATAAATAAAAATGTGCTGCAATCATTGCCTTCCTTTTAGACAGAAAAAATAAAACAAGGTTGGGCGAATAACTTGAAAAATGTCATCTATAAGTCTAATAATACATTCATTAATCAATAAACATCCTCATATCAAAAAATTTCAACCTTGTAATAATTCATTTTCTTTCAATTTGCTTGATATAATTTAATTATCAATATTAAATAAGAGTAATAAAATAATACTTTTCAGAACATTGAGTTTTTTAGGATAGGCTAATTATTAGAGATTCTGCACAGCTGTTTGGGGCTCCCGAGTGGTGCAGCGGTCTAAGGCATTGCATCTCAGTGTAAGAGGTGTCACTACAGTCCCTGGTTCAAATCCAGGCTGTATCACATCCAACTGTGATTGGGAGTCCCATAGGGCGGTGCACAATTGGCCCAGTGTCGTCCGGGGGTAGGCCATCATTGGAAATAAGAATTTGTTTTTAACTGACTTGCCTGGTTAAATAAATAAATACACTTTTTTTTAAAGTTTGTCAGCAGCACACTAAAGCTTGGAAGAGTATTCTATATGAAAAGGAGAGGGAATTGTGAATGACCTGCACTGCACATAGGAAAGTGTCCAGACTAGAGAGTGCTATTAACGGCAGCACCACTATTTGAGGCTACACCATGAAAACTGTTTTAATGGGCACACAAACCCAAAATGATGTGTGCAATTGCAACATTGAAATCGTCTAACCAAAAGAGTCACCTAACTTGTGTGGTTCTTCAATAGGCTTTGTGTAGGCTAATATACATATTTGTTGGGTGCTCATTTTGTATCCAGCTGTTTAGTTAGGCCTAGTGATATTGTCGACCATCATCAGCTGAGGAAATATTTTTCTGAATGACAGTCAAGTGACAGCTGTTGTATTAGGCCTATAGCACCCAATACAAAAACAGCCCGTGCGTAAAATACTGTTCGGAAGAATGTCCAGAATATTATGATGTCTTGTTCGTTGTGCCAGTGAAGACTGTTCCAGTTATGTTGATTATCTGCTATTGTCTGCTTGAATCACAGCAGGGTCTGACAACTTGGATGGAAAATTACTGAGGATAATAGCGGACGATATTGCCACTCCTATTTGCCATGTCTTCAATTTAAGCCTACAAGAAAGTGTGTGCCCTCAGGCCTGGAGGGAAGCTAAAGTCATTCTGCTACCCAAGAATAGTCAAGCCCCCTTTACTGGCTCAAATAGCTGACCAATCAGCCTGTTACCAACCCTTAGTAAACTTTTGGGAAAAATGGTGCTTGACCAGATACAATGCTATTTTACAGTAAACAAATTGACAACAGACTTTCAGCACATTAATAGGGAAATACATTCAACATGCACAGCACTTACACAAATGACTGATGATTGGCTGAGAGAAATGTATGCAAAAAAATATTGTGGGAGCTGTTTTTTTAGACTTCAGTGCGGCTTTTGTCATTATCGATCATAGTCTGCTGCTAAGAAAATGTATCTGTTATGATTTTACAACCCCTGCTATATTGTGGATCAAGAGTTACCTGTCTAACAGAACACAGGTTGTCCTTTAATGGAAGCCTCTCCAACATAATCCAAGTAGAATCAAGTATTCTCTAGGGCAGCTGTCTAGGCCCCTTACTATTTTTCAATCTTTACTAATGACATGAAGTGTGTCTATGTAACGGTTTACACGTCAGCTAGTACAGCAAGTTAAATTATTGCAACACTTAACAAAGAGCTTTCTGCAAGTTTCAGAATGGGCAAGAAATAAGTTAGTCCTAAATATTTCCAAAACTAAAAGCATTGTGTTTAGGAAAAATCATTCACTAACTCAACTAAATCTTGTAATGAATAATGTGGAAATTGAGAAAGTTGAGGTGACTACACAGCTTGGAGTAACCCTGGATTGTAAAACTGTCAAAACACGTTGATGCAACAGTAGATAAGATGTGGAGAAGTCTGTCCATAATAAAGCGCTGCTCTGCCTTATTAACAGCAGGTCCTACAGGCCCTAGTTTTGTCACACCCGGACTACTGTCCAGTAATTTGGTCAGGTGCCACAAAGAGGGACTTTTAAATGGGGCATAAAACAATCTCAGCTCTGTAGATGCGAAGAGACAGAATCACTAGATCATTTATTCTGGTATTGCCCCTATGTAGCTTGTTTCTGGTCACAGGTTCAGGAATTGTAAAAAGAAATCACAACATTCACTTAAAATTAACCTTACAAATAGTTGTGTTGGGAGATTTGGAAAGCCATTGTCAGTCAATAAATAATATAGTAATACTCATAGGAAAGGTTTTCATCTTTAGTTCACAATCTGTGAATACTATGTGATTAGAAAGGTTAAAAATGTATGTAAAACATGACAGCACAATTGAAAAATGTATGGCACATGGAAACCAAACGAGGGTGGTCTATGGTGATACAGTAGGTGGGATGGGCTGAGAGTGGCTGAGGGTTGAGATTAAAGAGTTTATGTTTGGTCATGTTTATTGTTATGCGATTGCTTTATATAAAAGTACCATGTATGTAAAATGTATGTAGGAGAAAAGTTGTAAAAACTCCAAAAGATGTGTAATCCGAAGAGTGGCGGTGGTGGATGGGTTAAACATCATTTAAAAAATTAAAAAGAGAGACTTTGGAAAATTACAATTGGCTCAGAACAGGGCAGCACGGCTGGCCCTTAAATGTACACGGCGAGCTAACATCAATGATATGCATATCAGTCTCTCACGGCTCGAAGTGGAGGAGAGATCGACTTCATCACTACTAGTTTTGTAAGAAGTATTGACATGCTGAATGCACCGAGCTGTCTGTTTAAACGGACACCCATGCATACCCCACAAGACACCAAAGGTCTCTTCACAATCCCCAAGTCAAGAACAGACTATGAGAGGCGCAAAGTACTACATAGAGCCATGGCTACATGGAACTCTATTCCACATCAGGTTAAAAAAAAATACACCTTATGGAACAGTGGGGACTGTGAAGAGACACATACATACACATGATAACACATGCACTCTACAGACACATGTATTTTGTATTGTAGATACACTATATATAGAACAGTATGTGGACACTCCTTCAAATTAGTGGATTCGGCTATTTCAGACACACCAGTTGCTGACAAGTATATAAAATCGAGGACACGGCCATGAAATCTCCATAGACAATCATTGGCAGTAGAATGGCCAATGAAGAGCTCAGTGACTTCCAACATGGCACCGACATAGGATGCCACCTTTCCAACAAGTCAGTTCGTCAAATTTCTGCCCTGCTAGAGCTGCCCTGGTCAACTGTAAGTTCTGTTATTGTGAAGTGGAAACGTCTAGGAGAAACAACGTCTCAGCCGCGAAGTGGTAGGCCACACAAGCGCACAGAACGGGACCGGCGAGTGCTGAAGCGCATAGCACTCACTGCCGAGTTCCAAACTGCCTCTGGAAGCAACATCAGCACAATAACTGTTCTTCGGGAGCTTCATGAAATGGGTTTCCATGGTCGAGCAGCCGCACACAAGCCTAAGATCACCATGCGCAATGCCAAGTGTCGGCTGAAGTGGTGTAAAGCTCACCGCCATTGGACTCAGGAGCAGTGGAAACGGGTTCTCTGGAGTGATGAATCTTGCTTCACCATCTGGCAGTCTGACGGCCAAATCTGGGTTTGGCGGATGCCAGGCGAACGCTACCTGCCCAAATGCATAGTGCCAACTGTAATGTTTGGTGGAGGAGGAATAAATGTCTGGGGCGGTTTTTTATGGTTCGGGCTAGGCGCCTTTGGAAATACTACAGCATACAATGACATTCTAGATGATTCTGTGCTTCAAACTTTGTGGCAACAATTTGTCCCTTTCCTGTTTCAGCATGACAATAACTTGACTGGCCTGCACAGAGCCCTGACCACAACCCCATCAAACACCTTTGGGATGAATTGGAATGCCGACTGCGAGCCTGGCCTAATCACCCAACATCAGTGCCTTACCTCACTAATGCTCTTGTGGCTGAATGGAAGCAAGGTCTGTACGCAGTGTAGTACTTTCCAAAAAAATTTAGCTCATCAAGATGGAAGCGTCAGGAATAGCCCTACGGTATTAGAAGTGCTGTTAATTCTGCAACACTTTAACAGAAAATAGCTGTCACTTCCCTACTGTGTCACGTCCCTATTGCTCACTGTCCCAGTCTACTGCTACGGTAGCATTCTCCTCTCCGCCTCCACACCCATGGAGTCATATGATTGTACACGTGTGTTTTTCATCTTTAAAATATATATATATTATTTTTTTTACACATGCCCCACTAAGCATTACCATCAACTTCAGAATTGCATGAAGAGCAGTGTTTTAACAAAGCCTCGTTTGAATAAGGCCCACGCGCTCATGTGAAGGCATTGAGGCAACTGCTCTGTCACTTCTTGGGAGCTGGATTGCGATTTGCTTGTTGTCCACAGATCTATTTTGTTGATTGTTTTTGATGAAAGGGAGTGATCAGGCATGACTCATCGCTGTGTGTTCTTCCTTTGAGACTCTGGCATCAGCCCACATGATGATTGGAATCAGAGAGCGTGTGTGGACGTAGCCTATAGATGTGCAGCCTTCAGTTTTTTTTCTGATACATTTTTAAATGTTTTAAAATGTATTTTCTGTGAATGAACAACCCCCTTTCTTTTCCTCCAGTCTGTCTAATGTATGATTCAATAGGAGCATCGGCTCGTATGTTTGGCAGGCTGACCACGCAGCAGTATGTGGAATGTGCAGGTGAAATGCAGTGGAGTGTGTTGGCATTAGCGAATGAAATAAGTGATGTTCAAAGCTCGAAGGGGTGCTAAAGAGCTCAAATTTAATTGGATTAAATTGGGCAAGAGCAAGACTGGATAATCAAACAGAAAGCACCCTCTACTGAGATAGCTTAGTTCCAGCTGTCAGCAATCATACACAGCTAGTATAGGCATCATCATCAGCAGCAGCACACTAATTAATTGTTTAGTTTTAGCCCGCCATTTTATTATCTTAGAGATTTAGATTGACATAGAAGAATAAATAGTGTTAATCATTTGTTTACTTAATGTGTAGTCATTTTTCTCTTTTATCTCCTTCCAAAAGGGATTGTACCGTAATCTAAACCACAGGGAATTCTTTGTCATGAATGACTTGCCTGTTTTTTAGATCATAGCCCAACCCTGCAGAGCCCCACAGTACAATTCAGGGTTAGTTATAAATTGCATGTCAGTCCATGATGACCAGAGGCAACTGGGTGTGAATTAGTTATTGCTCGAGACAGATCTTTCTTCTCTTTAGTCATATCGACCGCTCTTTCTACCCAGCAGGAGATGGGGCTGTGTAGGAGAGGGTTTGTCCTTTTGTGTCTTGCTGAGGGCCCTTGAGACGGGCTGAATTCCTGAAGAGGGTCTCACAGGTACCCTGACCCATCCACTCCAAGGTCACTCTCTAATAGTCTATAACCACGTTTCCATCCATCCACAGTTATATGCAAGTAAAGTCATACCGTATAAAAAAAAAAATCACGTCAGCTGTGATGGAAAAAGGAAGTTTCATACAATTTTATAAATGCCGACCGTTAATTTTTTGCTTGACCTGTCATTTGCCTGCCCCTGTTGTAACAATAAACATTGTTGCTTCACACATTTTGCACTTGGGTCTTACCTTGGTACCTGATACACATTGAACTTTAGATTTTTGTATTCGGTACATTTAAATTTAAGCGAAAAACGTACATTTTGTGTGCACTGTCATCATACACTGATTTTTATCCGCAACAAGTCCGTTTGGTGGAAACACCACTGGTGGTAAAATGTGTATATTTTCTTCATGCAGATTTTAGATTTTCGCATTAAACTGTTGGTAATTGGATGGCAACCTAGCTTGTGATGAGAACCTGGCAGAAAGGGACTCTGCTAGGCTGAGTATAATCGTACCTGGCCTGTAGGCTGTGTGATCCAGGCAGCTACTGTCTACAGCCTTGGACCAGATGTCCCTGGAGTGCTCCAGTTTGTGGTCCAGACTCTACCGTTCTGCCCTTGCCCCCAAAACATGCCAAACATGTTAGTAGAATGATATATAAAAGGCCTAGACAGCGTAGAACTGTGGAGGATGGGGGGCTAGGCTATCCCAGGTTATTGAATCTGACTGGAGTAGCTGTGTTCTGTTCACCACGGACAGAGTGAAGGATCTGGTTAACCAGGGAAGGGATTGTGATGGGAGTTATGGGTAGCAGATGGATTGATGGAAGAAACCACTCAGGGGGAACCTGTAGGATGTCATGCGTGAAACCACAGAATGTCATGGCTAGTACAATCCTGCCATCAGAAGAGTCTCTAACCAAATAGAGCAGTTCCACCATTACAGCAGTACAGTTGAGCTGTTACAGAAGCTAAAGGCTGGATAATCAAATAGAAAAGAGTCAAAGTATGTGACCGTGTGCTGACTGTGCGTTCCTGTCCTTTCAGCTCAGGAATGTGTGTGTGTAAGACGGGAGTGTACGGGCCCAAGTGTGACGAGTGCCACCCAGGCTTCTTCCGTTTCAGCAGCACGGGGTGCCAACCCTGTCAGTGCAACAACCTTACTAACTACTGCCACCCACAATCTGGTGAGTAATCCACTACAACACACCTTCTATCTACAAACCACAACAATCACACTTTCTTGTTTCTGCTACACATTAATCCTGTTCGTCTCCGTCCCCGTCTCCACAGCTGTGTATTGTTGTGTGAGTGGACACTAAAAGATATCGAGAGGCTTGAAGGGGGTGAAGTTGGATGGAATTGTAGAAACCGTCTGTTTGCTATTGTGATACATAGCCAGATGGCACAGTAGTCTTTCCTGGGATCAATGGAGGAATGCCGTATATTCACTTCCTTAGCTCAGGTCTGATATCAACTAGAATGACCCTCTCAGTCAGCCAGGAAGCGTTACATAACAAACCTGAGGGTATGTTAAAAAACAAAGACTCTCTGTCTCTTCCAGATTAACATGGCAGTAACGTGTTCCATTTCTATCAGAAAACTGGAAAATCAAGATGATTGTTCCTACCTCTATAGGGTCATTGATTTTAGATAGGAGTGATAATGGTGTTCTCTATCGAGAAGGACAGAGAGAACAACAGTGTTTAGTGTATTTCTTCATTTTAGAGAACAGAGGACGTCTGCAATGTCCCACGATACAGAATCATTTCTATTCCATAAAAAACACTCAACTCCATCACTATGTAATTACCAATGAAATAGTCCATTTGAATGTAAGTATATAAACAGTATATTAATACAATAGTGTTACTAGGGTAATTACAGCATTACTAAACATGTATAGAGTAACAGAAGAAGTTCACCATCCAGCCCAGGCAGAGTAAAGACCCAAGAACAGGTAACTCAACAACCTGAGGCTCAAAATCAAATCAACAGGATAGCAGTATTTGCTGCTCTAATGTGTACAAACAAAACCACTATAGGGTTTAGGTGTGGTCAACAAATGGCACATATCATATTTCAGACAGTTTCCAAAACATTTTCACCATAATATTATCTCATTTTCCACACAGGCGTCTGTCTGAACTGCCAGGGCAACACTCAAGGACCCAACTGTGAGGAATGCAAGCCCAGATTCTACCGCAGCTCTGGTGCTGCCAGCACCGATGCCTGTGTCGCCTGCCCCTGCTCCAACACCACCTCCACTGGCACCTGTCACACCGGTGAGTAGCCACTACCCCCTGCCTCAGTAGTGCCCTTCCTAGTTAGGTCGCCTTATTAGAACCCTTGCCGGTCTGGTTGCTACTTCTATTTTTTTATTTAACCTTTATTTAACTAGGCAAGTCAGTTAAGAACACATTCTTATTTACAATGACAGCCTACCAAAAGGACTCCTGCGGTGAAAAAACAATATTATAATAATACAATTTTAAAAAATTTAAAAAATAATAATATAGTATATTAATATATAGGACAAAACACACATCACGACAAGAGAGAAACCACAACACTACATAAAGAGAGATCTAAGACAACAACATAGCAAAGCAGCAACACATGACAATACAGCATGGTAGCAACACAACATGGTAGCAACAAAACATGGCAGCAGCACAAAACATGGTACAAATATTATTGGGCACAGACAACAGCACAAAGGGCAAGAAGGTAGAGACAATACCTTACGCGAAGGAGCCACAACAGTCAGTAAGAGTGTCCATGATTGAGACTTTGAATGAAGAGATTGAGATAAAACTGTCCAATTTTAGTGTTTTTTGCAGCTCGTTCCAGTTGCTAGGTTCAGTGAACTGAAAAGAGGAGCGACCCAGGGATGTTTATGCTTTGGGAACCTTTAACAGAATTTGACTGGCAGAACGGGTGTTGTATGTGAGGCTGAGGGCTGCGGTAGATATCTCAGATAGGGGGGAGTGAGGCCTAAGGGTTTTATAAATAAGCGACAGGTATACAGAGATGACCAGTTTACAGAGGACTATAGAGTGCAGTAATGTGTCCTATAAGGAGCATTGGTGTCATATCTGATGTCCGAATGGTAAAGAACATCTAGCTGTTCGAGAGCACCCTTACCTGCCGATCTATAAATTATGTCTCCGTAATCTAGCATGGGTAGGATGGTCATCTGAATCAGGGTTAGTTTGGCAGCTGGGGTGAAGGAGGATCGATTACGATAGAGGAAACCAAGTCTAGATTTAACTTTAGCCTGCAGCTTTGATATGTGCTGAGAGAAGGACAGTGTACCGTCTAGCCATACTCCCAAGTAATTATATGAGGTAACTCTATATGACCTCAAGCTCTAAACCCTCAGAGGTTGTAATCACACCGTTGGGGAGAGAGGCATTCTTCTTACCAAACCACATTGTCTTGGAGGTGTTCAGAACAAGGTTAAGGGCAGAGAAAGCTTGTTGGACACTAAGAAAGCTTTATTGTAGAGCGTTTAACACAAAAATCCGGGGAGGGGCCAGCTGAGTATAAGACTATCATCTGCATATAAATGGATGAGAGCGCTTCCTACTACCTGAGCTATGTTGTTGATGTAAATTGAGAAGAGCGTGGGGCCTAGGATCGAGCCTTGGGTACTCCCTTGGTGACAGGCAGTGGCTGAGACAGCAGATGTTCTTACTTGATACACTACACCCTTTGAGGAAGTTAGCAAACGGGTTAAAAAGGTCAGAGAGAGGCTTGGCAATGATAGGGGCAGCAACCTTAAAGAACAATGCCCCTCGCTCATTCATATACTTACATGTACATGTTCTCATTCACCCCTTTAGATTTGTGTGTATCATGTAGTTGTTGGGGAATTGTTAGATTACTTGTTAGATATTACTGCACTGTCGGAAGCACAAGAATTTTGCTACACTCGCATTAACACCCGCTAACCATGTGTATGTGACAAATAACATTTGATTTGAGAAAGGGTATAAACCGTCTGACCCAGATGTTTTTTTGGGGAGCTCCTTTAGCACCTCAGACTCAGTGACCGCCTGTAGGGAGAAACTTTGTAGCAGGGCAGGGGGAAAAGAGGGAGGAGCATGGGGCTCGTCGCGTTAGAAGGGGAGGGAGATGAGGAAAGGAGGCATGGCTGAGTTAAATAGGAATCCTGACTTAATGAAGTGGTGATTTAAAGAGCTTAGCCATGTGCTTCTTGTCAGTAACAACCACATCATGAACATTAAGGGACATGGGCATCTGTGAGGAGGAGGCTTTATTCTCCAGGTCTTGAACCGTTTTCCAGAACTTCTTAGGGTTAGACCCACAGAGAGAGAACTGCTCCTTAAAGTAACTAACTTTGGCCTTCCGGATAGCCTGAGTGCGCTTATTTCTCATTTGCCTCAACGAGAGCCAGTCAGCGTGTTCCGAGCATTTCCCCAAATGGAATTCTTGAGGTGGTGTAACTCTGCCAGATCACGGTCGAACCCGGATCTGCACTTGTTTTTAATTGTCATTTTCTTTATGGGGGTGTGTTTGTTAACAATACCACTGAAAATATTTTAAAAAGAAGGTCCAAGCGTCTTCGACAGAGGGGATCAAGCTGATTCTATACCAATGTACATAGGCCAGGTCATGAAGGAAGGCTTGCTCATAAAAGTTTCTTAGCAAGCGTCTATGACAAATCAGGTCATAACAGAAAACACCAGACTGATACCTATCAGGATTATTTGTGAGGATAACATCAAGGAGAGTAGCCTTTTCTGGGTGTTTGGAGTCATAACATTGTGGGATTAATAATAATCTGAGAAAGTTTTAAGGAGTCTCATTGCTTTAGAACTTGGCGTGGTTAACCTCTTGGAACTACCCCTCCCGGATCCGGGAGAATTGTCATCAACTGACACTAATTAGCATAACGCAACGGACAAAAAAATCTTACTAGAAAATATTCATATTCATGAAATCACAAGTGAAATATAGCGAAACACAGTTTAGCCTTTTGTTAATCACCCTGTCATCTCAGATTTTGAAATGATGCTTTACAGCCAAAGCAAGACAAGCATTTGTGTAAGTTTAGCGATAGCCTAGCATAGCATTATGCCCAGCTAGCAGCAGGCAACTTGGTCACGAAAATCAGAAAAGCAATCAAATGAAATCGTTTACCTTTGATGAGCTTCGGATGTTTTCACTCACGAGACTCCCAGTTAGACAGCAAATGTTCATTTTGTTCCATAAAGATTATTTTTTATAGCCAAAATATCTCAGTTTGTTCTTCACTTTGGTTGAGAAATCCAACGGAAACTGCGGTCACGACAACACCAAAAAATATTCCAAATTAGATCCATAATATCGACAGAAACACGGCAAATGTTTTTTATAATCAATCCTCAAGGTGTTTTTCAAATATCTATTCGATAATATATCAACCGGGACAGTTGGCTTCTTAGTAGGAGCGAGAGAAACAATGGCCACATTTGTCTATTACGCACAAATCACTCTGAGAGCCACTAACTGACCACTGACGCAATGTTGTCATTCACGCTCATTTTTCTAAATAAAAGCCTGAAACTATGTCTTGTGACACTGGACACATTAGGGAAGCCATAGAAAAAGGAATCTGGTTGATATCACTTTCACTGCTCAATAGGGACGCATAGGAACGCAGAGGTTTCTAAATAAGAGTCACTTCCTGATTGGATTTTTCTCAGGCTTTCGCCTGCAATATCAGTTCTGTTATACTCACAGACAATATTTTTACAGTTTTGGAAACTTTAGAGTGTTTTCTATCCTAAGTTGTCAATTATATGCATATTCTAGCATCTTGTCCTGACATAATAGCCCATTTACTTTGGGAACGTTATTTTTCCAAAAATGAAAATAGTGCCCCCTAGTTTCATTAAGCATGTCCCAGTTTAGGTCACCTAGCAGGACAACTTCAGACTTAGTGTAAGGGGCCAGGAGAGAGCTTAGGGCAGGTAGGGTACAGGCCGTTGCTGATGGTGTACGATAGCACCCAGCAACAGTCAACAAAGAGCTATTTGAAAGTTTATTGCATAAAACCAGAAAATCGAATTGTTTCGGGACAGAGCACTGGAGGTGTTCCTTGGTAAAGATTGCCACTCCACCACCTTTGGAAGATCTGTCTTGCCGAAAAAGGTTATAACCAGAAAGGTTAACATCAGTGTTCAAAACACTATTTCTTAACTACGTCTCAGTAATGACAAACAGATCTGGATTGGAGCTGTGAACCCACACTTTCATTGGATACATTTTAGGTAATAAGCTTCTAGTGTTAACATGCAGGAAACCCAGGCTTTTACGAGAGCAGAAATAAGTGAAGCAGATTTCAGAGCACAAGTCAGAATTGGGGCTAGCGACAGTAGATGGGCCAGGCTGTACATGCACATTTCCAGATATCATCTACAGTAATACAATCAGGGCACGGCAGAGGACAAGGAGAGCTCTGCAGTGTTGATGTATGACATTTAAATGTGCATTAGATACCAACAAGATAATATTGTACAGCAATTTCATCAGGTAACATGAATACAAAGCCAGCAAGTGGTGTTTAGAATAGGATGGGAGGCCAAGAATCCGTGTAACCAATAGAGAGTCAGAGTCCCGAATGTGGGAACAAACAGTCTCTCCTACGGTTGGGTTAACAAGCAAGTTCATAGTCAACAAAGCACGCAGGAGTCATGAGGCAAATAGCATAAAGCACAATAAAAAAAATATGACTTGGGGCTAGCCATTGTAAGTTCAACAGTGCGTGTGTGCTGGAGGTGAGCGAAAGCTCGGGAGAGGGGGGGTACCTGTACCAGACGGGGAGAGACAGGCCATGGCAGACAGTGATCAGATTGCCAGAATCCAAGCAGCAGTGCAGCAGGCAACAGGAGTAGGTGTCACACCCACTTGGGAGAAGCTTTTTTTGTGTGGCAGATTCCACGTGGAAAAGGAGGTTGTTAGCTAGCTATATCTCTTCCGTTTCAGTATCGGCACATAGTCCTTTACGATGTCCAGAAAAAGTTGTCCTGTTGTGGCTGTTATGTTTTGGAGATTGCAAGGATGATATCTTTTCAGTTCCAGGTTGGATGGTGTTTCAAGGTTTCTTGTGTTTTTTTTCTAGGCTGGTGTATCTGGCATTATGTCTTGGTGTGCCCTGCCTGGCAGAGAGAGAGTGACCACAGAAGGTAGTGGCCCAGGAGTACTCTTAATGTTCCAACAGCAAAACACCATCAACAGTCACTGCCAGGGATGAAGGCTCTTGGGGGGGGGGGGCGGCATCTCTAAACAGCTTACCCGACTGCTAGGAGGCATCCGCAAAATCCTAAAGCACCCCGTTGACTCGTTTTGTATCACATTCCAATGATAAAACTGGGGGAGACAAAATTGCAATTTCAGAATGTCCCCAGTGAAAGTTGCACCCCTGACAATTATTATAGCCCCATCCGCAGGGATACTTCTAATCTTTCACAGATAATTGCAATTTACTTGTGATGGTTTGTCAAAGAATCAATATCTGGACCCTCTGGTTGATGATGCTTAATCCCACCTATCTGTCTTATCCCTGCTGGTCAAGTTATGTTTCATCACCGAGCATGGGTCTGCTCACATCAGCTTCATCACAAAAGTCTAGGTCACAGTGTATGTCTGTGCTCCTGTAGACACGTATTTGATATTAAGCATGTTTTAACCAGGCAAGCCAGCATTCGTTTGTACCCATACTAAACTAATACCTCAGCAGCTGAGGCCTGAGCCTTGGTGACAAGGACATACATAGAGTCCCTGTCTGTCTGTCTTTCTCTCTCACCTCCTCCCTACATCTGATCTGACCAATCAGCCGCAGCCATGTAACTGCTGACAGCCTCCCATTGGGTCCCAGCAGCCTGGCAACAGCCATGTGGAGAGGGTTCTGAAGCCTGTCAGGTTGTTTGCCCGGCCAGGGCTGAGTGCTGAGGGGGGCTAATCTGAGCAGCTACATCACTGCACTGCGAGGGGAAGGGACACACACACAACATGATCCTCCTATTGCTGCCTTGTGAAGTCAATGGAGTGTGGCGCCCACCCCCCTCTGTTCTGTTGCTGCCTGACTAGCTTGCTGTGAAGTGGCCCAGCTGTGCCCATGATGTTCAGTGCGCTCTGTGTTCAGCTCAAACTCTGCCTTGTGTGGGTGTGCGTGCGTGCGTGCGTGCGTGCTTGTGTGTGTGTGTGTAAATCAAATAAAATGTATTTGTCACATACACATGGTTAGCAGATGTTAATGCGAGTGTAGCGAAATGCTTGTGCTTCTAGTTCCGACAATGCAGTAATAACCAACGAGTAATCTAACCTAACAATTCCACAACAACTACCTTATACACACAGTGTAAAGGAATGAAAGAATATGTACATTAAAATATATGAATGAGTGATGGTACAGAAGGGCATAGGCAAGATGCAGTAGATGGTATCGAGTACAGTGTATACATATGAGATGAGTAATGTAGGGTATGTAAACATTATATGAAGTGGCATTGTTTAAAGTGGCAAGTGATACATTTTTTACATCAATTTTTACATTATTAAAGTGGCTGGAGTTGAGTCAGTATGTTGGCAGCAACCACTCAATGTTAGTGGTGGCTGTTTAACAGTCTGATGGCCTTGAGATAGAAGCTGTTTTTCAGTCTCTCAGTCCCTGCTTTGATGCACCTGTACTGACCTCGCCTTCTGGATGATAGCTGGGGGGAACAGGCAGTGGCTCGGGTGGTTGTTGTCCTTGATGATCTTAATGGCCTTCCTGTGACATCGGGTGGTGTAGATGTCCTGGAGGGCTGGTAATTTGCCCCCAGGGATGCGTTGTGCAGACCTCACTACCCTCTGGAGAGCCTTACGGTTGTGGGCGGAGCAGTTGCCGTACCAGGCGGCGATACAGCCCGACAGGATGCTCTCGATTGTGCATCTGTAAAAGTTTGAGTGCTTTTGGTGACAAACTGAATTTCTTCAGCCTCCTGAGGTTGAGAGGCGCTGCTGCTCCTTCTTCACCACGCTGTCTGTGTGGGTGGACCAATTCAGTTTGTCCGTAATGTGTACACCGAGGAACTTAAAGTTCTACAAGTTTCTACCCTCTCCTCTACTGTCCCATCGATGTGGATAGGGGGGTGCTCCCTCTGCTGTTTCCTGAAGACCACGATTATCTCCTTTGTTTTGTTGACATTGAGTGTGAGGTTATTCTCCTGCCACCACTCCACCAGGGCCCTCACCTCCTCCCTGTAGGCTGTCTCATCATTGTTGGTAATCAAGCCTACCACTGTAGTGTTGTCTGCAAACTTGAGGATTGAGTTGGAGGCGTGCATGGCCACGCAGTCGTGGGTGAACAGGGAGTACAGGAGAGGGCTCAGAACGCACCCTTGTGGGGCCGCAGTGTTGAGGATCAGCGGGGTGGAGATGTTGTTACCTACCCTCACCACCTGGGGGCAGCCCGTCAGGATGTCCAGTACCCAGTTGCACAGGGCGGGGTCGAGACCCAGGGTCTCGAGCTTGATGACGAGTTTGGTAGTCGATGAACAGCATTCTCACATAGGTATTCCTCTTGTCCAGATGGGTTAGGGCAGTGTGGTTGCGATTGCGTCGTCTGAGGACCTATTGGGGCGGTAAGCAAATTGGAGTGGGTCTAGGGTGTCAGGTAGGGTGGAGGTGATATGGTCCTTGACTAGACTCTCAAAACACTTCATGATGACGGAAGTAAGTGCCACGGGGCGGTGTGTGTGTGGGAGGGAGGGAGGGAGGGAGGGAACTGGATTGAAAATTATGTTCAGGCCTGTAAGTGACTGAGCTGGCTGTATTGCAGTAGACAGGGGGGATGGTAAAGGTATTGGATAAATATCCAGGTTAGGTTGTACAGTATCATCATGTGAAGGTTTGCCCCCCAGCCGTCACCGTGCTGACTGGGTCATGTTCTCTCCTGGTGATATAACACATCGGCTCACTCTGACTGAAGCGTTTCCACTGCCAACAGTCCGGGGTTAAAACAGACCAATCAGAAACTGCCTATAGATAAGAGTTGTTATCACTCTTGCACTTTATTGGTCTAACTCTTTCCTAAAAAAATGTATTGTGGCTTTAAAAGTGTGTCTGTTGTGGGCACAAATATTGTTCCCATAAGTCTGAAAGAGTTAGATATGATTTAGAGATGAATGATCTTGAGCAGACTACAGCACAAATTCGAGGTACCATTAAATGTGTGGCTATTTTCTTGATGAACTTGTTTAGTAGGAGGTGATCAACACTCACACTAATGACATGCAGCAAGCGTAATTACTGTGCTCAATTATATTTGGTGTCAGAGCTCTTGGCCCTTAATGGATGTGACAACATCAAAAGGGGATATATCACAGTTAGTGAAGCCATTAGGAGAGAAGGAAGGCACTGTATAGTAGCATCATATTACTAAGGTCCAGAGGCCGGAGGAGAAAGCTGACTCCTGATAATGATGAGTGATGATGATGCTGCTCTGATACAAGGGATCAGTCTTTAAAAACAGTTTCTGCGCTGTAGAGATGTGTGTTAGTAAGTTGCTTTTGATAAAAGTGTCTGCTAAATGGCATGTTATTATCGTTGAATATTTTCGCTGAGTCTTTTGGGGAAGTAAAAAAATGTCTCATTCTTCAACAGAAAATCCTATTATTAGCCAGGGTAGTCTTATATAACCCATGTGTAGCCCGTATGTAGCCCGTATGTAGCCCGTAGACTACTAAACACTGCCATAGGGCTTACCCTCTGTGTTGTACAGTATTAGAAATCAATCTCTTTGGCATTCTGTCGCCATCTAGTGGTGGTGCATCAGCCAAGTCTATTTTATGACTGACATGTATTAGTGTGTGTTTTTGTTTCCCTAGACTCTGATGGGTTCCCAGTGTGTGACCAGTGCCTGTCTGAGTACAGCAGTCAGCAGTGTGACCGGTGCAAGGCTGGCTTCTACAGTTCCAATGGTGTGTGTGTCACCTGCGACTGCAGTGGGAACGCAGACCCTACGGGGCCGGCCCAGCTCTGCCACCCTGACACTGGCCACTGCCTGAGCTGCACCGTCAACACCACGGGGCCTCAATGCCAGCTCTGTGCCCCTGGCTTCACAGGGGACGCCCTTGCCCACAACTGCACCCGCCCAGGTAAGCGTCATTCAATAATTTGGTGCAGAGGAGTATTAGTAGTTGTGAAGTTATTGAATGAGCCATGAGTAGCTCAATTCAATCCCATTCACATTGTGAATAATTTGTTTTCTAGCAGCACGGATCGTTCTTACCCCAGAGCCTGCTACAACAACAGAGACCCCTAAAACCACCACTACAACCTCTGCTCCAACCCCCAGCAGCAAGGGCCTGACTGCCACGGTGCCCACCAGTGCTCCCCCTTCCACTACTAACTCCAGCATCCTACTGAGCATAGCCACCACCCAGGCCCTGCTCACCAGCCTGGGCAGCCCCACAGTCAATACCACGGCCACTCTCAAGGAGGTCTCCTGGACCCAGTTCAACATCATCGTCCTGGCCGTCATCATTCTAGTAGTGGTGCTGCTGCTGGGCTTCGTGGGAGGAGTGTACACCTACAGAGAGTACCAGAACCGCAAGCTCAACGCTCCCTTCTGGACCATTGAGCTGAAGGAGGACAACATCAGCTTCAGCAGTTACCATGACAGCATTCCCAACGCTGACGTGTCTGGCCTGCTGGAAGACGAGGCCAACGAGGTGGCGCCCAACGGCCAGCTGGCTCTCACCAACCAGGGCAACTGCTACAAGGCCTAACCCACAGGGCAGACAGACAGCACACTGCGGACAGACTGGACACCCCCGGAGAGGCTTCCGGCCTGGCTGCCTGCTTCACAGAACAGAGGCATGACTTTCAAAGCTGCTGGACACCAAACCCAAAGCTCAATGCGTAACTTGACTCCTTCTACCCAGCTCCTCTCTCCTTCTGTGGAGCAGAAGGACACCAACAGACTGGCAGATGTTTGCAAAGAGAAAAGGAATGGTATGTTTCTGTTTGTCCTTACGTTTGGGCTCCATTTTAGATTTGAGTGATTCACGTAAAAGAAGTCGTCGATGAAGGGTCCAAAGAAGAGTAGACTTTTTCAATTCAGTTGTGCCTGCAGAGGGCACTATAACAGATGTGGATGGTTGAGGTAATGGGGACTTTGCCCATGCAAGAGTAGAGGACCATGGGAGAATCTCAATTGCATACTCTTGGTGTTATCTCTCCGAGCCTCCTTCTCCAAACCGATTGGATGAGAGTTAAAGTCAGAGGTCCCTCCCCTCTAAAGGAAGTGAGGAGAGAGGACACAAGAAGTATGCAATTGAGATTCTTCCCATGTCTCTGTTGTATGGCACACTGTTCCTTATGCAGCTCAATGGACATCAGACTACACTAGGAACCCTAGCATTTCAGAACCTTTTAAAACGAACTAACAGTTTAAGTTATAACTTGAACAGAGATCTAGTCTAGACGATGATTGTTATTCCATTTATTTTGATTCATTTCTTATTTATTGTCAAGTTTTCTTTTTGGGATAAATGTTGCGCATGTAAGATGTGCGTTTCATGGTGTTTTAACTTGTGTGCTATATTGAATGCAAATTGAAAAGGGCAAAATGTTTTCATATGTACGTATGTCTTTTTTGTGAGTGATATAGGAAATGGGAAGGCTGCTGGCTTAATGATCCTTTTGTTCCTCTTTTGTTTTCAGTTGTATCCTGTATAAAGAATTTCCAGGTCCTTACCTTGAGTATTAACGAGGGGTGTTTAGATGATAAAACAAACATATATTGTATCCTCTCTCTACTCACTACTGTTCACTGCAGGGCAGTTGGTCCTATTGTTCGTTATTATTATCACTTTGACCTATTTACGGATGGTGTGCAAATCTGCTGGTTTGAGAAATGCCTACCTCAATGGAAGTTGCTGAACAAATTCTTGCAATTTTTTTTTAGTACTAGTCCATTTAGGCTGGTTTCGTTTAAGTAATCCACTTCTAGGACACAATGATGCCAGCCACAATTTCTTATGTAAGTCTTAACAGTACAAAATAGAAACAGATCTTGGTGATGTGTTGCTGGCAGCATCACCGTTAATCCCGCTCAAGTGTTTTTAATAAACTACAATTGATATCCTGGATTTGTTTCTGGTAAAAAGTATCATGAGTGAGTTAAGCTAGTAAGGGAACTCACTCCTCAGGGAATGCCTCTTTCCCCAGTGTGATCGCTGTAAATAAGAGTAGGACATTGTACAGATGAATGTGAATAGGATCATTATTATTGTACAGGTAGAGTGCAGTTTACGCTCAGAACAGTCAGTACCCTTACACTGAAAGACTCAAATATGGGCTCGGCACAGTCCACACAGGAAATGACCTATCAATAGACCTACCCTGTGTATTATGTTGCAGGATATGCTACATGCCATCATCCCTAACTACTGTTAAATAATGAATGGAAAAAACTGTAAATAGTACAAACTGAAAATGTCACACACAATGCTAAATAAAATGGGTTTATTGGTTAGTCTGTAACTGTGTTGAACTCCTTTATATTTGCATGTTTACCCTACCTGGAATTGTTTTCGTTATATTGTTTTTACAGTGGCAGCATTTCTGTGAATTGAAGGCTTAACGACATCAACTAAATAATGATGGCAATCGTTTGAGTCACTCACCAGTGCTAATGAAGTGCAGCGTAATTTCAACAGGGAAGACTGGGCTGATTTGTTTTTCATTTGTTTGTTGTTTCATATTGTCATAGTCTTTGCTTCCTTTTTATGGGCATACGCGGAAACATGGTCAAATGTTTTCATGTGTACATGGCTTGGTACTGTGTAACAGTAGCTCCACCTCAGCACCTGCTGGGACCCCAGGAGCTCTGGAACAACGGAGGGGTGTCCTGTCAGTGCCAGCCTGGGCAGCCATGCAGCAGTGTTTAGTTTGGTAGCTATTTTAGTTTTACTCTTAGGTTTTAGTCTGTCACATTTTAGTCATTTCATCCTTTGCTGGTTTAATTACCATCAGTCGACGACAACTCTGAACAATTTTAGTCTAGTTTTAGTTACAGCCATTTTGTCAGTGCATTTTTTTGTATTAAATAATGAATATTTTTGAATATCTCTAACTTCCATCATGTGCACATTCAGATAGCCTTGTCCAACTAGGCCTACTGTCCCCTCATATACCTTAACTGGCAACATTGATATTGTGGCGGGGGGAGTATTACCAAACTCCTAATATTCAACAAATAGCATTTGTTTTTCTCAGGATAAAAGCAATCACTCATATTTGTGGACCGCGGCGCAAGAGCTCAAACACAGATGAATGAATAGCAGCACATATGGGAAAATAGAGCTTCTGGTGTGATCAAAGAAAAATTATAAGCTGTGTGGTTTGACCCCTGAATGCTGATTGGCTGACAACTGTGGTATATCTGACCATTTATCACGGATATGTCAAAACATTTATTTTTACTGCTCTAATTACATTGATAATCAGTTTATAATAGCAATAAGGCACCTCGGGGGTTTATGGTATATGACAAATAAACCACAACCCCTCTGGCCTTAATACTTAAATAGCTACATGAAAATGAGAGCGAGAGTAAAGATTATTGTTCCTAGTTGAGGTTAGTTACAAGTCAAGTATCCTGGCACCTGGCTTCGCATCAGTTCAAAAGATTGACGAGTGACTGAAGTTGTGATGAGTTTTGATGTAGGGTCTGGGCATGTTGCAGCAGTATGTCGGAGGGAGAGTCCTAGATGTGAGAAGTGTGCAGGAGGGCGTGAGACAAAGGAATGTGTCATTCCAGTGGAGAAAGTTGTAGGGGTGCCCGCGGGGCTGGAGATCGGAGGTGTTTGGTGAGAGAAAGGCAGGTTTAGGTTGCCAGGGTCAGAGTAGTAGGGAAAGTGGTGTTGTATGCTGAAGCAGTGGAGAGAGTGGTAGAGGAAGATGGGTACAGGGTGAGGGATACTAAGATGATTCCTTTGAGAAGGCAGAGACTAATAGAGACTGATGGGAAGAATATGTGCTTCAGTGAGGTAGGTTTTTTGGTATTCATAGCTATGGTTGCAGAAATGGATGGAAAGTCCCAGAAAAGAGAGGTGGCAGTGGCAGAGAAATAATTGGGATTGCGAGGTTTTACTGCAGAACAGTTGCAGGGGGTGTTGAGTGGTAGTGTTCTGTCCCCCAAGACCGTTGGTCTAGATAAGGTAAATAGTAGAATGGGGTGGTTTTTTTTTAGAGCGGGCTATTAATTGTCAAGGTCATGTTTTGCTTAACCTTATCACAAAGAATGTAATGTAGGTAGCTGTGAAACGCCTCGCACTCCAGTACAGTAGGTGTATGCACCTTAAATTGGATGCAATCCGCCAACACAATTCCAAAGAAGAAGAAGTGACCACCTGGGAGCTGTGTGGGAGGTAACCCGGGCAGATCAGCTCAAACTGAAATATGTAAATTCAGCAAACAAACACTTTTCATCTGTTTTGTCCAATCCTAAACATGAATTCATGCAGAATATTCATGCAATCCTCTCACTCCAAGTTTGGATAACTGCATACTTGGAGTGTGTCTGAAAGTGGGTGTTTCAAAAGAAGTGGGTGGATCAACAGCTATGGACGTAACATTAATGGGTGGATCAACAGCTATGGACGTAACATTAATGGGTGGATCAACAGCTATGGACGTAACATTAATGGGTGGATCAACAGCGATGGGTGTAACATCAGAGCTCCATTATTGTTTAGACCAGCCATTTCCAGGTGCACCTCAGGTCAGCTTACTTTTTACATAGCAGGTTAGGATAATTAGCTTGTCAGGTTAGAGGAATGAGGTTAAGGTTAGGAACAGGGTTAGGCTTAGCTAAAATGCTACAGTTGTCAACAATAGACTCGTCGTGCAGCCCAATGAGCCATGCAAAATGGTCTTGAGTGGCAACAAAACTGCCCAATAGCTGATTTCCATACACCCACTTCTGTTGATCCTCCCACTTCTGTTGACACGCCCACTTTCAGACACACTCCATGTATGCAGTTACCTACGACTCTCTCATTGGCAGAATTGTCTCCCACACAGCTCCAGGCTGTCACTTCAGTTACTTGTCAATCGTTTGAACTGATGTGAAGCAAGGTGCCAGGACACTAAAACAATTGAGGGGTACAGTCGGCTATCAACATTTTAGACGTTTTCTTATTATTTTCACTTAAATCTATACATTTATACAATATCAGAAGCTGTTGCAGTGCTGCGGATATCTTCCCAAAGTGCTGGACTCTGATGACTATTGCCATCCGTATCGTGGACAGAGCCCTTGGAGATGTCTTTGGTTTCCGGCACTGAGAGGGGTGCATTGCTGGGTGTGTGACAAGGCCACCCGGAAGCTTTCTGTGCTCCGCTCCGCTGTGTCTGAGTACCTGAGTCTGGTCAAGGATGAAGACGAGACGGTGAGGAAAGTAGTACTGTCAGACTCAATTCATCCATTCATCAAAGAATCCCTGGTGGTGGTGGAGCACCACTTTCCCCAGTACTTTCTAGTGGGACAGGACATACTGGGCAACAAAGAGGTTGCAGACAAAGTGCTGTCCCTCGTGCCCAAAGATGTCAGAAAGGAGCTTCTGCAGTGCTTCCAGACTGAGAAAAACCCTGAGAAGCGCTGGGGAAGACTTAAGACTCTGGTCCAAAACAAACGTACAACTGCCAAGGGCCACTACTTTGAGAAGGAGGTAATGTGCAGTACTTTTACCCTCGGCTCGATGTAACCATTTGCTGAAGAGCCCCATTCAGCATCCATCCCAAAACCAGGGGGATTTCTGTTCCTATTGACCTGAGAAAACTGGATCGCTTTGACCCCTTCTATGTGCCCGCTATCAGTCTGATCTGTGAGTTGGATCGGCCCAAGACAGCAGAGGGGGAAGAGGAGGAGGAAACCAAGGAGAATGAGAGAGAAGCAGGAGAGCGACGGAAGATAAGAGACTACAAACGAACAAGTTTGGCGAAGTATGTAAAAACTATTTGATCGATTCCTGTAAGGGATGGTTCTCTCAAGGAAAGGGGGCATCTTAAAAAGAGTGATCTTCAAAAGGACTTCTAACCCTGAGCAGTGTCCAACGGAACACTGTCTGTTGCTGGGTTTGGTACCTACAATGGTTGGCTAATCTTCACAAGCCCATCATATCAGTTGTTCATAATCTGACCATTAAAGATGGAGAACACACATTACAGATACACTGTAAACAGATGGTCTCAGTTTGAGAATTGTCTTGCAAATATTTTACTCTTTCTCAATGATTGAAAATCACAGTTGTGCAAAACTTTTATAAAGCCTATTGCTGAAAATGACTTTGCACTACAAAAAAAAAAAAAAAAAAAAGTGCCAGGACATGTAGCCAATTTTTGCTTTGATCACATCAGAAGCTCTATTTTCAAGTGGGCTGTTATTCTTTCATTTGGGTAGCCTAGCGGTTAGAGCGTTGGACAAGTAACCGGAAAGTTGCAAGTTCAAACCCCTGAGCTGACGAGATACAAATCTGTCGTTCTGCCCCTGAACAGGCAGTTAACTCACTGCTTCTAGGCCGCCATTGAAAATAAGAATTTGTTCTTAATTGACTTGCCTAGTTAAATAAAGGAAAAATGTAATCTGCGTTGCCGCTCTCGCACCGCAGTCTGCATGTCATATTAAATGTCCATTAGTCTCACGTGGAATTTTCATTGACTAAATTGAAAAGAAATTTGTAATAGTTATCATTTTTTTATGATAGTCATCTCCTCCTTTGGCCAGAGGCCAAGGCCTACTACTCGCAATGGGATTGCTTTTGTGGCTAGCTCTACTACATCTAGCCACAACCGTGGAAACCATCAGTTCATTGAGACAACATCAGTAAGGTTGATGGCACTAGGTTGATGGAATATTTGGAGGTGTAGTTTTACACACATTTCTTTTTGCACAACCATGAGTGAATGTCATGCCAGTTTATGTGTTCTGTTGTGTTATGACGATAGAGCTTGTCCACAACCAGTTATGGTCAAAGAGCTGTAACTCGAATCCATTGTTGTTGAATCACGATATTTGCTACAATATCTTCTTTGGTAAGAGTGAGGCTAGGTTCCCATTAGCTCTCGAGAACCTAAGGGGGGTACAGTGGCTTCAGAAAGTATTCAGACCCCCTTGACTTTTTCCACATTCTGTTACGTTACAGCCTTCTTCTAAAATTGATTAAATAAAACATTTTCCTCATCAATCTACACACAATACCCCATAGTAAAAACAGTTTTTTATGAATTTTAGCACATTTATAAAAAACTGAAATACCTTATTTACATAAGTATTCAGACCCTTTGCTATGAGACCCGAAGTTGAGCTCAAGTGCATCCTGTTTCCATTGATCATCCTTGAAATGTTTCTACAACTTGACTGGAGTCCACCTGTGGTAAATTCAATTGAATTGATTTGGAAAGGCACACACCTGTCTATATAAGGTCCCACAGATGACAGTACATGTCAGAGCAAAAACCAAGCCACGAGGTTGTAGGAATTGTCCATAGAGCTCCAAGACAGGATTGTGTCGAGGCACAGATCTGGGGAAGGGTACCAAAACATTTCTGTAGAATTGAAGGTTCCCAAGAACACATTGGCCTCCGTCATTCTTAAATAGAAAAGGTTTGGAACCACCAAGACTCTTCCTGGAGCTGGCTGCCTGGCCGAACTGAGCAATCGGGGAGAAAGGCCTTGGTCAGGGAGGTGACCATGAACCCGAAGATCAGAGATCCATTGTGAAGATGGGAGAACCTTCCAGAAAGACAACCATCTCTGCAGCACTCCACCAATCAGACCTTCATGGTAGAGTGGCCAGACGAAAGCCACTCCTCAGTAAAAGGCACATGACAGCCCACTTGGATTTTGCCAAAAGGCACCTAAAGGACTCTGGTCTAATGAAACCAAGATTGAACTCTTTGGCCTGAATGCCATGGGCCTCGTCTTTACGAAACCTTGCACCATCCCTACGGTGAAGCATTGTGGTGTCAGAATCATGCTGTGTGGATGTTTTTCAGCGGCAGGGACTGGGAGATTAGTCAGGATCGAGGAAAATATGAACTGAGCAAAGTACAGAGAGATCCTTGATGGAAACCTGTTCCAGAGCGCTCAGGACCTCAAACTGGGGTGAAGGTTCACCTTCCAACAGGACAATGACCCTAAGCTCACAGCCAAGACAATGCAGGAGTGGCTTAGGGTCAAGTCTCTGATTGTCCTTGAGTGGCCCAGCCAGAGCCCGGACCTAAAAATGGCTCTGCAGTTACACTCCACATCCGACAGAGCTTGAGAGGATCCGCACAGAAAAATAGGAGAAAATACAGGTGTGCCAAGCTTAGCGTCATACCCAAGAAGACTCAAGGCTGTAATCGCTGCCAAAGGTGCTTCAACAAAGTACTGAGTAAAGGGTCTGAATACGTATGTAAATGTGATATTTCAGTTTTTATTTTCTAAATTAGCTAAAAATTCAAAATACCTGTTTTTGATTCGTCATAATGGGGTATTGTGTGTAGATTGATGAGGAGACAAATACAATTGTATCAATTTTAGAATAAGGCTGTAATGTAACAAAATGTGGAAAAAGTCAAGGGGTCTGAATATTTTCCAAATGCACTGTATATGAGGTATATATAGTTTTGTTTACTGTGGAGGTGTGATAAAAGTCACCTTGTCCTAGAGAGATTTACACGGTTATCACGCCAGGATAAGCCTACACAAAACACAGCCCTTATTTTAAGTGTTTCTAAAATCCCCTATGGGAAAAATGAATGGAGGAAAAACGTTTTGAACCATTTCCCTGTTTGACCGCTAGGTTTTAAGGCTATTATGACTCATACTGTGGTACTATATTCAGGAGCCTGCTCTCAATGAGTGTAGACAGTCTGCTGCTGCCGCTCTGCTTATCGTCAGATGGGGCGAGGAGAGGAGGTAGGGGGCCCACGTTGGTAATTTGGGGGCTCAGCCTTGATTGGGTAATTAATTACTGGTCAATTGTGTGAGTCAGGGGCTGGACCCAAGTCCATAGGGATCCAAGAGGCAAAACATAAATTATATAAATAAACACACACACATATATATATATATATATATATATATATATATATATATATATATACATACAGTTGAAGTCAGAAGGTTACATACTTAGGTTGGAGTCATTAAAACTCGTTTTTCAACCACTCCACAAATTTAACAAACTAGTTTTGGCAAGTCGGTTAGGACATCTACTTTGTGCATGACACAAGTAATTTTTCCGACAATTGTTTACAGACAGATTATTTCACTTATAATTCACTGTTTCACAATTCCAGTGGGTCAGAAGTTTACATACAATAAGTTGACTGTGCCTTTAAAACAGCTTAGAAAATTCCAGAAAATTATGTCACAAGTTACCTGTGGTGTCTAGAAATAATTTGCCTTCTACATCATCAAAAGGAAAATCAAACTCAACATCCCAATTAGGATCTGTCAAAAAATATTTCATTCAGTTATAGAACTCTTGGGTTGTGAGATCTGGGGACCACTCGCCAACCAAGAATTCATAAAATGGTACACCCAGTTGAGACTTCTCATGCAAAAATGTACTTTCTGTGCAACGCAAAACCACAAACAATGCATGCAGAATTAGGACCAGACCCGTTAGTTATCAAAATCCAGATAAGTGCTGTTAAATTCTACAATCACCTAAAAGGAAGTGATGCCTACACATTCCATCACAAAGCCCTCACCTATAGTGAGATGAGTCCCCTCAGCCAGCTGGTTCTGAGACTCTGTTCACGAACACAAACAGAGCCCCAGGACAGATACACAATTAGAACAAACTAAATTATGAGAAAGCAAAAAGAGAACTATTTGGCACTGGAAAGAATCAACCAAAAAAACTGAGTGAATTGGAATGCTATCTGTCCCTAAACAGAGAGTATACAGTGGCAGATGCCAAGTGTTGGCTGGAGTGCTGTAAAGCTCACCGCCATTGGACTCTGGAGCAGTGGAAACGCATTCTCTGGAGTGATGAATTGCACTTCACCATCTGGGAGTTCGACGGACGAATCTGGGTTTGGCAGATGCTAGGAGAACGCTACCTACCCCAATATACAGTGCCAAATTTAAAGTTTGCAATAATGGTCTGTGGCTTTTTTTGATGGTTCGGTCCAGGAACTAGTTCCAGTGAAGGGAAATCTTAACGCTACAGCCTACATTCTAGACGATTCTGTGCTTCCAACTTTCTGGCAATAGTTTGGGAAAGGCCCTTTCCTGTTTCAGCATGACAATGCCCCCATGCACAAAGCGAGGTCCATACGGAAATGGTTTGGCGAGATCGGTGTGGAAGAACTTGACTGACCTGCACAGTGCCCTGACCTCAACTCCATTGAACACCTTTAGGATGAATTGGAACGCCGACTGCATGCAAGGCCTAATCAACCAATATCAGCGTCCAATCTCACTAATGTTCTTGTGGTTGAATGGAAGCAAGTCCCCGCAGAAATGTTCCAACATCTAGTGGAAATACTTCCCAGAAGAGTGGAGCCTGTTATGGCAGCAAAGGGGGGACTAACGGTTTTGGAATGAGATATTTCCAACCTTTGTGAATGCAATGTTTACTGTTCATTTCTCATTGTTTTTTGTTGATATTTCTTTTTCTTCTCACGTTTGTTTATTGTTTAATTTACTTGCTTTGGCAATGTAAACATGTTTCCAACACCAATAAAGCCCCTTTGAACTGAAAGAGAGAGAGGTATGGAGGTTTTCCAATACAATGTAGATGTGTGTGTTCCAGAGTAGAGAGACACACAGTATGTTGCTACTGTAATTGAAAAGTGGCAATGTCTGCTGTGGCAGGTGAGAAAGTGCAAGTTACCTGAATGTTTTTATATTGTGTTGGCTTTTTAATTTGTAATAATTTTTTATTTAACCTTTATTTAACTACTCAAGTCAGAACAAATTCTTATTTAAAATGACGGCCTACCAAAAGGCAAAAGGCCTCTTGAGTGGACGGGGGCTGGGATTTTGAAAAAAATCTCTATATATAAATATAGGACAAAACACACATCACGACAAGAGAGACAACACTACATAAAGAGAGACCTAAGACAACAACATAGCAAGGCTGTCACGATAGTTGGAAGCATACTCGGACCAACGTGCAGCGTGATCTGGGTTCCACATCTTTTTTATTTAAGGTATCCCAAATATGATCCCCAATTAGAGACAATGATAGCCAGATGCCTCTAATTGGGAATCATACCAAACACCAACATAGAAAAACTAAACTAGAACTCCACGTAGAAAATAATAACTAGAAACAAAAACAGTCACGCCCTGACCTATTCTACCATAGAAAATGAGGGCTCTCTATGGTCAGGACGTGACAGTACCCCCTTCCCCCCCAAAGGTGCGGACTCCAGCCGCAAAACCTGAAACCAAAAGGGAGGGTTGGGGGGGGGTGTCTAGTGTCGGTAGCGGCTTTGGTGCGGGGCGAAGGACCCGCTCATCACGCGGATCCGCCAACATCGGGGGCGGCTCTGGTGCGAGACGAAGAACCCGCTCAGCTCGCGGATCCAGCCATGGACCCGGGCTGAACACTGTGCCTGGACTGGACCTCGGTATCAAGGAATGCTCCTGCCATAGAGTGGGACTGGACACCAGATCTGAACTGGATATCATTGCAGGAGAAGGCTCCGGCCATGGAGCTGGACTGGACGCCGCGCCTGGACTGGGCATCGACGCAGGGGAAGGCTCCCGCCATGGAGTGGGACTGGACGCTGTGCCTGGACTGGGCACCAACGCAGAAGAAGACTGGCCTTGGAGCTGGACTGGACGCCGTGCTTAGACTGGGCATCGGCGCAAGGGAAGGCTCCGGCCATGGAGCTGGAGGTTCCGGATCGTTGACCGTCGCAGGATGTTCTGGACCGTTGACCGTCGCAGGAGGTTCCGGGACCGTTGACCGTCGCAGGAGGTTCCGGACCGTGGACATTCTCAGGAGGTTCCGGACCGTGGACCGTCTCAGGAGGTTCCGGACCGTGGACCGTCGCCAGAAACTCTGGACTGGGACTCGTCACCGGAAGCTTTGGACTGTGAGAACCATCGCCGGAAGCTCTGGACTGGGGACCGTCGCCGGAAGCTCTGGACTGGGGAGGCGCACTGGAGACCTGATGCGTAGTGCCGGCACAGGATGCACCGGACTGGGAAGGCGCACTGGAGGGAGAGTGCGAGGAGCAGGCACAGGACGTACTGGACTAGGGACACGCACTTCAGGGAGAGTGCGAGGAGGAGACAACTGATGTACCGGACTGGAGAGGTGCACTTGAGGCCAGAAGCGTGGAACCAGCACAGGTTGCATCAGACTGCTAATCGGATCCTCTGGATGTTGAGCAGAACACACTTGCACAACATCTCTCTCATTTCACTCTCTCTCAACTTCACCATTGCCTCCCTGACAGTCTCTGGCTCTTCCCTCTGCTCAGCCGCCAGCTCCATGTGCCCCCACTTGGGGTTGTCCTTGGGATTTCTGTAGCCGTGAACCCTGTTGTCGTCACTGTCCTCCATAATCTCCTTCCGTCTGTTGCCAAGGAAGGGTTTCGCATCTCCCCATCACTTCTTCCCATGTCCAGAAATCCTCTCCTCTTTGTGCAAGCTGCTTGGTCCTGGTTTGATGGGATATTCTGTCACGTTCTTTTGAAGCATACTTGGACCAACGTGCAGCGTGATCTGGGTTCCACATCTTTTTTATTTAAGGTAAGTGAACCACACAACAAAACAATAAAGAATAAACAAAATGTGACGACAATAGTGTACTAACATGCAACTACACATAAACACAAAACAATATCCCATAACACACAGGTGGATTTTTTTTTACTTAAATATGATCCCCAATTAGAGACAACGATAGCCAGCTGCCTCTAATTGGGAATCATATCAAACACCAACATAGAAAAACTAAACTAGAACCCTACATAGAAAATAATAACTAGAAAACCCCCCAGTCACGCCCTGATCTACTCTACCATAGAAAATAAGGGCTCTCTGTGGTCAGGACGTGACAAAAGCAGCAACACATGACAACAACATGGTAGCAGCACAAAACATGGTACAAACATTATTGGACACAGACAACAGCACAAAGAGCAAGAAGGTAGAGACAACAATGATTCAGACAAAGCAGCCTCAACTGTCAGTAAGAGTGTTCATGATTGAGTCTTTGAATGAAGACATTGAGATAAAACTGTCCAGTTTGAGTGTTTGTTGCAGCTCGTTCCAGTCTCTGGAGGATGAGGGCTGGGGTAGATATCTCAGATAGGGGGGAGTGAGGCCTAAGAGGGTTTTATAAATAAGCATCAACCAGTGGGTCTTGCGACAGGTATACAGAGATGACCACTTTACAGAGGAGTATAGAGTGCAGTGATATAAGGAGCATTGGCGGCAAATCTGATTGCAGAATGGTAAAGAACATCTAGCCGCTCGAGAGCACCCTTACCTGCCGATCTATAAAGTATGTTTCCGTAATCTAGCATGGGTAGGATGGTCATCTGAATCAGGGTTAGTTTGGCAGCTGGGGTGAAGGAGGAGCGATTACGATAGAGGAAACCAAGTCTAGATTTAACTTTAGCCTGCAGCTCTGATATGTGCTTAGAGAAGGACAGTGTACCATCTCGCCATACTCCCAAGTACTTGTATGAGGTGACTACCTCAAGCTCTAAACTCGCAGAGGTAGTAATCACACATGTGGTGTGGGGAGAGGGGCATTCTTCTTACCAAACCACATGACCTTTGTTTTGGAGGTGTTCAGAACAAGGTTAAGGGTAGAGAAAGCTTGTTGGACACTAAGAAAGCCAGCTGAGGGGCCAGCTGAGTATAAGACTGTATCGTCTGCATTTAAATGGATGAGAGCGCTTCCTACTGTCCGAGCTATGTTGTTGATGGGGCCTAGGATTGAGCCTTGGGGTAGTCCCTTCGTGACAGGCAGTGGCTGAGACAGCAGATTTTCTGACTTTATACACTGCACTCTTTGAGAGAGGTAGTTAGCAAACCAGGCCAAAGACACCTTAGAGAAACCAATACTCTTTAGCCGGCCCACAAGAATGGAATGGTCTACCGTATGAAAAGCTTTGGCCAAGTATATAAATATCAGGACAACATTGCTTCGAATCAAGGGCAATGGTGACATCACACAGTACAAAGACTCTATAAGGTTCCCAATGTTGCTGCAGCTGATCACTTTGTGATACTGTAGTTTGTCCGCCATGAACTGGAGGTTAGCTTAGGTTTTGCAGAGGCCTGTGTCTCATATCTTGGACTATTGGCTTCCAACCTTTTTCCTTCCAGCAAGTATTCGACTTCTCATTCCTGTTGCAGACGGTGAGGAAGGGGTATCAGGGAGTGGATCAGGGGCAAATAAGTTAGGGGCAGGTATATTGGCCTCATGTTCTGGCTGCTATTCATCTGGTAACTGAGGTGGTGTGTTGCCTGATAGGTAGGTCTCCATTGCAACTGTTCTATTTAAAGTCTGTCTTCTATTCCATTGGTTGCATTTCTATTGCCTTCTCTTGCTGCTTTGTTCTCACTTTGTAAGCTCAGAGATAATTTTCATTTCTCCCTTCTCTTTCAGTATCTCTCCCTGTCTTTTTGCAGATGTTCCTGGTATTTATATGTGTGTGACATCTATTTCTCTGTGCTGTTTCATGTGACATCTTCTAATTAAATTAATTTAAAACATGATTAAATAAGCCTAAAACAAAAGAAAGTACATTCTGTCATTACCAATACAGTTCAAGTTTGTGATAGAAATGACTGGGATCTAAATGACGCTTCTACAGTTTTTGGAGAAAAATGACAGACTGCTTAGCATGTTTTGGCTAGTATTCCAGCTAGCATATAGTTAGCTAGCATACACTAAATATATCAAATATACTTTTTTCATGTTATTATTCTACCACAAATTAAAGAAATTAAAGCCTGTTTGGAAATGACTGACAATAAAAATATTCTCGACAAAAGCAATATTTACCTACATTTTTCCTCAACTTCTGGACATCACATCTGGAACAACTGTCTGTTGCAGCCATGTGCTTCAGAGTCACAATAAGTTTCCATGTTAACTAAATTAACATTCTCTTGACAAAACATTATTTAGTGAGGTATAGGTCCTCAGTGGTGGAAATGACACCACTAACAAAGGACAGGTATATTTTGTGTAAAAAACAATACAAAGGGCATACTCACAATAAATATTGATATAGATTTTATTTAATAGACTCTTTCTCTAGTAGATAACATTATATAATTAAGCAATAAGGCCCGAGGGGGTGCTGTATATGGCCAATATACCATGGCTAAGGGCTGTTCTTATGCACGACACAATGCAGAGTTCCTGGACACAGCCCTTAGCCATAGTATATTAGACATATATCACAAACCCCTGAGGTGCCTTATTGCTATTATAAACTGGTTACCAACGTAATTAGAGCAGTAAAAATAAGTGTTTTGTCATACCTGTGGTATTGCTGTCAGCCAATCAGCATTCAGGGCTCAAACCACCCAGTGTAATTATTCATGTTTTCTCCAAGAAAAACTCAAAAGGGTCAGGGACAAGGGCAAAATATAAAATGCATCTGAAATGTTACTAAACTACTTAGTGTTAAAACATTTGGGGTGATTGTAGTGTGAACTGAACACATAAAGTCCAAGAAATTGACCCTGAGGACATATAATTGCCCGTAGTTGCAGAATCACCCTAATACTGCTGTAGAATGAATTGCAGCCAGTGGGTCAAACAAACAACTAAAATGAATGAATCACTCAGAAAAACGAATTGTTTGTCTTGGAATTCCCCCCAGGTGTCAGGTGACAGACAGCTTCATGAATAGATGGTATAATGTTTAGGTCTATTGAATGGTCTAGCCTAGGTTCCCATATGTGATCAATTTCTAATGTTTAAACAGGAAGTTAAGGTATCAATGGCCACAAACTACACTGAAACTCACAGATTAGGACAACACCTTCACATGAAACCCTGAATGTAGGTGGAACCAGTGGCGTCATTAGGCCTGGGCTTCCAGGGCTTCAGCCCCTGATATTTTTCATCCAGCCCAGAACCTTTTTTTTTCAGTCTGGTATGAGTTTCCATAAACACACATCACTTGTGCTAGGCAGTATTTTTTTTTAATGTTTTACTGACATTTTTACTAGTATTATTTTTTTTTTCCTCTGCTAATTATGTCTAAACCCATGCCTACAATTTATGTTCATAAAATCAGATTTTAAGCCTAACCCTAACCTTAGCCCGAACCTTAACCACACTGCTAACCTTAACATTTTTGTAGCCAATTTTGACTCTGTCTGTGGAATCTTACTCTGGGGCTGTGTTATCTAGCAGGAACCCAGTAGTAGGCACTGCAAGAAGCCCCTTGAGTGGCACGGTAGCTGCTGAGATTGGCCAAGATTTCACAATGCAGTGGACTGCTCACGTCGATTGACCCCCTCTCCCACACATGAAGCACATAAGATGTCAATAGGCAGTTCATTTTGCATCACCCGGTGGCTCAGGTGAGTGGAGTTTATACATTGTAAACCATTCAATTGGTCTTTAAGTGAAATCTCCACCCACCTGGCGCACTGGGCAATCCAAAACGAATGTCATCATTCAGCAAAATGCCTATCACTCGGTCAGAATCTGCAGTATAGCACTGAGCAAAGTGTGATAAATTTAATTTTTGTCTTAATCTGTTGTTGTCTAGTACTGTATTTTTGCTAGCTAGAGCCATCTATTTTAAGTGCTGACTGCCTTCCCAGTAGACTACTTTGTGTGTGAACTGCTGACTGCTCATAACAAGCAGATTATTGTTGACACATCAACCAGGATTAAAGGGCAGTGCAATTTGTGACTGTTGTTGTTTTTGTAATCAGTGGCTGTGTTGGAGGGGAGGGGTTTCTCCTGTCCTATTAGTACTTTAGTCTCCTCTGTTTTAGCAGCAGCAGTTGTGACAGTGATGGTCTCGTTGCCAAAGCAAAGACAGTTCTGCCAAGTTGTTCTGCAGGGTTATTGGAGGAAGGAAAGAGAGGAAGGCTCCACACCACTCTCTCACTTGTTTATCTTACATAGTTATTTTCAAATGATCTAACTTTGCTCTTTGGTAGCTCTGGCAACTATGTGTGTGTTTTCTATACTTGTTCGCTCCTCTCCCTGTAGGTTTTACAGACGCTCCCCACCCCTTGGCTGCAACCCTTCTAAGTTAGTGTACCCTGTGCACACAACCCATGTGGAATTCCTGCTCTTTGGCAGCATTTGGAACTGCCGATCTACGGTCAAGAACGCTGAGTTCATCTCAGCCTATGCTGCCCTTCAGTCCCTTTACTTTTTGGCCCTTACAGAGACATGGATCACCCCAGAGAACAGGACTACTCGAGCTTCTCTCACTTCATCTGATGACTGTATGTTTTCTCTAATAGTCTGAGAGCATCTATTCGCTGCAGTGGTGGCACAGGACTACTAATTTCTCCTAAGTGGAGAATTTCTCATTTCTCCCTCACACATCTGTCCCTCTCCTCATTTCAACTCCATGCGGTCACTGTCAATGATCCACTCAAGCTTAACATTGTAGTCATCTATCGCCCACAAGGTGGCCTTAGAGAGTTCTTCAATGAGCTTGACACCTTGATAAGCAAATTTCCTGACGATGGCCCACTGCTATTCGTACTTGGTGACTTCAACCTCCCAACATATGCCTTCAATTAATTTATTTCCATCACTCTCTTTCGCATCCTTACCTCTTTTGACCTCACCCTTTCCCAGTCCCCTCCCACTAACAAGGCAGGCAATACACTTGACTTCATCTTTACTAGAGGCTGTCACCTACTAATCTTACTGCAACCCCCCTCCGGGTCTCTGGTCACTACTTTGTTTCCTGTTCTGTCTCCCTTTCCTCCAATACTTCTCCCCCAGGTCTTCTGAGTCTACCTCTTCGACCCTACTCTCCTCTCTTTCCGCATCCTATGACTCGTCTCCTGTCCTCCCGGCCGGCTCGGCCCTCCCTTCCTCCTCCATGACTGAGTGACTTATTGCGAACTTACAGAACAGGGCTACGGGCAGCTGAGCGAAAATGGAGGAAAACAACATTTCCGGAGGACATCCTTTCACTCTTTCCTCCCAACCTTCTCATCCTCTGTATCTGCTGCTAAAGCCACTTTCTATCATTCTAAATTTCAAGCTTCTTCCTCTAACCCTAGGAAACTATTTTCCTCCTCCTTCTCCTCCACCCTTCCCCCTCCTTTCTCCCTCTCTGCGGATGACTTTGTCAACTATAAGGTGGACAACATCCACTCCTCACTCACTCAGCCAAGTCCACTGTTCCCACTAACACAGAATTACCCTATGCCTTGAACTCTTTCACCCTTCTCTCTCCAGATGAAATCCTGCAACTAGTGAGGACCGGCCGCCCAATAACCTGCCCACTCGACCCCATCCTCTGGTCTGGGGAGTTACCTTCTCTCAGTCCTTACTCCTTCACCAACTCATACCTGGCCACTGGCTGTGTACACTCTGACTTTCAAATTGGCCCAAGTCGCTCCCTTCCTCAAGAAATCAACACTCAACGACTCTGACGTTAAAAACTACAGACCGGTATCCCTTCTGTCTTTTCTTAGTGGAGCATGCTGTCTCTGACAAACTTTCTTGCTATCTCTCTCAGAACGCTCTTCTTGACCCTAACCAGTCAGTCTTCATGACAGGTCACTCAACCAAGACTGCTCTTTTCTGTGTCACAGAGGTTCTGCACCCTGCCAAAGCTGACACTCTCCTCTGTTCTTATCCTCATAGCTCTATCGGCTGCCTTCAACACCGTGAACCATCAGATACTCCTCTCCACCTTCTTTAGGCTGGGCGTCTCAGGCTCTGCACACTCTTGAATTGCATCCTAGCAGGCAAGCCACTCCTACCAGGTGACGTGGAGAGGATCTGTGTCTGCACCACATGCTCTCATTACTGGTGGCCCCCGGGGCTCTGTTCTAGGCCCTCTTCTCTCTATACACCAAGTCACTCGGCTCTGTCATATCCTCACCTGGTCTCTTCTACCATTGCTATGAGGATGACGCTCAACTACTTTTCTCCTTCCCCCCTTCTGACACCCAGGTGGCGAAATGCATCTCTGTGTGACTGGCAGATATCTCAGCTTAGATGTCAACCCACCACCTCAAGCTCAACCTTGGCAAGACGAAGCTGCTCTTCCTCATGGGGAAGGCCTGCCTGCTCCAAGACCTCTCTCATGGTTGACAACTCCACGGTGTCTCCCTCCCAGAGTGCAAAGAACCTTGGTGTGACCCTGGACACCAACCTGTCATTCTATGCAAACATCAAAGCAACTCATTCCTGCAGGTTTATGCTCTACAACATCCGTAGAGTACGACCCTACCTCACACAGAACGCTGCAGCCTGGTTGGTGTTCAACCTTCCCAAGTTCTCCCATGTCACCCCACTCCACTGGCTTCCAGTCGAAGCTCGCAGCCACTACAAGACCATGGTACTTGCCTACAGAGCAGGAAGAGGAACTGCCCCTCCCTACATTAAGGCCTTGCTCAAACCCTACACCCCAACCCAAACACTCTGTTATGCCACCTCTGGTCTCTTGGCAGCTCCCACTCAGCCCAGTCCAAGCTCTACTCTGTCCTGGCACCCCAATGGTGAACTAGCTTCCCCCTGAAGCTTGAACAGCAGAGGTCCTGCACATCTTCCGTAAACACCTGAAACGCTACCTCTTCAAAGAGTATCTTAATTAATCCAATACCCCGACAAAATGTGGACACCCCTTCAAATTAGTGGATTTGCCCATTTCAGCCACACGCGTTGCTGGAAGCAATGTCAGCAGAATAACTGCTTGTCAGGAGCTTCATGAAATGGGTTTCCATGGCTGAGCAGCCACACACAAGCCTAAGATTACCATGTGCAATGCCAAGCGTTTGTTGGACTGGTGTAAAGCTTGCTGCCATTGGACTCTGGAGCAGTGGAAACGCGTTCTCTGGAGTGATGAATCACGCTTCTTCATCTGACAGTCTGACGGACAAATCTAGGTTTGGCGGATGCCAGGAGAACGCTACCTGCCCGAATGCATAGTGCCAACTGTAAAGTTTGGTGGAGGAGGAATAATGATCTGGGGCTGTTTTTCATGATTCGATGATTGATTTGATTTGATTTGAAGAGAAACACACCAGACAACAAGCAGAGACAGCAACAGAAGACTAGGATATGATGGAGAGGGACACCAGAAGAACAGAACAGGCCATAACAACAGAAGAGGATAGACAAAGGAGACAGTAAAAAGCAAGAACCTAAGACAGGAAACAGATGAAAAGAAAGACAGCAACAGACAAGATACAGCAAAAGTGACAGAAGAGATGGAGAGAGAACAAAGTGTGGATGAGCACACAGTAGACAGTATCACTACAAGCTGCTCCATAGATTCTAATTAGTTTGATTTATTTGCAAAACAAATGATAACAGGTGAAATGCAGACAGTGAAAAACTATAACATGGTTTCCAAAGAATTTCCAGGTGAGGTGAAAAGGCCTGTAAAATTACCATTAAACAATTGTTTACTTTTACAGTTTTTACAACCAGGGCAGGGTAAGAGAGGAGGGTAGACAAGAGACAGCAATACAGAAGACTGTGAGACAGCAACAGAAGAGGGCAGACAAGAGAGACAGCAACAGAAGACACAGAAAAAGTGATGGAGAGAGGAAGAGGAGTGAGCACACAGTAGACTGTATCACTTAAAGCTGCTCTATGGATTCTAACTAGTGTGTGCATGTGTGTGAGAGAGAGGGTGTTTCGGTACTGTGTGATTCTTTAATAAATTTAGCTTATTGGGCAGGTCAAGTTGTTGAATGGTATGGAGGTTTTTGACAATACACTGTAGACAGTGGTGTAAAGTACTTAAGTAAATATACTTTAAAGTACTACTTAAGTAGATTTTTGGGCCTGTACTTGTATTTTACTATTCATATTTTTGACTACTTTAACTTCACTAAACAAAATTCTGTACTTTTTACTCCATACATTTTCCATGACACCCAAAAGTACTCGACAGGAAAATGGTCTAATTCACACGCTTTTCAAGAGAACATCCCTGGTCATCCTTACTGTGTCTGATCTGGCGGACTCAATAAACACATGCTTTGTTTGTAAATAAATAAAAAATATACAAAATGTGGCCGTCTGCTTTGCTTAATATAAGGAATTGGTTTATACTTTTATTTTTACATTTGATACTTAAGTATATTTAAAACCAAATACTTTTAGACTTTTACTCAAGTAGTATTTTACTGGGTGACTTTCACTTTTACTTGAGTAATTTTCTATGAAGGTATCTTTATTTTTACTCAAGTATGACAATTGTGTACTATTTCCACAACTGACTGTAGATGTTTGTATTCCAGAGTAGAGAGTGTTCCAGAGTAGAGACCTACAGTAGCTACTGTAATTAAGTACTGGAACTGTCTGCTGTGGCAGGTACGAAGGTGCCAGTTACGCGAGAAATATCTTCTCTCAGCCGGGGGAGGATCCCCCAGACCTCCCTACTGGTTTGGGGCTAAACTCCGAATGTTTTCAAATCCTAGAAACGCCCCTGGGTGCAACGTGGGCGACAACATTGATATAAATCGGACTTGAATGTCAAAATCCATTGAGTACTCCCTACATGCTGATCATGACAGCTGCTTTCGCTGAGGCAGTTTGCTGTGAGATCCCTGCGGAGAGTGACAGGAGTCGTTATGCCCGAGTGAACCGCAGAGACAAAGGGCGGCCAATGTGCCTCACTCGGTTCGCTGCGCTTGTCTCTTTACTTCTGTCTTGTTTGGTACTCTTGCTAAACGTATATCATCATAAAGCAGCAGACTACCAGGTGAGCTTCTCATTCAACAGCGCACAAGTGTTATTCGATTAAATCAACCTGTTACCTGCAAATAATCCCGATTCAGAATAATTTATGGATAGTGTTGTGTGTGGTTAGAAACGAAACTGGTACAGTAGCCTACAGTAAATGTGTATAATTATTAGAGAGCCAACATCAGAACACGCTTGTCATTCTAATTGTGGTAATACTTGGGGACTGTATTTAGATCAATATATATATATATTTAACCTCGCTATGGAACTCCCAATCATAGCCGGTTGTGATTCAGCCTGGAATCAAACCAGGGTGTCTTTAGTGACACCTCAAGAACTGAGATGCAGTGCCTTAGACCGCTGTGCCACTTGGGAGCCAAATCAAATACATTTTTAAGAGATTATGCTCATAAAATCTTAATGGATCTTGTGTTTTTATTTGTAGCACACTTCAGCTGGAGGTGATTCTATGGGTAAATTATTATTATGAATATGGTTATGATAATCTAATCATCATCATCATTATCATCATCATCATCATCATCACTGTCTATTTTATCCCACCATAGGTGGCGTTCAACAGCAGCAGCAAATTGAAAACAATCTAAGTGCCCATCTGACAGGTACAATTATGATACACACACACACTATTCCTTGAAAGACCAATCATTAAGACTAAGCTAAAAAAGTAATGGCCTCTCTTGTCTCTCCTCCAGCTCCATACTCATTTAATCATTCAAAAGTGATATACCTTGAATGGGAGTACAACCTTGGACTTGCTCACCTTAGCGGCTTTAAGTATCATGACTGCGACCTCATCGTGCTCAATGATGGCATGTACATGGTTTACCTGCAGATCACGTTCCGAAGCCCTGGTCACTTTGTGTGTAACGAGGAGGAATCAGGTTTCATCCTCACCCAAAAAGTAATCCTGTTTGCAAAGGGCTACCAAAAAAACAGAGACCTGCTAACAGCATCTGACACAGTGGACTGCATTCCCAAATCGAATGACTGTCAGCCAACTGGTTCAGAGGGCTGCAAGGAGGAGTCAGGGACTCAGTACTGGGAAAAGTCTCTCTGCACGTCCGGGGTGTTTAAACTAAAAGCTGGGGACAGGCTCAGAGTGAGGAAGGGGGACAGGTACCATGAGCTGATGCTGCTTCAAGAAGACAGGACATTTTTTGGGGCACATCTCATTTGATGTTGTTCCCCAGAAACAACAGGTGCAGGGATAATAATGGACTTATATATATATATATATATATAGCAGTATAAATAAATAAAAATAATAATAATAACATTTAATATATATATATATATATATATATTTTTTTTTTTTATTATTTTTATTTATACTGCTATATGGTTGTTTTTGATTAACTATGCCATAACTTTGTTGTTTTCTGTGTCATCTCCATGATAACCTAACTTTGTGGAAATTAGTGTAATCACTAGCCACACTTAGACAAATGAATGTCTTTCCACTGTATACTTTACTTCCTACTTGGAGTTTTAATTTTATAATTATTTCATAATGTGTGTGAGAGAGCACTTGAAGGTAATCAGTTGTATTATGCTCTCATAAAGTGTCCATAAATAACTTGTTGTTCAGTTAAACAGTGCATTAACACAGGCAGCGCAATTATGTTTCCACCAATAAGGTATTTTGACCAATCAGATCTGCTCTTTTGCCAATATCAAAGTGTCAAACAAATGTGATCATAATGTGATATAAGGAGAGGCTACTCCTTTACTCTGAAATTTCATACATTTTACTCTGCAACTCCAGTAGATTATTTTAATCAGTCTGTTTCATATTGTTTCACCTGGTCAGCAACAGAGAATTCAAATGAGCAGGTGTAACAGATGGGGATTTGTAACCTCTCTCCTCAGCCTGAAATGTCTCCCCCCGCGCCCCAGAGAAGTTGTCAAGAGGGTAGTCACGTTTATTTGCAAGACAGAGGTCTCAAGTTCCAGTCAGTCTCAGTGTGAGCTGCTCTAGGAGAGAAAGTATAATAAGCAAGAACAGTGATGTCCGTAACACAGGCAATTAGGGAACTTTCTATCAAATTAGATTGATGATCTTACTCAATGCCTAGAAAGCCTTGTAATCAGTTTGTGTTAATGAACTTAGCCATGAGTAGAGTCTGACTGTGTCAGCTACAAATGTCCCTAAAGCTCATCCTGATCTTCTACTGTATAAAAAATTAAGTGATGTTTGATGTGTCTCCAGCAGAATAACAACAGGATGAACATGCAATGTGTTGTTTACCATGTCAGCCTAACCTTACTTAAGAATGTAAGGAATGCACACTATTGCACCATTGTGATGGTCAACACCCATTGTAAATGATGATTAACTGATGCATGGCTCACTGTGTCACGCCCTGACCTGAGTATTCTTTGTTTTCTTTATTGTTTTGGTTAGGTCAGGGTGTGACATGGGTGATATGTCTTTTTTGTACTGTCTAGGGGTTTTGTAGGTTTTTGGGGTTGTTTAATGTCTAGGTGTTTATATATGTCTATGGTTGCCTAGATTGGTTCTCAATTAGAGGCAGGTGTGTATCGTTGTCTCTGATTGGGAACCATATTTAGGCAGCCATCTTCTTTGAGTATTTTGTGGGTTATTATCTATGTCTAGTTGCATGTGTCTGCACTAGTATTATATAGCGTCACGTTTTTGTATAGTTTGTTAAGTGTTCTTTGTCTTCATTAAAAAGTATGTATTCATCTTACGCTGCGCCTTGGTCTCCTCTTTACGACGAACGTGACACACTGTTTACACGGGGTGAGCAATAGGAATATTCCCACTGTGATTGGGTTCTGCACCTGTCTGCTCGAACTTAGTGTTGGCTAAGAGTTTACATTGATGTTGCAGAAAGTAAGAACAACTAAAGTTTTAATTTTCACAGAACATTTTCACATTCACATTATTAGGCAATTGTCTTCACTTCCATTTAAAATAAGTCTACCCTTTATGACCTGTACCAATATCTGGGTGCATTTCTAGTGTGAAAAAGGTGTAGCATTTTAATGAATCTTTGAATACAGTAAATGACTTTGAAACATGTAAAATATAATTCATCCCCTCTTATGAAAGAAGAAACTTACCCTCACATTAAAGGTTTGCATGGTGACCTAAAAGGAATAACAAAATGCATCATGAGGCTGTAATAAGACACCAGAAGCATTGGTGGGCTACATAAACAATAAACATGTGAGGACAGATAGAGAGGGGGCGTTTTAATAAAGTGATGGAGTCCAGGTGAGTAAAATGAAGCGCTGATGCGCATAACAATGGGGTGGCATGTAGCCTAGTGGTTAGAGTGTTGGGCCAGTAACCAAAAGGTTGCTAGATCAAATTCCTGAGCTGACAAGGGAAGAATCTGCCGTTCTGCCCCTGAACAAGGTTCCCACTAGGCTGTCATTGTAAATAAGAATTTGTTCTTAACTGACCATCCTAGTTTAAAAAAAATTCAAACGATGGTGACCGGTGTGCGTAATGATGGGCAAGCTGGCCGCGGGCGCCTGAGAGAGGGAGTGGAAGCAGGCATGACAAAACATGTGGGTTGGGTTTTAGGGGGGTGGGAATGGTATGATAAATATAATTTCTATGGGAGTAAACTGCACATGCCGTTTTGTGTTATTGCTGCCAAATACTTTAGGGAAGGAAATACATACCAGTCTTAAAAAAAAACTGAGTGGGTTGTGTTGAAAAGTGGAATGGAATGTAAATAACCTCATTACTGAATCATGGAGGGAAAGAACCTTATACAGTGCCTTCGGAAGTATTCAGACTCCTTGACTTTTTCCACATTTTTACGATAAAGCTTTATTCTAAAATGGATTAAATTGTTTTTTTCCCTCATCAATCTACACACAATACCCCATAATGGGCTCCAGAGTGGCTCAGCGGTCTAAGGCACTGCATCTCAGTGCAAGAGGCATCACTACAGACCCTGGTTCAGACCCCAGCCAGCTGTAATATTCACATGTGTAAACATACTGAATTATAATTGGATGCATTTTACCTCCGTATCCTATGATTGGTTAAGACCACCCAGATGTTTAGGTCATGGTCAGTTGATCAGTTGATCAAAACAAGACACCAGCTGTGAGTGGGAGTCCCATAGGGCGGGGCACAGTTGACCCAGTATTATCCGGGTTTGGCCTGGGTAGTCACTGTAAATAAGAATTTGTTCTTAACTGACTTGCCTAATTAAATAATGACAAAGCAAAACATGTTTTTGAAAATGTTGCTAATTTATCAAAATAAAAAAACGGAATTATCACATTTACATAAGTATTCAGACCCTTTAATCAGTACTTTGTTGAAGCACCTTTGACAGCGATTACAGAATCGGGTCATCTTGGATATGACGATACAAGCTTGGCACACGTGTACTTGGGGAGTTCCTCCCATTCTTCTCTGCAGATCCTCTCAAGCTCTGTCAGGTTGGATGTGGAGCGTTGCTGCACAGCTATTTTCAGGTATCTCCAGAATTGTTTGATCGGGTTCAAGGCCGGGCTCTGGCTGGGCCACTCAAGGACATTCAGAGACTTGTCCTAAAGCCACTCCTGCGTTGTTTTGGCTGTGTGCTTAGGGTCATTGTCCTGTTGGAAGGTGAACCTTCGCCCCAGTCTGAGGTCCTAACCTGCTCCAGAGCGCTTTTCATCAAGGATCTCTCTGTATTTTGCTCTGTTCATTTTTCCCTGACTAGTCTCCCAGTCCCTGCCACTGAAAAACGTCCCCACAGCATGATGCTGCCACCACCATGCTTCACCGTAGGGATGGTGCCAGGTTTCCTCCAGATGTGATGCTCGGCATTCAGGCCAAAGAGTTCAATCTTGGTTTCATCAGACCAGAGAATCTTGTTTGTCATGGTCTGAGAGTCTTTAGGTGCCTTTTGGAAAACTCCAAGTGGGCTGTCACATGCCTTTTACTAAGCAGTGGCTTCAGTCTGGCCACTCCACCATAAAGACCTGGTTGGTGGAGTGCTGCAGAGATGGTTGTCCTTCTGGAAGGTTCTCCCTTCTCCACATTGAAACTCTGGAGCTCTGTCAGAGTGACCATCGCTCAGTTTGGCCGGGCAGCCAGTTCTAGGAAGAGTCTTGGTGGTTCCAAACGTTTTCCAATTAAAAGTGATGGAGGCCACTGTGTTCTTGGGGACCTTCAGTGCTGCAGACATTTTTTGGTACCCTTCCCCAGATCTGTGCCTCGACACAAAACCAGTTAAAAAAATATGGATAAGAATAAGAGATAAAAGTAACAAGTAATTAAAGAGGAGCAATAAAAAATAACAATAAATACATGGGTGCCGGTACAGAGTCAATGTGCGGGGGCAACGGTTAGTTGAGGTAGTATGTACATGTAGATGGAGTTAATTTAAGTGACTATGCATAGGTGACAACAGAGAGTGTCAGTGCTGTGGAGAGGATGGGGGGGGGGGCAATGTGAATAGTCTGGGTAGCCATTTGACTAGATGTTCAGGAGTCTTGGGGGTAGAAGCTGTTTAGAAGCCTCTTGGACCTAGACTTGGCGCTCCGGTACCGCTTGCCGTGTGGTAGCAGAGAGTCTATGACCAGGGTGGCTGGAGTCTTTGACAATTTTCAGGGTCTTCCTCTGACACGCCTAGTATAGAGGTCCTGGATGGCAGGAAGCTCGGCCCCAGTGATGTACTGGGCCATTTGCGCTTCCCTCTGTAGTGCCTTGCAGTCAGAGGCCGAGCAGTTGCCATACCAGGCAGTTATGCAACCAGTCAAGATGCTCTCGATGGTAGAACCTTTTGAGGATCTGAGGACCCATGTCAAGACTCCTGAGGGGGAATAGGTTGTGTCATGCCAGCTTCACGACTCTCATGGTGTGCTTGGACCATGTTAGTTTGTTGGTGATCTGGACACCAAGGAACTTGAAGCTCTCAACCTGCTCCACTACAGCCCCGTCGATGAGAATGGGGGCGTGCTCGATCGTCTTTGTCCTGTAGTCCACAATCATCTCCTTTGTCTTGATCACGTAGGGGGAGAGGTTGTTGTCCTGGCACCACACGGGCAGGTCTCTGGGATGATGGTGTTGATGTGGGCCATGACCAGCCTTTCAAAGCACTTCATGGCTACAGACGTGAGTGCTACGGGTCGGTAGTCATTTAGGCAGATTACCTTAGTGTTCTTGGTCACAGGCACTATGATGGTCTGCTTTAAACATGTTGGTATTTCAGACTCGGACTGGAAGAGGTCAGAGCCGGTGTTCTCGATCTTAGTCCTGTATTGACGCTTTGCCTGTTTGATGGTTCGCCGGAGGCCATAGCGGGATTTCTTATAAGCTTCCAGGTTAGAGTCCAGATTTTTGAAAGCGGCAGCTCTAGGCTTTAGCTCAGTGAGGATGCTGCCTGTAATCCATGGTTTCTGGTTGGGGTATGTGTACATGGTCACTGTGGAGACGACATCATCAATGCCCTTATTGATGAAACCAATGACAGATGTGGTGTACTCCTCAATGCCATTGGAGGAATCCCAGAACATAATCCAGTCTGTGCTAGCAAAACAGTCCTGTAGGTTAGGATCTGCTTACATCTGACTACATTTTTATCTAGTCACTGCTGCTTCCTGCAATTATTTTAGCTTATAAACAGGAATTAGGAGGATAGAATTATGGTCAGATTTGCCAAATGGAGGGCGGGGGAGAGCTTTGTATGCATCTTTGTGTGTGGAGTAAAGGTGGTCCACAGTTATTTTACCTCTGGTTGCACATTTAACATGTTGATAGAAATTAGAATAAGTTTCCCTGCATTAAAGTCCCCGGCTACTAGGAGCGCCGCCTCTGGGTGAGCGTTTTCTTGTTTGCTTATGGTGGAATACAGCTCATTCAATGCTATCTTGGTGCCAGCCTCTGACTGTGGTGGTACAGTTGAAGTCAGAAGTTTACATACACCTTAGCCAAATACATTTAAACTCAGTTTTTCACAATTCCTGACATTTAATCCTAGTAAAAATTCACTGTCTTAGGTCAGTTAGGATCACCACTTTATTTTAAGAATGTGAAATGTCAGAATAATAGTTGAGACAAATATTTCTTTCAGCTTTTATTTCTTTCATCACATTCCCAGTGGGTCAGAAGTTTACATACACTCAATTAGTATTTGGTACGATTGCCTTTAAATTGTTTAACTTGAGTAAAATATTTCGGGTAGCCTTCCACAAGCTTCCCACAGTAAATTGGGTGAATTTTGGTCCATTCCTCCTGACAGAGCTGGTTTAACTGAGTCAGGCTGTAGGCCTCCTTGCTCCCACATGCTTTTTCAGTTCTGCCCACAAATGTTCTATAGGGTTGAGATCAGGGCTTTTTGATGGCCACTCTAATACCTTGCCTTTGTTGTCCTTAAGCCATTTTGCCACAACTTTGGAATTATGCTTGGGGTCATTGTCCTTTTGGAAGACCCATTTGCGACCAAGCTTTAACTTCCTTACTGATGTCTTGAGATGTTGTTTTAATATTTCCACATAATTTTCCTTTCCTCGTGATGCCATCTATTTTGTGAAGTGCACCATTTTCAGCTTGCAAGCCTCTCCCTTTTTCCTCCAAACATAACAATGGTCATTATGGCCAAACAGTTCTATTTTTGTTTCATCAGACCAGAGGACATTTCTCCAAGAAGTACGATCTTTGTCCCCATGTGCAGTTGCAAACCGTAGTCTGGCTTTTTTATGGCGGTTTTGGAGTAGTGGCTTCTTCCTTGCTGAGCGGCCTTTCAGGTTGTCAATATAGGACTAGTTTTACTGTGGATATAGATACCTTTGTACCTATTTCCTTCAGCATCTTCACAAGGTCATTTACTGTTGTTCTGGAATCGATTTGCACTTTTCGCACCAGAGTATGTTCATCTCTGGGAGACACAACACGTCTCATTCCTGAGCGGGTATGACGGCTACGTGGTCCCATGGTGTTTATACTTGAGTACTATTGTTTGTACAGATGAACGTGGTACCTTCAGGCATTTGGAAATTGCTCCCAATGATGAATCATGCTTGTTGAGGTCTACAATTCTTTTTCTGAGGTCTTGGCTGATTTATTTTGGTTTTTCCCATGATGTCAAGCAAAGAGGCACTGAGTTTGAAGGTAGGCCTTGAAATACATCCACAGATAATCCTCCAATTGACTCAAATTATGTCAATTAGCCTAACAGAAGCTTCTAAAGCCATGACATCATTTTCTGGAATTTTCCAAGCTATTTCAAGGCACAGTCAACTTAGTGTATGTAAACTTCTGACCCACTGGAATTGCGATGCAGTGAATTATAAGTGAAACAATCTGTCTGTAAACAATTGTTGGAAAAATTACTTGTGTCATGCACAAAGTAGATCTCCTAACCGACTTGCCAAAACCATAGTTTGTTAACAAGAAATCTGTGGAGTGGTTGAAAAACTAGTTTTAATGACTCCAACCTAGGTGTATGTAAACTTCCGACTTCAACTGTATGTATGTAAACAGTTACAAATAATATAGATGAGAATTCTCTCGGTAGGTAGTGTGGTCTACAGCTTATCATGAGACACTCTACCTCAGGTGAGCAATAGCTCGAGACTTCCTTAGATATCGTGCACCAGCTGTTGTTTACAAAATACATAGACCGCCGCCCCTCGTCTTACCAGACGCCGCTGTTCTATCCTGCTGTTACATCATATAACCAGCCAGCTGTACAGTGCCTTGCGAAAGTATTCGGCCCCCTTGAACTTTGCGACCTTTTGCCACATTTCAGGCTTCAAACATAAAGATATAAAACTGTATTTTTTTGTGAAGAATCAACAACAAGTGGGACACAATCATGAAGTGGAACGACATTTATTGGATATTTCAAACTTTTTTAACATATCAAAAACTGAAAAATTGGGCGTGCAAAATTATTCAGCCCCTTTACTTTCAGTGCAGCAAACTCTCTCTAGAAGTTCAGTGAGGATCTCTGAATGATCCAATGTTGACCTAAATGACTAATGATGATAAATACAATCCACCTGTGTGTAATCAAGTCTCAGTATAAATGCACCTGCACTGTGATAGTCTCAGAGGTCCGTTAAAAGCGCAGAGAGCATCATGAAGAACAAGGAACACACCAGGCAGGTCCGAGATACTGTTGTGAAGAAGTTTAAAGCCGGATTTGGATACAAAAATATTTCCCAAGCTTTAAACATCCCAAGGAGCATTGTGCAAGCGATAATATTGAAATGGAAGTATCAGACCACTGCAAATCTACCAAGACCTGGCCATCCCTCTAAACGTTCAGCTCATACAAGGAGAAGACTGATCAGAGATGCAGCCAAGAGGCCCATGATCACTCTGGATGAACTGCAGAGATCTACAGCTGAGGTGGGAGACTCTGTCCATAGGACAACAATCAAGTCGTATATTGCACAAATCTGGCCTTTATGGAAGAGTGGCAAGAAGAAAGCCATTTCTTAAAGATATCCATAAAAAGTGTCGTTTAAAGTTTGCCACAAGCCACCTGGGAGACACACCAAACATGTGGAAGAAGGTGCTCTGGTCAGATGAAACCAAAATTGAACTTTTTGGCAACAATGCAAAACGTTATGTTTGGCGTAAAAGCAACACAGCTGAACACACCATCCCCACTGTCAAACATGGTGGTGGCAGCATCATGGTTTGGGCCTGCTTTTCTTCAGCAGGGACAGGGAAGATGGTTAAAATTGATGGGAAGATGGATGGAGCCAAATACAGGACCATTCTGGAAGAAAACCTGATGGAGTCTGCAAAAGACCTGAGACTGGGACGGAGATTTGTCTTCCAACAAGACAATGATCCAAAACATAAAGCAAAATCTACAATGGAATGGTTCAAAAATAAACATATCCAGGTGTTAGAATGGCCAAGTCAAAGTCCAGACCTGAATCCAATCGAGAATCTGTGGAAAGAACTGAAAACTGCTGTTCACAAATGCTCTCCATCCAACCTCACTGAGCTCGAGCTGTTTTGCAAGGAGGAATGGGAAAAAATTTCAGTCTCTCGATGTGCAAAACTGATATAGACATACCCCAAGCGACTTACAGCTGTAATCGCAGCAAAAGGTGGCGCTACAAAGTATTAACTTAAGGGGGCTGAATAATTTTGCACGCCCAATTTTTCAGTTTTTGATTTGTTAAAAAAGTTTGAAATATCCAATAAATGTCGTTCCACTTCATGATTGTGTCCCACTTGTTGTTGATTCTTCACAAAAAAAATACAGTTTTATATCTTTATGTTTGAAGCCTGAAATGTGGCAACAGGTCGCAAAGTTCAAGGGGGCCAAATACTTTCGCAAGGCACTGTATGTTGATATTGTCGTCGTTCAGCCACGACTACGTGATGCATAAGATGTTACAGTTTTTAATGTCCCATTGGTAGTTTAATCTTCCCAATAACTTGTCCATTTTATTGTCCAATGATTGCATGTTTGCGAGCAGAATTGAGGGGAGTGGGTGTTTATTAGATCGCCTCCTACTCCTCAGCAGGCAGCCCGACCTCCGGCCTCTCTTTCTCCGCCTCCTCTTCACGCAGATCACTGAGGTCGGGGACTGTTCCACAGGGAGCCGTACATCCTCCACCTCGGGCTCGTCAGAGTTGTGAAAGAAGGAAAAGGATTCTGCTCGTCCGTGGTGAGTAATCGCAGTCCTGATGTCTAGAAGTTATTTTCAGTCAGAGACGGTAGCGGCAACATTATGTACAATTATTATTTTTTTTAAATATGTTACAAACAACGGAGATAAACAAACAAAAAAAACAATTGGTTGGGGGCACATACAATGTCTGGCTTCTGTTCCAGCGCCATTTGATCAATTATGTAAATAAGGTATTTATGTTTTTAATTTTGTATACATTCGCAAAAATGTCTAAAAACTTGTTTTTACTTCGTCATTATGGGGTATTGTGTGTAGATTACAGAAATTATTTTTTACATCCATTTTAGAATAAGGCTGTAACGTAACAAAAGGTGGAAAAAGTCAAGGGGTCTGAATTCTTTCCAAAGGCACTGTATGTGCATTTTGAAAAACAAAAAACTTTATAAATCATTATAAAAGTATGGAAAATAAGTATAAAATCGAAAACTAGCAACTATAATTGAAAGGTAGAAGTGTGATGACAATCTTTTAATAATGACACTTGATGTGTTGTATATAAAAAATGAGAGAAATACAAATCAGGTCCATAATGATTGGCACCCTTGATGTAGATGAGCATACATGGAATAAAATACAAATCTTAAAACAATAGGGGTCAAAATGATTGGCACCCCTGTTTTCAATACTCGAGCACCCTCCCCTTGAGAGGATAACATCACTGAGCCTTTAATAGACTATTCCTCCATACAGACAAATTATGGACTGCCCTCTTCATTTCAAACCACAGGTTTTCAAAGGGGTTCAAGTCCGGAGATAGATGGCCATTGTAAAATGTTGACTTTGTGGTCCATTAATAATTGTTTGTGGATTTTGATTAGTGCTTAGGGTTATTGTTTTGCTGGAAGATCCAATTGCGAACAAGTGTCGGCCTCCTGGCAGAGGCAACCAGGTTTTTGGCTAAAATGTCCTGATACTTGGTCAAGTCTATGATGCTGTTGACCTTAACAAGGGCCACAGGACCAGTGGAAGCAAAATAGCCCCATCACATCAAAGATCCACCACCATATTTTACAAATGGTATGACATACTTTTCTGCAGATGCTTTTGTTTTCCAATACCAAACCCACCACTGGTGTGCGTGGCCAAAGAGCGCTATTTTCATGTCATCTGACCAAAGCACCGGTTACCATTCAAGTCCCGATGCCGTATATCAAACTCCAGGTGGTGCTGTGGTCAGATTCTCCAATCACATAAAACGTTTTAGAAAAAAGGCTCAGTGTCGACGCAAGGGTAGGGTGCTGGAGTATTGAAAACAGGGGTGCCAATAAAAAAAAGATAGAAACCTAACTTTTTGAAATGTGTTTTATTACACAATCTCTTTCTCTGAGCAATTGAATTCGTATAAATTAATTAATTAATTAATTGGAGAATGCAATATGGCTCAGTATTTGTATTATTTTTTGTTCAACTTTGGGATGCCAATAATTATGGACCTGACTGTATTTGACAATATCAGAACTTTTCTAAATGCACATTTGTTTCCAAATGGAAAGTGGACTGTAGTTACTCCTATTGATGCTTGTTGCTGATCCTGTCCTTTGTTACTAACCTTTGTAGTGGATAAAAGGAAGTACGGTGCTCTAGATACCTGATCACTGAGTCACTCTGGGTTTTCCGCTTGGAAATTAATTGTTCTTCACGGTTCATTTGATTCTTGTCTAAACAATCCATCAGAATGATTTTTCAATCAAATGTTATCACAGTTCCCATTCATGATAAAAAGCTTATCCTTTTCTAAAACATGGTTGTTTATTTTTACATTGGTTTTGGTGTGACCAGAGAAACTGATGTTGTCATATCCAGGTTACGTTACAATACAGGTTTCAATCCACCTTGAGCCATAATCCCACAATCTTCATTGTAAAGGGGTTAAACACTGTTTCCGATGCTTGCTCAATGAACCATAAACAAATAATGAACATGCACCTGTGGAACGGTCGCCTAAGACAGCACTACAGGGAGACAGGACGGACAGCTGATCGTCCTCGCAGTGGATGACCATGTGTAACAACACCTGCACAGTTCCTCCCGACTGTATGTAATAAAACCTAAGATTACCTGGGGTACCAAGGTAATAAATAACATGTAAAAAACAAAATACTGCATAGTTTCCTAGGAACGTGAAGTGAGGCGGCCATCTCTGTCAGGGCCAAAAAATATATAAATTCCGCCGACATTCCTGCAGTGCCAATTGCAAGCTCAAGTTTCAAAACGTGAAACATCTGTGGCATTGTATTGTCATGACTTGACATTAATCTGAAGATTGTTATTTATCTAATCAACTAACTATGTTTAATTGTTACCTGATTAAATTAATCAGGTAACAATTAATTCAATAGGATCTGGGGCACCATGAGAGCAGTTCTTTAAGGAGTTACCATCTCCCGAATTAAACTCAAAAGCTCTTTACCTATCACTTCTATTAACAGTCAATTTATTAATCATAACCTCGTATCATATCATCATTCTGAACAGTAGTAACCTCCTTGCATCTGCAAAAACCCATGCCTTACTTATGATTCAGTACTACACAAATTGCTTTAATTATTTATTTACTAGCTAACTAAATGGTAACACAGGAGTAACATACACACTTAATACATTAAAAACAGGTCCCTAGTGGACTGACAACAATATGGCTGCTTGTTACAAAAGACATGGAGAGGATGAGAGGGACAGAGACATAGAGACAATGTTGGTACATTTAGAAACTACTCTCACTTATAGTACTCATACTTTGCACACGATCTGCCGCCTGCTTGGAGTAAGAAATCATGAATGTATTTACGTGCAATTCCTTGGTTCGCCGTGTATCTCTCGTAACCTGGCCTTTTCGCTGCAAGGCTCTGGTGTCCGAAATGGTTCCGACAAGTCTTCTACTGTTGTCCTTTTCTGTAGTTGTCCGGTATCCAGTGACTTGTCGTTTAGTCCCAAACAGAACTACAGAGTTTATTGTCCTTCCATTCGCTCTGGATGATACTTATTTGACAAGCTAGCCAGCCGTGTCGATGGTTCCCATTGGGGTGATGAGCGTAGCGTAATAAGATGGTTTGAGCGGAGTAGTAGAATGGTCCCACTTAAATTCGCTTTTCTAGATACTTTACCTTGGACAGCTAATCAAGCGTACCAGTGATTGGTTGTGAGGTTTATTGTCTCTACCTCGTGTTGAGATTCAGAGTTCAAACCAATTTAAATGTGAGCTGCAGCTCAACGTCTCTCTGGTGTGATATGTTCACTCTTAACCCATCATTTTATACAGTTTGTTAGAAAGGGGCGGTTGCGTCAGGCTGACACGCTCTCTGACTTGTCACTTGTACAAAGTTATGTGAAACTATTATCTCTCATAGTTTCTCAAAGCACATCCCTTTCTTTTTTAATCTTTCTTTTATTTTATTACTCATTTTTATCCCCAATTTCGTGGTATCCATTGGTAGTTACAGTCTTGTCCCATCGCTGCAACTCACGTACGGACTCGGGAGAGGCGAAGGTAGCACGCACGGCTCTCGACCTTCGCCTCTCCTGAAACACAACCCAGCCAAGCCGCACTGCTTCTTGACACAAAGCCCGCTTAACCCGGAAGCCAGCCGCACCAATAAGTCAGAGGAAACACAGTACACCTGGCGACCGTGTCAGCATGCATTGCATCTGACCCGCCACAGGAGTCCCTAGTGCTCGATGGGACAAGAACATCACTGCCGGCCAAACCCTCCCCTAACCCGGACAACTCTGGTGGAAGTCATTCGTTGCAAACCTGATCTGAAATATTTGGATCCTCACAGGACAGTCATGACAGTGCTATGTTCATGATGTTTAATCAGCGTCTTGATATGCCACACCTGTCAGGTGGATGGATTATCTTGGCAAGGAAGAAATGCTGACTAACAGGGATGTAAACAAATTTGTGCACAACGTTTGAGATAAATAAGCTTAATATTTCTGGGATCTTTTATTTCAGCTCATGAAATATGGGACCAACACTTTACATGTTGCATTTATATTTCTGTTCAGTGTAGTTTTGATATAGAATGGTCCATTAACAGAAGGGCGGGAACAGGGGCAAGAAAAAAAGACATGTCATCCATATGCACTCAAATAGCGAATGGAGGCCACTTTCCCGCTAGTACGTTTTTCACTCATGTCAGGTAAAGTTAGGCTACTCCGGTAATTTCACTGTGCAAAAGGTGCTATTCTGCCCAAACTCTTTATGCCATGGGCTCTCCAACCCGGTTCCTGCAGCTACCCCGTGCTTAATTTGCGAAATCAAGTGAAATCTGTTCGGGAACACGATAGTAACATGACAGCCCCTCTTTCTGTGCGCTGGAGAAAGGAATGAAGGAGAGAGGGGAGGAGATGAAAACGCACAGTGGGGAGATATTCTGTAGCAAAAGGCAATGTGACAGTCTATTAAATGTTAAAATATAAAATGCCCTATTATTACTAGGCTATTCAAAATCAAAAACAAATTCACTATAATTGTAGGCTAACTCGGAACTTGTTTAATTTAGGGTAGACCAATTATGTTCCAAAGATATGTTAAATCAGCATTTTTTTAAATGTTTAAAATGTTTTTCTGCCATGTGCAATATGAGGTATGCTACGCATTGTATAACTCACAATCCTTATTTTAATTTGGGGTTTTTAGGGGGGGGGGGGGGGGGGGGGGGGGGGGGGGGCGCTTTGGCTCATATATAGGCCAATGCATTTGCATAATCTCTAATATGCATATGGTTGTTTTGAATTAATCATCGCCTTAGAAACCACTGTCCACTTTGTTGTGTTATGTTTTTGAAACAACATCCATAAAGATCATACTGTTTTGATGAAAAGTGTTTGATTTTAGTTGCATTTGCATTGATGTCAGTGGTTAGCTGGACAATAGAGCCCAGGGTACCAGGCCATTAGCGACCTGATGATCATTAGCGTGTTGGGTACCCTACTAACGCATGTCCAGAGTGCATAAAAGGAGATTAGCGTGACTCTACAGTCACCATTTCTTTATGGGGTCATGACTCATGACTGCCGGTGTGTAGGTAATATGGTCACCACAACAGCCTTAATCACAGGACATAATCACAGGATTCAGTTATGGTTTAACAATGAATTGCCTTATTCCTTATCACGCAAGACGACTTCCGGATAAAAAATATATCAAAATAGTGGCATGTATTGCAATGAAAGTAATGTGCCAGTTCTATTTGAAATCTTTATTCAAAATCAAGAATGTCAGATATCTTAATGGGCTATTGTGTCCCTGCGTGTTCACCTATGTTGTTGTTTTAGTCCACAGGGGGATGAGAGCTTCCCCTGCCCAAAGACTTCCTGATGGAGTCCCTGCTCGTCGCAATCTCCTGCTTCCTCATGTGTTGTCATCGCCCTCATGTACTCATATGAGGTAAGCTGCCAAAATTTCTCCTTCACCCAAATCCAGATAGCTGATGTTCTGAAAGAGCTGCAAAATCTGGACCCCTACAAATCAGCCGGGCTAGACAATCTGGACCCTCTCTTTCTAAATTTATCTGCCGAAATTGTTGCAACCCCTATTACTAGTCTGTTCAACTTCTCTTTCGTATCGTCTGAGATTCCCAAAGATTGGAAAGCTGCCGCGGTCATCCCCCTCTTCAAAGGGGGTGACACTCTAGACCCAAACTGCTACAGACCTATATCTATCCTACCCTGTCTTTCTAAGGTCTTTGAAAGTCAAGTTAACAAACAGATTACCGACCATTTCGAATCCCACCGTACCTTCTCCGCTATGCAATCTGGTTTCAGACCTGTCATGGGTGCACCTCAGCCACGCTCAAGGTCCTAAACGACATCAGAACCGCCATCGATAAGAGGCAGTGTGCAGCCGTACTCATCGACCTGGCCAAGGCTTTCGACTCTGTCAATCACCACATTCTTATTGGCAGACTCGACAGCCATGATTTCTCAAATGATTGCGTCGCCTGGTTTACCAACTACTTCTCTGACAGAGTTCAGTGTGTCAAATCGGAGGGCCTGTTGTCCAGACCTCTGGCAGTCTCTATGGGGGTGCCACAGGTTTCAATCCTCGGGCCGACTCTTTTCTCTGTATACATCAATGATGTTGCTCTTGCTGCTGGTGATTCTCTGATACACCTCTACGCAGACGACACCATTCTGTATACCTCTGGCCCCTCTTTGGACACTGTGTTAACTAACCTCCAGACGAGCTTCAATGCTCCGGGCCTCCCGTGTGGCGCAGTGGACTAGGGCACTGCATCGCAGCGCTAGCTGTGCCACCAGAGACTCTGGGTTCGCGCCCAGGCTCTGTCGCAGCCAGCCGCGACCGGGAGGTCCGTGGGGCGACACACAATTGGCCTAGCGTTGTCCATGTTAGGGAGGGTTTGGCCGGTAGGGATATCCTTGTCTCATCGCGCACCAGCGACTCCTGTGGCGGTCTGGGTGCAGTGCGCGCTAACCAAGGTAGCCAGGTGCACGGTGCGGCTGGCTTCCTGGTTGGAGGCGAGCTGTTTTTGGAAGCAGTGCGGCTTGGTTGGGTTGTGTTTCGACCTTCGTCTCTCCCGAGCCCGTACGGGAGTTGTAGCGATGAGACAAAATAGTAATTACTAACAATTGGATACCACGAAATTGGGGAGAAAAGGGGGTAAAATAAATTTTAAAAAGGGGAGTGCTCCTAATCTCAGCTTGTTACCTGTATAAAAGACACCTGTCCAAAGAAGAAATCAATCAATCAGATTCCAAACTCTCCACCATGGCCAAGACCAAAGAGCTCTCCAAGGATGTCAGGGACAAGATTGTACACCTACACAAGGCTGGAATGGGCTACAAGACCATCGCCAAACAGCTTGGTGAGAAGGTGATAACAGTTGGTGCGATTATTCGCAAATGGAAGAAACACAAAAGAACTGTCAATCTCCCTCTGAGATCTCACCTCGTGGAGTTGCAATGATCATGAGAATGGTGAGGAATCAGCCCAGAACTACACAGGAGGATCTCGTCAATAATCTCAAGGCAGCTGGGACCATAGTCACCAAGAAAACAATTGGTAACACACTACGCAGTGAAGGACTGAAATCCTGCAGTGCCCGCAAGGTCCCCCTGCTCAAGAAAGCACATATACATGCCCGTCTGAAGTTTGCCAATGAATGATTCAGAGGACAACTGGGTGAAAGTGTTGTGGTCAGATGAGACCAAAATGGAGCTCTTTGGCATCAACTCAACTCGCCGTGTTTGGAGGAGGAGGAATGCTGCCTATGACCCTAAGAAAACCATCCCCACCGTCAAACATGGAGATGGAAACATGCTTTGGGAGTTTTCTGCTAAGGGGACAGGACAACTTCACAGCATCAAAGGGACGATGGACCGTCAAATCTTGGGTGAGAACCTCCTTCCCTCAGCCAGGGAATTGAAAATGGGTCATGGATGGGTATTCCAGCATGAAAATGACCCAAAACACTCGGCCAAAGCAACACAGGAGTGGCTCAAGAAGAAGCACATTAAGGTCCTGGAGTGGCCTAGCCAGTCTCCAGACCTTAATCCCATAGAAAATCTGTGGAGGGAGCTGAAGGTTCGAGTTGCCAAACGTCAGCCTCGAAACCTTAATGATTTGGAGAAGATCTGCAAAGAGGAGTGGGAAGAAATCCCTCCTGAGATGTGTGCAAACCTGGTGGCCAACTACAAGAAACGTCTGACCTCTGTGATTGCCAACAAGGGTTTTGCCACAAAGTACTAAGTCATGTTTTGCAGAGAGGTCAAATACTTATTTCCCTCATTAAAATGCAAATCAATTTATAACATTTTTGACATACGTTTTTCTAGATTTTTTTGTTGTTATTCTGTCTCTTACTGTTCAAATAAACCTACCATTAAAATTATAGACTGATAATTTCGTTGTCAGTAGGCAAACATACAAAATCAGCAGGGGATGAAATACTTTTTTCCCTCACTGTACCTACCTCATCCCCATACTGTATTTATTTATTTATCTTGCTCCTTTGCACTCCAGTATCTCTACTTTCACATTAATCTTCTGCACATCTACCATTCCAGTAATTAGTTGCTATATTGTAATTACTTCACCACCATGGCCTATTTATTGCCTTAACTCCCTTATCTTACCTTATTTGCACTCACTGTATATAGACTTTTTTGTTTTATTTTGTTCTACTGTATTATTGACTGTATGTTTTGTTTATTCCATGTGTAACTCTGTGTTGTTGTATGTGTCGAATTGCTTTGCTTTATCTTGGCCAGGTCACAGTTGCAAAAGAGAAGGTTAAATAAAGGTGAAATAAAAAATTAAATAAAAAAAATATCACTCACAACCAAACATGGTGAACAGAGGGTTAAATACTAAACAGGTAATTGGGTGAGTGAAACCAGGTGTGTAAGACATAGACAAAAACAAATGGAAAAGTGGATCGGCGGTGGCTAGAAGGCCGGTGACGTCGACCGCCGAACGCCACCCGAACAAGGAGAGGGACCGACTTCGTCAGAAGTTGTGACAGCTTCACATGAATACAGTGGGGCAAAAAAGTATTTAGTCAGCCACCAATTGTGCAAGTTCTCCTACTTAAAAAGATGAGAGAGGCCTGTAATTTTCATCATAGGTACACTTCAACTATGATAGACAAAATTAGAAAAATAAATCCAGAAAATCACATTGTAGGATTTTTTTAATGAATTTATTTGCAAATTATGGAGGAAAATAAGTATTTGGTCAATAACAAAAGTTTATCTCAATACTTTGTTATATACCCTTTGTTGGCAATGACAGAGGTCAAACGTTTTCTGTAAGTCTTCAAATGTTTTGGGGCTGTTGCTGGGCAACACGGACTTTCAACTCCCTCCAAAGAATTTCTATGGGGTTGAGATCTGGAGACTGGCTAGGCCACTCCAGGACCTTGAAATGCTTCTTACGAAGCCACTCCTTCGTTGCCCGGGCGGTGTGTTTGGGATCATTGTCATGCTGAAAGACCCAGCCACGTTTCATCTTCAATGCCCTTGCTGATGGAAGGAGGTTTTCACTCAAAATCTCACGATACATGGCCCCATTCATTCTTTCATTTACACGGATCAGTCGTCCTGGTCCCTTTGCAGAAAAACAGCCCCAAAGCATGATGTTTCCACCCCCATGCTTCACAGTAGGTATGGTGTTCTTTGAATGCAACTCAGCATTCTTTGTCCTCCAAACACGACTAGTTGAGTTTTTACCAAAAAGTTATATTTTGGTTTCATCTGACCATATGACATTCTCCCAATCTTCTTCTGGATCATCCAAATGCTCTCTAGCAAACTTCAGACGGGCCTGGACATGTACTGGCTTAAGCAGGGGGACACGTCTGGCACTGCAGGATTTGAGTCCCTGGTGGCGTAGTGTGGTACAGATGGTAGGCTTTGTTACTTTGGTCCCAGCTCTCTGCAGGTCATTCACTAGGTCCCCTCGTGTGGTTCTGGGCTTTTTGCTCACCGTTCTTGTGATAATTTTGACCCCACGGGGTGAGATCTTGCGTGGAGCCCCAGATCGAGGGAGATTATCAGTGGTCTTGTATGTCTTCCATTTCCTAATAATTGCTCCCACAGTTGATTTCTTCAAACCAAGCTGCTTACCTATTGCAGATTCAGTCTTCCCAGCCTGGTGCAAGTCTACAATTTTGATTCTGGTGTCCTTTGACAGCTCTTTGGTCTTGGCCATAGTGGAGTTTGGAGTGTGACTGTTTGAGGTTGTGGACAGGTGTCTTTTATACTGATAACAAGTTCAAACAGGTGCCATTAATACAGGTAACGAGTGGAGGACAGAGGAGCCTCTTAAAGAAGGTTTGGGTCTGTGAGAGCCAGAAATCTTGCTTGTTTGTAGGTGGCCAAATACTTATTTTCCACCATAATTTGCAAATAAATTCATAAAAAAATCATACAATGTGATTTTCTGCTCTTACCCTTCATTTTCATTGTCAATAGATTTACCTTTTTTTTTTTTTTACAATAAATCTATCAATGTCGACTAGCCTGTAAAATTAGCTAGCAGCAAACTGATATTTGTCAGTCGCTTTAGCTGAGCAGTTGCATTCTATTTCGACCTTTCTGTTAAACAGCTGCGCTATACTGCCATCTATCTGCCATCCAGGGAACAATCAATATTTTCAGTGAAGTGATTCAGACATGCATTGAATTGAAATTTTATCATTATGTATTATGAATGGAAAATAGGAAAATCACCGTGAGCCGCAAATTAAGGGCTCGCAGGCTGCACAATGAGTGCCACTGTGTTACAGCCTGAATTCAAAATGGATTAAATAGATTTTTTTCTCACCCATTTACACACAATGTCCCTAAATGCCAAAGTGAAAACATGTATTTATTTTTTGCAAATGTACTGAAAATGATTATACAGAAGTATCTCATTGACATAAGTATTGATAACCCTGAGTCAATACATGTTCGAATCTGTGAGTCTTTCTGGGTAAGTAAATAAGAGCTTTGTGCACCTGGGTTGTACAATCCTTGCACATTCAAAATTCTTCAAGCTCAAGTTGGTTGTTGATCATTGCTAGACAGCCATTTTTACGTCTTGCCATAGTCAAGCCGATTTAAATCAAAACTGTAACTAGGCCACACCGGAACAATCAATGTCGTCTTGGTAAGCAGCTCCAGTGTATATTTGGCCTCGTGTTTTAGGTTATTGTCCTGCTGAAAGGTGAATTTATCTCCCAGTGTCTGTTGGAAAGCAGACAACCAGGTTTTCCTTTAAGATTTTGCCTGTGCTTAGCTCTATTCCATTTTTTTTTTTTTTTTTTTACTCCCTAGTCCTTGCCGTTGACAAGCATACCCATAACATGATTCACCCACCACCATGTTTGAAAATACGAAGAGTGGAACTGAATAATATGTTGTCGGATTTGTGAAAACATAACACTGTATTCAGGACATACATTTTCGGCAGTATTACTTTAGTGCCTCGTTGCAAACAGGATGCATGTTTTGGAATATTTTTTTGTTCTGTACGTTTCCTTCTTTTCACTCTGTCATTTAGGTTAATATTGTGGAGTGATCTAGAAGAAAAAGAAACGCACACCTATTAAGACGAGGTGCTGGCTAGCGGAGTAGAAACTTGAAAATAAAAGAGAGCCGCACACTCTAGGAGCTCAGATGCAAAAATGTAGTACCAACGTTTCGACAGCCAAGCTGTCTTCATCAGGGTCTAATCACAAACACTGCGGGATGACTCGTTTATATAGTGTCAAAAGACACAGGTGTCTGTAATCATGGCCAGGAGTGGCCTAATATCATTGGTTAATAATTAAAATGTCATACAAAGAACAGCATACAAACAAATGGATAGCATACGATCATAGATTAATTTGACTATACAAGTTTACACACAATTACAATGGCAAAGTCACAATAATCACAAGAATGGCTTCAGATCAAAGTCTACGTTGAGACCGAAGGGCGCAAGGGTCTTTAAATTAAAGATCCAGGCAGCCTCTCGTTTTAACAATAAATATTGTGGAGTAACTACAATGTTGTGACCATCAGTTTTTTCCTATGATAGGTATTAAACTTGAACTGTTTTAAAGTTGGGTGAAATCCCTGAGCGGTTTCCATCCTCTCCGGCAACTGGGTTAGGTAGAACGCCTGTATCTTCGTAGTGACTGGGTGTAATTAATAACTTCACCAGGCTCAAAGGGATATTCAATGTCTGCTTTTTTATGTTTACACATCTACCAATAGGTGCCATTCTTTGCAAGGCCCAGGAAACCCTCCCTGGTTTTTGTGGTTGAATCTGTTTGAATATCACTGCTCGACTGAGGGACATAATACAGATAATTGTATGTGTGGGGTACAGAGATGAGTTTATGACTATGTTAAACACTTATTTCACACAGAGTGAGTCCATGCAACGTATTATGTGGCTTATTAAGCAAATGTTAACTCCTTAACTTATTTAGGCTTGCCATAACAAACGGGTTTATTACTCATTGACAATTAATAAAAAATGAAAAGCTGAAAACATTTCTGAAAACTTACATTATGGGCTATTGTTTGTAGGCCAGTGAAAGAAAAACTCAATTTAATCCCTTAACAAAATGTGGAAAACAAAAAATACATATTGTATATCCACCGATTTGCTGGACAAATGACCTATAGTACTTATTTGAAATATGGGTTTAAGCTATATTTCTTGAATTGTTTATTTGAAATTAAATCATTACATTAATGCCAAACATGCCAGATTAAAATACATTATACGCATGAACATGTTGATGCAGTAGTCATAGAAAATATTGTAAAAAGGAGAGCGTGTTGTAATTACCAGTACGAGTTCTAGAATGGACAAAGTTTGAAAAAAATTTATTTAATGATTACTTCCAATCCGACAGACTACTACACCAGAATATTAGATTAAGAACCTGAACTGACAAACCACACAAACGAGATTGTGTCCAAAGCATATTTTTTATTACATCCTACGCATTCACCCAGCATGGCTTGGGAACAGACAATAAATACATTGACAGTAAAAGGCAGAAAAGGGTCAAAACAAGATATGGCAAAACAGTCACAGCATCACAAACCATGACAGAGTGCATGCATACTTAAGTTTGCTTTGGTACTAAAAGGTCTATGAGAAATAAATATACAGGCATTAAAATTCTGATTACAAGAAAGACAGAGGCTTTGCATTGAGCAGAGTAGTCTGACTAACTCCTGCCAGTAGCACATGTAGCAGCCTAGGTCCTGTCTTGAAGACACTGAGACTATCACAGAAAAGACATCGGAACAAACAATTCAACTAAAAACATACAAAGACAACTGAAGGAATAATGACATGTTAAAGAAACGGAACAGCAAAAAGAACAAACTAAAAAAAAGGGACACAAATGGGAATATAACTCACCACAGATACTTAAATAATAAGTTACAGTTTTGCATGCCAAAATGTATGTTCTGTGTAAGATCTGGCTTGTCCTCTTCAAAATAAGTGTCCTAAGCGAACAGGCAAACTGGAGTGTGGACATTGCAGTGTGTCCAATACATTCTATGAGTTATAGCAGATGGACACAGCCTCTCTCCCATTATTTTAAGGCAGTTAGTAAAAGACTAGGAGTGCTTCAATTTCTGGTTAGTCACTAAGCAGGGCATATGGCCATGAAATGTTTCAGTGCCAGGTAGAGGTGTCCAGGAAAATGACAATATAGGAATGTGGACTAACGAGAGGTGCACAGGGTGTATGGAATGTTCCACATAAAAATAATGGATTTGTGAAAGATGTCTAAAACAGGTGCAAGTGTGTGGGCAGGCTGTATGAAGCTTTTTCCACAGCTGTGAAAGGTCACCAAAGGTCATCAAAGCCTGAATAATACAGGGCATTTCAGTAAGTAAATATCTTACATTTCAGAATTTTCGGCCGAGTTGTCATGGTAACTATTCCTCCATATTCAATGTTGTGCATTTGCCTTCATATTCACCAATGATGTAATGCGGTCCGTGTGCGTACAGCATGTGGGTGTGTTTGGTTGAATTTGTCAACGTCAGCATGTTTGAAGGCATGTGAGTGCAATGTTGCAAGCGTGCATCTTTCAATTTATTTCTTTAGCTGAGCAGCTCCAGGTATGTGACAGGCACCTTCCCTTTCTGGTTCCCTCTCTCTCCCACCAGCCAGTCTGAGTCCATGCCTGGCACTGTGTAAACTGTGATTAGCTGGGAAGACAAAATAATGACATGCACAGAGTGTACAAAATATTAAAAACACCTTCCTAATGTTGAGTTGCGCACCACCCCATGACCATCCTTTCAATGCACTTCATGGCTACAGACGTGAGTGCTACGGGTTGGTAGTCATTTAGGCAGATTACTGTGGTGTTCTTGGGCACAGGGAATATGGTGGTATGCTTGAAATATGTAGGTATTAGACTTGGTCAAGGATGGGTTGAAAATGTCATTGAATGGATGCCATTCAATCTAAGTCCTGTATTGACACTTGTTTGATGGTTTGTCGGAGTGCATAGCGGGATAGAGTCCTGCTCCTTGAAAGCGGCAGCTCTACCCTTTAGCTCAGTGCGGATGTTGCCTGTAATACCCCAACCAGAAGCAATGTATGTATGTACTAGAGGACGACCAATTAATCGGAATGGCCGATTAATTAGGGCCGATTTAAAGTTTTCATTACAATCGGAAATCGGTATTTTTGGGTGCCGATTTAAATATATTTTTTTACACCTTTATTTAATCTTTATTTAACTAGGCAAGTCAGTTAAGAACACATTCTTATTTTCAATGACGGCCTAGGAAGGAGGCAGAACAACAGATTTTTACCTTGTCAGCTCGGGGGATCCAATCTTGCAACCTTACAGTTAACTAGTCCAACGCACTAACCACCTGCCTCACGAGGAGCCTACCTGTTACGCGAATGCAGTAAGCCAAGGTAAGTTGCTAGCTAGCATTAAACTTATCTTGTAAAAAACAATCAATCAACGACTGACGTTGCTCCAATCTGTACTTAACCATAAACATCAATGCCTTTCTTAAAATCGATACACAAGTATATATTTTTAAACCTGCATGGTTAGCAGGCAATATTAACCAGGTGAAATTGTGTCACTTCTCTTGCGTTCATTGCATGCAGAGTCCGGGTATATGCAACAGTTTGGGCCGCCTGGCTCTTTGCGAACTAATTTGCCAGAATTTTACGTAATTATGACATAACATTGCACAATCTTCAATGTAAGAGGAATATTTAGACTCATGGATGCCACCCGTTAGATAAAAATACAGAACGGAATAAACATTTGGTTTGAGGTGATAGTTTCCGGATTTGACCTAAGGCTCGTATTTCTTTGTGTTTATTATAGTTAAGTCTATGATTTGATATTTGATAGAGCAGTCTGACTGAGGGGTAGTAGGCAGCAGCAGGCTCGTAATAGTCAAAGGTATCTGGTTTAGAGAGAAATAGTCGACGCGTTATAATTCCTGTAATAACTTTCGACTGAACTTGAAAGGGGTTCCTTCGTTATTTTACCGTTCATGTCTTCCATAGAGAATGTCTTGATCTACTTCAAATAAGGTCTGTGTTTCGTACAGGCTTAAACCACCTCTGTTCATGTCTTCCATAGAGAATGTCTTGATCTACTTTAAATAAGGTCTGTTTCGTACAGGCTTAAACCACCTCTGTTCATGTCTTCCATAGAGAATGTCTACTTGTCTACTTCAAATAAGGTCTGTGTTTCGTGCAGGTTAGGGTGCAGGCTTAAACCGCCTCTGCGTTTTGGTACCCGTGTAAATCTCACTAGGATAAGGTAACGTTTGTCAAAATATTTTCATAAATACACTCTACAAAAAAAATGATCTTCGCTTATATTTAGCCAATATTGATCAGTTACCTTGTCCTATGGATATCTACACAGTTATAAAATTGGCACAGTGGTGTAAGCCTACACGAAACAGACCTTATTTTAAGTGAATCTAAAAATATCCTATGGAATAAATGAAGGAACCGCTTTTCAGATTTTGCTAGAAGGTGTCATGGGAATTATGACTCGCACTTTGGTTGTCAATTCTTACCATGTCCATTATTAAAATAGGATTTCCTGCATATAGAAATGACAGTTTTTGTTTTCAACATTCATCACAGGTAACTTAAACTCTATTTTTATTCAAACAGTTGAGAGTATTTGTCTCCTAAGCAGACACTTCAGAGCTGTGTGTGTGTTTGGCAGAGAAAAGCAGAGCACCAGTGTGGGACTATTGCATGGAATTGGCACCAGGGAAAGCAAGGTGTCTTATTTGTGATAAAGATGTAAGCATGGGGTCAGCAACAGCTAAATCAAAAAATACCACCAACCTGTGGAATCACCTTAAGAACACCCATCCAAAAGCCCATAATATGTATTATATTAAGTTAAAATAAAAGTGTTCATTCAGTATTGTTGCAATTGTCATTATTACAAAAAATGTGTATATACAGTGGGGCAAAAAAGTATTTAGTCAGCCACCAATTGTGCAAGTTCTCCCACTTAAGATAAGTACTTATTTTCCACCCTAATTTGCAAATAAATTCATTAAAAATCCTACAAATGTGATTTTCTGGATTTTTTTTCCCTTCATTTTGTCTGTCATAGTTGAAGTGTACCTATGATGAAAATTACAGGCCTCATCTTTTTAAGTGGGAGAACTTGCACAATTGGTGGCTAACTAAATACTTTTTTGCCCCACTGTATATATAAATCGTTCGATTAATCGGTATCAGCTTTTTTTGTCCTCCAATAATCGGTATCGGCGTTGAAAAATCGTAGTCGGTCGACCTCTAGTACGTATGGGCACTGTGGGGACGACGTCATCAATGCACTTATTGATGAAGCCAGTGACTGATGTGGTGTACTCCTCACGCCATCGGATGTTCAGGGATTCATATTTCAGTCTGTGCTAGCAAAACAGTCCTGTAGCTTAGCATCTGCGTCATCTGACCACTTCCATATTGAGCGAGCCAATGGTACTTCCTGCTTTAGTTTTTTCTTGTAAACAGGAATCAGGAGGATATAATTAGTCAGATTTGCCAAATGGAGGGTGAGGGAGAGCTTTGTATGCGTCTTTGTGGAGTAAAGGTGGTCTAGAGGTTTTTTTTCTCTAGTTGAACATGTGACATGCTTGTAGAAATGAGTTAAAACAGATTTAAGTTTTCCTGCATTAAAGTCCGCAGCCACTAGGAGCATCGCCTCTGGATGAGCATTTTCTTGTTTGCTTATGGCCTTATTCAGCTTGTTGAGTGGGGGCAGTGCCAGTAAATAGACAGATACGAAAAATATAGATGAAAACTGTCTTGGTAAATAGTGTGGTCTACAGCTTATCATGACGTTGTCTACCTCAGGCGAGCAAAATCTTGAGACTTCTTAAACATCAGATATCACGCTGTTATTGACAAAGACTTATTGACAAACCGTTCCGTCTTGCCGATGCATGGAAAACCCAGTAAACTGTATATTATCCATGTCGTCGTTCAGCCACGATTCGGTGAAACATAAGATATTAGCATTTTTAATGTCCCGGTAGGATAGTCTCGAACGGAGCTCATCCAGTTTATTCTCCAATGATTGCACGTTGGTCAATGGGACGGATGGTAGAGACGGGTTACCCACTTGCCGACGAATTCTCACAAGGCACCCGGAACTGCGTCCCCTGTATCGGCATCTCCTCTTCATGCGAATTACGGGGATTTTGCGTTCGACTCATTAACCTTGTGACTAGGGGGCAGTATTTTCATTTTTGGAAAAATAACATTCCCGTAGTAAACGGGATATTTTGTCAGGACAAGATGCTAGAATATGCATATAATTGACAGCTTAGGATAGAAAACACTCTAAAGTTTCCAAAACTGTAAAAATATTATCTGAGTATAAGAGAACTGATGTTGCAGGCGAAAGCCTGAGAAAAATCCAAACAGGAAGGGACTCTTATTTAGAAGGCTCTGCGTTGCTATGCGTCCCTATTGAGCAGTGAATGGGCTATCAACCAGATTACTTTTTCTATGGCTTCCCTAATGTGTCTAGTGTCACAATACATAGTTTAAGGCTTTTATTTTGAAAAATGAGCCTGAACGTCAACATTGCGTCAGTGGTCAGCTGAAGTCTCTCAGTGTTTGGTGCGTAAAGGACAAATGCGGCCATTGTTTCTCTCTGTCCTACTAAGAAGCCACCAGTCCCGGTTGATATATTATCAATATATTATATTATCAACCGGTTGATATATTATCTAAACAACATTTGCCATGTTTCTGTCGATATTATGGAGCTAATTTGGAATATTCTTCGCTGTTTTCATGACTGCAATTTCCGGGCGATTTCTCAGCCAAATGTGAAGAACAAACGGAGCTATTTCGCCTACAAAAATAATATTTTTTGAAAAAAGGAACATTTGCTATATAACTGGGAGTCTCGTGAGTGAAAACATCCGAAGCTCATCAAAGGTAAACAATTTAATTTGATTGCTTTTCTGATTTCCGTGACCAAGTTGTCCAGCTAGCAGCAGGTAAAATGCTATGCTAGGCTATCGATAAACTTACACAAAATCTGAGATGACAGTGTGATTAACAAAAGGCTAAGCTGTGTCTCAATATATTTCATTTGTGATTTTCATGAATAGGAATATTTTCTAGGAATATTTATGTCCGTTGCGTTATGCTAATTAGTGTCAGATGATGACAACGGTCCCGTTCACGGGATGGGGTGTCACTAGAGGTTAAAGAAAAAATCTTCGTCCAGTTCGAGGTGAGTAATTGCTGTTCTGATATCCAAAAGCTATTTTCAGTCATAAGAGACAGTGGCAGAAACATTATGTACAGAATAAGTTAAACACAAAAAAACACAAAATAGCACCATCTTGTATATTCCATCTAGTCCTAGCTGTTTCAAGACTGTAGACCTTTTCCTGCCCACCATACCACATATTATAGCACTGCACAGATACACCTGATTCAACTAATGACGGGTGTGCAGGTAGAATTCTGTGTGTGTGTTTGTGTGCTCACCTCGTCAGCCAGTAGGGATAGCTCACTGGTGTCGGCAGCGTCATAGTCGTACAGGACCTTGGCCTTGCGTGTGCCTGTGGCAGGGGCCTGCACCTCCTCGATCTTCAGCGTGTCTGTCTCCACAGCGCTGGCAGGGTCCAGGGGAGAGGAGCCACCGGAGGCCATGGAGTGGCCTGGGTTACCAGCAAACGCATTGGGAAACCTGCAGAGGTTTAGGGAATGAAGACATTCATAAGGTACACAGCACATTCCCTGGGGAATAATCAGACTTTACTAACGGTTAACAAAAATATGTTGAGTAATGGTGAGTTCAACTGTAATTGTCATCAAATGTTACTTACACATCGCCATTGGAACTGAGAGCATAAGAGATAATAGTGGAGATGGTCATTGATAAACAGCTTACATCCATTTCAATAGCAAACACTACAGCAAATAAAAGCCAGATCTAGACAGCCCAGCTAAGTATGCTAGTATGTCCAATATAAAGTTGTGCATCTACCCAGAGCCAGTCCTCACCTGTCCAGCTCTTTCTGCAGGTCCTGCATGTGCAGGTGACACTGCTTGTAATAGGCTGTCTGTGCCTCCACAAACTCATGCAGGCAGCGCAGGTGGTTCACCTACAGACAACATACCCAAAACACATATAACACAGTTGTTACTTGGTCCCCCTCAACATACCATGTCCCCACCATATTAAAACAGTTTATACCATGGCATTGTTGAATAATCGTTTCTCATTGGCTTGAAGTGCATTCTGGTGCATGCATTATTTCCCTATAATGCACGGTATATCAGTACAGTAGAATTCAATAGCTATAGTTCAGTCTTACATGTTCTATGTTTGAACTGCTTTTGAAGGCAAAAGTCTAATTGAAAACATTATTGACACGGTTGAATTCGATTTTCAATATGTTATTAATTCATAATAACAAGATAGGACTGATTGTGTGGTTAGCAAAAACCAGTAAGTATGTTTGGTTGCCAAGGCAACTACTGTGGCTATCTAGTAACCTTGCTACCTACTTTAGTGGATGTTGAACACATTTCTACCTGCAATTTTCAAAAAATGTTGCTGCAAATGTGTTAAATGATGGTATAAAGGGATAATCAACTCAGGGCTCTATGCATTTTCTGGAAAATAATGAAACTCTGGAAGGTTAGTCCACACCGCACTAACACACCTTCCACATCGTTCATTATTTTCCATAGAGCCCCTTATTGATTATCCCTAACTTATTACCTGGTAAACAGTGCATATGCTTTAGAGAGTGGCCATGTGTAGTGGTCATGTTGGTCCACTCTACAAGTTTGACCTCATGACTCACGTGTGTACTGCTGATGCCCTCCAACAGGAGCCGTGTGACCTCTGCCTGTCTGTCAAACTCTGTCTGTGCCAGTCGAAGCTCATGTTCTGCCTACAGAACAACCAAAACAAACAGAGAGCGGTATCATGTAATACTACAGCCCCCATTTTCCATTATCAGCTGTTTTGTTCTTGTGAACTCTGAAGGTGATAACTTGTGAAAAGAGAGACACTTTACCTAGAAACAAAGCTAAAGATATTACTTATTTATACAGTACAGGAGGAGGATGGTGTCCAAACATGTCATACTCACTTTGTCCACCTCCTCGCTCCAGAGCTGAAAAGCGGCAGGGCAACAAGAGAGGGGGAGTGAGAGACACATTCTGATGACATCACAGGGGAGACACACGCATTCTTAGATTGGATTGAGACTGATGACAGTAAAGAAATAGATTTTCAACCCAGGGGTGCATTCAAAAGAAAGCATATTCCAAATGTTTTGGTCCTGCATTCAGAGTTCATTTTATTTGGATCAATTGAAGTATAACACCTTTCAAGAGCTTTCTTTGCCCTACTTTTGGTCATTGTGCCTGGGAAATTAGACTGTTGTCTGTGATAAGTCAAATACCACATAGATAATGGATTACTATATTACTATGCCGGAAACAATCTGGTGATATGAAGAAATACCATAGAATTTGTAAAGTGACAGTAGGCTACATGTACAGTGTTAGTGTAGAGTGGACTGGCTGTTTAAGCTCCTTACCGCAGATGCACTGGCAGAGAGGACATAATTTCTGGGCCTGGTTTCCTGAAAATCAGGCACAGCCTACAGACACGGCAGAGTAGTTTACACATACAGTATGGTGTGCACCAAACAACAAACACAAAAGGACAAACAAAACAACAAAACCAAAAGTATGAGAGTCATGTGACGCACACATAGAAAAAACGAAACCCTTTGTTATTATCTTGATGATATAATGAGACATCTGCAGTCTTTGGCCAATCAAAGACTGCAGAGCTCTACGCTGACCTTTTTTACAAGGAGCACATGTGCGCGCCTAAGTTGAAAAATGTGCATACAAAGAAATGTAGGAGCACAATGAAAAATATTTCAGATATTAAAGCTACAATCCTTACTTTTTCTAGGCACGCTGGTGTTCCAATATAAACATTCCAGGTCCCAAAGCAAAATATTTAGGCACATGTGAGTTAAATGGTCCCACTGTAGAGCCCTGGAATGGTACAAATATCTTTCTTCACCCTCATATCAGTGAACGCTGCTGAGGAGAGGACTGTTCATAATAATGGCTGGACCGGAGCGAATGAAATCAAACACATGGTTTCCACTTATTCTGCTCCAGCCATTACCACAAGCTCATCCTCCCCAATTAAGTTGCCATCAACCTCCTGTGCTGCACATCTACTGCCTGGAGTCCCAAGGCGTGTTAGACTAGAAGGACACGACCATGCAGCATGTGTAAATAAACACAGCAGCATGAGAGATGTGTACACAACCTGTCATTGTCATAGCCCTTAAAGACAGCCATCCTTCAACCATCATCTCATTCTATCCCCAAACAAACCAGGTGCTGGATTTAAAACAAATATGTGTGCAGTAGCCTATAGAATGTGTAGCCTACAGTATACCTGGAGAATAGTTCCGGTCGTCTGGTCACTGAGGTTAATCTATCATATATGGAGCATGGAAGAAGAAACTGTGAATGTTATGTCTGGGACTGGGTGATAAGTTGGTTTGATCTTTTATGTGCAGTTTCTGTAAAATGTTGAGGTCTGTGGAAAATAATTTCCTTTTCAGAGGGCAATACATCTATCTAATCGAATACAGTAAATTACTCTAAATTGACTTCTTAATCATTACATTGGGCTGGCCAAATCCTAATGTAATTAAAGTTCGTCTAAAATACAAATATTTTGCAGGAAATAAATAAGTACGCTAAACAAACATATTTTGAAAAATGTGCATGCCTTCATGTGGCAATCACCATGCATACAGGTTTCAAAGGTCTGATTTGAAATGAGTCTACAATCAAAATAAATTGTGTTTACGGAGTTTCCTCTGTATATCGGTTTATTTAATCATGCTATCAAGAAAACATACCATATCAAATTAGATCTTTGACCTGAAGGAAAAAAACAGCCATACATCTTAACATTTCAAATGCTCTCACTGAGAGTGGGAGCTGGGAATGTGATGTGGAAGTAGACATTCACTGGACATGGTATAATTGGGCAAGCATGTTAGCAATCAGAACTTTTAACCCAAGTCATCTGTACTCACATGGGACAGGGCCATTCCTCTCACTACTGGTCTCAAAAAGCCCTTTGTGATTTAATAGGAGGATGAACTTGGTAATTGGATGCAGTTAGTCACGTTGCACCCATACACTGGTCCAATTTAAAGACACTTCTGTTCCATTTTACAAATGATTTTGTGTACTACTCAGTTGTGCTGTCCCTAGGGCAGTAGTATTCATAGTCGAGGTTGCAACCCCACTGGGAACTGCAGTGGGCTCCCCAATATGTATGTATGTATATATTGTGAAATTGGAAGTTTACATACACCTTAGCCAAATACATTTAAACTCAGTTTTTCACAATTCCTGACATTTAATCCTAGTAAATATTCCCTGTCTTAGGTCAGTTAGGATCACCACTTTATTTTAAGAATGTGAAATGTCAGAATAATAGTAGAAAGAATGATTTATTTCAGCTTTTATTTCATTCATCATATTCCCAGTGGGTCAGAAGTTTACATACACTCAATTAGTATTTGGTAGCATTGCCTTTAAATTGTTTAACTTGGGTCAAATGTTTTAGGTAGCCTTCCACAAGCGTCCCACAATAAGTTGGGTGAATTTTGGCCCATTCCTCCTGACAGAGCTGGTGTAACCGAGTCAGGTTGTAGGCCTCCCTGCTCGCACACTCTTTTTCAGTTCTGCCACAAATGTTCTATGGGATTGAGGTCAGAGCTTTGCGATGGCCACTCCAATACCTTGACTTTGTTGTCCGTTAACCATTTTGCCACAACTTTGGAAGTATGCTTGGGGTCATTGTCCATTTGGAAGACCAATTTGCGACAAAGCTTTATCTTCCTGACTGATGTCTTGAGATGATGCTTCAATATATCCACAATTTTCCTTCGTCATGATACTTTATATTTTGTGAAGTGCACCAGTCCCTCCTGCAGCAAAGCACCCCCACAACATGATGCTGCCACCCCTGTGATTCACGGTTGGGATAGTATTTTCGGCTTGCAAGCCTCTCCCTTTTTCCTCCAAACATAACAATGGTCATTATGGCCAAACAGTTCTATTTTTGTTTCATCAGACCAGAGGACATTTCTCCAAAATGTATGATCTTTGTCTAAAGGCACAGTCAACTTATTATATGTAAACTTCTGACCCACTGGAATTGTGATACAGGGAATTGTAAGTGAAATAATCTGTCTGTCAACAATTGTTGGAAAAATAACTTGTGTCATGAACAAAGTAAATGTCCTAACCGACTTGCCAAAACTATAGTAACAAGAAATTTGTGGCGTGGTTGAAAAATGAGTTTTAATAACTCCAACCTAAGTGTATGCAAACTTCCGACTTCAACTGTATGTATGTATGTAGTCAGTACTGAAAGTATTCAGACCCTTTACTCAATACTTTGTTAAAGCACCTTAGACAGCGATTACAGCCTCGAGTCTTCTTGGGTATGACGCTACAAGCTTGGCACACCTGTATTTGGGGAGTTTCTGCCATTCTTCTCTGCAGATCCTCTCAAGCTCTGTCAGGTTAGATGGGGAGCGTTGCTCGATCGGGTTCACGTCCGGGCTCTGGCTGGGCCACAAGGACATTCAGAGACTTGTCCCGAAGTCATTCCTGTGTTGTCTTGGCTGTATGTTAAGGATCATTGTCTTGTTGGAAGGTGAACCTTTGCCCCAGTCTGAGGTCCTGAGCAGGTTTTCATCAAGGATCTCTCTTTACTTTGCCTCAATCCTGACTAGTCTCCTAGTCCCTGCCGCTGAAAAACATCCCCACAGCATGATGCTGCCACCACCATGCTTCATCAGCCCAGAGAATCTTATTTCTCATGGTCTGAGAGTCCTTTAGGTGCCTTACAGCACACTCCAAGTGAACTGTTGTGTGCCTTTTACTGAGGAGTGGCTTCCATCTGGCCACTCTACCATAAAGGCCTGATTTGTGGAGTGCTGCAGAGATGGTTGTCCTTCTGCAAGGTTCTCCCATCTCCACAGAGGAACTCTGGAGCTCTGTCAGTGACCATTGGGTTCTTGGTCACCTCCCTACCCAAGGCCCTTCTCCCCTGATTGCTCAGTTTGGCCAGGCGGCCAACTCTAGGAAGTCTTGGTGGTTACAAACTTCTTCCATTTAAGAATGATGGAGGCCACTGTGTTCTTGTGGACCTTCAATGATGTGGGAAATGTTTTGGTACCCTTCCCCAGATCCGTGCCTTTGAACTAATGTCTCGGAGCTCTACGGACAATTCCCTTGAGACACGTTTTTGCTCTGACATGCCTTCCCAAATCACAGACTCCAATCAAGATGTAGCAACCTCTCAGGGATTATCAATGGAAACAGGATGCACTGGAGCTTAATTTCGAGTCTCATAGCAAAGGGTCTGTATACTTATGTAAATAAGGTATTTCTGTTCATTTTTTCTAAATGAGCTGTTTTTCCTTTGTCATTATGGGGTATTGTGTGTAGATTGATGAGGAAAATATTTTATTTTAATCCATTTTAGAATAAGGCTGTAACTTTCCGAAGGCACGGCACGGCACACACACCACACAGATGTAAAAATCTTAATTTTATGATTGTGTAATTACATTTGAGGTGGGGTCCCCAGAAATTCTGGTGGTAAAAAAAAATGGGGTCCCTGCTGAAAAAGTTTGAATACCACTGCTCTAGGGTCATATATGGGTTTGCTCCAGTGTACCATGCCACAAGATCCTTTCTTTCACTTTCAAAAGAACGTGAAGGTTGTCTCTCGCTCTCTTGGCTTCTCACATGCGTTCAACTGGATTTCAAAGTGCCAATGAGAAAATGGGCAGAGCATGTCAGAAAGAAAAAAGGGGGGGAAAAATAACCAAAGTGGACAATATTTTACACTAATACTCACTTCTCCCTCACACTGTGAACATAATTAGAACAGAGATAGATGTTAGTTAGCAGTAGCAGTTCACGCTGAATTGGAGCCTGGTTACATGATGCAGCTGAACTGGAACAGGAAGAGGAGGGTAGACTCATGGCTAAATGATGCAGCTGAAGGGAAACAGGAAGAGGAGGGTAGACTCACCGCAGCCTTGGACTCTGCTAATTTGGCTTTCTTCAGCCGTGCTTTACAGGAGTCCAGGTCCAGTCTGCGGTTCTCCAGGAGACGCCTCTCTTTCTGAGATAGGGAGGAGAAGATCAGCAACTCTCTGCACAACATAAATGTAGCCTGTATGTGTGGGGTTAAGTTGGCTAGGTCCTAAAACTCTGCTACATCCATATAGGAAGAAGTAGAAAACTAAACCCCAAGGTGTTGATTAGCATTGTATTAAATCCTGGTCTACACACTGGTCTGCATGCAATCCCAAGATGTCCCTCTGAGGCCAGATAGCCAGACTCACTGAGATGGTCCTCCAGTCTCCTTCCAGAAAGTTCCTGAGTGGGGTGAGGAAGCCGATAGCGGAGGTCTGTAGGAACTCCCTCTGTACACTGCCCAGTCTCCTCTCACAATCGCCTACTTTGATCAGGGTGCTACCTACAGCAGCACACACACAATATATGTGAAATATAGGCCTAGCAGTGACTTATTAATTATGAATGACATTACTTATCAGAAGACGTACTTAGTACTTATCAGAGGAATGACGTATTACTTATCAGAAGAATACAAACAGACAAAGTCTAGACCAATAGGACATGGTAGCTCAATACAACCTGTAACAAACATTTAGGCTATTCCCATCCCAGTAATCTATGGCACAAACACCCCTTCACCAACTCTCTATCAATGCCCTGATGAGCCTACCCCACAAAGCCTGCTGTTTAGGTGTAGTAGTGTAGATTCAGAGCTCCATCTAGATAGCAACACCCAGTGCATCAATAATGAATGCACTGCAGCTGAGATAGAGTGTGGGAGAACCTTGGCCAACTACAATATACCTGCAAAGAGAGGGGGAGGGCCACACTGACGGAACCTCTAGACACGGTAAAAGTCATGTCAAGAATGTCACCAAAACAACAAAACTCAAAATTCCACATTTTAACATTGGGGTTTCCCCAGATGTAAAACAGACTAGATTACAGACCTCAATGGAATATCTAATGAATAACAACACACAGCAATGATTATAGCATCAAAAAGGCCTATACTAGCACAATTTGAAGTGTGCAAATCTGTGTCAAACATGGACAGACCACATTCTAATACTGAGGAAAGGTTTTTCTACACATCTTTGCTGTTTTTGCTGTTAGAAAAACTGTTGAAATAGTGGCTCTCCACCCATCAACACGGAAGGCTGCATCAATAAAAGCCACCACTGAGAAACAGGCCACTAACGGCCTGATTAAAGCAACGGAGTGTTCATCTAGTAATAGTTGCTATGGCAGGAGAGGAGAGAATGGGATTGCTGTCTTGTTCCACGGTTCCAAAGATGTCTGACATTTATGCCTAGCTACAGAACAGAATAACCTGTGTACAAATTAATTCATTATAAATCAAATGACTTCAAAATCACTAAAACATGCCTGTTTCTCTCATGAGGAGGGAATTACAGCGTATAAACGTAACTTGCTTAGTGTAGGCAGGTTTGGGGAGTAACGGAATACATGTAAGGGATTACAAAAAACGGTAACTGTAATCCGTTACGTTACCACCAAAAATATTGTAACCAGATTACAGACACTTTTGAAAAACTAGATAATTACTTCAAGGATTACTTTTAAATTCAGAAAGGATGTTTGCCAAAAATAAATATTTGACACGTCTCTGTTTTCTCAATGACATTCAAACCAGCATTGAAAAAAGGCGCAAGTTTAAATTTGTTCCACCTGAGCGAGTCAGAGACCACTATGATGACACACCAAATGTGTTTGATGGATCGCAGGAATAGGCTTTTGTAGGCTACAGTCCAAGCTGTGTCTTCCAATTGTGCGACTGCTGTCGGCATCCAAAGTTTATCCAACTTGAATAAACGCTTGGAGGTAAGGATGACAGAAGTATTGTAGTCTACAGCGATACGGATATCACTTATTATTGATATCTACATAGCGCATTGAAAGCACATTTCTCAAATCGAAATGTGTTGTCACTAACATCCACAATCCGTAAGGCGCAAATAGCTAAATGAGAGAGCAGCAGTGTGATTCACACAATCTGTTACAAGCGCATTTTCACTGGTTTCAAAAACAATGATTGATAGGCTGTTTAAACTTCTTGAATTTAACCAATATTGGGTTCAAATACACATTTAGATTTGAGAACTAACATCCTCAACAACCACAATCCGTAAGGCGCAAATAGCTAATTGAGAGAGCAGCAGTGTGAATCACACCATTGGAAGACATAGCTTGGACTGTAGCCTATTCCTGCTCTTTTCCCGCGATCCATCAAGCACATTTGGCATGTCATCATAGTGGTCTCTGACTCGCTCAGGTGGAACAAATTTAAACTTGCGCCTTGAATCACACTGCTGCTCTCTCATTTAGCTATTTGCACCTTACGGATTGTGGTTGTTGTGGATGTTAGTTCTCAAATCTAAATGTGTATTTGAACCCAATAATGGTTCAATTCAAGAAGTTTAAACTGCCTATCAATCATTTTATTGTTCAATTGAATTCATGCTGATATTTTATTTATTTATTTATTCATTCATTCATTCATTCATAGGCCTAATGGACACATGCTCAAACCCTCAAACATTTGATAGACTTAAAGGGGAAATCTGTAGTTGCTACATCCATTTTTGGACTTCTAAATGATATTTATTTATAATAAAGATAATTGAATTGTATTATTATATGTAGTAGAAAGCGATGGGTTTGAAGAAGTTTACATAACCAACCCATAAAGTAAAACGTAACAAACATATATGGCCAGCTATGTAAACTGCAATAGATGTCGTTCAATTGGTAACATACATTTTTGCCTATTTCTAATGTCTCTTCAGGGGAAAGTAATTTAAAAGTAACTTAATGTAATCAGATTACATTGCTGAGTTTAGGCAATACAAAAGTTACATTACGGATTACAATTTTGCACAGGTAACTAGTAACGGATTACATTTAGAAAGTAACCTACCCAACCCTGAGTATTGGCTACTGTATTTGTGCATTTTTATCTTGGAAAAAAGCCAACGTGGATTTATTGGCATGAGCTTTCCATTCCAAATTAGCTGAATTAATTTATAAAACAACTCCTAGCTAAACAGGAGGTCTGCAGAGCCCTAAATAAATCTGTACATGACCCATCACTCAGGTCTCTGTGACGAAGTTACATTTCTCCAACTGAAGGGGAAAAGCTCCACAGAGAGACAACCTAATAATCTAATATGTGCATAAACTTTATGCATTAAGGTTGTCGTTGCAGAGCCAAGCCTGCAGAGCCAACTCTGAACAACAGAGAGAGAAAGAGAGAGAGAGAGAGAGAGAAAGAGCACTATTGATCCTCAGAATTGCCAGTGAAGGTGATTTATTGGGCAGACAGATATGAGACAGGCTGGAACGCAGGGGAGTGAAGGGGCGGGAGGAGATTCATTGACTAATGCTCACAACAGCCCTGATCACCAATCTCACTGCTCACTCACTTTAGGGTGAACTCATCAGTATAAGCAAAGGCTTAAACAAACGTTTTGACAAAGAGCATAGTCTACATATGGTGATGTTTTCTCACATGGATATACAGTACCGTCAGGAAGTATTCATACCCCTTGACTTATTCCACATTTTGTTGTGTTACAGCCTGAATTCTAAATGGATAAAAAAATATATATAATAATTCACTGATCTACACACAATAACCTGTAAGAGTTTCCACACCTGGATTGTGCAACAATTTGCCCATTATTACTTTCAAAATTCTTCAAGCTCTGTCAAATTGGTTGTTGATCATTGCTAGACAAACATTTTCAGGTCTTGCCATAGATTTTCAAGTAGATTTATGTCAAAAATGTAACTCGGCCATTCAGGAAGATTCACTCTTGGTAATCAACTCCAGCGAAGATTTTCCCTTGTGTTTTAGGTTATTGTCCTGTTGAAAGGTGAATTCATCTCCCAGTGTCTGGTGAAAAGCAGCCAGATTTTGTGTGTGCTTATCTCCATTTCATTAATTTTTTATCCTGAAAAACTCCCCAGTCCTTAACGATTACAAATATACCCATAACATGATGCAGCCTGCTTCCGCAGTAATGTGTTGTATATTACCACTGAGTTAGGAAGGACGCCTGTGTCTTTGTAGTGACTGGGTGTATTGATACACCATTCAAAGTGTAATTAATAACTTCACCATGCTCAAAGGGATATACAATGTCTGCATTTAAAAAAAAAAAAACTTCTACCAATAGGTGCCCTTCTTTGCGAGGCATTGGAAAATCTCTCTGGTCTTGTGGGAATCTGTGTTTGAAATTGACTGCTCGACTGAGGAACCTTACAGATAACTGCATGTGTGGGGTGCAGAGATGAGGTAGTCATTCAAAATTCATGTTAAACACTATTATTGCACACTAAGTTTGTCCATGCAACTTATTGTGACTTGTTAAGCACATCCAGCTGAGTCTTCTCTACTTGTCCAACATTTTCCCCAATGAACTTTGGCAAAAGAAACAATAACATCACCCTTTAGTTCTCTGTTAACAAGGCCTATTGCAGTTACACAACATCAAAAGTGACCTTCCACTGTTTCTGTGTATCATTGTACTTTCACATGGCATAGGGCAGTTCCATGGGCACCATGTCACTAGAAGCTGCATCATTATCACTGGTTTGGGGGAATTAAACCATGCAACTAAATACCAAGCCCTTATAGGCCATGAAACAATACACCTGCTAGTTGTCTAATATTTCACCAGGCTTTTCCCATTCCACGTATCCTCTGCCAATGGGTTCAGATACAAAGAAAAACTCAACTGAACATCATTTCTAAGGGCTGAGCAGACATTCATTGCTTAAATGCAACATAGTCATTAGGAAATTAATCTGACTGTCATTCCCTGGGGACATTTTCATCAAGACCTGTTACACATTGTCACAACAATGAAAGATATCTCTTGCATTGGTATTTTTGGGGGGTGGGGGCATGCAAGGTCATGTCTGATCGCATAGATACACTGACTGTACCTGAAACCGAAAGGCAAAAACTTATGCGAAGCTAGCAGTGCCCGTGGCTATAGCTAACGGCACAGAAACCTTCCTCTAATATCTAACATTAGTCTGGCTATAGCACAAGCCAGAAAAGCTACCTAGCAGTACGACAGCTACTGCAGAGAAGGGAGGATAATTCATGTCAGCTGAACCAATGTTTTGTGTAGGATAAATAAGGTATGCAACTTATTAAGCAAATGTTCACTCCTGAACTTATTTAGGCTTGCCATAACAAAGGGGTTGAATACTTAGAGTCTTGTAAAACTTTTACAAACATCATTCCAATTTCACATTATGTGATGTTTTGTCACTGGTATACACATTATCTAAATTGAATCAATTTTAAATTCAGGTTGTAACAACAAAATGTGGAAAAGGTCCAGGTCTGTGAATACTTTCTGAAGGCACTGTACCACAAATGGTTCGAGCCATTCTTAGGGATTGCATGAGGGAGAGAGCACAGAGTGGAGATGTATTGAGTAAGATCATCAGGTGAAATGTATTTTCCAGAAAATCTAATTATTGGATTTGACTGGGGCCCAAGACACGGCCTCAGTTTCCTCTCTCAAATTGTATTATCACTTGCCAATCCTATAAAAAACAAAAAAACAGTTCTATACCACCTGGAAAGACCGTGTAGGCCTACACAAAGCTTGAGTCACACTCACCATATGGAGTTCCAGGACCAAAATCTTTTGCCGCATCTTGCATGTAATGACCCAGCAGTTCTTCATTATTTGGCCTGGAGGGAACCGTTCTGTCAAGCTTCTCATACAGGAACTCCTCAATCCTGGAACCTGCAGATAGAAAGAACGGGCCTGCTTCAAGAGAGTACTGGCCAAAAATAGTCATCAAATGAAACTTGAAAATGGAAATTGGTGGGAGAGGAGAATGCCAAAGCAAAGTAAGCCAATGCCCAGTATGAGAATGTACAGTATTGTAATTCAAGATTGTGGGAATAAGGTGTTGAATGAAGTCGTCATGGAAATAAATGTTATTTCACTCAGATAATGAAAAGAACTAGCATTGGTAGTAGGGCTGACTACATTTAGTCGACTGGTCGATTGTTTGGTCGACCAAGATGTTTTTTAGTCGAGCAGTGGCAAAAATCTACTAAATAATTGTCACGAGACACGTCTGATTCACGACTGGCTGAGAGGACTAATCCATTGCGGAGGCCATGGGAATGGCACACCAGTATCACCAGTAGTACATTTACCATTAGTTCCTGTAATTTCTAATCTACAATGTTTGCTTGGTTATGGTCATTTCTGTTAATGCATTCAATATATTATTATTACAGTCTTACCGTTGTCATTGTAGGAGTGGACACGTTGTTTGCAGAGTGCACAACCTAGGCTACGCTTGTAAGAAAGTTTTGGTTTACTTCATTACAATTACGAGTAGTCATTTTATTCATTGTCTTTTGTTTGGAGTGCTCCTGTCAATCTTGAGTTAGGAAACGCACCCGATTACGCATATAGAAGTAGGACTAGTCTACATGGCCTGTGTGCAAATGTAGGACTGCATAGAAGTGTGCCCATTTGGGGATCTGACTATTTCTGATTGTCTTAACTCACCATCCCGGTGGAGCTTCTCAAAGTCATTTTTTCTTCACCTCAAAACAGCAAGTAAACAAAGTCTGTTTTTACATCCACTGAAAATGACAACAGTTCCTATACGTACCCTATTTGAAAAATATTTTCAGCTCTCTCCATTTCGATTACCATTCAGCATGAAAGGGGGGAAAAATGTCATGCTCTGATCTGGTGGAAACAACATAAAATAGGCCTACCTGATTACTTCTTATCCCTTGCGCAAAATAGCCTACAACTGTGTCTGTTTGGGGCAGGAAACTCTAAGAGGACACAGAATATTTTATATAATGTTGCAAGTTTGCTAGCACTAGCTTTGGGCTGGACCAAGTTAATACAATAGTTGATACAATGTTTCAAGTTCCTTGCAGATAGCCAATGTGATTTATAGGATATTTATTTTCATCAGAATATTCTCTACCTGCAGGCTGCAATGTTTTTATTTGTTGGCTTTATGTTGGCTATTTTTACATATTGGCAATATAAGTTACTTTTTGATTCGTATCATTTTTATTTAGAATTTTGATTAACCACATGACATTGATTTTGAGTTATGAAGACTATTATAAATTAAATTAACCTGTTCCACAAATGTGCATATTAAAATCATAACTGCCACGCAGATCAGTAGAAATGGTTGGATAACTTGGCACCCCAAAAATAAAAGGTTGCCGACCGCTAGTGTAGCCTATTACCGGCAACTTTAAGAGCTTAATGGCAGAATCTGCTAAGGCCAGCAGCAGCGGGAGGAGGCTTAAAGCATTAGACAAGCTCATTAGCCTACACATAGTTGATTTTATTCAAACACCGGGTGTGTCTATATATGGAAAAAAAATAATAATTTTTAAATGTTGACCAATCGATTGGTTGAAAGAACAGATGACTCTCGGTCTACCAAGATTACATATTTTTTCTGGGACAGCCTACTTAGTAGAGAGACTAACATGGGAATTAATTTCTGCATGTTACCCACAGGCCCGCAGTGCTGAGTCATTGTCTGGTGTGGCTAACGGACACAGCTGTTGAGCTGCCCACTGATAAGTACTACTTGCGATAGAGGATAGGCTAAACAACAGGTTTTCACAAAAAACTGGTGCTTGAAAACACCCAATACAGCATCGTAACACTTGTCTGTTGAACTATAGACCACACGGATGAAAAGATTGCACGACAGAGATACTCACCAGTGTTGTCAACTGTAGCATGGAGAATCAGAAAGGCACAGGTTAGCACTCCATCACCATGTAACCCAACCACCATGTTTCACTTTTTTTTTTTTTATGATCTGAAGTTTTTGAAGCGGTTTTCAATTTATGTGTTTTTGGTTAACTATCCTGTGTGTGCATGTGTGTTTGCATTAAGCAGGGAGTAGGGATGGGTGGTGGGAGTTGGAGGCCTCTGTCCTGATCAGTTCGGTTTGTATGCTGGGCCTTACTGGGGTTGGGCTGCAGCAGAACCTCTGTCTGCCTGAAGATTTTCTCTGTCCAGTTTTTAGTGGAATCAGCACGGCTGAGCAGATTCTCAAAGTGGGCATCCAGCTCAGTCTTCTCTACCTGTCCAAACTTTTCCCCTGTGAACTTTGGCACAAGAAACAACAGCATCAACCTTCAGTTCTCAGTAAACAAGGCCTATTGTAGTGACTCAACATCAACTTTCACATGGTGCCCATGGAACTGCCCTATGCAATGCCACTAGAAGGGGCATCATTATCACTGGTTTTGGGGATGCACTTCATGTCATGTTCTCCTCATAGGCTACTGGAAAGCATACAACTAAATGCCAAGTCCTCATAGGCCATGAAACTATACACCTACTAGTTTCCCCAGTCTTTTCCCATTCCCAGTATCCTCTGCCAATGGGTTCAGATACAAAGATAAACTAAACTGAATGCACTTTCTATGGGCTGAGCAGACATCCATTGCTTTATGTGCAACATAGTCATTAGGAAATCAGTCTGACTGTCATTCCCTGGGGAGATTTTCATCATGACCTGTTTGTTACACAGTCACAATAATGAACGATATCTCTTGCGTTTGCATTTTTTGGGGGGGGTGAGGGCGCGAAAGTTCACGTCTGACCCCATAGATACTGACTGTACCTGACACCGAAAGCAGAGTTTTTCCGAAAACATAACTATAGTAGATCGCGAAAACATAGCTACCTAGCATCAAGCTAGCAGTGCCAGTGGCTATAGCAGACGGCATAGAAACCTTCCTCTAATATCTAGCTAATGTACTGGCAAATATGCTAAATCATATGTAATGATGCCTCCAGTTTTTACATCTGACCCCATAGACATAGATACACTGATATAGTTAGTTAGTTATAATAGTTTTTTCAAAAACATAGCTAAGTTAGATAGCGAACGTTTGTTAGCCAAAACATAAGTTAGCTGTCGATAGCCACTGGCACTGCTAGCTTGATGCTATAACAGACGGCACAGAAACCTTCGAATATCTAGCTAAAGGACTGGCAACTATGCATAAATCAGATATGTAATGATGCTTCCAGTTTTTACTGAAGCCAGACGCTAGCTAACATCAGCTAGCTAGTTATCGAACATTAGCTACAGCAACAGTTTACAGTAACTTTAGTAACGTTATTTAGTACATGTATTGGAGACACAAAATACATTTAATGTAAAAAACAGTTACTGTTAGATGAGTTACCTGTATAGCTCGAGTGAAAAAAATTCCTGCATCCGAAGCTAATTTCTTCACGTTGAAATCCATGTCAGTAGTATCTGACTAAACCAACGACTAAGGTTAGCTATATATTAGCTAGTTAGCTATAGCTATATATGATGAACAAACACACACACCGTCTCCACGAGAGTTCAGGGCATCAAGTTAGCTACTGCATGTCCAGTCAGGGACATAACGTTACGTTGCCCAGTCAGTGACAGCGCTAGCTCGGTTCTGTCACTGTCAAGCAATGTGTCCCTCCCTGGTATTTACACATCATCCTGGAATCATTACTTATAACCTTTATCGTTTACCCATACTACAATTTATGCAGCGTATGGTTTATTATGCAGTGACAGGTTTTTATTATTGATTCTGTATTCACGACTAATTGCAAGAAAATGTCATACATATTCGTGCATGATTGTTTTCTGAGAAACTTGGCACATAATTGTTTGGGTAAAATATATCTTCAGTGAAATTCCTGTTGGTAATTGATTTAGATAAACACACAGAATACCATAATAATATGAACAAATTTAATAACAAGTATAAACTGGATGGTTTGAGCCCTGTATAATGATTGGCTGACATACAATGGGTATGACAACAGTTGTCTTTTTACTGCTCTAATTACGTTGGTAACCAGTTTCAAATAGCAATAAGGCACCCTGGGGGCTTGTGGTATATGGCCAATATAAGAGCTGTATCCAGGCACTCCGCGTTGAGTCGTGACTAAAAACAGCCCATAGCCGCGGTATATTGGTCATATACACCACAACCCCTCATGCCTTATTGCTTAATTAAATTGTGTGTGTTGTATCTGTATTTTGAAATAGGCTACCACCACTACAACAGAAGCTGTGGTGCCACCTATTGTTCATACTGTTACCTACAAAAACGGGGGAAAAAATGCCCAGATTATCTAGATAGATGGCTAGATGCATTTCTAGAGACAGTGTCCCCGTTTTACTTGGTGTGGTCCTTTACCCACCGGCAGAACCTCTGGGAGTAGGTAGCTGGGCTGACAGTGGAGAAGGCTCTGCCAGGGAAGCGCAGACTCTTCCACAGGTTCTCCAGCCTTTTCTTCAAACCGTACACAGTAAAAATGTCTACAATACCCACAAAGTAGCGCAGCTCTGGCCCATCTATGACATGCACAGAGTTCTTGAAATTAGGCAGCAGCCTACGGTGATGAGCATGGAACTCATGGAGTTCTGCATCTGTACTGTTTACAGAGGGCAGGTTTATCTCCTGGCAGTGGATTGAATGGCCAGAGTGCTCCCCTGTGTCCTGGACATGGTCTGGCCCACTGTCTATTGTATCTGATGCCAGTCGAAAAGAGTCTCCCCCCAACAATGGAATAGTGGGATGATCTTCCTCTGTGGGACTGTCTTGGGCCATGGACCTGCAGAGAAAAGAGCATGTAACAACTGATTAAGAAGAGAGATAACAATCAGCTTACATTAGGATAAGAGTAAAAGCCCTCATTACCAAAAATGGTCTTCTCACTGTGTTACCTTACATTAGCTGAGCAACAACTGCATGTCTGGAGTGTCCAATAAAGACTACTCTAACATTTTTTTCCATACAGTAGATTGTGTGCCACTGAACACCTACTTTTCAGTGCGCACAATAAGGTTACTAAAGGAGTGCTTCCCGTCCAGCTCATCTTTGTGCAAGGGTTGATGGGCCAGCAGAATGCTGTAGTCAAGCACATTGAGGCTACGGAGGAAAGCTGTGTCTATTTCAACCTGATCCACAAGCCAGGAGCTCTTCTGATCTGTCAACAAATGATAAACGTTTACTTCTTAGGGGAATGCATGGGTTTTTACCTTTGTGAATGACACTTAAATTTCCCTTTCTGTTTAAGTCATAAGACACAAGGAAACAACAATAAAATATGACTTTCTCCATTCCGTCAGGTGCTGGCAGATATAGGGCATACCAGGCTCTTACCCAGAATGATGTGCTTTCCTTCAAAGTTGTTATCCTTCAGAATCTTAACTGGGCTTCCAGTAGATGCAGGGTCAGTCCACCTACCCACCTCACAGCCCTTAATGTCATATCTAAGAGACAAAGACAAAATTGTCAACACACAATCCAGAAAGAGATTTTTTTAACTACATGACTACATCACAAAAGATTTTCACCTTGTATCAATCCTCTCGTCCGGGTAAAACACACTCTGCATCACAATGAAATACTTCTGAGAAAGATTAAGAAAAGAGTTAAATAGTTTTTTTTTTTTTTTATAGCTGTGTTTGAATGTGTACTTCATTATAATCACCTTTGTTTCATTTGGTACCTGGATACTATGGAGACCTGGAATAAGAAAAGAGCATGCACAGCTGACAAAATGATATGCAACAGGTGACATTGTACCCAATATTTCTTATGTGATATTTTCCATCTCACCCAGGAACCTGACCAACAACGAGTGGGGGTATTTCTCCAAGTGATCCATATATGCCATCAGGTTGGAAAGAAGAAACTTCACCTCCTGCTTATTCTGTGTCTTTAGGAAGAACCTCTTGTCATTCCTTAAGGAGGTTTAAAAAAATACATTTAAAAAAGGCCTTTTCTGCATGTGCAACTAAAGAGTTGAGATAAAATAAAACACATTTAATCTATGATTTGCATGTTGTCCTTCAGTAGGCCTCACGTGAGGAAGAAGTCAGCTTTGCTCTTGGAGTTGCTCGTGAACTGTAGATAGCAGCAGTCTGAAGAGAGGGATCTCTTGTACTCCTCCTCATTTATGTCCAGGGAGTACCGCAAGCTGGAAAACACCAGTCCTGCAAATGTCTGCATCTCGTAGTCCTACAGGGACAGGCAACAGAGGACCATGGACCAAAAAATATGTCCCACAAAACATTTACTAAAATAGACAGTAAATTGTCAGGATTGGTTTTCCATGCGAATAGTGATTCATAGTGTTATTCATGTGAATATTGTTTAAATAGCACCTTGTGGACTTGAGTCTGCTCCGATTTGTAATGTTCAGCAGAAAGTTCATCCTGAGTGAAACAATAAATCAACCCACAATGAAAGGTTTGTCATATGCAACAAAATAAAAACTATGGGTATTTAGCAGATGCTCTTATCTAGAGGGACTTACAGTTAATGCGTTCATTTATGATACTGTAGCTACAGTGCATTCGGAAAGTGTTTAGACACCTTCACTTTTTCCAGTTATGGATTAAATTGTGCCCCCCACCCCCTCAATCTACACACAATGCTCCATAATGACAAAGCAAAAATGGGTTAAGAAATTATTGCAAATGTTGTTTTATTAAATCAAAAATGCATGCAATATCACAGTTACATAAGTATTCAGACACTTTACTCAATACTTTGTTGAAGCACCTTGGGCAGCGATTACAGCCTCAAGTCTTCTGGGGAGTGACGCTACAAACTTGGCACACCCGTCTTTGGGGAGTTTCTCCCCCACTTGGGTTGTGCCGTGGCAGAGATCTTTCTGGGCTATACTCGGCCTTGTCTCAGGATGGTAAGTTGGTGGTTGAAGATATCCCTCCAGTGGTGTGGGAGCTGTGCTTTGGCAAAGTGGGTGGGTTATATCCTGCCTTCAACGCTCTAGAGACAACAGGAGCGGTAGAGATACTCTTAATGATCGGCTATGAAAAGCCAACTGACATTTACTCCTGAGGTGCTGACTTGCTGCACACTCGACAACTACTGTGATTATTATTTGACCATGCTGGTCATTTATGAACATCTTGGCCATGTTCTGTTATAATCTCCACCCGGCACAGCCAGAAGAGGACTGGCCACCCCTCATAGGTAGAGACCTAGAGAGGAACCAGGCTGAGTTTTTCCTAGCCACCGTGCTTCTACACCTGCATTGCTTGCTGTTTGGGGTTTAGGTTGGGTTTCTGTACAGCACTCTGAGATATCAGCTGATGTAAGAAGGGCTATATAAATAAATGTGATTTCTCCCATTCTTCTCTGCAGATCCTCTTAAGCTGTCAGGTTGTATGGGGAGCATCGCTGCACAGGTATTTCCAGGTCTCGCCAGAGATGTTCGATCGGGTTCAAGGCCAGGCTCTATGTGGGCCACTGAAGGACATTCAGAGAAGCCACTCCGGCATTGTCTTGGCGGTGTGCTTAGGGTCGTTGTCTTGTTGGAAGGTGAACCTTCACCCCAGTCTGAGGTCCTGCGCGCTCTGGAGCAAGTTGTCATCAAGAATCTCTCTGTACTTTGCTCCGTTCATCTTTCCCTCGATCCTGACTAGTCTCCCAATCCCTGCCACTGAAAAACATCCCCACACCATGATGCTGCCACCACCATGCTTCACCATAGGGATGGTATTGGCCAGGTGATCAGCAGTGTCAGGTTTCCTCCATACGTGACGCTTGGCATTCAGGTCAAAGAGTTCAATCTTGGATTCATCATACCAGAGAATCTGGTTTCTCATGGTCAGAGAGTCCTTTAGGTGCCTTTTGGAAAACTCAGAGCAGCATTACATGCATATTTTACTGAGGAGTGTCTTCCTTCTGGCCACTCTACCATAAAGGCCTGATTGGTGGCGTGCTGAAGAGATGGTTGTCCTTCTGGAAGGTTCGCCCATCTCCACAGAGTAACTCTGGAGCACTGTCAGAGTGAACATCGGGTTCTTGGTCACCTCCCTGACCAAGACCCTTCTCCCCCGATTGATCAGTTTGGCCGGGCGGCCAGCTCTAGGAAGAGTCTTGGTGGTTCCAAACTTCTTCCATTTAAGAATGATGGAGGCCACTGTGTTCTTGGGTACCCTCAATGCTGCAGAAATATTTTGATACCCTTCCCCAGATCTGTGCCTCGACACAATTCTGTCTCAGAGCTCTCAGACAACTCCTTTTGAACTCATGGCTTGGTTTTTGCTCTGACATGTACTGTCAACTGTGGGACCTTATATAGACAGGTTTGTGCCTTTCCAAATCAATTGGAATTTACCACAGGTGGACTCCAATCAAGTGATGATCGATGGAAACAGGAGGCACCGGAGCTCAATTTCGAGTCTCATAGCGAAGGTTCTCAATACGTATGTAAATAAGGTATTTGTTTTTTAAATTGACAAACATTTCTAAAAACTTGTTTTAGCTTTGTCATTGTGGGGTATTGTATGTAAAATAACTTAATACATTTTAGAATAAGGCTGTAATGTAACAAAATGTGGAAAAAGTCAAGGGACCTGAATACTTCCCGAATGCACTGTCGATGGGACAACCACATATCTCAGTCATAGTAAGTAACTGTTACCTCAAAGTAGCTACCAAAGACAGTGCTAGTAGTGGGGAAAGGACAAATACGAGTGTTAGTTCAAAAAAGGTAATCTTATTAAGTTGGGGGGGGGGGGGGGGGGGTGCTGTGGGATTATTAAAGAAACTCTTTGAAAATGTACTTGCATTGTACTTCGAAATCTGCTGAACAAAAATATAAAAAACGCAAAATGTAAAGTGTTGGTCCCGTGTTTCATGAGCTGAAATAAAGGATCCCAAAAATGTTCCACACGTACAAAAAGCTTATCTCAAATTGTGCACACAAATTAGTGTACATCCCTATTAGTGAGCATTTCTCCTTTGCTAAAATATGCCACACCTGTCAGATGGATGGATTATCAAGAAGCTGATTAAACAGCATGGTCATTATCTGTCTGTAATAAAGCCCTTTTGTGGGGGAAAACTCATTCCGATTGGCTGGGCCTGGCTCCCTAGTAGGTGGGCCTATGCCCTCCCATGTGAAATCCATAGATTAGGGCCTAATGCATTTATTTCAATTGACTGAACTGTAACTCAGTAAAAATATTTGAAGTTGTGGCATTTACATTTTTTGTTCAGTACATCTGTACAATGCAAGTGCTGTATGTACATTACTTTTCTCAGAGTTGTGTCAATGTAGTAAGTTCCTATGGTATAAAAATGTATTCTGTGCGACAGTTGAAATAGTGTGTATATTATTGTCTATAGTTTTACGGACAGGTCCTGGTGTGTCGATGGTGGTCTGTAGGGCAGCATGCAGCCCCTCTTTCATAAGACAGGTGAAGCTGTAGAACTCATGTTCCTGGTTGATTTCAAACAGGCCTAACATTCTCCAGCGCCTCCTCAGACCCCACCACCGCCTCCGCCTTGTTGTCCCAGAGCAACGCTGAACGTTCCTCTTCTCCATCTGACACACACACACACTGAATGCACAAAACTTGAAGAACACCTTCTTAATATTGAGTTGCACCCCCTTTTTCCTTCAAAACAGCCTCAACTCGTCAAGGCATGGACTCTACAATGTGTCGAAATCGTTCCACAGGGAAGCTGGCCCATGTTGACGCCAATGCTTCCCACAGTTGTGTCAAGTTGGCTGGATGTCCTTTGGGTGGTGGACCATTCTTGATACACAGGAAACTGATGAGCGTGAAAATAACTGCAGCATTGTAGTTCTTGACACACTCAAACCGATGTGCCTGGCACCTATTAGCATATCCCGTTCAGTGGCACTTCATTATTTTGTCTTGCCCATTCACCCTCAATGGCACACATACACAATCCATGTCTCAAGGCTTAAACCTCCTTTAACCGGTCTCCTCCCTTTTATCTACATTGATTGAAGTGGATTTAACCGATGACATCAACAAGGGATCATAGCTTTCACCTGGTCAGTCTGTCATGGAAAGAGCAGGTGTTCCTAATGTTTTGTACACTGTATACTGAGTAGCTCAATTTCAAGTTAGACAGGTGTTTTTAATTAGAAGAAATTGTAATTATCCCATGGCTAAGAAATTCATATTTTTGGGGAGAATATGGACAAATTTATATTCGTTACAACTGTAAGCAATGTCTGAGTGTAACATTCATGAAAGCTGACAACCACTATGTCACAAAAGTTCTTACCTTAACCTGGTTTCCTGACGTTGTCCTGTATCTTTGGATGCCTGGCTGTACCAACAATATCTGAATTCAGTGAAAATTAAGTCATTATTTTCATATGCGATTGAATAGCATTTGGTTTAGCCATGTATACAAAAAGAAGCACATTTCATGACAATGGTCTATATTCTCTTAACTCTTTCTCCAGCCGAGAGTAGTACCACAGTAAACGGGTTGGACAAGATTTTCAGGGTGTATCACACCTGCAGATGCCTAAAAGGTGTGTGCAATGCAGTGAGGGTGTTTACTTCCTATTGTAGTGATGTAGGCCGTGTTCAAAACAACTGGGAACTTGGAAATCTGCAACTTCCGACTTGAGTGCGTTCAAGACAATTGGGAACTCGGAAAAAAACTAGCTACAACTGGTGAAATGCTTGTCTGAAGTCTGAAACTCTGGCATATTTCTAGAGCTAGACCTGAAGATCACTGATGTCAGGAATTTACCTTGTTTTATTTTCATAGTTCCCAGTTGTCTTGAAAGCACCATTATTATAATTCCCCACATTGGACATGTCATAATACCCATAAAACCTAGTGTTCAAACCCGGAAATGGTTCCAATCATCTTTCTACCATTCCTTTTTCACATTGTGAATTTTCCAAACACTTAAAATTAAGTATGTATTTGGTCAAATCAAATGTTATTTGTCACACGCACCGAATACAACCGTGAAATGCTTACTTACAATGCAGTTCAAGGAATAAAGTCAAGAAAATATTTACCAAATAAACTAAAGTAAAAAAGAAAAGAAAAAGTAACACAACAAAATAACAATAACAAGGCTGTATACAGGTGGTTCCTGTACCGAGTCCATGTGCTGGGGAGTCGGGTGTTAATGTAAATAGTCCTGGTGGCCATTTTATAAATTGTTCAGCAGTCTTATGGCTTGGGGGTAGAAGCTGTTAAGGAACCTTTTGGACCTGGACTTGGCACTCCGGAACCGCTTGCCGTGCGGTAGCAGAGAGAACAGTCTGGGTGACTGAAGTCTTTGACAATTTTTTGGGCTTTCCTCTGACTGCCTAGTATATAGGTCCTGGATGGCCTTACGGTTGGATGTCGAGCAATTGGCATAGCAGGCCGTGATGCAACCAGTCAGAACCTTTTGAGGATCTGGAGACCCATGTCAAATCTTTTCAGTCTTCTGAGAAGGAAAAGGTGTTGTCATGCCCTCTTCGCGACTTGGTGTGTTTGGACCATGATAGTTTGTTGGTGATGTGGACACAAAGGAACTCCACTGTGCTCCACTACAGCCCCGTCAATGTTAATTGGGGCCTGTTCGGCCTTCCTTTTCTTGTAGTCCACAGTTAGCTCCTTTGTCTTGCTCACATTAAGAAACCTCCTCCCTATAGGCTGTCCCATCACTGTCGGTGATCAGGCCTACTGTTGTGTCGTCAGCAAACGTAATGATGGTGTTGGAGTCGTACTTGGCCACGCAGCCGTGGTTGAACTGGGAGTACAGGAGGGGACTAAGTACACACCCCTGAGGGGCCCCAGTGTTAATGATCAGTGTGGCAGATGTGTTGTTGCCTACCCTTACCAACTGAGGGCGACCCGTCAGGAAGTCCAGGATCCAGTTGTAGAGGGAGGTGTTTAGTTCCAGGGTCCTTAGCTTAGTGATGAGCTTTGTGTGTACTGTGGTGTTGAACGCTGGGCTGTAGGGTTACCTTGGCATGACGTTTTTAATAACGTGTAATTCTCTCTCGGACAAGGTGAGTTTTATTAATATATTTGCCACAGTATACAAAACATTTTTTGACCGTTAATTAGCAACAGAGAAGACCTCTGCAAGACTACAAATTCCTGCAAGAAGCTCCTACCAGTCATCTCTAGCCAACACTGTCAGCTAACATTCACCAGCGGATCAGAGACCTTCTGTGCCCAATCCATGATAAATCCATGTGCTGTATTGAAATTATTTGAATGAAGTGTTGAACTTCTTATGTGCCCTTTCTATGTCTTAGCTGGCCACTGACTATACTTTAGCTAGCTAGTTAGCAGAGCAGTAGATCAAAAAAACATTTAGTTTTACTTAGCCTAGATAATTGTTTGTACAGTATGTCAACTTTGGTGTCTAGTTCAGACCTTATGGTATTTTTCAAAAGCATTAAAAGGTGAAAATACCATTATAAGTCTGGTCATGTGGAGAAGTGTAGCTATAGTGAGGGGGTGAGAAGTACTTAAGTAAGAATACTTTAAAGTACTACTTCAGTTGTTTTCGGGGGTATCTGTACTTTACTTTACTATTTATAATTTTGACAACTTTTACTTTTACTTCACTACATTCCTGAAGAAAATGTTGTACTTTTTACTCCATACATTTTCCATGACACCCAAAAGTACTCGTTACACTTTGAATGCTTCGCAAGACAGGAAAATGGTCAGATTCAAGCACTTATCAAGAGAACACTTGGTCATCCCTACTGCCTCTGGCCAGGCAGACTCACTTAACACAAATGCATTTTTTGTAAATAATTTTGGAGTGTTGGAGTGTGCCCCTACTTAATATAATACATTTTAAATGATTTATAGTTTTACTTTTGAGCAATTTGAGCAATTACATTTACTTTTGATACTTAAGTATATTTAAAACCAAATACTTTTAGACTTTTACTCAAGTAGTATTTTACTGGCTGACTTTCACTTTTACTTGAGTAACTTTCTATTAAGGTATCTATACTTTTACTCAAGTATTACAATTGGGTACTTTTCCACCACTGGGTAAGGGCCAGCATGGGATAAAGTTTATCCTGTGTCGTTGAGTGTAGCTATTAAGTTTGAGCATCTTAGCAATACTATGTGTTCTACACAGCTGTCAACATTCTACAAGGAAAGAGACACTTACTCAATCATTAACCAGATGACCCAGTATACCAGACTTAGATGAGTGATAACTCAGTTCTAGAATGTTGTAATTGATGAGAATGAATCAAACAATCTATTGACATTCAGAATTATTGACTTTGTTTTGACAACCAGCATATATTGTAGTTGCATGACCAGAGCACAGTATTTATTTATCCTGAATGGTATAACTAGCCTACCTGGTTAAAAAAAGGTGAAAAAAGTGAATAAAAACATACATTCACACAGTCTTAATTTATAGGATCCTTCCCACTGTATGATTGATATGTCAAGTGATAAAATCCCAAGTTATCAATTAAGTTTATGGAAAAATGGCACTTGTCCTCATGAAAATTACAGTTGATTCAATATTTTACAGCTGTAATGTCATCAATCAAATCAAACTTTACATTGCACATTTCTTAAAACAAAGGCATTTGAAGGTGTTTAAAGTCATGCATTGAAAGGCATGTGGCACTTAACATCCTTCCTCTTGGCAGGTCTCTATAGGTGACCAGGGGATTCTCACTACCACATGTGAATGCCGCCGTGAAGCTCATAAGTGTAGCCATGCTGCTGCATTGGCTATTTATGCGGTTCACAATGTCAGCTGTACAGATGTGGAATGTGAGTGGAAGAAGCCAGCCATGCCCATCGAGGTGTAATCAGTGGAGGACCTGTACCTGGACAAACACAACAAGCCTCTGTCCCTAGAGCCCACAGAGGAGGATCTTCAGTGGCTAAGGTTCATTGGAATTGCATGTATCCTTTAACCTGTCCCAGAACAACTACCATCCCTGTCATCCCTGTCTGTACCGGACATTGTTAAAAAACAAGGGCACCTGGGGCACGCAGGCCTCCTGCCTGGCATGGCACTTTCGTTGGAGCTGCAAGAGGCTACATGGCAGGCAACAGTTAGACAGCGCAACAACCCAAACTGGCACACCACGAGGTGAGGGAGGTTGACGGTCAGCAATTGGGGAGCAGTGGTTACTCCGTCGCTGCAAAAAAGGGTCCTCAGATCACAGACGTTGGAAGGGGTGTTGTGTGTAAAGTGCGGCACAGATAACGAAGAGGAGGGCATCAAGGCATTCAAAATGTCCACAGGAATGGATGTGCAGGAGTCAGGGCTTTGGGTCACAGGGTCTGGTATCCTGGGTGCCTCACCGGAGTGTCGGATGGGCACCACAGCAGTGGTGGAGGCTAAGTGTCCCTATGGTGCAAGGGACCTTACCATTGAAAAGGCAGTGAAGTCTAAGGATTTTTACATCCAGGAGGAGGGAGGGTCTTACCGCCTCCCTGAAGAGCATCCTCACTGAGGTCCAAAGGCAGCTCCACATCACTGGAATGGACACTTGATTCGTCGCTGTGTGGACCACCAAAGCCTCTATCACTATCCCCATCCAGCGTGACGACCTCTGGCAGACTCATATTGCTGGACTAGACAGGTTCTGTGCAGTTGGCACTGCAACAGTGAACATCTGTAAATATCTTGCAAATATTTTTTTGCACACAAATCAGTTTTTATCTTACCTTGATGTTTTATTCCAATCAAATTGGGTTTTGCGGGGAGGGGGCACTGGATCAGTGTTATCGTCACACCTTTTGTCAGTAGCCAATGGTCCAAAAATATTCCACACACACTAGGCTCCCAGAATAGGTTACATTTCATACAAGTTTTGATAAAAGCAGCCAACGAAAGTAATATAGTTAACTTTATCATGGGCACAGTGGGAATGTATATCCATGATGTTCAAATCATTTCTTAACCCCTCTCTTACTTGCTGAAGGCCCCAGTCATCCCTGCCTGTCCCTGGCATTGTCGTAAAACAAGTGAACAATGAATAAAGATCATACACAAACAGTAGGCTCCTAGAATAGTTTGTATTACATTCAAGTTTTACTCAAAGCAAACCAAATGAAGTAATGTAGGTAGTCTCTGCACAGTATGTTAGTTTAGCAGCTAACTAGCCAGCCAGATTAAGTGGAATGATTAACTGACAATATTTAAATTGAACAGACAATATTTCAAATGAACCTCTTAAGGATCCACCCCTTTTTTTCAATTTTCACCGAAAATGACATACCTAAATCTAACTGCCTGTAGCTCCGGCCCTAAAGCAAGGATATGCATATTCTTGGTACCATTTGAAAGGAAACACTTTGAAGTTTGTGGAAATGTGTAAGGAATGTAATACAATAGATCTGGTAATAGATAATACAAAGAAAGAAAACAACCGTTATTTTGAATTTTTTGTACCATCATCTTTGAAATGCAAGAGAAAGGCCATAATGCATTATTCCAGCCCAGGTGCAATTTAGATTTTGGCCACTAGATGGAAGAGGTGTATGTGCAAAATTTTAGACTGATCCAATGACCCATTGCATTTCTGTTAAAAAATTGTGTCAAGACTGCCCAAAATTGCCTCATTTGTTTATTAATAACTTTTCATGTTCAAAATTGTGCACTCTCCTCAAACAATAGCAAGGTATTATTTCACTGTAATAGCTACTGTAAATTGGACAGAGCAGTTAGATGAACAAGAATTTGAGCTTTCTGCCAATATCAGACATGTCTATGTCCTGGGAAATGTACTTATTACTTACAACCTCATGCTACGCGCATCAGCCAACGTTAGCTCAACCGTCCTGTGGAAGGGACACCAATATATATATAATATATATATATATATATATATATATATATATATTTAACTGCCAACATCAAAGCATAGCAATGGGCTACCTGCTATCCCTGCATCTGGCATTCTTCCTCGTTCCATTGAATTCCAAATAAGAGGTAAGTAGAGTTGGATAGGTATGAAAATCATCTGGACTGCTTAACTAGAGCGAGAGAGAGTACATCTCAACATCCAATCTTAAGTCATGAGAACCTTACACAAACATGACAAACATACTGTGCAGATATATCTACAAATTCATTGTTGTACACAATATTGTGTCATATTTGATGAGTTACTGACGTGTCCGTCCACAGGCTCGATCTGCTGTATTTTCAACAACTGGACGCTTGTGCTCAGATCACACTGGCACAGGATGTCCATGCATCGGATGGCCTGAGAGCGGCACTCCTATTGGATGGGAAATCAAAGAGACATTTGGTCAGTGGTGGGTCTTTTTCAATGCCTTATCAACATCTTTATCTGGACAGAAAATACCTTGTTTATCATAACAAAAACCCACCTTGGACAATGTGACAAGTGGTCCCTCAACATCTAATCCTCATGCCTCATTGTTTGTTCTTGTTTTCCAATCAACAGCTACTTCTCTGATGAGTGGGTCTTGGAGGTTTACAAGTGCACAGCAAGTCTGCAGCAGCACATTACTATAACAATGCAGATAAGGTGGGATGAATCTCAGGATATTGAAATCTTTTGGTAGAGCATTTGCCCTCTCCGCATGGATCCTATTTCTCGCTATGTCTTTTGTGAGATGTCTCTCACTCTGTTAACTTTCCATTGATCAAGAATGGAGGAATGTTCACAGTGACTCCAGCATCCATCAAGCTCTAGATCAAGAAGCCTTTGGGTGCCAAAATAATGCCTCCAGACATCTCCAGATCTTCTCAAACTTCTCCGACTTCTGGACAATGGCTTTGTCCGACACAGATCCTGGATACAGATCACTGCAGTATGTTATCATCGCATTATGTGCAACTCCCAGGAGTAAGAGGGCATTGAACTGTACACAGAGTAGATTTGCTTCTGCAGAGCCATCTGACATGGAGTAGCAACTTCTATGTCAGTACAGTCAATGACCATTCTGCATTTTCTGGAGCAGTCTTTATGATGCTAATGAAAAAAAGCTTGTGGATCACATGAATGAAAGTGATGGTAACATTTCTGACAGTGATTGCACTACAATGGAATAATTGAGCCAGGTGCACGTTGGTGTAACTTCATACGCAACTTCATAAGCGCCATAAACACTCGATCCTCAAAAGACAGCACCTCGACCCTTCACTTGGCAAAGTAGACAGTGCAGTCCTTGCAATGTTCCAAGTATTTATCAACGATGTTGAACATGTCCTTGGCTGGAAGTCCTGTTTCCATCCTAAGTACTTTATCAGACAGCTGTGATGCTAAATACCTGTTGCGGGTTTACAGCTGATTCTCCATTAGAACCTTCAACTGTGCTAATGTTTCCTACACATCAGTGAGAACATTCTGCAATTGTGCAGATAGCAGCCTTTTACATTCTTCAGCGGCCGAGAGGCCTGGATCTCCCTCTTCTGCCATGGTGGATGAGTCTGGATCTTCCTCTTCTGCCATGGTGGATGAGTCTGGATCTTCCTCTTCTGCCATGGTGGATGAGTCTGGATCTTCCTCTTCTGCCATGGTGGTCCATTTCTCTTTCCCAACAGAAAATGGCAGCTGCAAACCCAAAGTGAAAGACCAAAAAAAATGTTCCTTTTACTAGCTACACTGAACAAAAATATATACGTAATATGCAATCATTTCAAAGAATTTACTGAGTTACTTATGTTTCAGGGCATGAGGGCAAGCACACTGCCTTATGTTTCAGGGCATGAGGGCAAGCACACTGCCTTATGTTTCAGGGCATGAGGGCAAGCACACTGCCTTATGTTTCAGGGCATGAGGGCAAGCACACTGCCTTATGTTTCAGGGCATGAGGGCAAGCACACTGCCTTATGTTTCAGGGCATGAGGGCAAGCACACTGCCTTATGTTTCAGGGCATGAGGGCAAGCACACTGCCTTATGTTTCAGGGCATGAGGGCAAGCACACTGCCTTATGTTTCAGGGCATGAGGGCAAGCACACTGCCTTATGTTTCAGGGCATGAGGACAAGCACACTGCCTTATGTTTCAGGGCATGAGGGCAAGCACACTGCCTTATGTTTCAGGGCATGAGGGCAAGCACACTGCCTCATGTTTCAGGGCATGAGGGCAAGCACACTGCCTTATGTTTCAGGGCATGAGGGCAAGCACACTGCCTTATGTTTCAGGGCATGAGGGCAAGCACACTGCCTTATGTTTCAGGGCATGAGGGCAAGCACACTGCCTTATGTTTCAGGGCATGAGGGCAAGCACACTGCCTTATGTTTCAGGGCATGAGGGCAAGCACACTGCCTTATGTTTCAGGGCATGAGGGCAAGCACACTGCCTTATGTTTCAGGGCATGAGGGCAAGCACACTGCCTCATGTTTCAGGGCATGAGGGCAAGCACACTGCCTTATGTTTCAGGGCATGAGGGCAAGCACACTGCCTTATGTTTCAGGGCATGAGGGCAAGCACACTGCCTCATGTTTCAGGGCATGAGGGCAAGCACACTGCCTTATGTTTCAGGGCATGAGGGCAAGCACACTGCCTTATGTTTCAGGGCATGAGGGCAAGCACACTGCCTTATGTTTCAGGGCATGAGGGCAAGCACACTGCCTTATGTTTCAGGGCATGAGGGCAAGCACACTGCCTTATGTTTCAGGGCATGAGGGCAAGCACACTGCCTCATGTTTCAGGGCATGAGGGCAAGCACACTGCCTTATGTTTCAGGGCATGAGGGCAAGCACACTGCCTTATGTTTCAGGGCATGAGGGCAAGCACACTTCCTTATGTTTCAGTGCATGAGGGCAAGCACACTGCCTTATGTTTCAGGGCATGAGGGCAAGCACACTGCCTTATGTTTCAGGGCATGAGGGCAAGCACACTGCCTTATGTTTCAGGGCATGAGGGCAAGCACACTGCCTTATGTTTCAGGGCATGAGGGCAAGCACACTGCCTTATGTTTCAGGGCATGAGGGCAAGCACACTGCCTTATGTTTCAGGGCAGGAGGGCAAGCACACTGCCTTATGTTTCAGGGCATGAGGGCAAGCACACTGCCTTATGTTTCAGGGCATGAGGGCAAGCACACTGCCTTATGTTTCAGGGCATGAGGGCAAGCACACTACCTTATGTTTCAGGGCATGAGGGCAAGCACACTGCCTTATGTTTCAGGGCACGAGGGCAAGCACACTGCCTTATGTTTCAGGGCATGAGGGCAAGCACACTGCCTTATGTTTCAGGGCACGAGGGCAAGCACACTGCCTTATGTTTCAGGGCATGAGGGCAAGCACACTGCCTTATGTTTCAGGGCACGAGGGCAAGCACACTGCCTTATGTTTCAGGGCATGAGGGCAAGCACACTGCCTTATGTTTCAGGGCACAAGGGCAAGCACACTGCCTTATGTTTCAGGGCATGAGGGCAAGCACACTGCCTTATGTTTCAGGGCATGAGGGCAAGCACACTGCCTTATGTTTCAGGGAATGAGGGCAAGCACACTGCCTTATGTTTCAGGGCATGAGGGCAAGCACACTGCCTTATGTTTCAGGGCATGAGGGCAAGCACACTGCCTTATGTTTCAGGGCATGAGGACAAGCACACTGCCTTATGTTTCAGGGCATGAGGGCAAGCACACTGCCTTATGTTTCAGGGCATGAGGGCAAGCACACTGCCTTATGTTTCAGGGCATGAGGGCAAGCACACTGCCTTATGTTTCAGGGCATGAGGGCAAGCACACTGCCTTATGTTTCAGGGCATGAGGGCAAGCACACTGCCTTATGTTTCAGGGCATGAGGGCAAGCACACTGCCTTATGTTTCAGGGCATGAGGGCAAGCACACTGCCTCATGTTTCAGGGCATGAGGGCAAGCACACTGCCTTATGTTTCAGGGCATGAGGGCAAGCACACTGCCTTATGTTTCAGGGCATGAGGGCAAGCACACTGCCTTATGTTTCAGGGCATGAGGGCAAGCACACTGCCTTATGTTTCAGGGCATGAGGGCAAGCACACTGCCTCATGTTTCAGGGCATGAGGGCATGCACACTGCCTTATGTTTCAGGGCATGAGGGCAAGCACACTGCCTTATGTTTCAGGGCATGAGGGCAAGCACACTTCCTTATGTTTCAGTGCATGAGGGCAAGCACACTGCCTTATGTTTCAGGGCATGAGGGCAAGCACACTGCCTTATGTTTCAGGGCATGAGGGCAAGCACACTGCCTTATGTTTCAGGGCATGAGGGCAAGCACACTGCCTTATGTTTCAGGGCATGAGGGCAAGCACACTGCCTTATGTTTCAGGGCATGAGGGCAAGCACACTGCCTTATGTTTCAGGGCAGGAGGGCAAGCACACTGCCTTATGTTTCAGGGCATGAGGGCAAGCACACTGCCTTATGTTTCAGGGCATGAGGGCAAGCACACTGCCTTATGTTTCAGGGCATGAGGGCAAGCACACTGCCTTATGTTTCAGGGCATGAGGGCAAGCACACTGCCTTATGTTTCAGGGCATGAGGGCAAGCACACTGTCTTATGTTTCAGGGCATGAGGGCAAGAACACTGCCTTATGTTTCAGGGCATGAGGGCAAGCACACTGCCTCATGTTTCAGGGCATGAGGGCAAGCACACTACCTTATGTTTCAGGGCATGAGGGCAAGCACACTGCCTTATGTTTCAGGGCATGAGGGCAAGCATACTACCTTATGAACCTCTACCACTATAAAGCTGAACAAAGAAGTCTGTCTTCTGCACCATTATTGTCACAATGTATTTTAAGTTTGCTGAGTAGTTTTAATCTATCCAGTCCCATCTGTGTTTTTAATACCCCCACACCCTAGCATAAAGCTGCAACTTCTCATTATAGAGGGGAAATATTCAATGTATAGTTTAATGTATGGGAATAGATATAATACAGGAGTAGTCTGAACTAAATTGTGTGTATGTATGGGTTTGTGTATGGTGTCATTGATTGTTTATGTGCCTCTGGGAAAAGATCACACCTTGTGGACTGCCTGGAATGTGTCAGTAGATGGGCTCTAATGAGTTTGTCAGTGGCACTACGATGCTACATTACAAATGGCTGCCTTAATGAACCTTCCTCAACAGACAACTAGCTAGAGGTCCACTTCAACATCGTCTAGATAAGGTTTCAGATGGTTCTTTACTTTATCCATCTGCTTTGGTGTCATTTCATCGTCTCCCTCCATGACCAACACTTCGCCTTGCACTCGGCCTTGAAGAGAAGAAGGATGGGCTGTTTTAAGTAACTGTAGATGCATCATGAAGGATGGCTCAGGGGTGACAAACCTGGCAGCCATCGGAGATTCAGATGGATTCCTGTGACACTTAAAGCCTGTGCCATCTGAGAATGTGCCACTGAATGCAACGATCGTCCTCTCCTTCAGCGAGTCAACCATTCTCTGAGCAGGGACAGACTGCACAGATATGGTTGCCTGTTTGACAGTCAGTTATTTACTTTTTCGTAAAAATCGTCATAGTTAAAAAATATATATGCAGTATTTTGTGTTGGTCAATATTACATACTGTAAAGCATCGATATAGGCCTAAGTCTTTACAGAGGACACCAAAGATTAATTCAATTATTTTTTATTTACTGGACAGGTTTTACAGAAATAACACATATATCAGTCACTACATAAACTATGGAAGACATGAGGGCAAAAATCCATGACAACAACAGCTTGCACACTATCTGTTTCATATTGTGGTAAGCAGAAGCGTAATTCAGAAGTGTCATTATTGTTGTCTGTGCTCAACACTAAAATCAGCTTTCCCTAGTCCTAGAGTACACTTACCCCATGACATCAGCTTTCCCTAGTCCTAGAGTACACCTACCCCATGACATCAGCTTTCCCTAGTCCTAGAGTACACTTACCCCCTGACATCAGATTTCCCTAGTCCTAGAGTACACTTACCCCCTGACATCAGCTTTCCCTAGTCCTAGAGTACACCTACCCCCTGACATCAGCTTTCCCTAGTCCTAGAGTACACCTACCCTGTGACAGTAGTGCTCCACTGTAGGCCCAACACTTTGGTGGAGACATCCCCTTGCAGATCTGGGTGGAAAGTCTCTATGCCTGTCCCAACGCCTGTGCCCTGGGGGATGTGGGTCCTGGAACCATCGTCCTCTCCCTCAGCGCCATCACCTACCATTTATGGTTATGTAACCAGGCAGGCCAAAACTTAATCCCACCAAAACAAGACAAAATTTCAATGGTCTTTTCAAACGGCTCTTACACAAAGTTCCCACATATGCTGAGCACTTGTTGGCTGGTTTTCCTTCACTCTGCGGTCCAACTCATCCCAAACCATCTCAATTGGGTTGAGGGCAGGTGATTGTGGAGGCCAGGTCATCTGATGCAGCACAACATCACTCTCCTTGGTCAAATAGCCCGTGTGGTGTTAAAAATAAAGAAAACCCTTGAACGAGTAGGTGTGTCCAAACTTCTGACTGGTACATGTTATTTATATATATATATATATATATATATATATATATATATATATATATATATATATAACATTTCTGTAGGTTCTCAAATAGATAAGATTACAGTCAATTGTTTTATTTAGTATACATGTGCGTTTGTTAAAATAATATAAAATCATTTTATTTTGTTAAAATAATATTACAAAAGACAAGATTAGACATTGTTAATGTATGTGTAGGACACTGGGGCTTTGTGCATAGCTTAAAACCCTCTTCAAACACAGGAAAGGAGAATGGAAAAACATCACTTTTTAATACATGTCATTTCTATCTGAAATGCTGTCGCAATGAACGTCACATCACCCGAGACCACCAAACCCTGCTGTGGTTAATATAAGCCCATGTGACAATGTTGTGAAAAATTAGATCCATATTTTTCCACCACAACAATGAACATATTTTGTACATAATGCCTTCAGAAAGTATCCACAATTCAATTACGTTTTCCACATTGTGGTTACAGCCTGAATTTAAAATCTATTCAATTGAGTTTTTTTGTCACTGGCCTACACACCCTTCATTAAAAATGAAAAGCTGAAATGTCTTGAGTCAATAAGTATTCAACCCCTTCGTTATGGCAAGCCTAAATAAGTTCAGGAGTAATCATTTGCTTGAGTCACATAAGTTGCATGGACTCACTGTGTGTGCAATAATAGTGTTTAACCAGATTTTTGAATGACTACCTCATCTCTGTAACCCACACATACAATTATCTATAAGGGCCCACGGTCAAGTAGTGAATTTCAAACACAGGTTTAACCACAAAGACCAGGGAGTTTTCCCAATGCCTCACAAAGATGGGCACCTATTCATAGATGGGCAAAAATTAAAAAGCAGACATTGAATATAGTGAAGTTATTAATTACACTTTGGACGGTGTATCAATACACCAGGTCACTACAAAGACACAGGTGTCCTTCCTTACTCAGTAGCCAGAGAGGCACTAAACTGCTCAGGGATTTCACCTATAGTGACTTTAAAACAGTTAGAGATTAATGCCTGTGATGGGAGAAAACTGAGGATTGATCAACAGCATTGTAATTATTCTACAAAACTAACCTAATTGACAGAGTGAAAAGGAGGAAGCTAGGGGTATGAATACTTTCTGAAGGCACAGTACACAGACTGATATTATTTAAGGCAGTCTTCATAGGCAGACTACTTATAGATGATAGTTATCAGCACATTGAAAAAAGTTTACGCCGAACAAGTGTATCAGACCTACAAGCATTCAGTCCATAACAACAGTCATTTTAGACACATAGTATAGAAAAGGTTAACAGTTAACATTCAGATATGCAGGAGAACAGTTTTTATATATGAGAGAGAGAGACGTTCTATAAAATATATAATACAACAGGGACCCTTTTCACCATCTTTGTAGTGTTAAAATCCATTTTAAAAATACAACAAACCAGCCAGCTGATTGGAAAACACAAACAAATCATGATCCTTCATAAGATCATGTTTGGAGACATCTACTAGTGTAAAAGTATGTTGAATATGTATGCCCAAATCTGAGAACAACACCTAGCTTCTTACCTCTGGTGTTTGCACCAAATAACCATCAAATGGGTTTAGAACACATAGCATATAAAACTTCCCGGAACTGCTACACCTATCCAGTTCCTTGAGATCTGTATTTACAAAAAAATGGACAGAATAGGAGATGTCTGTTTTTTGGGGACATAATCTTCACTCGTTTCCTTCTCAAATCCCATTGGAAGAGAAGGTCAGAAGGGAGGGACCTCTGGCTTTCTCATCCAATGGGTTTTGAGAAGGAAACGAGTGGACGAGGGGAGAGGGATCCTGGAATGTATGCCATTGAGATAGTTGGTTGAAGAAAAGAGACTGATCCCTCAGTAAGCCATTTCTCCACAAGAGGGAGCCAAAGTACTACAGTCTAAATTGGACAAACACCAGTCAGACAGTGCTGAGGACTTTCTCCATCACCAGGTCTCCTTCAGTGGTGACGAGACTAGCACGGTCATCACAGAGAGGATCTGGTGCCTTGGGTCATGTAAGGGAAAAATACATTACAAAGTAGCGTATAAAAACATGTATTGGTATTTTCTTTAAAGTACTACATTTGTCCGATAGTTATTCAAATTTGTGTAAACTGTGCGGTACGGTCCTCCTCATGGCTCCCAGCTCAGCCAGTGCTCCAGGATGACTGCATTATATTTTTAGAGTTAGTCCACAAGCTTCATTGCAGAGGCCTCAATTAAAATTAATCTTCACCAGTCGTAATGGCTCTCTATCACCACTTGCTCATAGACACCAGCACACACCCTGAAAGAATGAAAAGTGGCAGAGTAAGAGCTGTGTGTGCGTTTGATGTATTATTATTGTGTGTGCGTGTGTCCTTTCTGGTTTCTCACCTGTTACTGCGCAGTAAACCATTCAGGGATGTGGTGCCGTCTCTACTGACAAACAGTCGCAGGTTACTGTCTTGAGGAGGAAATAAACACACCAAGAGACAAATGAAACAGTACAAAAGAGTACAAAAGTTACGTAAAAAAAGAGCCCCCCAAAAATGTAGTGGACAAGTGAAAGGGCAGGGTGAGGTTGGGGCTTCATACCTTCAGTGTTACTTATGTCAGCAAAGTTCTGGCTCTGGATGATCTTTTCAACAATATCGTCGGCATCGATGCGGGTGTCATTCACCCAGGAGGGATGGCTCTCCACTGAATCCTGCTTCCTCCTGTCACAGGGTGGAGGGAAAAGGCCCAGTCAGGCAACAGTGGATAAACAGCAGTCATACAAATAGCAATAGTGTTCCACTGACAGTTCCACTAGTTTGTTTTCATAGATTGTCAAAACAAACACATTTGGTCAAACACATCTGGTGAGTGGAAGGTCTTGCCTGGGGGGTCTGTTGGATGGCAAGACGGGCCGAGGGGGTAGAGGGGGTCTCCCTGGCCTCTCTCCCTCTGTTGGAGTGTCTACTGTCACACTGAGGCCCCCAGATATGCCGCTTCCTGTGGAGGTGTTCCTCCTGTGTGTGAGGTCAGACATACTAGAGGAGCAGGAGTGCTCTGTGCTGCAGCCTGGGGGACAATACATTTACATTACAGACTTAGGTGCAAATACCAACAAACAAAAATACTCTGGAGAGGAAAGATGGGGAACATGAACCCACACACCTGAGATCCTGCTCAGCTGGCTGGCATAGCTGGAGTTACGAGAGTGCCCCGACTGGAATACTTCCCCTGGGCTAGCTGCCTGGGTCTGGTCTGACTCCTCTGGAAGACCTGACACCAAACAGAGCCACACCTCAATTAGTTAGAGTCCCTCACCATGTGTCCCATACCTAGGTTAACTGTTTAGTTGTGATGGATTATCATAACATACCCACTGTTACCAGGTTTGAGCGGATCCACGTGCCCTGTCGTACCTGAGCTGATGATCGAGGGCCTGGGCTTCATGGACTGGCCCAGAGAAGTGGGCCGGTTAGGGGTTCCAGTGCCATCCCCCTTACAGTCCAGCTGCAGGACATGGTCCTGGCCTGTGATGGAGATGGACTTGGCTGTGCTGGGGGCACTGCAAAAAAACATGACTGGTCAGTCCACATTATACTGTGCAATGTTAAGTTTGCTTGATGGGCAAATTGACTCCCCATTGGGGGGTGCCAGAGTCACATTTTCTAAATGCATGAAGATGAAAGATAGATCAGAGATTTGAACATGTCAGGTCACTCACGTTTTAAAGCACGGATCTCCAGATAGGAGGGCCATCCCAATAGTCACCTTCAGAGAAAATCCAGACAAAATCTACTTTTATTACAATAAGACCATATAAAAAGTAGCAAGTAATGTTTGCACTAGCTACAGTATATTTTTTATTTTACCTTTAACTAGGCAAGTCAGTTAAGAACAAATTCTTATTTTCAACTGTCTGTTCAGGGGCAGAACAACTTATATTTGTACCTTGTCGGCTCGGGGATTTGAACTTGCAACCTTCCGGTTACTAGTCCAACACTCTAACCACTATGCTATCCTGTCGCCCCAGAATGCCACAGATCATCTATATCAAAGTTCAGTTGAGGTGCTGCGCATCAACAGCCCTGGGTTATCAGTGGAACAAGGGTCCTTTACCACAATACAAAGTCACTAAGTATAAACTATGTCAGTTGTTCTGCACAACCAAACAAAACCCAACCCTGACAAAGTCCCAAGGTCAATAGTCTTGACTCCTGCCCCCCCTAGCACAGTCCCTTGCCTTCAGTATGGAGTTGTCCTGCCTAGTATTCTTGGTGTCGTATCCCTCCAGCAGACAACAGCGGACTGCAGAGCCCGAGCCAGCGAACTCTGCCATGTTGAGGTCAGTAAAACCCAGCTGAGGGAGAAAGAACAGTTACTTTCACTACAGTAGTTTTAAACCTGCATATACTGTGAGGTAGCCATGACATTTAACATTTAGGTTTTCTAGCCCTAAGGGACTGGATATAGAGATATATTTTCTTTGAATCTCAGGTTATCCAAGAGGAGCCTAATTTCCTTTTCTCCAGGTTCAATTTCGTCAAAGCTATTGTTTACAGATGTGTGTATTTAAGGAAGCCCATTTCCAAAGAGGAAAGGGGTTTTATTTAGCTTAAGGAAATCCATAAGCATAGCGTGAGAAAACACAGGAAGGGTCCCTGGCTACCTGAGAGAGTGCATCATCTATAAACTTTCCCCAGCTTTATTTGAAGTTAATTTCCAATGAACAAAAATATAAATGCAACATGCAAAGTGTTGGTCCCATATTTAAATGTAATAAATGATCTCAGAAATGTTCCATAAGCACAAAGAGTTTATTTCTCCTAAATTTTGTGCACAAATTTGTTAACATCCCTGTTAGTGAGCATTTCTCCTCCCCCAAGATAATCCATCCACCTGAAAGGTGTGGCATATTAAGAAGCTGATTAAACAGCATGATCATGACATACTGTAGGTGCACCTTGTGCTGGGGACAATAAAGGCCAGTAAAATGTACAGTTTTGTCACAACACAATGCCACAGATGTCTCAAGTTTTGAGGAAGAGTGCAATTGGCATGCTGACTGCAGGATTGTCCACCAGAGCTGTTGCCAGATAATTGAATGTTCATTTCTCCACCATAAGAAACCTCTGTCATTTTAGAGAATTTGGCAGTACGTACAACCGGCTTCAGACCCGCGGACCTTGTGTAACCATGCCAGTCCAGGACCTCCACATCCGGCTTCTTCACCTGCGGGCTCGTCTGAGACCAGCCACCTGGACAGCTGATGAAACTGTGGGATTGCACAACCAAAGTATTTCTGCACAAACTTTCAGAAATTGTCTCTGGGAAGCTCATCTGTGTCCTCATCCTCCTCACCAGGGTATTGACCTGACTGCACGTCGGCATTGTAACCAACTTCAGTGGGCAAATGTTCACCTTCGATGGTCACTGGTATGCTGGAGAAGTGTGCTCTTCACGGATGAATACTGATTTTAACTGTACCGCATCATGCGGACAAGTAGTTTGCTGATGTCAACGTTGTGAACAGAGAGCCCCACGGTGATGGTGAGATTATGGTATGGGCAGGCATAAGCTATGGACAACAAACACAATTGCATTTTATCGATGGAAATTTGAATGCACAGAGATACCGTGACGAGACCCTGAGGCCCATTGTCGTGCCATTCATTCGCCACCATCACCTCCTGTTTCAGCATGTCGCAAGGATCTGTACACAATTCCTGGAAGCTGAAAATGTCCCAGTTCTTCCATGGCCTGCATACTCACTGTCACCCATTGAGCAAGTTTGGGATGCTCTGGATCGACGTGTACGACAGCGTTTTCCAGTTCCCGCCAATATCCAGCAACTTGGCACAGCCACTGAAGAGGAGTGGCACAAAATTCCACAGGACACAATCAACAGCCAGATCAATCAACAACTATGCGAAGGAGATGTCGCTCTGCATGAGCCAAATGGTGGTCACAACAGACACTGACTGGGTTTCTGATCCACTCCCCTACATTTAAAATATATATATATATATATCTGTGACCAACAGATATCTGTATTCCCAGTCGTGTGAAATCCATAGATTAGGGCCGAATGAATTGATTTAAAATGACTGATTTCCTTATATGAACTGTAACTCAGTAAAATCTTTGAAATTATTGCATATTGCGTTTATACTTTTGTTCAGTATAGTTTACTCAACTTATACATAGTGCCAAAGTTGTAGCTTGTGTTTGTAGAAGTGGGGTGACTAATGTAAATGTGTAAAATGTCTTAACAGCAGTGTTGATGTGTGTTGACATCAGGCTACAGTAAATTGTAATGTGTTTGTGGATATAGGGTGGGATGCTCAGGAGGAGTGGGCTCTTACCTTTGAATATGTTTTTCCTCCTTTGAGTTCCTGTAGTGAAAACAGGAAAAGGGAGATGACTACTGAGCATTGACAGTCTGGCACACAGTGTAGTGTGTGTTTAACACTGATCTATGATCAGATTACAGAGGCTACAGAGTTTACACTATCAGGGGTGTGAATAATGAATGGAAAGTTAAATAACCCAGTGGTTCACACAGGAAACGGTAGTCCCTGATGTTCACAGACAAAGAGATAACAGCAGAGAGCTGTGTGTTGCTTAGACAGGTCCCCCAAAAGTCAGACAGACCTTCCGCACAGAGACCCGACAGATGGCGGAATCCAGCACTCCAGTCGTGGGGTTGGTGCTCATTTTACACACAAAGGTAAACCTCTTCTTCCAGCAAACACAGTTCTCCTGAACCTCCTCTCTGTAGGACAAGAGGACAGGAATCAGAGCGGGCATGGCACTACAGTACAGCTACATAAACCTCAATAAACTGTTATTAGTGTCAAGGGAGTTAATGACAGTCATTACTGTTTGAGTGGTCTCACAATGAGAAGTTACTAATTCGACGGCACATAAGACATCACTTGTGCTTTGGCCCTCGCTCTTCAACGTTTTGCTCCAGTTTTAGTGAAAGCAAACTTGTTGTTGAGGAAACGGTGAACAATAGCCTGTGGGCTTCTGTAAAAACAGAGTTCACATTGTAAATAGGCCAGTGCCTGACGTCACCCTGTCCGTCCATACATTCAGGGAAATGGCTGAGTATACAGAGAAGGACGGTTGATGTAAAAACAGTCCTGGTGATAATCTGTCTACTTCCCATTTTAACTCACTTCATACTCTCCCCTTCCCAACTGAACTGAATGTAACCATTGTCAGTATTAGTCATGCCCCGTGCCTGGACCCAGCCACTCAGAATGCACAGGAGTAACTCAAGTGAATCCAGGGCTTAATGTGGACTCTAGAAATAATGAATAACTTACAGAGCATGAGGAGCTAATGTAAATCTACAGGGCTGGATATGCGTACTCATCTCCAATGTAAACAAACAGCCATGGGATACACCCAAACTAACAGCGCACAGAGTAGGGAGGTGGACAGATCAGCCTGTTTACTGTAGTGTGTACCTATTGCCTTGTGGGAGTGCTCAAACAATCAGGTTTTACCAGACTGCAGTTGACATCACCACAAAGCATACACAGTGAAACAGCCATCCTTCAGTTAAAACCCAAACACCCTTTAAGTGCGAAGGGTAAATCCATTTGAATTCAATCACTTTTTGATTTGAACAAAACCTTCCTTACATATTTAATTAACCATTGTATAAGTGCACAAAAAGTTACTTTCTGGACCTGATTGCCAAAACATTCAGAAGATAAGGTGCTCAAAGTTTAAAAACTTCAACCATACCATGAGACTTCCATGTCTTCATCACTGGAAAACATACACGGTTGAGTTTGATATCATTTAAAAGCTTAAAACAGGGTTGTCAAACTATTTTATAAAACTTTTTTTGTAACCTTTAATGACAATGATGTAAAAACACATAAATGCTGTTGTTTTACATATTCGCATATGTTGGAGCTGAGACCCTATTTTACATCTAAGGTTTCTGTGTTGTGTGAATATGGGTGGGTGTCATTTTTTCAAATGGCACCACAAAGATAGTTTGAGGCCCACAGATCAGAGAACGTTGTCTTGAACGGGAACATCTGTTGTACATCATCTTGTCGATCCTCCATAGGAAACCTATTGAAATCATAAGAAATATAGACAATAGAGTAGAAATGACCATTTAAGTTGACTTTCGACAGTGGACCGGCAGTCATCTTTGTGGTAGTAATTAGAAGTTCAAATTTCTATTCAATTTGAATGGTGTACCAGCTAAATTGCAGTGGTCTGAAGGGATAGGGTCTGTTCTATGAATTATATTTCTATGGTTGAAATGACACCCACCCTGTATTCAAGAACATGTTGTGTCTCAACCGATGGCGGGCACAACACAAAAACCTCAGATGTGAAAAAGGGCCTAAGCTACAACATTTGTGAATGTGAAAATAAATCTGTGTTTACGCATTTATACAATTGACGTTAAAATGTCAAATATATTTTATTAAACGCGGTTTTTACGCTTTTAAAATTATATTAAACTCAACTGTTTATCTTTTCTCGTAATGAAGACATGGATGTAGGTATGGTGGGGTATGCAAAATTATTTAACTTTATCTCCTGAATGTTTTGGCATTCAGGCTCAAAAGGTAACTAACTTATTTGGTTTAAATCAAAAAGGGATTATTTCAGAAAGTGATTGAATTCAAATGGATTTACCCAGAAGGCAGCAAATGCAGCATGCTTCCTGAACAGTTGTACCAGCAGAGACGTACCTGGGACTAGCCATAAGCACACTGTTTTTGAAATAAGCACAGGGGAGTACTTCGGCACTTTGGCAAGCAGCAGAAAATAAACTCACTGCCATAGAGGTCGGGTGCAAAGAGTCAGAATTTGCCCTGTGAATTGCAGTCAGTTAGCACATGATCCCTAACCAGCTGACACATTTCTTGTATTGACTATAGAGCTGCAGAGGGGCTTCAGTAGTAGTGCGTAGTGGTTCGGCTCCTTGCAGGGCACAGGGCCAGTACATGTGTTCCTACTCCATGCCATGCAAGGGACTGGCATCATAGGATCATCTGCTCAAAGAAATGTTCCAGGGGAGCCACGTGATGCCTGCAGTACCTCTACATCAGGGACAGCATGTTCCCAAATGCACACACAGCTTTTACTATACAGACCTTGAATATCAATGTCACACTTTAGGCATACCAGATACGGAAGAGGAAGCGAGACATCTTACTCGCTCCCTTTATCTGGTTCATATACAGCCAATGAACTAAGCACACCCAGCTGCTATCACATTGGTGCCTATGGGAGCACCACCCGTTAAGTGATCATTTTTGTCCAATGGTAAATGGCTGGGACATCTTCATTTATCCACCATCTTTGGGCATACTATCTGAAGTCACATGACTGATAGAGTGATACAATGCTGGACTAGTATAGGGCTGTACCCTCTCTGCATCAACACACGGCAAAAATGTACTGTAAGAGATGTGATCCAACCTTCCACATAGTAAATATAGAGGACTGTTTAAGTTGATAACGTTTTCCCTCCTCTAGTATGGTTTCGGTTCCAAAACCAGCTATGGTGTGTTAGGCCAATTTGGCAGGAAAGAAATCCTGTTGCTTACTTGAGAAACTGCTGCTTTGTATTACAAAAACAGATTCCAACAATTTGATTGGCTCTAAAACCTTTAGTCATAGAAGGGCTATAAAGACTCCAACAAATTGCATGTCTTTAAACCTTTGGTCATACTTAAATGTTGTTTAAAATGCATTAGACATCCCCATTTCCACTCTTAATTATTATTCATGTACAGTCTATAATTGCAATGAAACACATTTTATGCAAGTATTGTAGTTCACTGCCATTTTAGATTTTTTTCCTCACATAGGTTCTTTATATAGTTGTCTCTTTGTTTTGCATTCCTTGGTTCTTTGCCACACACATACTTCTCAAGTTCTTACCAAGAGCGCCACGCTAATCACTGCCCACCCCCCTCAATAAGTCTCTGAAAACGTTCTCAGCCACATTCCATAAAGCAGGTGGTTTTATTAAACTGCCATGGCAACCACACACGCCTCAAATCCAACTACAATGTTGAATCAAAACAGGAGTGAATGAGTTAGAGCACTGAGGGGAGAGAGGATGGTCAAAAATAGAAAACTGAAATATTACATTTACAAACAAGTATTCAGACCCTTTACTCAGTAGTTTGTTGAAGCACCTTTGGCAGCAATTGCAGCTTTGAGTCTTCTTCGGTATGACGCTACAAGCTTGGCACACCTGTATTTGGGAAGTTTCTCCCATTCTTCTCTGCAGATCCTCTCAAGCTCTGTCAGGTTGGATGGGGAGTGTCGCTGCACAGCTGTTTTCAGATCTCTCCAGAGATGTTAGATCGGATTCAAGTCCAAGCTCTGGCTGGGCCACTCAACAACATTCAGAGACTTGTCCCGAAGCCACTCCTGCATTGTCTTGGCTGTGTGCTTAGTGCTCTTGAGCAGATTTTCATCAAGGATCTCTCTGTACTTTGCTTCATTCACCTTTTCCTCGATCCTGACTAGTCTCCCAGTCCCTGCTGCTGAAAAAAATCCCCACAGCATGATGCTGCCACCACCATGCTTTACAGTAGAGATTTACTCCAGATGTGACGCTTGACATACAGGCAAAAAAATTCAATCTTGGTTTCATCAGACCAGAGAATCTTGTTTCTCATGGTCTGAGAGTCCTTTAGGGGCCTTTTGGCAAACCACCTGGCCACTCTACCATAAAGAGCTGATTGGTGGAGTGCTGCAGAGATGGTTGTCCTTCCAGAAGGTCCTCCCATCTCCACAGAGAAACTCTGGAGCTGTCAGAAAGACCATTGGGTTCTTGGTCACCTCCCTGACCAAGGCCCTTCTCCCCTGATTGCTCAGTTTGGCCTTGCGGCCAGGTCTAGGAAGAGTCTTGGTGGTTCTAAACTTCTTCCATTTAAGAATGATGGAGGCCACTGTTCTTGGGGACTTTCAATGCTGCATAAATTGTTTGGTACCCTTCCCCAGATCTGTGCCTCAACACAATCCTGTCTCAGAGCTCTACGGACAATTCCTTCGACCTCATGGTCGAAGGAAAATACAAAAATATATTTCTCTCCAATTTTGAGCACAAATTTCTTTACCAGCCTGTTAGTGAGCATTTCTCCTTTGCCAATATAGTTCATCCACCTGACACGTGGCATATCAAGAAGTTGATTAATAAATCCTCACTGGGATAGGCGTCCTGCCAGCGGGACACCTGTCGACAACTTCCGGTGAAATTGGAGGGCGCGCAATTCAAATAAATAATCGTAAAAATGATGGATATTAAACATCTAGGTATCTTATATCGGTTAAAAGCTTAAATTCTTGTTAATCTAACTGCATTGTCTGATTTACCATAGGCTTTACAGAGAAAACATGCCAAGTGATTGATTGAGGATGGCAACCCATATAAAAATATTTTTCAACTAGCACAGGCTTCATAAAATCACAAATAGCAATTAAATATTAATTTACTTTTTGAAAATATTCCTCTGATTTGTAATCCCAAGGGTCCCAGCTACAACATGCATGGTCGTTTTGTTAGATCAAATCCTTCTTTATATCCCAAAAAGTCTGTTTAGTTGGCGCCATCGATTTGAGTAATCCACTTGTTCAACATGCAGAGAAAGGAATCCAAAAAGCTTTCGCTAAAACAAGTCAAAATACAGGTTTATTTAATCCTCAGGTACACTAAAATGTAATTAAACTATAATATTTCATACAGAAAGAAGTATGTTCAATAGAAAAGTAAAATTAGCAAGTGCACGCACAGACTGATTTCCAACTCTGACTCCCAGTACCAAAACTAAATTCTTCCTCGTTTGGGAAGAAACAAGCCTGAAATCCTGAACAAAGACGGTTGGCATCTAGTGGATGCCATAGGATTTGCAATCTGGGAGCTGGAATTGCATAGGCCCCATAGCTTTCCATTGAAAGAGCATGGGCTCTCCAAAACAAAATTCTGGTTGTTTTTTATTTGGATTTTCTCATACCATATCAATTGTGTTATAGTCTCACGCATTATTTTAACATTTCAACAAACAAAGTGTTTTCTATCCAATGGTACCAATTATATACATATCCTGGTTTATGAGCCTGAGTAACAGGCAGTTTACTTTGGACACGTCAGTCAGACAGGAAGTGGCGAAAAATAGACCCAAGCCTGTTTAAACAGCATGATCATTAAACAGGTGCAGTTTGTGCTGGGGGACAATAAAAGGCCACTAAAATGTGAAGTTTTGTCATAGAACACAACACTAGATGTCTCAACTTGAGGGAGCGTGCAATTGCTCATTTCTCTACCATCGTTTTAGAGAATTCGGCAGTGCATCCAACAGGCCTCACAATCACAGACCACGTGTAACCACACCAGCCAAGGACCTCCACATGCCTAATTCTGATTGACTGGGCCTGACTACCCATGGCTGCACCCCTGCCCAGTCATGTGAAATCCATAGATTAGGGACTAATTCATTTATTTCAATTTACTGATTTCCTTATACGAACTGTAACTCAGTCAAATCTTTTAAATTGTTGCATGTTGCGTTTATATTTTTGTTCAGTATGTTTCAGGCAACAACAGAACAAAGGGAGTTCTGTACTCCCCAGGCCCTATGATAACACACAATCTCTATCAAAGACATGGGACCACCAAATCAGTCTCTGTGTTTCTGAGTAGACCTGCACTCGGGTTACAGAGATAAACCAGAGACAGAATTGCCAGATAACTCAAGCAGATAAATTGTCTCCATCCAATCTGTTATATAATCCTCAAAAAGAGACTTAAAAGGGGTGCATAGCATACCCGGGTCTTGTATCATTGCAGGGGAAGTGGAGTGGAGGGCAACATTCTTTTTAACTCTATGTGTTTATCAATGATGACAGGCATAGGAGAAAAACATCCGGTGAACAGTAATCATAGTAAGGGTTATCATGATGATTTAGTTTGTTTTTGTGCTCTTTCAAAGGCCCTACACAGTTCAGAGGTTCAATGAGGTGCATCATATGGTTCTCTACAGAGCGCCTATCGGAAAGTCCAGAGGAATGGTTGGGGAATCTTAAAAAATACAATAAAATAAAAACTAATAGCAGGAACAGCCACATCTAGTGGTCAGAACTTGGTAATATCAGGATGTACGACGGGCCATAAACCTAACAACTTCAATGACTAATTTCTCTGAACATAAAAAATGAAATTCACTGAGAATACATTGGATAGGATGAAGAAACAAATACGCCGAGCTGCAGCTCCATATTACACGTCAGACAGAGAATTGATACTGTATACACATTGGGTTTGGATTGGCGTGGGGTGGGTGTGTGTGTGTGTGTATAATATTTATTGAATATTATATGAATCCTATAAATTAAAATAAAGTGGGGGGATGTTCTCTGGACATATAGGACAAATACGCTGATGACCTCAGATCCAAGAGACATAACACATGTCCCCCTAAATCTTGTTTATGTGCGGCTACCTTTCATCTTTAGGTCAGTGTGTGAAGTCACACACCCCTCTACCAAACACTGAACGCCCCAGAGGAGCATCCCTTTCCTCCCCAGCCTACTCTAAAACAAACACTCCCAGATCAAATACCGGAATCCTTTTGTGTTCCCATTTATATTACTAAAGTAAACAATGACCTAGGTTCTAAACCTGAGGAGGAAGTTTAACCCTTAGAAACCCGGACCCAGTTTTACTTGCGTGAACATTAAGCAGTGGTTAGGACAGCCCAAGGAAACCCCTAATAGCATTTCTGAAGAAAACAAATCAACACCCCTTGTAATAGTTATGCAATGTTTCATATATGTAACATCGGGTAGAAAGGGGTGCAAACCATCCAGTTTCAACAATATCTATTTCTGCATTGTGAACTGCTTACACTAAAATGTAAACATGAATCATGAAATCTAACTCATTATTTCTGAAACCCAAGTTATAAAAGCAGTATCATATATATTGCACAAGTTGTTCATCTTCAGCATGTCCTTATTTGTGCACTGCAAAATTTCCATGAGCCCCGATACTTCCACTATTCAAAACTTCCCACTCTCATTGGTGTCTGTCAGATATGTTACAGTTAAGGGCAGTTTGCTCACTTTTTTGTGTGTGTAAATTGGGACCCATAGACAGTTGACACTCAACTATATCTTTAATAAAGAAATCCAGACTAAATGTAGATGTTTAGTATTTGACGCGATATACAAACAATGTAATTGTATATAAAGCATCATAAAGATGTTAGCCCTTAATCATGACTCAGTTCATTACACATTTACACATTCTGTTACATTACAGCCTTATTCTAAAATGTATCAAATTTAGACATTTTTGCAAATGTATACAATTTAAAAAACTGAAATACCTTATTTAAGTATTCAGACCCTTTGCTATGAGACTCAAAAATGGAGCTCAGGTGCATCCTGTTTCCATTGATCATCCTTGTGATGTAGCTACAACTTTGGTGGAGTCCACCGGTGGTAAATTAAATTGATTGGACATGATTTGTAGAGGCACACACCTGTCTATATAAAGCTCCCACAGTTGACAGTGCACGTCAGAGCAAAAACCAAGCCATGAGGTCGAAGGAATTGTCCGAGAGCTCAGACAGAATTGTGTTGAGGCACAGATCTGGGGAAGGGACCCAAAACATTTCAACAGCTTTGAAGGTCCCTAAGAACACAGTGGCCTCCATCATTCTTAAATGTAAGGTTGCAACCACCAATCTTCCTAGAGCTGGCCGCCCGGCCAAACTGTGCAATCGGGGGAGAAGGGCCGTGTTCAAGGATGTGACCAAGAACCTGATGGTCACTGACAGAGCTCCAGTGTTCCTATGGGAGAATCATCTCTGCAGCACTCCACAAAATCAGGCCTTTTTGTTAGAGTGGCCAGATGGAAGCCGTTCCTCAGTAAAAGGCACATGACAGCCTGTCTGGAGTTTGCCAAAAGGTACTTAAAGGACTCAGACCATGAGAAACAAGATTCTCTGGTCTGATGAAACCAAGACTGAACTCTTTCTGAATGTCCTTGAGTGGCCCAGCCAGAGCCCGGACTTGAACTCTATCATCTCGGGAGAGACCTGAAAATAGCTGTGCAGTGATGCTCCCCATCTGACAGAGCTTGAGAGGATCTGCAGAGAAGAATGGGAGAAACTGCCCAAATAGAGGTGTGCCAAGCTTAAAGTGTCATACCCAGGAAGACTCAAAGCTGCAATTGCTGCCAAAGGTGCTTCAACAAAGTGCTGAGTAAAGGGTCTGAATACTTATGTAAATTTGAAATGTCTAGATTAGAGAGAGAAAAAAATGAATCTAATCCATTTCAGAATAAGACTAACGTAACAAAATGTGGAAAATGTCAATGTCTGAATACTTTCCGAATACACTAAGTAATTTGACAAAAGCGTCTTCTGTACAAGGGAGTTTTGTTTGAACATTAACACGTGAAGCTTGCAGTACGGTTTTGTAAGCCCAAGGACCTTCTTTTTATTTTTTTGCTAATATGAACTAGGTTAAAATTGATACAACTTTTATAGGGTTATTGTTCCCACCCGGCCATATCTCCATGTTACAGCGTAGGTTTACGGAAGACAGAGGGACCACCTATGCTAATAAGCTATCTAGCATTCTCCGAACACCTGTGTGTAATGGAAGAAGGCCACCAGAAACGAAAAACACTGTCAGCTGCAACTGTGATCAAGTCGGTTAAGTGTACAGTAAGTGTATATTTTGCATTTATGAAATTATTTTGATATGATATTAAAGTGCTTTATGTCTCTATAACCGTATCCAATTGAGAATCGATTCACGTTTAGATGGAGTATTTGGCTGTCTTGGCTGCGAGAGCCAGACTACCTCTGAAAATAACATACAAGGTACTTGGACCTTAAAACTAGTTAGGGATAGGCGGGACGCAAATGTCTCAACTGGCCAATTGCCAGGGAAAATGCAGAGTGCCAGATTCAAATAAAATACTATAAAATTCAAACTTTCATTAAATCACACATGTAAGATACTCAATTAAAGCGAAAGCATAAGAAGCTATTATCTGATAGCCTGCACCATCTGCACCAGCAGTAAACAAAGGAGTTAGCATATTTCAACCCTGCAGGCGCTACACAAAACGCTGAAATAAAATATAAAACATGCATTACCTTTGACGAGCTTCTTTTGTTGGCACTCCAATATGTCCCATAAACATCACAATTGGTCCTTTTGTTAGATTAATTCCGTCCATATATATCCAAAATGTCCATTTATAAAGCGTGTTTGATCCAGAAAAAAACAAAAAACGGAACGTCACTACAAAATATTTCAAAAGTTGCCTATAAACTTTGCCAAAATATTTCAAACTACTTTTATAATACAACTTTAGGTATTTTTAAACGTTAATAATCGATCAAATTGTAGACGAGGCAATCTGTGTTCAATACAGGAATGAAAACAAACCAGCGCCACATTTCACGTCTTGCGCAACTCACAAAAGTGTACCCAGTTCCTAGTTGGCCTACTTCTTCATTGCACAAAGGAATAACCTCAACCAAATTCTAAAGACTGGTGACGTCCAGCGGAAGCAGTAGGAACTGAAAACAGGTTCCTAAGAAATATCCCTTGGCAATAACAAGGCAGGGAACAGAGAGAGGCAAAAAAAGAATTCTGAACAGTTAGTCCTCTGGGTTTTGCCTGTTACATAAATTCTGTTATACTCACAGACATGATTCAAACAGTTTTAGAAACTTCCGAGTGTTTTCTATCCAAATCTATGAATAATATGCATATCTTATATTCTTGGCATGAGTAGCAGGAAGTTGAAATTGGGCACGCTATTTATCCAAAAGTGAAAATTCTGCCCCCTAGCCCCAATAGGTTTTTTAAGGAGTAACGTAGGCTCCTTAAGAGTACATATTGGGCTACATAAAGTGTGGTTTGCATCACTGAACGACCGCAACAAGAATTAAGTGGCTATACTTTGGCAAAAATAAATATTTTGCTTAAGAAATTTACTCTGGTGTCTCTGGAAATCTAATGAGCATTTTGCATGCATTGAATTTTATAAACTCTCTTTTTGACAATGTACGAGACCGTTTCAGAGGAGCAAAACTGCCGTGTTGAAAGCTACAGAGGCGTGCCATTTAGAGTGACGATTTCCGGTTTATTAATTACAAAATGTTTATTAGGATCTCATCTAGAAGAGTGGTGTTATTTTATCATTTGATCTCGTACAGGCACGTTACCAGGTGTTTAAAGACACTTACGTGTATGTAACATTGGGCGTTAAAGGGTTTTTAATTACGGCTGTATCAATGGCTTGGCATATTCAAGCCTTTGATTTGTTTTTCAGCTATACAGCAGCACTGCCATTTGTTTACTATACATTAATGGCAATATGGCAATTCTTCCATAGTAGCGGTCATGCCCAATGCATATGCGTTTTGCCGGATGTCTAGGCCGCATTTTCCGTACTTGACACACGTGCTTCGCTTTTCAACTAGCTAAAAGCTAGCTAGAGTCTGTGTGTACTTCTGTTTGTAGCACTGCATGGTAAAGCAACGCATAAGTTGAAAACATTGAACGCATGCGGTACACAGAACGCACTGCAGCCCAGTGCGGCATCCCCAACGTAGCGTTGCGGACTACTGCATTGACAATGAATGACTACCGCCGGAACGCAAAGAGTTTGATGCATCTGATGGACATGAGGCTTTGTACCAGATGAAAACACTTTGCGTTCCAGCGGAAGTCATTCATCTGGCAAAAAAAAAAACGTCTATGATTCTGGTGGACATCTGGCATAAAGCCGGTTCTTATGCGACACAGCCGCGGCCACGTATAGAAGTAGATGATCTACACACATGCAAGAGGAATTTCTCACTCGATACAAAGGTTTCAGAATATTCTGTTTTTTTATGAACCACCTGCAACTGAACAGAGTAGATATGATTTTCTTCCCAATCGAACTAAGAAAGTATCAGCAAGAACAGGTTAGTTGAAATTGCTTCTGACCCTTTCTACTTGCCAAGGTATAATGGCTACTATGGAAGAATTGACATACCATCATTTTAATGTATAGCTAGGTTTGCTATAAAAGCTGAAGGATGGTTGGCTAACCAGTCTCAAGATCATAGGATGGAGCTATGGATTAAATCAAACTTTGTCACATGCACCAAATACAAGAAGTGTACACTTTACCATAAAATGCTTACTTACAAACCCTTACCTCTTCTTGAACTGCACTGTTGGTTAAAAAAAGATTTACCAAGTAGACTAAAATAAAAAGTAACACAATAAGAATAACGAGGCTATATACAGGGGGCAGAGTCCGTGTGCAGGGGTAGACATTAGCTGAGCTAATTTGTACATGTAGTTGGGGGTGAAGTGACTATGCATAGATAAAACAGCAAGTAGCAGCAGTGTACTGGTGGGGGGGTCAGTCAATGTCCGGTGGCAATTTTATTAATTGTTCAGCAGTCTTATGGCTTGGGAAAAGAAGCTGTTGAGGAGCCTTTTGGTCCTAGACTTGGCGCTTCGGTACCGCTTGCAGTGCGGTAGCAGGGAAAAGTCTATAACTTGGGTGATTGGAGTCTCCGCCAATTTTATGGGCTTCCCTCTGCCCTCAATGGCAGGAAGCTTGGCCCCAGTGATGTACTGGGCCGTTCCCACTACCCTCTGTAGCGCCTTACGGTCAGATGCCGGGCAGTTTCCATACCAGGCGGGGATGCAACCGGTCAGGATGCTCTCGATGGTGCAGCTGTAGAACCTTTTGAGAGTCTGGGGACCCACGTCAAATCTTTTCGGTCTCCTGAGGGGGAAAAGGTTTTGTCGTGCCCTCTCAACGACTGTCTTGGTATGTCAGGTCCATGATAGTTCGTTGGTGATGTGGACACCAAGGAACTTGAAACTCTCGACCCGCTCCACTACAGCCCCGTTGATGTTATTGGGGGCCTGTTCGGCCCACCTTTTCCTGTAGTTCACAATCAGCTCCTTTGTCTTGCTCACATTAAGGGGGAGGTTGCTGTCCTGGCACGACACTGCCAGTTCTGACCTCCTCCCTATAGGCCGCATCATCGTTGTCGGTGATCAGGCCTACCACTTGTGTCGTCAGCAAACTTAATTATGGTGTTGGCCACAGAGTCGTGGGTGAACAGGGAATACAGGTGGGGACTAGGAACACACCCCTGAGGGGCCTCAGTGTTAAGGATCAGCATGGCAGACGTGTTGTTGCCTACTCTTACCACCTGGGGGAGGCCCATCAGGAAGTCCAGGATTCAGTTGCAGAGGGAGGTGTTTAGTCCCAGCGTCCTTAGCTTAGTGATGAGCTTTGAGGGAACGCTGAGCTGTAGTCAATGAACAGCATTCTCACATAGGTGTTCCTTTTGTCCAGGTGACAAAGGGCAGTGTGGTGTGCAATAGAGATTGCATAATCTGTGGATCTGTTGGGGAGGTATGCAAATTGGAGTGGGGCTAGGGTGTCCGGGTGGATGCTGTTGATGTGAGCCATGACCAGCCTTTCAAAGCACTTCATGGCTACCAACGTAAGTGCCACGGGGCGGTAATCATTTAGGCAGGTTACCTTCGCTTCCTTGGGCACAGGGACTATGGCGGTCTGCTTGAAACATGTAGGTATTACAGACTCAGTCAGGGACGACACTTGACAGTTGGTCCACACATGCTTTGAGTATACGTCCTGGTAATCCATCTGGCCCAGCAGCTTTGTGAATGTTGACCTGTTTAAAGGTTTTGTTCACATCAAATCAAATCAAATTTTATTTGTCACATACACATGGTTAGCAGATGTTAATGCGAGTGTAGCGAAATGCTTGTGCTTCTAGTTCCGACAATGCAGTAATAACAAGTAATCTAACTAACAATTCCAAAACTACTGTCTTGTACACATCGGTACCGAGAGAGCGTTATCAGTCATCCAGAACAGCTGGTGTGCTCATGCATGTTTCAGTGTTGCTTGCCTCGATAATAAAAGGAATTTAGCTCGTCTCGTAAACTTTCGTCAATGGGCAGCTCGCGTCTGGATTTCCCTTTGTAATCCTTAATAGGATGTAATGCCAGGGTTGCACAATTCCAGGAACTTTCAATAAAATGTCCTGGTTTTCCAGAAATCCTGGTTGGAGGTTTCCGGACATTCTGCTTATCCTCCAAACAGGATTTTGGGTAAAACAGGGAATATATTTTAAGTTCCTGGAATTTTGCAACCCTAACCAATGACGGACATAAATCCAACAATGTTAGACATACTTTGAAATGATTTGTACACAGACATTGTTTACTAACAATGCAGTAAAAACAAAGTTATGCTGGGGTAAGAGTGGTATGAGGCATTTAAAGTTAACATTATGACAGCAGTTTGGTAATAGTTTGCTATATTGCCCATGCGGCATGCACACAGCGAACACAAAGCAACATTCTACCTTGATGAAGTTGCAACAAAGTCTCCACCGTCCAACAATCTCAGCTTGCAGAACAATACCCCGTTCACGAAAGGCACTGCAGTCAGCTCCTCCAATGTCAAATGTGTCTGAAACTTGAATTTCTTCTTTTTCACAAAAAAAGCCATTGAAGGGTATTGTAATGGACCTGTAAACAATGACACAAATATTTAGCTGATGATGGCAACGTTTAGAGATTAAAACAGCCTACACTATTTATTCAACCTATTAAATTTGAAACAGATGTGGTGACCATAACACATTGAAACAATCTGAAATGACTTATTACTACAAAACATTGGTTACATACCTTGAGACCGACCACAGTGTGTATTGGCACCTCACAACTTTTTATTCTGTGTGCTTGATACGATGCTGACTCAAATGCTCTTGACTAACTACTGACCCGTCTTGAAATCTTGGAGTACAATACATTGTAGAACAAGCAATACATTTGTCAGGCACTTTTCTGTTCAAACAGCCTCTAATTCTTCTATCATGACATTTGATCTCTTTTCCACATATCGCAAGCTAAAGCTAGGAAGAAAATGCAACTGACATGCCACCGGTAACCCACACAGTAAATTGGGTATGGTTCTAGTATACTACAAACCAATACCAAAATTGCTCAATTAGCTCCGCCCCTGGATGCTTTCGTGTCACTGATCGTGTAGGCTGGTGCTCCCACCGACGAGGTGAATACGACCCCTTGTGGCTATGCATAAGAGGTGGAGAGGTACGTCTCAGGACGATAACTGTAACCATCCACTTAGTAGCCTATGTCTAATCAGTGGTGTAAAGTACTTGAGTAAAAAAACTTGAAAGTACTACTTAAGTAGTTTTTTGGGGTATCTGTACTTTACTTTGCTATTTATATTTTTGACAACTTTTACTTCACTACATTCCTAAAGAATATCATGTACTTTTTACTCCGTACATTTTCCCTGACACCCAAAAGTTATTTTTACATTTTGAATGCTTAGCAGGACAGGAAAATTGTCAAATTCCCACACTTACCAAGAGAACATCCCTGATCATCTACTGCCTCTTATCTGGGGGACTCACTAAACACAAATGCATTGTTTGTAAATTGTCTGAGTTTAGGAGCATGCCCCTGGCTAACCATAAATACAATTAAAATGGTTCTGTCTGGTTTACTTAATATAAGGAATTTGAAATTACCTTTACTTTTGATACTTGAGAACATTTGAGGATTTACTTTTGATACTTAAGTATTTAAAACCAAATACTTTTAGACTTTTACTCATGCAGTACTTTACTGGGTGACTTTTACTTCAGTGATTTTCTATTAAGGTATCTTTACTTTAACTCAAGTACTTTTTCCACCAGAGTGGAAGTGTGTGTGTGTGTGTGTGTGTGTGTGTGTGTGTGTGTAAATAACAACCTCTAAAACACACATGTTCTTCTCATTATGCTTAGACGGGTTTTAGTTATTGAACTTTCTCCCTCTGTCATTCTGTAAATAAGGATGTCATATGGGAAACATTGTTTCATAGGTTATAGCCAGGTTCCACTTTTTATAGCTAATGTATTTTATTTATTCAATCATTTGTTTGACCATACAGACACAGGTGAATACTTACTTTCAAACTGCTATTGCTACATGTCATAACAAGACCATGCCACAGGAGAGTGATAGAGCCCCAAGGTGTCAAAATAGATAAATAGGCCTAAAACATGGCCTGCTTGGACTAAAATCCTTGCTCTCTTTTCATGTCTTAATCCCAACACTAACTGGGGTTGTCACGTTGATATGGATCACATCTTTCTGTGTTCATTCAAATCTATGTTGAAATATGTGCATGGGTGCAATAACTCTTTCAAAGTATAATCATCCTTTTGTATTAGAATAGTGTTTGCAAAGACTACCACTTTTGAAACCATGATTCTACAAATAAAAGGGAATTATTTTAGGGCTACAATTACTTTTGCCATGGACATTTTCTTGTTTCCTTCAGCCCCTACATGTTTCAAAGTTACATATGCATCCGAGTGGTTACATTTAAGATATTCTACTTCAGTTCTGGTGGGGGAGATAAATTGATTCGAAACCAGCGCATTCTGTGGTGTTCTAGGACAGAATGTTGAGACTTACAAACTGTGCCAAAGACCACGTTTTTTTTATCAGACAGTGTCATCATAGTTTAAGTGACCTGTACACGGAATCATGGTTGAACTCGAACCCTGTAATATTTGAATCACTTGATGTACATTTCAAGTGATATTACTGAACATAATGAGATACAGTATGTGGACAACCCCTTCAAATTACTGGATTTGGCTATTTCAGCCACACCCATTGCTGACAGATGTATAAAACCGAGCACATTGCCATGCAATCTACATAGACAAACATTGGCAGTAGAATGGCTTTTCTGAAGAGCTCAGTGACTTTCAATGTGGCACAATCATAGGATGCCACCTTTCCAACAAGTCAAATTTCTGCCCTGCTAAAGTTGCCCCGGTCAACTGTAAGTGCTGTTATCGTGAAGTGGAAATGTCTAGGAGCAACAACGGCTCAGCCATGAAGTGGTACTGTAGGCCACACAAGCTCACAGAATGGGACCAATGAGTGCTGTGGCGCGTAAAAATGGTCTGTCCTCGGTTGCAACACTCACTACCAACTTCCAAACTGCCTCTGGAAGCAATGTCACCCCAATAACTGTTCGTCGGGAGCTTCTTGAAATCGGTTTTCACGGCCGAGCAGCTGCACACACGCCTAAGATCACCATGCGCAATGCCAAGCGTCAGCTGGAGTGTTGTAAAGCTCGCTGCCATTGGACTCTGAATCTGTGGAAACGCGTTATCTGGAGTGATGAATCCCGCTTCGCCATCTGGCAGTCCGACGAACGAATCTGGGTTTGGAGGATGCCAGGAGAATGCTACCTGCTCCAATGCATGGTGCCAACTGTAAAGTTTGATGGAGGAGGAATAAGGGTCTGGGGCTGTTTTTCATGGTTCGGGTTAGGCCCCTTAGTTCTAGTGAAGGGAAAACTTAACATTACAGCACACAATGACATTCTAGACTATTCTGTGCTTCCAACTTTGTGTCAGAAGGTTGGGGAAGGCCATTTCCTGTTTCAGCATGACAATGCCGCTGTGCACAAAGCGAGGTCCATACAGAAATGGTTTGTCGCGATCGTTGTGTAAGAACTTGACTGGCCTGCACAGATACCTGACCTCAACTTCATCGAACACCTTTGGGATTAATTAGAAAGCTGACCAAAGCCAGGTCTAATCGCCAAACATCAGTGCCCGACCTCACTAATACTTGTGGTTGAATGGAAGCAAGTCCTTGCAGCAATGTTCCAACATCTAGTGGAAAGCCTTCCCAGAAGAGTGGGGGCTGTTATAGCAGCAAAGGGAGGACCACCTCCATATTAATTCCCATGGAAGGCCAAAAAGATCATCAAGGACAACAACCACCTGAGCCAATGCCTGTTCAACCCACTATCATCCAGAAGGCGAGGTCAGTACAGATGCATCAAAGCTGGGACCGAGAGACAGAAGCTGTTTTTCAATCTCAAGGCCATCAGACTTTTAAATAGCCATCACTTGTAACTTAGAGGCTGCTGCCCTATACATATACTTGAAATCACTGGCCACTTTAATAATGGAACACTAGTCACTTGAGTAATGCAAAATATGTCAACATTATTCATCTCATATGTGTATATACTGTATTGTTTTCTATTCTACTGTATTTTAGTCTATGCCACTCCGACATTGCTCATCCAAATATTTATATATTCTTAATTCCATTATTTTACCTTAGATTTGTGTGTATTGTTGTGAAATGTTTAGATATTATTTGTTAGATATTACTGCACTGTTGGAGCTAGAAACACAAGCATTTCGCTACACCCGCAAAAACATCTGCTAAACATGTGTATGTGACCAATACAATTTGATTTGGAATGAGATGTTCGCATACTTTTGGTCATGTAGTGTACATTATTCTTATAAGTTGGTAAATTTGCTCTCGCCTTGCTAAAACAATAATTATTAAAATGCCTGTATTTACAGGTGGCAGAGAGATCCTAAACAATGAAAGGGCTGCACTTTTCAGTTCCATTGGAATGCTCATTGTGATGAGGTCCTGCTCGCACTGGGCTTGCACTGGAATCTAGGTATGCCAAAAAGCCCTGTAACTCCAAATTGCTATCCCTGAAGCTTGCCTGTCAAACTATTGTTGTCCCAGAGTTATTGCAATCTCTAAAGATTTTATTGCCTAAGAGGTGCCATGTTCTTTGAATAGTAAATATGTACCGAGACTACGACCATAAATTCTCATTAGAACTCATGTTTGACTTAAACATTAACACTACACTTTTTCATATGCTACAGTTGAAATGTGTTCGATTTTGAGTTTGCATCCCAATGTTACACTTTATATACATCACAGAAGACTGAAATATAACAAAACCGTTTGACATACATATTTATTCATATTTATTCATAATTAACATTATTAACATTCCACCCATGAGGCCACTAGGTCATTTAACTGCAGGGAAGGGCTACCCATGTCAATAGACCAATGGGTTCCATAAAACGTATCCTGAAAAAAATGTTATTACTGTTTATATAATTACCTGCACTTGTCTCTGTTAATTATCTGCAGCACCTCTCTGTGTTTTCTACTTCCACACTCCATAATTTGTGCATACCCTCAGACTGGACCACCAACAAAATGTCAACAATGGTTCCAATGCAACATGTGACATTTTCAAATGCAAATAGTACTTGGCGCCTGTCCTCTGGCATTTAAATCTAGGCATGTTTTCATCATTCTACAACACAACTTCATGATGTTCTTTAGTGTCTGGTGGGACAAGTGCAGACCTTTGCAGGACATACAACCCCCATGTAAAAAAAATATATAAAAATGCACATATTAAAAGTTTTAAATCTATTGATTACTTTTTATTCTCTTTAGTGTGGGAGAAAAGCAAATTATCACACAGTATATTTACTGCCTCAATTCTGATATGTAGTCCTAGAATGTTGGTATTAAACACATACCTTGATGTGCCTTTTATCATCTTATTTCAGAATTCCTAGAGTTGTAAACATTGTTACTAACAGGCTGAATAATAATCCAAGGAACATACCAGTTCAAGGAACTGTTCTGTCTAAGCTGGACATTCTCAGAAAGTTGTTATTATGATATGTTGGTTGAACTCAGGCCATCTTTGAATGTATTTGCCTTGATCTTGCGTAAAGGGCGCAATGGAATGATACAGTGGTGGTTCGAGCAAATTACGTTGCCGAGTGGGGAAAAAATACAGAGCCAATGAAATAGGTTTATTTTTAAAAGGGAGTGGTTTCATGGGTTTCTATAACACAACGCACTTCCTTACCGGCATTTTAGTATTAACACGCGAAGTTGAACAGTCTTTGGTGTACTTACTAGCTATTTATTTATTGTGGAACGTGTTTACCTTTACTTTAAATATGCTTGGCCTGTGCCTTTATGTGCCTGTTCCGAATTCGGATGCGGCTGAATTCGAGTATTTTGAGTCCAATGGACTACCATCGGAGTTGAAATCGCTCTTCAAATTGAGTGTGTTTCTACCTTCACAAGAGTTTTCTACTTATCGGAAATGGAGAAAGGTAAAACTTGCCGTATATTATTTTACTTACATGTATTTATGCTTCAGCGGGGTTCACATCAAGTTTTACATTTTGAGTGTTGTATTTGGTTATTCCTCGAAATTACACATATTTGTAACGATCACGCTGTCGTAGTTTCCTGTAAGTGCAAACCCCTTCTTCCTGCACCCGCGGTTTGTCACGGTTTCCATTAGTTACCACAGTCAAAGTCAAAATGGCCTATAAAGTAAAAATTAATAACTCAAATTTCCTTTTTGGTCTTAATTTAAAGTTCGGCATACGGTTAGTAGTGTGTTGGTTTAAAATTACTTTTTAAGAAATGCATTTTATAAATGGGTGGCGTTTATGACTTTGGCTATGCGTTTGTCAAAAGGAAAAGGTATAAACGGAATCTTTGGGACATCCCAACTCACGTCATTTAAAACGGTAAGGGTTGGGCTAAATTTAGGGTAAAAGTAGGGGCTAGGTTAAAGATAGGAACGTCCCAATGATCCCAGATAGCACTAACTTTAGTCAAACTCTACATCTACCCAGTGCTCCCATGCAATTTAGTGCACCTATCTGAATATAATGTTAAACATAATTACATAATGATGCTCCTTAATATGTTTTTTAAATGAATTACTTCATGAAGGTGTTTAAGTTCATTGAATAACTCAACTATTTATCATCAAAAGATCAAATAGTGCATAGATGGATTATTATTGTTTGGCTATACATTGATGGTTCCTAGGGCTTTCAAATTAAAACTATTGGCCTGCAAGACCCTCTTATTGATATAATCAAGTATCATTGACCTGGAGCCCTAAACCATTGGATTCAGGGTTGCAAATTAGCATAAAGAAATCACTGGAAGATGATGGAATGATTAAGTAATTGCATGCAAGACTTGGCTGGAGCTTCAAGACCCCCAAGACTGTTTGACCCACTTACCATAGACAAGGCATGGTGTTGATTGCAGAGTTTGGCATTGTGGATTGAGCCCTCATGTCTTCAGGGGTGGGTAATAGTGCCTGGGACATCTATCTATATCCTGCGAACTCACACTAAGCCTGTCTACCTGGTCTAAAATAGGGCCGGTGTTGATATTTGATTTACTGTATTGAAATACAGTATGTGACAGTGTTCCCATAGAGTACATTCCTTCTATCCAGGCGTATGTCACATTTGACAGTGAATGTAGGACAGGTTAGCCTAGATTTGAGTCCGCATGCTTTCAACATATGACCTTTGTGGTCTTTGCCTCTCAGAGACATTGCGGAAATGGTTTGTCGTGACTGGACATTAAGGTGATGACACCATCAAGAATGACATTATTCACACTTTAGCCTCCTTCCAGGTGCTTACAATACATTCCATTAGTATTGTCCACCTCCAGAGAAGTCCCCAGTCTAGGCTTTACTACAGTTGATTGATTTTCAATCGGCCCCTCTATAATGTCTCATAATAGAAAGCAGGTCAGTGTGCCTTTCCACTGTTGTTGATCATTTGGTTTTGTTTGCCTCTGCAGAAAGCAGTGAAAAGTGCAGATAAGGACCTGGATGAGCAGATGGTCTTCGAGGAGTTTGTGAACTATTTGCAAGATCATGAGAAAGACCTGAGACTTGTCTTCAAGAGCCTGGACAGAAGGAGAGCTGGTATGCAATTATCCACAAATCAGCTGTTACAGTTTGGGGACATACCTTAGCTACCACACAATTCAAATGTTTTTTTTCTGATTTAGGTGGAATTCTGATTGGTGATGAATTGTCTTTTTCCATTGTGATTCAGGTCAAATATATTCTAAGGAAATCGTGGAGTCACTCCAGGACCTTGGTGTTCACATATCACAGCAGCATGCCGAGAAGATCCTACAATGGTAAGATATTATAATGGCGCAGTGTTCCCTTAAGATTTTGGTCAATCTTGTCAGTATGTCTTTTGTTACCAGTTTGATTCATATTCTCAAGAGTTTATGGTTTTGTTTTCATCTTTGTCAATAGCATGGATAAGAATGGCACAATGACCATCGACTGGAATGAGTGGAGCAACTACCCTCTGCTACACCCCAAAGAGAACAACATCCCTGAGATCACCCTCTACTGGAAACACTCCACGGTGAGGAGGGTGGGAGGGCGGGAGGGCGGGGGGTGTGAACTAGCTATCCAGCAAGCAGGGAACAATTCTATTTCACGTTAATTTGAGTACACTCATTCACAAAATTGTGAATAGGGATGTTAATCCTATTACATAGATTAACACTGTGAACGGACGTGCCTCACCATTTAAGTCTTATTAGTGTTTAAATAGGACAGGAACGCTCTGAATGTAATGGCCATCATGAATTACCCCCTTGTATATCAAATGTTGATTACAGTTTTAATTATCCCTTGTGTAAAATGTTTATTACGTTTGTAAAGTGTTAAGAGGACACTCAAATTATCCCCTCGGTATTCAGAACCACTTTCACAGGACAGTGTGTTCTTGGGCAGCATGCGGGTGGGGTAATGAAATACAGTATGTCTTAATAAGAAAAGCCAGCTCTAAATCTTAGCCTGTTTACCTCTCCTATGTGTCAAGAGCTACAGAACAACATTTATAAGCCGAGCGGGGGCAAAAAATATTCGGAAGCATTGCTTGGAGATGGGATGACCACCCAAAACAAAGGCCAAGGAAAATGTCCCACTGCATTCACTCAAGTCACTTTGGCCTGACCATCTCATGCCAGTAGTGTTACTCACACTTATATAACGTGATTTTAATATCAACTTGGCGATCATGAAATAGTTTTCAGCTGGTGATTCATCTCTGGCATGGTAAAGCTTCAGGGGGATAGAGCCTGTACTCTGGCATGGTAAAAGCTTCAGGAGGATAGAGCCTGTACTCTGGCATGGTAAAGCTTCAGGGGGATAGAGCCTGTACTCTGGCATGGTAAAGCTTCAGGGGGATAGAGCCTGTACTCTGGCATGGTAAAGCTTCAGGGGGATAGAGCCTGTACTCTGGCATGGTAAAGCTTCAGGAGGATAGAGCCTGTACTCTGGCATGGTAAAGCTTCAGGAGGATAGAGCCTGTACTCTGGCATGGTAAAGCTTCAGGGGGATAGAGCCTGTACTCTGGCATGGTAAAGCTTCAGGGGGATAGAGCCTGTACTCTGGCATGGTAAAGCTTCAGGAGGATAGAGCCTGTACTCTGGCATGGTAAAGCTTCAGGAGGATAGAGCCTGTACTCTGGCATGGTAAAGCTTCAGGAGGATAGAGCCTGTACTCTGGCATGGTAAAGCTTCAGGAGGATAGAGCCTGTACTCTGGCATGGTAAAGCTTCAGGAGGATAGAGCCTGTACTCTGGCATGGTAAAGCTTCAGGAGGATAGAGCCTGTACTCTGGCATGGTAAAGCTTCAGGGGGATAGAGCCTGTACTCTGGCATGGTAAAGCTTCAGGAGGATAGAGCCTGTACTCTGGCATGGTAAAGCTTCAGGGGGATAGAGCCTGTACTCTGGCATGGTAAAGCTTCAGGGGGATAGAGCCTGTACTCTGGCATGGTAAAGCTTCAGGGGGATAGAGCCTGTACTCTGGCATGGTAAAGCTTCAGGAGGATAGAGCCTGTTCTCTGGCATGGTAAAGCTTCAGGGGGATAGAGCCTGTACTCTGGCATGGTAAAGCTTCAGGGGATAGAGCCTGCACTCTGGCATGGTAAAGCTTCAGGGGGATAAAGCCTGTACTCTGGCATGGTAAAGCTTTTGGGGGATAGAGCCTGTACTCTGGCATGGTAAAGCTTCAGGAGGATAGAGCCTGTACTCTGGCATGGTAAAGCTTCAGGGGGATAGAGCCTGTACTCTGGCATGGTAAAGCTTCAGGGGGATAGAGCCTGTACTCTGGCATGGTAAAGCTTCAGGGGGATAGAGCCTGTACTCTGGCATGGTAAAGCTTCAGGGGGATAGAGCCTGTACTCTGGCATGGTAAAGCTTCAGGGGGATAGAGCCTGTACTCTGGCATGGTAAAGCTTCAGGAGGATAGCGCCTGTACTCTGGCATGGTAAAGCTTCAGGAGGATAGAGCCTGTACCCTGGCATGGTAAAGCTTCAGGGGGATAGAGCCTGTACTCTGGCATGGTAAAGCTTCAGGGGGATAGAGCCTGTACTCTGGCATGGTAAAGCTTCAGGGGGATAGAGCCTGTACTCTGGCATGGTAAAGCTTCAGGGGGATAGAGCCTGTACTCTGGCATGGTAAAGCTTCAGGGGGATAGAGCCTGTACTCTGGCATGGTAAAGCTTCAGGGGGATAGAGCCTGTACTCTGGCATGGTAAAGCTTCAGGGGGATAGAGCCTGTACTCTGGCATGGTAAAGCTTCAGGGGGATAGAGCCTGTACTCTGGCATGGTAAAGCTTCAGGGGGATAGAGCCTGTACTCTGGCATGGTAAAGCTTCAGGAGGATAGAGCATGTACTCTGGCATGGTAAAGCTTCAGGGGGGTAGAGCCTGTACTCGGGCATGGTAAAGCTTCAGGAGGATAGAGCCTGTACTCTGGCATGGTAAAGCTTCAGGAGGATAGAGCCTGTACTCTGGCATGGTAAAGCTTCAGGGGGATAGAGCCTGTACTCTGGCATGGTAAAGCTTCAGGAGGATAGAGCCTGTACTCTGGCATGGTAAAGCTTCAGGGGGATAGAGCTTGTACTCTGGCATGGTAAAGCTTCAGGAGGATAGAGCCTGTACTCTGGCATGGGCTTTGCAAAGGCACCTCTGTAGGGACTTGTACCCAAAGCTATGTCTAGAGTCGGGAGTCTCGCTGGCTGAGTCAGATAGCTTTACAAGAAGGGAACATGCACTCTATTCTATACCCTTATAATATCAGCAGTCTGAACCATGACATCAAAGCACAAACACCCTTATTTTCTCTCTGGTTTGATATCAGATTACAAAGAAATGGCCCAGAAATAGCAGAGCAGGAAACAACAGAATTCAACTTGCTTCCCAACACAGAACATGAAGTAATCACTGACCTAAAGCCTCATGACCGGTGACCTATGTTTTGAGGGATGAGGGCAGACGCACACTGCACATTTCACTGTCAATACCACTCTTCCCTGTCCCAACCTCTAGATGAAAGTTTTGTGTATACATGGGGCCTTAGAAATCACACACACTGAAAAATGTTCAGTCACCCCCCCCCCCCTCTTTTTTTTTTCTCTTTTTTTAAAAATAAATAGCTTGACTATATTTATAATTGCAAACTGCTCTTAGATAGCTCCAATGTCTTTTGGGCCAAAAGAGAAGATAATAGCATATAATAATACTCATGTTCTATATATTTCTACTCTCTGTAGCTCTTTGATGTAGGTGAGAATCTGATGGTGCCTGATGACTTCACAACAGAGGAAAAACTGTCAGGAATATGGTGGAGGCATCTGGTTGCAGGCGGAGGTGCAGGAGCAGTGTCCCGAACATTCACCGCCCCCTTAGACCGACTCAAAGTACTCATGCAGGTAAGAAGCCCTTGATCTACTGTCTTAATAGATAGTATGACAGCCATGTATTCCCAACAACAGTTTGAGTCCTAGTAATGGTACACCTAGCCCTCAATAACCAATGTATTTATTACCTAAGAGCCATACATGGGTTAATGAGTACGTAGATTATTGCCAGAACAGAGGGCAAGAGTCCTGGGGGCTGTTCGTTCCCACCGGCTCATTCAGCTGACCAATGTTAGTGGCTAAGAGCCAGCACATCGTCTCTGGTGAGTTGTGATTGGCTGCATCAGGAGAGATTAGATCTGCTTTTACGTGATAGCAATGTGGGGATCAGTAACCCCTGATTGGCGTTAGTGGATCTGTTTGAACAAGTCGTCTAGTGTCATCTTGTGTTGTTACAACTGATACCAGAACACTGACTTGTTCCACACTGATCCCGTTGAGCAAATATGTTCACATTCTCAAAGCCTATGCCGGATAACTGAAGTAATGTTATGAGAATAAAAGGCCAACTTTCATGTAAATCATGAATTGGCATCAATGGAAGATGTGCATGAACATTTGAGTTAAGCGCACAGATCTCAATTCAGAATACGCCCCTAATTGTGTTATTGTTCATGTGACTTCTGTATGATAAACATTGATATTCTTTATTTGTCAGGTCCATGGTTCCAGTAGCAACAACATGTGCATCATGAGTGGGCTCACCCAGATGATCAAAGAAGGTGGGATGAGGTCGCTGTGGAGAGGGAACGGAATGAACATCGTCAAAATTGCACCTGAAACTGCCATTAAGTTCATGGCTTATGAGCAGGTACTTGCTCCTATATAATTTTCTTAATTTCTATTACTCTTTTTAAAATGATATATAAACCATTATTATAATTCCCTAATCTCAATTTCTGAAGTGAGGACCAAGTTCATGTTCTAACCAGTGTCTGCCCCATCTTATTTTCTCCCCTCTCTCCTTTCAACTGAAAAACTCTCTGGCACAGATCAAGCGTTTGATTGGCAGTGATAAGGAGACACTTGGCATCCTGGAGCGTTTTGTAGCTGGCTCTATGGCTGGAGTCATCGCTCAGAGCACCATCTACCCCATGGAGGTGAGCAGCCATCAATCATCCCCCCTATCATAGACCTGGGATGATTACATCTATTATTGTTGTCAGGATAGAAAGGACAAAAATGAATGATTGATTTGCAAATAAATTAGTAATGCCAATGTTTTCAATCTGATTACATGCCACCTGCTAGATTTTCATAGTCTTTCATTTCTGAACACAAGGTTCTGAAAACACGGCTTGCCTTACGAAAGACTGGTCAGTACTCTGGCATCTCTGACTGTGCAAAGAACATCTTTAGGAGAGAGGGGCTGGGTGCCTTTTACAAGGGCTTTATCCCCAACATGATGGGCATCATCCCCTACGCTGGAATCGACCTGGCTGTGTATGAGGTAAGAAGAGACCCGGATATAACTTAACAAAGCTGTTTTCACTGCATTGTATGCTCCATTTGGAATTATCTGACTGTTATTTTTTCCACAGACATTGAAGAACTCCTGGTTAGAAAAGTATGGCACCAAAAGTACTGACCCGGGAGTGTTAGTTCTGCTTGGCTGTGGCACAATCTCCAGCACCTGTGGTCAGCTGGCCAGCTACCCCCTAGCCCTGGTCAGGACCCGCATGCAGGCACAAGGTGAGACCTTCAACAATACACCTAATTTACACTGCTTATATTCTTTCAAATATATTAAATCTTACTTATTTTATTGCGATGCAGTTATAAATTACTACCAGTTTTGCTGTTCCTTTGTATTCATCTTTGGCTCTAATGCTGACTGTGTGCCATGTCTCTCCTATAGCCATGATGGAGGGCAGCCCACAGATGACAATGTCAGGGCTCTTCAAACAAATCATTCAGACAGAAGGGGCCACTGGCCTCTACAGGGGCCTGGCCCCTAACTTCCTGAAGGTCATTCCAGCTGTCAGCATCAGCTATGTGGTGTACGAGAACCTGAAGATGTCGCTGGGAGTTAAGTCACGATGAGAAGGTGACTCACGACATCTGAATGGTTCAGCTTTGACGTGTGTGTGTGTGTGCGTGTGTGAGTGAGATCCCTCCGAGTTGAGGCTAAGGAATCTCTGACACTTGAGGTTTGTGGAGCCATCTCATTCTATGAATGCCAGAAGATGGAGTAGAACAAGGGACAATATAATGAAAAGACAAGGTATCAACTCTGTGAGCTTAAGTTTTCTGAGTAGTTATTGGTTATCTCCCCCCCCCCCCCCCCCCCCCACCCCAACCCACCACATTTGCCTGATATGAAAATTATATTTGTTCATGTTCCTAGAATATAAGAAATTGGGAAAAAGCACGTGGTGATTATTTCCCCTTCTCACTTGGTGCAGATAGACAATGTATTCACACTGCCATTTATTTTTGTTTTTTATTGTCTGGGTATGACAGTTAAGAATGGAATGTTTTTTGTTGTTCAGAACACAGCACTAACTGGCTTTATGTTCATAGGTGTGATTTGTTATGGATGACTAGAGAGAGCCATATTATGTACAAGTATTGTGGGTGTGTTTGCAAAATAAGATCTCATTGGCTTCTTATGCAATGTTAAAGAGCATGTATTTGTAAACGTTTTCAATGCAAACCATGCAATAAATTATTGCTTGAGTCCATCCTGCATATTTTCACTTAATATATAACTGTAATAGTTTGTCCATTTACATTTAGTTGGTTATTCTGGAAATGCACAATAATTACTTCTGTGTTGAGTGCAAATCTCTGTATATGAGCTCAAGTCAAGATCAGGAGAGTCTTGGTTGTCAGGACACTTAATCATTGTCTTTATACCTAAAACCAAACATGATTTTAGAGCTTTGAGAAGATCGATGAGTAATACTAATGCACTTTAATTCATGCTGGAGACACTTTTGAGTGTTTTGCATTCACTTTAGATTGAAACTGGGAATTCACTTCAACTTCTGTAAATAATCATTTTATTATTAAACATTTTTTATGAGCCATTTTGTACAATGTTCTTTGAGCAAATAAATGAAAAGTATTGTATAATATTCACGTGTATTTCTTGACTCCTCGCGTGTGTGTTCTTGTGGCTGGATGTTAAATAAGGGTATTTTATTAAAACGACTCCGGTTTTAGAGTTGACACCAACCTTTCCTCCCATTGAGTTCAGTACTAAGTTTGACACAAACGACATGCAGTACCAAAACAGGAAGTTGCAAATAAAACTAGCTAGTGTTCGTTCAATCATGCAACGATGTTTAAAAACGTGTTTCGATCTGGTTTTCTAATTAGGACCACACATGTCCTCCTAACATGGGTTATTACACTGATACTATTCTTACATGACACCGGTAAGTTAGCTTCTCTTCGAGGCGAATCATATTAATTAGCCATTTAGTTAGCTAACGTTAGCTTACCAGGCAACACAGACTGGAGACTGTCACATTATGAAAACAATACTCTTGATAGCTTGCAGGCTAGATAAAGTGGTTGCTCTCAGCCATATATTTTAGTCACAGCGAATACAATAGTAATTTTAACAACAACCTCCCACGTGTTGGATTTATGTGGTGTTTAAGTAAGTTTATATTTTGCCTGTTAAGATCTCCGAAGACAAAGGGAGAATGGAGAGTTGATGCAGCCTGTAGTGTTTTCCTTGCTAGTCCTGCTGTCAGTGATGCTGTATTTCACTGTCTCTCTGATGGACCCGGGCTTTGTTCTTTCTGACAGTGTCAAGGTGAGCCTTAACCCCCAACCCTCCCCCAAAACCCCTTCTGATAAGATGTATTCCATACTGATGTTACATTATATTTGTCTTTGAATGTGTGAGTATGCCCAGGGCTCAGGTGAAGAATTGGAGGAGATGATCCCTCAAAACCCCATACCTCGCCTGCGCCGGTGTGGCTACTGTCTGCTACAGGTAGGACAGCAGGAAGAATACCATCCAGTTGCAGTTAGATCATTAATAACTTAATAACTACAATCTTGGATCACAGATGAGATTACATATTGGGGGTGTGCTATGGTGATGTTAGTATGTATGACTCCTTGTTCTCTCCTCTTTGTCTCAAGCAGCAGCCCATGAGAGCTAAGCACTGCCAGGCCTGCAAACATTGTGTGCGACGGTTTGACCATCACTGTCCGTGGATAGAGAATTGTGTGGGTGAGAGAAACCACCGCTGTTTCATCATCTATCTGGCTGTTCAGCTGCTTGCTCTACTCTGGGCATTGCAGATTGCTTGGTGAGTGTGGGTGATTTAACCTGATGAAAGTAGCTATGAGGTATTATTATTGCGATGTAGATTAAATACTATTTGTCCCACATACGCAATAGTTCCCTTGTTGTATTATTGATGTCAATATCATTTGATGTACTCTGTCTTTCAGGTCAGGTTTCCATTCTTCTGGCACTTGGAAACTGTGGCTCATTGTGAATGGGTTTTTGCTGGCAGCGCTGTGTGTTGTAGGTGTGTTGTCCTTGGTGGTGGTCCTGCTCCTGGGCTGCCACCTCTATCTGATCTCCATCAACTCCACCACCTGGGAGTTCATGTCCCGCCACCGGATCACCTACCTGAAAAGCTACAGTGACGAGGAGAACCCCTTTGATCGTGGCATTCTCTGTAATCTTTGGGACTTCTTCTGCATGTGCCGAACTGTGGTGTGGGAGCAGGTGTACTACAGAGGGAGCCACAATCACGTCTGACCTCACTCTACAGACAACATGCCCATACCAGGCTATAGGATTAAGCCAGGGTTGTGGCACCGCGTAGGCCTTCCATTCTGCTTCCCCCATAATTTAGATTTTTTGCAAAGTTGAAGTTGCCTAATGTTTTGATATTTATGTAATACATGGTCCTAGGTATTTTTTATTGTTTTGTTTAACTGAGTGACAGTTTATCGTGAGTCATTGAGTATGCTATTTTCCATGTTGAACTAATGATGTACTGTAATATTGAAAGGTGTTGATCAAAAATGTTATGCATTAGCTTTAGTACTCTGTTTTATAATATGTTGAAACGTCGGAATTTTTACCTGTATTCTTTGATAAAACTTTTCACTCTTTGATTAATTGGAAATAATGTATTCATATTTTTGTATTTATTGACATAGACAACACAATAAAACACTAATGATTTCAATGAATATGCATTCATTTTGTCTCATATACATTTCTTTGTGGTAATCCACATACATTCATACAGTAATGCATAATTATTAGCAGCAACTATTGAATCGTTTTAATAGCAAAATAAATACTATTTCTATCATAATCAACTATCAGCCTCTCACTTCACAATCTCACTCGTTATTGCATTAAGTGCTCAATCCCACAATATTGGTTTATTCATAAATATGGCTACCTTATTTAATGGCTTCTCTCATGAAAATGTCTACATAAAACTAAGTTCACAACAAGTGTGCCATGCACATTTTAGTCACACTAAAAATAATAAATTGGCTGGTAGGTAGAAAGTAGATATGTTAGTAGGAGTTAGTAGTTAAACACACATTGGTAGGGAATGACTGGACCCAGATATGAGAACATGGAATTTTTCATCTTCACACAGAACAACATTTTGAAAAGACATTGTAACAGGAATAAATAGCCTTTTTCATTTGCTCAGTCAAGGCAGTGGGCAAAGCCTCTCACAGTGATGCATAGAAATGGCAGCGTGTACCTCTCTAAAGGGAACAGTTATCTGATAATAGCAAAATAAGCAAAGGCCACAAAGCATGCTCAAATTCTGTCCACATTAGACCGCTCATCAAATCTGTTATGTTTCGTAGATGGCAGCCAATTGTATTTGAGTGAAATCCAGAGCATTACACACTAGTGTTAATGTTTGGATATCACTGGGTACTATAAACAATGAAACAGTCATAGAACCTGGCCGTCAGACTAATTCATGGCACAGAAATACCAGGGTTGCATTCAAATTACTTTCTACCTGCACATATCCCATATCCTGCTTGGTTGAGTTGGTTGATGATGGCTTTTGATGGCAGTGAGGACAGTCCGCCTCATCTACATGTACCGTTGGGGCGAGCTACATTCAGTTATTGTCAGTTATGAAAAGGTTGTGCTATGGAACTGTTCATGCAACTGTTTCATGAGCTGGATGCAACCCTGGTCTCTGATTGCTTCATCCATGCAGGGCTGAGAAGTCAAAATCTGCGAAGGCCTCCTGCTGCTCAGGGGAGAGGCTGCAGGACACGGGAGGAGGTGACAGGATCGGCTGGAGACTCGTGAACTCGCTGTCAAAGTTACTGACATCCACAGACTCCTTAATTTTTGGCAGGAACGGAGGTTTCACTTTTTTAGCTAGCAGTGCATCCCAGTCTATAGTCTGTTTGTCAAATAGATACAGTGCATATGGGTTAAATTGCAAAATATAAGTTATTTTCCTACAAGCATCTCAAAGATAAGGTTGATGCATTTACAGTATATCTAAAAGCATTGATTGAAAATTATTTTATTTAAACTAAATAACCTTGAAGAATTTCTCTTCCTTGACTTCATTTGCGTCCCCTTCTCCGGCTCCCAGCCTTTTCTCTGGATTCCTCTTAAGAAGCTGCAGGGAGGAGGGGTTTGATTAGGGATCAGCATGCACAGACAGGGGGATGGTTCAAACACGGATATTTTCAAAACAAAACTATTTCTGAACGGTTTCCAAATATATAAAAATATGAGAGACAGAATGAGCAGAGAAAGGGGAGGTTGTTACCTTTTGAATGATGGAGATGGAGTCTGGAGAGAGGCATCCAGGATACTGAACATCATCATTGACTATGCTGTCAAACACCTCCTCTTCATCTTCTCCTGGGAATGGAGACTGGCACAAGATGGAGAGGGGGAAGCCTTTAGTCTGATATATGACCACCAGTCATTGAAACTATAAAGCTTTACATTTCTGTGTATTTGTACTGTTATTATTGATTTGTGACTGTTTTTGTTGTTGTTGTTTACAAAAATATATGACTGTGTTTTATGGAGTGTGTTTCTGGTCTGTTGATGACTTACTTCTCCCACAAGCATCTCAAAGATAAGGACGCCCATGCCCCACCAGTCCACAGCTCGTGTGTAGTTATCATCAGTAAGCACCTCAGGCGCCAGGAACTCTGGGGTTCCACAGAATGTTGATGTCCGGTCGCCATGCCCCATCCCTGCCAGTACAACAACAGATGGAGCAGCATTTAACTAAATGCTCACACACATACAATTTGTCATATGTAATTTCCACACATAACCACAAACCCTGTCGTAAGATATAATAAACCATAATTTTACCTTCTTTACAAAGTCCAAAGTCTGTGATTTTAACAAATCCGTCTGCATCCATCAGCAAGTTGTCTAACTTCAAATCTCTATGAAAAACACATGCAAATGAAATAAGCTGTAGCCAGAGCTGTATTAAGTGCTAGTTAATATGACTCATAGACACGACTCACCGATAAACTATCTTATTCAGATGCAGGAACTCTAGACCCAGCAAAACACAGGCTGAGTAGAACCTGTAACACAAAGAAAATACACATTTGCACTGTCCAAATGTTTTTTTAATGGCACGTGCATGTGTGTGTGTATGTGTGTGTGTGTGTGTGTGTATGTGTGTGTGAGCTTGTCGGGTAAAACTCACCTGGTCTGCAACTCAGAGAAGACGTTATTATGGATGTGAATCATGAGGTCTCCTCCTGGTGAGTACTCCATGACAAAACAAACATGCTCACTGGTCTGGAAACAGCCGTGCAGGTTGACCAGGAAAGGGTGCCTCGATGCATTGATCATCTCGAAGATCCTCCTCTCACACATAAGACTGTGAAGGCATCAGAAAGAGCATTTCTTACTGTAAATAAGTTATTATCTGTGGGTATCACTAATGTATTTGTGTAAGGTGAGCAAGGCTATTCATTGTATAGTATATGTCCCAATAAAGAACATTAACCTGTCCACTTCATCACGGGTTACAATATCCCTCTTCTTCAAGGCTTTAATGGCATAGAGTTTTCCTGTCTTCTTCAACTCAGCTAGAAGTACCTGGATAGGGTGAACATTGGCGTACATGAAGCAGTGGGCTGTGCAAAATCATATAGTGCTGTAAAATAATGTTGTGTTGGCAAAAAAGTCTGGACCTTTCCAAAGTGTCCTCTTCCCAAGACAGAGATACATTTGAAGTCTTCCATCTGCATCCTTGTTCTCTCTGTGTAGTTTTCAATGGAGGACTGAAAAGAGACGGACGGATATGCTACGAAGGTAGAATCATGAAGCAATCAAGGCCAGTCATTTGTTCAAATAGCAAGTCTACCAATGCACTTTATGCACTTTACTTTAACAAGATGACAATAGACTGGAACCACCATTTTATGTTTAGTGGAGCTGGTATGGATGTTTACCTCTTTTTCTGTCAGAGTAGGCATAGGTGGTGTTTTCTGTGCTGTTGACACCGTGTTGGGGATGTTTCTTCCTTGGTCAACGCTAAACGTTTTAAATGCTAAACGCTCCTCACTTATGTTAAGACTAATCACCGGCACTTCACTGCAGATATAGAGAAACACAGTGATGGTCATATATTCAGGGAAATCATGCAATGATAAAGATATTACATATACTCCCATAACCAAATATTCTTATAAATACACTACACAAAATACTTATTTGACTATTTCTACTGTTTCCATGGGCAGCTATGTGTAATTTCTCACCCTGGCAGTAGGGGGGTTGACCGAGTGGCCTTATTGGTAGAAGGTGAGGGGTTGACCACAACATCAGAGGAAGTAGACGGACTCAAAGTGGTAAAGGAACATTGAGGCAGGACACTCATCATCAGATGACCCCATGTGGCAAAGTTCATGTTCATCTGGGCAGCACGAAGGAAGTTCTTCCCTGAGTGGAGGGACAGGAACACCCATCAACACTTATCATCAACAGTAACATGAGTAGGTCTATTTGATCTGTGACCACAGCCAGGTTACATACAGTACCTTTCTCTTTTGTGAAAATGCACCTCTGACGCCTTAGTTTGGGTTGGCGCTCAATCACAGGGTTGACAAACGTAATCTGCAAAGCCACCAGAAAAACAAGTAGCTTGTTACATATGGGTATCTGGTTGATAGACCGAACTCTGGCAAAGCCATCTCACATTCAGAAATATAAAGGAATCAGACCTCAGTGAAGAGTGTTCCCTGGGGCTCTAGGCACAAACACAGGGTATGTCGTTGGTTGTCCAGGAACTCTTCCAGGCGCAGGTACTTGACTGCACACATCACCCTCCAGTCTTGCCAGTAGATCCCAATCTCTAGCTCCCGAGACTGTGGGGGCACAAAGGTGCATGTGCAATCTACCAACTGAGAAACTATATGGTATTTTGCCAATACAGACACTTTCAGACTATGTACAACAATTCCATAGAGTTCCCATACAACCAGTTATGTGAAGTACAATGGTTCCTCCTGGTGTTCAGTTAAAAGAACTATGCCTCAACCAGTCACCTCTCCCACTTCAACTGGTTGTATCAATTTCCCACTTCATTGCCACTACTTACCCGCTCCAGTTGGATGCTGAAGCTTTGTCTCCAGGCCTGCTTGCTCAAAGGTCTCCAGTGGGTATGACCCACCACTCTGTTATCCAGTTTCAACACTGCACTTATCTCCACTGCCAGACAGAAAGTCTGATATTACTGTCCTATACTGTACTTCCATGACTACAATAACATTTAGTAGAGATGGTTCTACAGGTGCAGTACTTGGGATATTCAAATGCAACAACCATAGCTTCAACACAAAGTCACTGGCCCTCTGGGCACTAACCCTAATACCATACAGACGCAGTACACTCCCCTGCAGACGAGGAGGTAGTGGATGTTGAATCTAACACTAAAGAGCTGTGTAGGGCTAAGGTCCTTTATATGGGGACTTACAGGAGAGGTTTTCTGTGTGATCAGGTTGGCTGTTGACATTGAAATCTGGTGGGCTCTCCGGAGAAGAAGATCCACTGGTTATTTGGCCTCGTCCTGGCAGTGATTTCAGCAAGTCCTCACATCCCAGAAGCATGACCTCAAGTGTGCCTGTAAAATATTACATGCATCAGGAGAACAGGCCTTAAAATAAACATTATCATTCTGCTTTTACATCAGATCCATAAACAGACATAACATACCTGTAAGGTTTGAAGATAGTAGTTACCTGTTAGGGAGGCAGGCTTGAGAAAGGATGAGGAGGTGGAGGAGGGGAAGGAGCAAAGTAGGCAATTTTGCGGTTGTCCCTCAGGGGGTGGGTATACTGTAGGGAGCCCCTGCTTGGTGACAGGCTCCCGGAGAGCCTCCTGAGATGACTCCCCCAGGCGGTGCTCCAGAGAAAGTCGCAGAAGATCTAGCTTCTGAGAAGAGTCTTGCACACGGGACCGGGCCTGGTAGAGAGATTTATGCATTTTCCCATACATGCATAGCATAGGCACAAAAACAAATGTTCCAACCAAGACTCTTTCCACTCTCAAACTAACTAATTGTGCAAAATATTCATTAGTCCCTCTGAAATTATACTAAGTTTGTAGGTTGTTTTTAGAATGTTTTCAAATAGAATTGTAAAACAATAAAAAATAGTTTATAGATACATTCTAGCTAGCCCACCTCAGCCAGGGCCAATTGGTCCTGGGATGGCAGCTCCTCAAGCTGCTTCACCACATCCCTGGCCACCTTCACCACCTCTGTCTCTCTCTGGACATAGTGTTTTAACTCAAACACATGGATGTCCAGGGGATTTACACCCACTGGGGTACTTCCTTCTGGATCAAAGATGCATGAGAAAACAGGCCAAGTTCAGACTTAGACTGCATGGAGAAAGCATTATGATATATCCTCATATAGGTAATACAGTTGTCATTTTCAGTGATCTTACATTTTTCATAATCCTACCAGCATATAAAATAGCAAGCAAAACAAACACGGGAACTACAGAGCATCGGAAAGCATTCAGACATCTTCGCTTTTTCCACATTTTCTTATGTTACAGCATTATTCTAAAATTGATTAAATTGTTGTTTTTTTCCTCATCAATCTACACACAGCAAAAACAGGCCTTTAGAAATGATTGCAAATTAATCAAAAATAAAACACTGAAATATCACATTTACAATAAGTATTCAGACCCTTTATTGAGTACTTTGTTGAAGCACCTTTGGCAGCATTACAGCCTTGTGTCTTCTTGGGTATGATGCTACAGGCTTGGCACACCTGTATTTGGGGAGTTTCTCGCATTCTTCTCTGCAGGTCCTCTCAAGCTCTGCCAGGTTGGATGGGGAGCGTCATGGCACAGCTATTTTCAGGTCTCTCCGGAGATGTTCGATCAGGTTCAAGTCTGGGCTCTGGCTGGGCCACTCAAGGACATTGAGAGACTTGTCCCAAAGCCATTCCTTCATTGTCTTGGCTGTGTGCTTAGGGTCTATGTCCTGTTGGAAGGTGAACCTTCACCCCAGTCTGAGGTCCTGAAGCAGGTTTTCATCAAGGATCTCTCTGTACTTTTCTTTGTTCATCTTTCCCTAGATCCTGACTAGTCTATCATACCCTGCCGCTGAAAAGCATTCCCACAGCATGATGCTGCCACCATCATGCTTCACCATAGGGATGGTATTGGTCAGGTGATGAGCGGTGCCTTGTTTCCTCCAGACGTGACGCTTGGCATTCAATCTTGGTTTCATCAGACCAAAGAATCTTGTTTCTCATTGTCTGAGAGTGTTTTAGGTGCCTTTTGGTAAAGTGCAAGTGGGCTGTCATGTGCCTTTTACTGAGGAATGGCTTCCATCTGGCCACTAATACTGTAAAGGCCTGATTGGCGCTGCAGAAATGGTTGTCCTTTTGGAAGGTTTTCCCCATCTCCACTGAGAAACTGTGGAGCTCTGTTAGAGTGACCATCGGATTCTTGGTCACCTCCCTTCTCCCCCGATTGCTCAGTTTGGCCTGGCGGCCAGCTCTAGGAAGTCTTGGTGGTTCCAAACTACTTCCACTTAAGAATGATGGAGGCCACTATGTTCTTGGGGAGGTCTGTGCCTTGACACAATTCTGACTCTACAGACAATTCCTTTAGACCTCATGGCTTGGTTTTGGCTCTGACATGCACTGTCAACTGTGGGACCTTATATAGACAGATATGTGTCTTTCCAAATCATGTCCAATCAATTTAATTTACCACAGGTGGATCAATCAAGTTGTAGAAACATCTCAAGGTTGATCAATGGAAACAGGATGCACCTGAGCTCAATTTCGAGTCTCATAGCAAAGGGTCTGCATACTTATGTAAATAAGGTATTTCTGTTTTTTATTTTTAATCATTTGAAAAGAAAATCAAAAAACCTGTTTTCACTTAGTCATTATTGGATATTGTGTGTAGATTGATGAATAAAAACATGTATTTAATCAATTTTAGAATAAGGCTGTAATGTATCAAAATGTGGGAAAAGTAAAGGGGTCTGAATACTTTTCGAATGCACTGTACCTAACAAATTATAGTAAGATACAAGACAGTAACCTATCTGATGGCAGTTCAATCCTGATAGCATTTTCAATTCTGTGCAAAGATGTGGATTGAGTTAACTGTATATTGTAACCATGATCACCTAACTAAACTGTACCATAAAGCTCTGACCTCCATGATTGGTGCTGTCATGGTTGCTGCTCCCATCCCCAACACCAGTCTGGGTGACTTTGATAATCTGCATTCGGATCAGCTCGATCTTGGAACGGCTGTCCTGCAGCATCTGCTGAGCTGTAGACAGCATCTCCAGATCCTGGAAAGTGATAATAACACTAACACAATGATGCGGAAACACACCCAGTCCAGTACAGTACACCTGAACAAAACCTGCTCTATGTTTATTGATCCAAGAAAATAAATACTCTGATAGTCTGTCTGACTCATAAAATAGTGGTGAATGAGAAACTGAAAAACAAGAGGCATCTGTGTAAGTCTCAGCTCTGCCAGTGTCCAATCTGAAAAAAAGGTCTGTATGAGCTAAAAATAATAATACAAACATGCCTAAACCAGGTGAAAACAGTAGTATGACCATGCACTTCACTAACCTCGGAGCACTCCTGTCTCTCCTTGCTGAATAAGGGCTAATTTGTCATCCTCTTGGCCACAGGAGGGCTTCTCACATTGCACCTTTCCACCTTCACTATCCTTGAAAATACAACAAGTCCTCTGCTGTTGTTGTTGCAGAGCATCAGTGGCAAACAAGCAGGCAGGGTTCCTCCTGAAGCTGCTTTACATCTTGTGAATCTGGTCACACAGCAGTCTTTCCTTGTGTTTGTTTTCACCTCTCTGCTGACTGCTCTGCAAAATCCCTCTTCCACTGCATCCTGTTCTCCTCTTCTTTCTGTTACTAATCACTCTCTCACCCCTCCCTCTCTCTCTCTCTCTCTCTCTCTCTCTCTCTCTCTCACTGTGTTTTTCCTGTGTAGGCTTCCTGCAGGGGTGGCAGGGATCCCTCTGCTGTGCCAACACTGCTGTTAGTCTGTGAGTGCTGATGTCCCTGTCCAGGCTCAGCATTGGCCAGCGCAGAACCACATGTTCCCCTCTGTCACCAACCAAAGACAAACACAGAGACGCTCTCCACAGGACAGGCAGAGAGCATCCAGCTAGAGCCTTTCTAAACCCATTCCAGCATGGGGGAACGCCTGGGACATACATCAAACGCTCCTGGGAGTCAGCTCTTTATGCAGAAGGACATGTCTTTAAGTCCAGTTTTAAATGGGATGCATGCAGTGTAATAATTGTAAAAATATGTGCACTTATAAAATAGCGTTATGTTATAATTTTTACACTATGCTAGGAGAAGTGTGGGATAAGATTGATGAGCACTGGGTGACAGAACGAGCAATGTATTATGATGTTCAGATAAACGTTGGCAAGGCAGCCGGGGACCAAATGTTTTTTTTTATGGACCATCAATCATGTGGTTGATTTTGCAAATACGGGCACTTTTGGATGTTAAATGTTATTGAAAATGAAACCTCTTTAACTGCTTTTTATCTATCTGAATATTTTCTTCACTCTGTCTGGAACAAGATCTAATAGTGGCTGAGACCATTCTATTTAAGAATATAACTATTTTTATTGGTTACCCCAAATACCAGAGGGAAAATGTCACCACCACCACGTCATAAGATGTGCTATTTTAGTTTAAAAGAAAATTACAGAAATTGTTAATATAACATTTAACTTTTTTTTTAAATCATGTTTTTTTTTACTATTTTGAAGATTTCTTAATTATATGTATTCATCATGTCTAAATGTCCGTATATGCATTGATGATACTCAGAAACATGTATTTACCACATCAAAATATCAATATTTTACATAATTTTAGAAATGAAGGTTCACATATGGGAAAATCATCAATATCAATTGTAATTTAACACAACTTTTCCTCAGGAATATGTACCGTGATGGTAATGACTTAGCATTGTGGTAATGACTTAGCATTGTCGTAAATGTCCTCTGGTCTGATGAAACAAAAATAAAATTGTTTGGCCATAATGACCATTGTTATGTCTGGAAGAAAAAGGGTGACGCTTGCAAGCCGAAGAACACCATCCCAACCGTAAAGCATGGGGGTGGCAGCATCTTGTTGTGTGGGTGCTTTGCTGCAGGAGGTACTAGTGCACTTTACAAAATAGATGGCAACATGAGGCAGGAACATTATGTGGATATATTGAAGCAACATCTCAAGACATCAGTCAGGAAGTTAAAGCTTGGTAGCAAATGGATCTTCCAAATGGACAATGACCCCAAGCATTCTTCCAAAGTTGTGGCAAAATGGCTTAAGGACAACAAAGTCAAGGTATTGGAGTGGCCATCACAAAGCCCTGACCTCAATCTTATAGAAAATATGTGGGCAGAACTGAAAAAGCGTGTGTGAGCAAGGAGGCCTACAAACCTGACTCAGTTACACCAGCTCTGTCAGGAGGAATGGGCCAAAATTCACCGAACTTATTGTGGAAAGCTTGTGGAAGGCTACCCGAAACGTTTGACCCAAGTTAAAACAATTTAAAGGCAATGCTACCAAATACTAATTGAGTGTATGTAAACTTCTGACCCACTGGGAATGTGCTGAAAGAAATAACAGCAGAAATAAATAATTCTCTCTACTATTATTCTGACATTTCACATTCTTAAAATAAAGTGGTGATCCTAACTGACCTAAGACAGGGACTTTTTACCAGGATTAAATGTCAGGAATTGTGAAAAACTGAGTTTAAATGTATTTGGCTAAGGTGTATGTAAACTTTTAACTTTCTTTTAACTGTAGAACACACCCTTCAGAACCTCAAAAAACAAAGATACATGCCACAATAACTTAAGCATCTTTTAGACCATTTTGGGATTCAATGTATTAAGCAGAAATACATGTAAAGTTTGGAAACACTGGTTGACCTTAAACAAATTATTGTTCACTGGCTGCTGCCTATTGATTCAGACTCATGAGACAGGTGTGTGCTTACTCAAGATTAGGTTTTGCCCTTAACGCACTCTATTGCTAACAAGAGAGCAGATTTCCTCCCAGACTGCGCCATCAAGCATCATATGCCATTTTGTCACTGGATGATGCTCAGGGACAAGCCCAATCACATTCTCTCTGGTTGGTACAACACAATGTCCTCTCTCATTGGCCAAAATAATTAGTTGGCTCCCACAAAACTTGACTAGAGCGCATCTCTCTGCATCAACGTCTTGCATAATACCCGGGTAAGGGTCTTCATCACATTTCACAACACACCACTTTCAAATCAATCCCTCATGTATGTCTGCAATGGGCTGTATTGAGCTAGGAGATGGCTGTGGTGCTGTGCAGGTGTAAGTGGAAGGTTGTGCTTTGTCTGCTTCTGATTATTTAATTATTATGGTCTATGGGCCAAAACAATCACATAAATGTGGAGTTGAGGGGCATATAGGTCATCATTCTGAAGCTGTAAGACTTCGGGTGAGTGTGGTGATGTGGTCCTTGACAGGTATGACTCCATAACCACTATTTTCTGGATAGTTGATCATCTGATTCTTTGGTTTATTTTCTATGGCCTCCTTTTTTTCTTTTTTCTCGCTGGAAAAGTTGTGAGATGGATTTCAGTTTACCACTTTATTTTCTCTTGAGGTATCTTTCTTTTTGTTTCTTAAAAGATACTCCTGGTATCTTAAAGGATCTTGTTTGGTTTTGTTAATATACACTACATGACCCAAAGTATGTGGACACCTGCTCTTCGAACATTTAATTCCAAAATCATGGGCATTAAAATGGAGTTGGTCGCCCCTTTACTGTTATAACAGCCTCCCTTATTCTTGGAAGGCTTTCCACTAGATGTTGGAACATTGCTGGAACATTGCTGCATGGACTTTCCTCCTACATCAAACTTTACAGTTGGCTCTATGCATTTGGGCAGGTAGCGTTCTCATGGCATCCGCCAAACTCAGATTCGCCCGTCGGACTAACAGATGATGAAGCGTGATTCATCACTCCAGAGAACGCTCCAGAGTCCAATGGCAGCTAGCTTTACGCTACTCCAGCAGACACTTGGCATTGCGAATGGTGATATTATGCTTGTGTGCGGCTGTTCTGCCATGGAAACCCAGCTCCCGAACGAACAGTTATTGTGCTGACCTTGCTTCCAGAGGCAGTTTGGAACTTGGTAGTGAGCAACCGAAGACACGATTTTTACACGCTTCAGCACTCAGTGGTCCCATTCTGTGAGCTTGTGTGGTCTATCACATGGCGACTGAGCCATTGTTGCTCCTAGATGTTTCCACTTCATAATAACAGCAATTACAGTTGACCAGGGGGCAGCTCTAATAGGGCAGAAATTTGATGAACTGACTTGTTGGAACGGTGGCATCCTATAAGGGTACCAGTTGAAAGTCACTGAGCTCTTCAGTACGGGCCATTCTACTGCCAATTTTGTCTACTGAGATTGCATGGCTGTGTGCTCGATTTGATACACCTTTCAGCAACGGGTGTGGGTGAAATAGCCGAATCCACTAATTTGAAGGGGTGTCCACATACTTTTGCATATATAGTGTATGTCCTTGTCCTCTCCTTGGTTGATTTAGGAGGCATCTTATAGAAAAATAAAACATTATACAATTAAAGTCAGTAACCATAGTAAGTCACATAAATAGACATCAAAATCCCTCAATCAACCTAACATAATACAAAATGTGGTCTTATTTAGCAAAGAAGTATTCAATTTCAACTTAACCATGATCATATGTGTAGTTTGGGTGTCTTTTCAGGTCTTAATGTAAGTAAAAATGTATGAACTGATACATTTTGTCATTACCATCCCATTCTGTCCTTACCATCACAGTTCATTGTGTGGTGGTAATGACCTGTGGTGGGAATTACATTTGTACAGTATTTGGTTATAAATAGCTGGGATTCTAGCATGCTAGCTCCAGTTGAACTGCTAGCATACAATGTATCCTATATACACATAATTAAAACGTAATTTAATTTTTTTTAACATAATTTGATTAAATTATATCCTATTTCGTAATGTGAGTCTCCCTCCATGACATCCATGTTCTCCACTGTCGCTATTCATATCCATGGTAACCAAGTACACAAACGTTTGAAAAAACATTATTATCATGTAATTTGCTTGTCACGATGGTAATGACACATTGATGCAGTGATGTAAACTATTTTATAGTTTCCTTTTAGGCCTATTTAAAAAAAAAAACGCATTACCAATGACACCAAGATTTTTGCAGGGGTTATATACGTTGTTTTTAAACTATATGTCCACATAACCTGAAACAAATACATTTCCCTTTGCAGTACGGTAGGAGGGCAAATGCGACGACAAAATAAATAGACCTATTTAAAAGTGAAACTGTTAGCTGTGATCATTTTAATGTAGGTGATTATGTAAATTCATTCAACATTTTACAAAGACGTTGTTGATGTCAAATCCCGCCTTTTCGAAGTTAATCTCACCTATGAGAAAGCAACACTAGAACCCAGCATGCAGACTTGTTCTCGAGAGGCGGAGCCCAATCGGTTCCATTTGCTGAGGCGCGTTCGTAATGAAAGGGAGCGCGTGAGCGGGCTAGAGCTTCTTGGTGGAGTGTCTAAATGTGCTTGACTTCCTCGCATTATATTGTGTGGAGGAGCGCTGCACACGTTGTTATAGCACACAGACATCGTACTTAGAAATACTAATCTCCTGTTCGGGGAGAATACAAAATCAAATTCAGTATTCTTTCCCGAAGTCTGTTATTCACAGCTTGCGAAAAAAATGTCGGCACCAGCGGCAAAAGTGAGTAAAAAGGAGCTGAACTCAAACCATGACGGAGCGGACGAGACCTCCGGTAAGGAATGGCGGCCTCCAGTTCACCGCCATTTTCACTTCCTTTATTAGTTCTACCAGAATCTACTACTTTAAAGTAAAATAGTTCACAAACCGTAATTTGTCGTCTGTGGGCTTTTCACTATGAATCTGGACGGTTTTGGATGCAGTCAGTATTGTCTGTCTTGAGTGCGTAGTTAGTTCTGTCTCTAGCTGTTAACGCAACTACGTTAGACCGGTGATGGAGGCCATGTTACCTAGCTAGCAACATTTCTTAACTGGCTAACTAATTGTCTAATCAATGAATGTCCTGTTAAGTATTTTTGTTCTCAAGTCTAGTTGTTGCTACTATAAATACAATTGCAAAACATTTGTTTATTAAAGACTGTATTTGTGCAGTTGACTGAGGATTAATGTGTTTTCTATGTTGAATGAAATAACGGTGGCCTAGTGTTACTTTGTTGTTGTGCATATCCGCCATGATGAAGCTAGCCGTAGCTAGCTAGTTTGCGAATGTGAAATTGGCAACATGGCTAACGGTAGTTAGCTACCATATAGTGAACCACAGTTTTCGAGAAGTAGCCCATTGGAAGAGTTTAACGGATGTAACAATGGAGGGTTATTTGTTTAACTTGGTCATAGTCTCGATACAATGCGCACGTACCTAGCTATTAGACAGTGTTGGGGAAGGAGGCAGATAGTGTAGTGTGTGGGGTCCCACATTTAAACCACGCGGCCATCCTCACTGTAGCCAGCAGGAAACGCCGTTTGCAAGCTGCTATAAAATCGCTAGTTACAAAAAAGGTGCTGCTAAAACTCATGCATTGCAATTAACTTGTTGGTTAAGATTTATATCACATTTCCACCCCTTTTCAGATTGCAAATCGTTAGTGATTAGCTCATGCAACCTTTTGCAATGATTTTCCATCAATGGTCCTGAGAGCAGCAGCTTGAGGGTCTATTTCAAAACCATTAGCTCGTAACTTTGTTTGCTACAGTTAAGTTGCATCTTTAATACTTTGTTGGTAATGCGCAGGAAGTTGGTAGATACTCTTTAATTTTGACGTCTATTGAACACCAATACACTGCACCGATCGTCTCCAATATTTTCTGACATTATTGATTTTTTTTTCCTAATAGAAAAAGAGCAACAGGAAGCTATTGAACACATCGACGAAGTTCAAAACGAAATTGACAGGTAAGCCAGTCAAGTTAAAATGTATATGTATCAGAAAAACTAAAGTGTTTAACTGTGTGATAATGGTGCTTGATGTGCAATCTCTTTTCTCCAGACTGAATGAGCAAGCAAGTGAGGAGATATTGAAAGTAGAACAGAAATACAATAAACTCCGTCAGCCATTCTTTCAGAAGAGATCAGAACTGATTGCTAAAATCCCCAACTTCTGGGTCACCACATTCGTCAACCATCCACAAGGTGAGCTTCAGCACATCCCTTTGGGCTCTCACAGGATTTTACCACTGGAACCTAGAATATTCAGATTCTGACTTTGTTTTCTTGTTTGTCCTTGCAGTTTCTGCTCTTCTTGGGGAGGAAGATGAGGAGGCACTTCACTATCTGACCAGGGTGGAGGTTACAGAGTTTGAAGATATCAAATCGGGCTACAGAATAGATTTTGTAAGTGATAATGATTGCCATCATATAGCATTCACAGGATATTGCATTAATGTCTGGACTTTATAGCGTACCTTAAAATGTACTCAATTAAATTGATGTGTTCCAGTATTACGATGAAAATCCATACTTTGAAAACAAAGTCCTTTCCAAAGAGTTCCATCTGAACGAGAGTGGAGACCCATCCTCAAAGTCGACAGAAATCAAATGGAAATCGGGAAAGGTATTTCACGTTAGTATTTTCAAATGCTTGGTAATACTGCAGTCTATTAATGCATGGCATTTGGCAGAAACCAGTGCGTCACTTTCTTTAAAAAGTCTGTTCAACGTAATGGCAAAACACTACCTGAATGTTGTATGTACCTTAGTGATCAGAGCCTTTTGGTTTTCATGCCAGGTAGTTGTGGTCAGTATTTCATTTGTTTTGCTATGCAATCAAACTCGTTGCTTTAAAACAAACAAAAACGAGCTGGTTTGTAATTCCTCTGATGTTGTCTCTGAAGGACCTGACAAAGCGCTCCAGCCAGACACAGAACAAAGCCGGCAAGAAGAGGCAACATGAAGAGCCAGAGAGCTTCTTCACCTGGTTCACTGATCACTCAGATGCTGGGGCAGATGAGCTGGGAGAGGTTATCAAGGATGACATCTGGCCAAACCCCCTGCAGTACTACCTGGTGAGTGGTCTCCACGGCCTAACACCTCCCTCTTATCAATGTTCTCTTTACTTTGAATGGGACTTCTATGCCTGTTGTGCTACCTACTGTATTGTTAATTCTTTGGATGTGTCATTTTGATTGTTTAGTACTGTTAGTGTTAATGTGTTTTTGTTTTTATTTCACTTTGACCTGCATTGTTGGAGCTCTGAGTTTAAGATTGCCACTGTACCCTGTAATTACAACAGCAACCCTGTACATGTGACTATTAAACGTCTAATCTATTGTCTGTAAATGTCACCCAGGAGATTTAAGTCTGCAATGTAGACAAAGGATGTACAGTTAAAATATTGGCTAATTTGATTGGCAGGTTCCTGACATGGATGATGAGGAGGGTGAAGGTGAAGATGATGATGACGATGAGGAAGGCCTTGAGGACATTGATGAGGAGGGTGATGAAGATGATGGGGAGGAAGATGAAGAGGAGGATGATGGAGATGATGGGGAGGTATGCCCTAAATATTAATTCGCTCAATTCACTATATTCAATAGCTAAATTTGTTTGCACAGTATTGATTTTTCTTTCCTTTTGTTTAGGATGATGGAGAAGATGATTAAACCGGAAAGTTAAATAATCTACCAATACCCTTTGCTACCCCCCCCCCCCCCCCCCCCCATTTGGTTATCCACCCATATTTTCTTACTTTTATTTTGTGCTTCATTTCCTCATTCTGAAGCCTCTCCTGTCTGTGCCATGTTTCATTTTTGTCTCCTCTAAAACAATGTCAAATTCTTGCCTTTGAATTGTCAAACCACAATAATTCCCACATTCATCTAGGGGGGGGAACTACTAGAATAAGCATGCCATCTTGTAGTTAAATGAATGGCAATTTCTATAAATTGTTCTTCCTGTTAACGGTTGTGCGATTTAAATTAACAAAAGCCATGGTGCGTTGACTTGGCACTAGTGGACCCCTCCAGTTTTTATACTTTTGTTCAGTTGGGAGTAGATCCCTAAAAAAAATGTGGTTAAGTCAACAGATAAAGTACTAGCTCATTCCTATCAGTTCTTGCAATGTTTGTGGTCTATGCTGGGGTAGGGCAGAGACATCTTAGGGTGTTGGGGAGGGTGGGAATTTTGAGGCCATTATTATTATTATTTTTTTGGATTTTCATTTGTATTGTTTTACAGACATCCGTGAGATTTGAAATTACATTTTTAATAAACCAAACAAAAAGTAAAAAAAAAAAAAATGCTTGTAAATTTGGGCCCCCACTGCTTCATGGAAAATGACCTTGTTATCTCATGGAATTTGCATCTAATCACCATTTTATTTTCTGCTGGGGAAAAAAATGTTTTAAACTTAGTGTACAAGTTTCTTTGTTACAATAAAACTTAATGTGTACACGAATGTTTCATCTAACCAACTGTAGTTCAATTAGTTATCTAGAGCCAGAAGCTACATGACATGATAAATGTCTGTCTGGCTGTTATATCTAGAATTGTGGTATGCTTGCAGTTTTGGACTGTTATGTTAAACTGTCAGTAACAGTATCGATCTCAAGTGCTTACTTTGTGTATTACAATCACAGGAAATACCACATGCTGTATTGCTATTTATTTATTATGAAATGCAAAAAAAGTATAGTTTTTACAGCCAGGTATAATTTGTAGCTTTGAATGCAGCAGATGTCAACTTCTGAATGATTTCGGAGTCAGTAGTGTTGATGCAAATTTTTCTTGTAACAATCGATTAGTGACCAAGGCCACAAATGTCTCCTCCGATTCCTCAAATTCCCCTTTGGTTAAAGTCTTTGGCCATTCAATGGGTTGAAAAGCCCAACCTGTGGGGGGGGATTACATTATTACAAAACAGCATAAGTCATTTGATTTTGCAATTGTTGCCAGAGGTTAGAATAGACCCACTTGCCAGACACGCTTGGTTAATGGATGAGACACGCAATCAAAATATATAATTCCCAACCCACCAAGGTGTGCGTTACATCGCGGACATGTAGCCACTGTCCAGGCATATCCAGGATACCAGGTGAAATGTTTGTCCGCAGGCCAGTGCTTGACAACGTCTGCCTTTCTGAAAGTCATGACTTCAAACTGGTAGCCCTGTGGGTTTTCGAACCGCTGGACGGGCACTCTTCTTTCTCCAACAACCGTATCATTTCTATAAGAGAGCGCAAGTCGACTGTGGATAAAGTTGGCATCTTTCTCAAAAGCCAATTCATGTCCACAGGACCTGCAGAGTAACAAGTCACCGACTTCGTCGCCAACACAGGATTCAACGAGTTTAAAGTCGCACAGAAATGCAATGAAAAACATAAGCGTTTGTAGCCGAATTCCCCACAGCTGTCTCACTCTGACCGCCATTGTTGGCAACAATGTAGCAACTCGAATCGCGTATTTATACTTGTGTATCATTATTGTATGTGTGCAAATATATTTTACACCTAGATGCAAATCAGGAACGAGCGAGTTCGGAAGAAACACGAGAGTAGTCGGAAATGGCGGTTCCTTACAGCCGATTCATATATTTATAGACATCTCAAATTTGGTTCGTTCGAAAACCTCCCACATTAACTGGAAAACCACGTAATGTTTACAAGGACCGGCGTCAAGATCGAATGAATCGCTTTGCGCCTTCTACAGGTAGGGGGTGGCATTTCAAGGAAATATTTGTGGTGAGCGTAATATTCATGTGTAAACATACTGAATAATAATTGGATGCATTTTACCGCCATAATTGGTTAAGACCACCCAAGTGGTTAGGTCATGGTCCGTTTGATCCTGGTTGGAGATACGTGAACATGCCAGTTATAGCTAGCTAATAAAGAGCTACGTTAAGAAATATCCTGTAGTACTGCATTTTATTATTTTGTACAAAGTGTGCAAAACAAGACATTGAGGACGTCCTGTTACTACTGGCAACGTAAACTCGAACGTGGGTTCAACGAATGTTCTCCAATCACAGACAGGGGTCGTTACAAATCGGTTATGAACGAGCCAATTGCGTACGAGATGACCGGATCGTGTCCGGCCAGCAGAGATTCAGTAGGTAAACAAACGTTTGTAAGGGCTTCAGTAAGCTGTAGAGCACGTTTATGAATAAGGAACATCTTACATTGTTTAGGTTAGCTTTGGTCATGCATTTTGTGATCTCGTGAACTAGACATTTCAATTAACAATTTTGACAGTAAAATAAAAAGTAAACATTTTTCAAATACATGTTAATTTAAATGGGTAATTGCTGGTCGGAGCTAATCGTGAACATGATGCCTTTACTGTTATTGTGGTTAGCTGAGTAAACTGAACTTGACTATATGGAGTTGAGTTTACTCGGCTTATTGTCTCTGGTGTATGACTTTCTGGCAGCTAGAGCAAATTCTGTTCTATCATGTGCTCCAATTTCTAGATTAACTGATTATTGGTAAATAATGAAAACGCGCGATTCTTCCCCACCATTGCACGTTCACGTGCCAGAGACCACACCTGTACATGTACACCTGAAGAGGAGTCAGAAGAGCTGTACTGCGAAGACCCCACAGGTTAGTAAATGTTTAGTCAATTAAGTGATACACTTACTCAACCTTCGAAATAAAGTAGGCCTACAGCAGAAATAGGCCTCGCTTGACTGCCTCAACAGTTGCATGTCAGTCAACCACTGCTCTCTTTGCAGATGAAGATTAAAGAGGTGCAAATCAAAGGGGATATTGGGAACCTGCGTGCCAGAGCGAGGTCCCGGGCCCCCTGGGTGCCGGCCCCAGGAAGAACCTCCACTCGGGATGACGCATACAAGTGGGAGGTCCTGGAACTGTTAGCTCCTCACAGATACATTTTTCATCCAATGCTATGGACGTTCCTTACGTTTTACATTGACAAAGATCCATTATTTCTCACTTCCCACAGATATAACATCCTACATGTTATCATTAGATATACTACCAATGTTGATTTTCATGTCTCTCAGGGGCCTTCATACTGTCTGGAGATCAAACCTGTATCACATGCTAAGCCTTCCCTGTCCCCACTGCAGTTGACTGACCTGTCTGATGAGGATAAACAAGAGCAGAGGATGCATAGCCAGTGTAACAAATATAGGAGGAAGATTGATGGACTCATGATGGATGTTGGGTCTCCAAAGAATTACGTATGTACAGTGCCTTCAGAAAGAACTCATACCCCTTGACTTCTTCCACATTTTGTTGTTACAGGCAGAATAAAAAATGTATTAAATCATTTTTTCTCTCACCCATCTACATACAATGTCCCATAATGACAAAGTGAAAGCAAGTTTTTTGACATTTTTGCAAATGTATTGAAAATTAAATACAGAAGTATCTAATTTACATAAGTATTCACACCACCAAGTACATACTTTGTAGAAGCACCTTTAGTGCTGATTACAGCTGTGAGTCAAGTTTGCAGACCGCACAACAGTAGTAGGCCTTAGTACCAGCAATGATGAGCCAGCCTACAGCGAGGAGGTGAGGGCCCTGGGAGAGTGGTGACAGGAAAATAACCTCTCACTCAACATCAACAAAACAAAGGAGCTGATTGTGGACTTCAGGAAACCGCAGAGGGAGCACACCCCACTATCCACATCGACAGGACCGCAGTGGAGAAGGTGGAAAGCTTCCAGTTCCTCGGCGTACACATCACTGACGATCTGAAATGGTCCACCCACACAGACAGTGTGGTGAAGAAGGCGCAACAGTGCCTCAATTTGTCTTGGCCCCTAAAACCCTCAAACTTTTACAGATGCACAATTGAGAGCATCTTGTCGTGCTGTATCACCGCCTGGTACGGCAACTGCACTGCCCGCAACCGCAGGGCTTTCCAGATGGTGGTGAGGTCTGCCCAACCCATCACCAGGGGCAAGCTACCTGCCCTCCTGGACACCTACAGCACCCGATGTCACAGGAAGGCCAAAAATATGTACTGCTTCATTACAATACAGAGCCACGTCCTCACTGGAATTCAGCAATATCATGTTCATCCCTCTTATTTGTTGCATAATGTGTAAACAAGTAAACAAAGATGTGTGTTTCTGTCTGCTTTTGGTGGTCAGGTGAGGCTGTGGAAGAAGGAGCGTATGATGGAGCACCAGTCAGAGTGTCTGAGCGCATGCCAGCGTGTCATCGACGAGCAGGAGGAGGAGCTGCTGGATGCCAACAAAGAGCTGGACCTCAGAGAACGAGAGAAGATCTCCATCCAACACTCCCTAAGGAAGAGGGGCGAAGCAGGCTACAACAGGTGTGGACTCCACCTTGAATATCATAAGGACATTTAGTCATCAAGCATAGGATTATCAGTATTAGATTGAGTAGCCAATAGAATAGAATGAAAATACATCTGAACTATTTAATGTTTACAAGACCACTTAAAAATGTGTGAGGCAGTTTAGGAACAGCATGGTTTTAAACTTTCCATTCTGTGCAGTGCTTATTCAGGGACTCTACACGGGGAAAGACACATGCTACTGAGGAAGCTGGTAGAAGCGGAGTTTGACGGGGTGGCAGTGGTCACACAGTTGACAGCATTGAATGAGTCCATGGGTGGTGTGAAAAAGGTGAATTTGATACAAGTGACCCTGTTAAATATTAAATATGGACTTAAATTTTTTATTTTTTTAAGACTGTCCTTTCTCCTTGCTAGGATAAGCGGTTGTCCAAGGCGGACGCTGCCCTGCTTAGTAGGCAGCAAGAGTTGCTGACAAAGAAAATAGAAACATTTGAAAGCACAAACCACACTCTCCAAGAACTCCTCAGGGAATGCCATGAGCGAGAGGTACTCTCCCCAATACATTGACTTGCTCAGACCGAGAAGTACAGTGGCTTTGAAAGAAAATCTAAAATGACAATTAGAATTGTGGTCTTATATTTTTGTTGATGTATTTATTGATAGATAGAATCATTGAGGACGTCAGAGCAAAGGCAAGGCCTACTGAAGAGACTGGCGGACACAGAGGCAGAAAAAATTGTGTGTATGCATCACCATGTTCCTGTGTTTATCACCATGTGCTTTTATCTGTTACATTTCCCTTTTATATTGGTTTCCTTTCACTCTGTGTGGTGCATATCCATGGTCATAGATGACATTAAGTTGTTTCTGTTTTTCTGGCTTTCAGCATCTTGCTACAAAACTCAACAACAAAGAGAAGGAAGCCAGCCAGCTTGCAGTACGTTTGGATTCTGAAAAGGTACATCATTGTCTCTACTTCTCTAGATTCTCATTCGTTTGCATTTGATGCGGAGCGAGATCATAAATATCATTATTTATTTATAGAAATATAAAAAAATATATACATCAAATTGGTGGATACTTATTTTTGTCCTATTTCAGTCATGTACAAGTGTGTAATTTATACCTGTATGTAAATGAAAAATGCTCTGGGATTTGAAACGGCAACCTTTTGGTTAATGGCGCAACGCTCTAACCGCTAGGCTACCTGCCACCAGTGCTCACAAATAGCATCTTATTAATGTTCATCATTCCATATCCTCCATACAGGATATTGTGAAGACCACAGGAGAGCTGTCTAAAGTTCTGGAGTCAACCTGCAGCCAGCTTATGGTTCAGTTACGCAGCAAAGAGACTGAAAATGACCGCCAGGCCGGCCGGAGCAAAGTGGGTACCAAGGTTTATAGGCCACAGAATTAATAGAGTCTGTTATTTTTTGGTCCTTGGGGGCAATTCAAGGAGTTGGTCTGATGATGCACTCTGATGTCATCGGCCTCCCCCTTGCTTGCCAAAACAATAGAGGAGCAATTGAAGACACTTGTGCCATGTCAGAGGACACCTGGACCACCTATTGAGCCATCTGTTAAGTAAATCCGGTGATAAATTAGGTTCTAGGGAGGCTGGAGTGGGTCTTTTAAAGTATAGACTCTGGAAAATCTGACCACAACAATCGTCTCTCTCCATTGCTTCCTCTTATCTCCCTTCTTTGTGTGGAGTAGGAGATGGAGCAGACCCAGGAGCAGCAGAAGGAGGAGATACAGGCCCTGCTGGAGCAGCTGAAGCGACAGAGTAAAGAGGACAAAGAGAGTCTGAAGCTGACCAACCAGAGGCAGAGGGCAGAGCACAGTGAGGATTCAGCCAGACATCTCTCTGCACAGATGCTGGAGAAGGTCAGACACTCACTGATCCTCAGGCTGCTCTCATGGGTTGGCATGTGGTGTTGGGTGAATATTATTAAATGCTGTGAATATTATATGCTGTGAATATTATTAAATGGGAAGAGTACATGTATACTTACAAGCAATCTAAGCGGGCCCGGTTCAACTTAGCCCCCTCTGAAACTTGTGCCAGTTCAGTTTTAGTTTCCTATAATCTCCTTATATAAAAATAGCATAAAAGTTAAAATTATTGAGTGACAGGTTGGTGCGAAATCTGTATCACCGCTGCGCTGTATCAGCACCATGGACAGAGCATGCCGCGGAGTGTGTGTGTTTGTGTGTAGGGGGCTATTTTGTGGGGCGGCAGCGTACCCTAGTGTTTAAAACTTTGGACTAGTAACCGAATGGTTGCAAAATCGAATCCCCGAGCTGACAAGGTACAAATCTGTTGTTCTGCCCCTGAACAAGGCAGTTAACCCACTGTTCCTAGGCCGACATTGAATATAAGAATTTGTTCTTAACTGACTTGCCCAGTTAAATAAAGATAAAATAAAAATAGAAAGCCACTGGGCGGTTAGGTAGGCTATGACTGCTTTCCATAAAAAAACTGGAAAAAACACTGCTCATCTGTGGTAGGCTACGTGAATAACATGGCAGGCAATGTGAATAAACTGATATGCCTCCCCCTGGAATATTGGATTTTGATTTATAAGGAGTTTACAGTTGAAGTTGCTTCACTCAACTCTGGATCACTCACCCCACTACAGAGTTTAGTTAGCTTCTTAGCTAGCTGCAAAAGCCATTATTAGCCTATTTAGCTCTAACCAGCTAATCTGCCATGATGGATATCATAAATCATACTACTGAGGCCGCTGCCAAGACCAGCAGTGATGATGCTGATAGAGCGCAAATTAGATTTTGCGCCAACATGTCACTTCTTGGTCAAAAGCACTCAAATGTCTCAGTATTTGAACTTTTATGTTTATTGTGGTTTTAGCAGAATTCAATATAATTCCAATGCAAGAACCCAAATGACGCCCCTGCGTATAAATGCATATTGATATGTTTCATCATAGAAATAGATAACCATAGAAATAGATAACCATAGAAATAGAATCTAGGCTTTATTGGTAGGCTATTGCTTTTCATGGTTCTAAATGGAAATGTACGTATTGAAAACGTGTTTATAGTAGGCTGGCATTGCTTAATTGATTATGGGGTTGGGTCGAATTTGATCCACAGAAGTGTATTGTGCCATATCGCAACCTGTTACTGAACGCATGAGCTGCATGATTTTCCATGTTTTTAGCTGGCCTATTTATTTGGCAAGACAGCTGTGCCTGGCTGCATCTCATTGTAGTAGGCTGTAGGCTATTTGCTTTCACCTTTTGTTTACTGCTTCTTCTTTTTTTACAACTTTTTTTAATGTAACTAGCCTAAATATAGATTGTGTCATGCCTTTATCAATCTAATATTTAGTTTCTAGGCCTATAGCAGGCCTACCACTGTTTTGTTCTGTTCCCATTCACTCATTCGCATTCACAGTTGTCAGTATTCTAAGCAAAACTGCTATTCAGTATTTTTGTTTTGCATGAATAACTAGGCTACTACTTTCAGCATTTAGTTTGCATTATTTTGGTAAGACAGCTGTGTGTACGGCGGCATTCACATAGGCTGTTTGTAATAGGTGAATTACCTTATCTATCTTGTAGCCTATATCCATTGCCAAATAGGCCTTGCTTTAGTGTATAGGGCGCTATCCATTGTGCTGATACAGTGCAGCGGAGATTGGCTACAGATTTCGTGCCAATCTGTCTCTTCAAAAGCACTCAATGGTCTCTGGGTCTCTACATTTGTACTTTGTTTAGAGTGATATAAGTAGAATTCAATGTAATTATAATGCATGAACCCTGTTAAATTGTACCCTCTCATTGATTTCAACCGCCCCCTTAGTTACTTTATCTTTGGCGCCGGGTCTGGGTCCAAGAGTCACACTTCCCTATGTATTTGTGTGCCATTATTCAGGAGACTGAGTTGGCAGAGGCCCTTACCTCGGCTGAGAGCTGGTGTACCCGCCACTCTAAAGAGGTGACTGTTAAGAGCCAGCTTGAAGTGGAAATCGCTGTTCTCAAGAAGTGAGTAATTGTGACTGTTTGTTATGAAGGGTTCAAAAACTTTCACTCTGTTTTTAATTTTTTTTATTTCACCTTTATTTAACCAGGTAAGCTAGTTGAGAACAAGTTCTCATTTACAATTGCGACCTGGCCAAGATAAAGCAAAGCTGTTTGACACATACAACGACACAGAGTTACACATGGAGTAAAACAAACATACAGTCAATAATACAGTATAAACAAGTCTATATACGATGTGAGCAAATGAGGTGAGGATAAGGGAATTAAAGGCAACAAAAAAAAGGCCATGGTGGCAAAGTAAATACAATATAGCAAGTAAAACACTGGAATGGTAGATTTGCAGTGGAAGAAAGTGCAAATAAGAAATAAAAATAATTGGGTGCAAAGGAGCAAAATAAATAAATACAATTTAAAAAATACAGTAGGGAAAGAGGTAGTTGTTTGGGCTAAATTATAGGTGGGCTATGTACAGGTGCAGTAATCTGTGAGCTGCTCTGACAGTTGGTGCTTAAAGCTAGTGAGGGAGATAAGTGTTTCCAGTTTCAGAGATTTTTGTAGTTCGTTCCAGTCATTGGCAGCAGAGAACTGGAAGGAGAGGTGGCCAAAGAAAGAATTGGTTTTGGGGGTGACCAGAGAGATGTAACGGTTTGTCTTTGGCAAATGATCTTGTAAAAAAGTTGTCTAAAACCTTTTAAGTGTTTCTCATTTCTTCTTTTCTGATATCTTCATTATGTGCTCTGCTGTCTTATCTGTGCAGCCAGGTGAGTGAGCTGACTGCACAGATCCACACTGTGGAGGAGAAAGGCCATCCAGAGAGGGAGGGGCTCCTGGACCAACTGCACCGCCTCACCTCTGACAACTCCTCCAACAAACTACAGAACCAGAAACTGAAGGTAAACATCTGTTTTTCTTCACTACAGTCATCGAGTGTAATAAACTGTAGAATATTAGACATAGTAAGGATTGACGATAGAATGTTTTATAACTTTTAATGTCTGGAGAGTTGTTTAGTTATTTGTGCATATTCTTCTTGAGATCACCCTGTCTGCTGCAGAGGAGAACCTGATGCAGTCCCAGTCTGAAGCCCAGCAGCTGAAGAGTTCAGTCAAGAAGCTAGAGAGCCAGGTGGAAAACTATAAGCGCAAGGTACAGTTGATCAGCATACCAGAGTGTGGGCTGTACTTCAACCTTATGAGAAGCTAAGGTGTTATAATCCAGCAAAAGATACTGTACATGCTGCATGCTATCCAGTCTGTAGCATAGATTTTGAATAGATAAGTGACCATGTGCTGCAGGTTCAGAGGGCTCGATTAGAGTCAGAGGAGTACTGCTTAAAGCTGGAGATCTCTGAGAAACATGCACAAGGTATGAAGGCTGACCTGGAGAGGGAGAGTGAGCAGGTCAGGAGGCAGCTGCTGGGCCGTCTGAAAGAGCTGGAGCCTCTGCCTGAGAGGCTGAAGCGTTCTGAGCTGCAGTTGAGAGTGGCAAAGGAAGAGACACAGACTCAGGAGAGGAGAAACACTGAGCAAAACAATGCCCTGTCTGAACTCAGACACAAGGTATGCACACATAGTGTAAATGGACAGTTGTCTGTTCACAAATTGATTCGGATCTGTGTTTGAATAAGAAGGGTGTCTGTGTGTGTCTCTGTGTAGGTGGAACAACAGGGAGGTTGGGTGGAGACTTTTCAAGAGAATCATTTTCTTCTGGTGGAGGAGCACAACAATCTGCAGCAGAAGATAGAGATTATAGAGAGGTAAGTCATATCAATACCCGAGAGGGAGATCGCCTATTTGGTGACCCTATGGACAATGATCACACTCAGGTCCACAAGACATCCTTACATGTTTCTGCTGGTCAATGTCTGGACTGTTCCTTCCCTCCCCAGGAAACTGGAGGGGGCAAACTTGCAGAACAGAGATATGGTCCATGTAATCGGCAAGCGGGAGGAGACCATCCATAGCACCCAGAAACAGCTGGAGGAGCGGGCCCGGGAGTGCAGCATCCTCTCCAAGCAGCTGGAGCAGGCCTTCAAGGATGGACAGAGAGAGGTCTGTCTTACTCCTGAATATCACTTAAATACCTCTGCAGTCTTTCTGTTTCAGCCTCAAGATTATTTAGTTTTTACCGGTTTGTTAATGTTATTCTAAGTGTCAACTTGATCATTTTGGTTGGACTTTTAGGCGGATCAGAGCCTGGAGCGGGCTTTATTCAAAGAGAGGTCCATCCAGACCAAGGCTCTGGACCTGGAGAGCCAACTGGGCCTCAGAAAGACAGAGCTCAGTCAGTTACGCAGAAGCAAAGAGGATGTGAGTGAGACATTTTAACCCAACGACCTAGTTTTATAGAGTTATCTATGTGTTATACATTATACATCCAATATATTTTTTAATATTTGTTCTAACTTCCCAATCAATTGCAAGGGACAGGAATACTGTGTAGCTCTGTCCTTGAGCTGTTCTTGTCTATTAATGTTCTGTATTATGTCATGTTTCATGTTTTGTGTGGAAATAGGAAGAGTTGCTGCTGCTATAAAGTGGTGGAAAAAGTACCCAAATGTCATTCTTGAGTAAAAGTAAAGATACCTTTAATAGAAAATGACTCAAGTGAAAGTCACCCAGTAAAATACTACTTGTATAAAAGTATTTGGTTTTAAATATACTTAAGTATCAAAAGTAAATGTTATTGCTAAAATTGACTCAAGTATCAAAGTATAAATCCTTTCAAATTAAGCAAACCAGTCGGCACTGTTTTCTGATTTGTATTTATTTACGGAGAGCCAGGGGTACGCTCCAATACAGCCATATTTACAAATGGAGCATTTGTGTTTAGTGACTCCACCAGATCAGATAAAGTAAGGGTGACCAGGGATGTTCTTTTGATAAGTATGTGAATTTCACCACCAAAGCATTCAAAATGTAACTTTTGGGTGTCATGGAAAATATATGGAGTAAAAAGTACATTATTTTATTTAGGAATGTATTGAAGCAGGCAAAAATATAAATGGTAAAGTACAGATACCCCCAAAAACTACTTAAGTAGAACTTTTAAAGTATTTTTACTTAAGTACTTTACAACACTGCTGCTATCGCAAAAGCTAATGGGGATCCTAATAAAATACCCCAAAATACTGTATATCTATACAAACTTCAAAATCTGAACACCATAATATGGTATGATGTTAATTGTGTCAAACTTAATTAATATGTGTCTGTTTTTTTCTTTGCAGATGGAGCTACGATTCCAGAATCAGTTGAAGAACATGAAGGAGAGACTGGAACAATCTGACTCTACCAATCGCAGCCTGCAGAATTATGTTCAGTTTCTCAAAGCTTCATATAGTAATGTGTTTGGTGACTCTGTGCTATCAAGCTCTCTACACACACACTTACCAATCTGATTGAATAGTGTTAGCCTTATATTGTATGAGTTGTGTACCAATGATCTATTTGTTATTTTCAGTATAAATGTACTGTATACTGTTAATCAAAACTATGATAAAATCTTAAAATGAAAATGGACTGTCAGACATGTTTCACTCTTTCACAAATGACAAACTCACAACATGTATGAAAAACGAAATATTTATCCAGTGTTTTTCCACAGTATTTTCCATAGATACATTAAAAATATAGATGTTTTGATTTAATTGTATCCATTATGAGGTCAAAATAGCTTTGTAACTGTTTGGTCCCTTGACGCGGAACCATTGTTGTATCTGTACTCGAAATAGTGCACTTCGGAGTTTTACTTTAGGCGGCACCGTATGCAGCAAGCCCATTAAGCAAGCCGCTGACAAGTTAATCACGGCATCACCGATTTCTCAGTGTCGAATGTGTGTTTATTTACACGCCGACATGCCTGTTGAACGTTTACGATGGGATACATTGGAGGCCTTGAAAAACTCATCAAAAGAAAGACCGAAATACAACCCAGATTGGCACGAAAGGGGGGAGGTAATGAACGTGACCACTACCTAGCATTCTTGCCACTGGTTCACAGTTATTGTAAAAGTTGTTTTTACTAAAATAACATTAGTATAGTTGGCTCATGAGTAGTCTGATTAATCTGGCTGTAATACACAATTAATTGGTATATACAGTACCAGTCAATTTTTTTTGGACACCTACTCATCCCAGGGTTTTACTTTATTTGTACTATTTTCTACATTGTAGAATAATTGTGAAGACATCAAAACTATGAAATAACACACATGGAATCATGTAATAACCAAAAAAGAAGAAATCAAAATTATTGTATTTTATATTTGAGATTCTTCAAAGTAGCCAAACTTTGCCTTGATGATAGCTTTGCACACTCTTGGCATTCTCTCAACCAGCTTCATGGGGTAGTAATCTGGAATGCATTTAAATTAACAGGTGTGCCTTGTGGAATTTCTTAACTTAATGCGAGCCAATCATTTGTGTTGTGACAAGGTAGGGGTGGTTTACAGAAGATAGCCCTATTTGGTAACAGACCAAGTCCACATTATGGCAAGAACAACTTAAATAAGCAAAGAGAAATGACAGTCCAGCATTACTTTAAGACATGGTCAGTCAATCCGGAACATTTCAAGACTTGCTTGGGCCAAGAAATACGAGCAATGGAAATTAGACCGGTGGAAATCTGTCCTTTGAGTCCAAATTTGAGATTTTTGGTTCCAACCGCGGCAGAGTAGGTGTACGGATGATCTCTGTGCTTTGTGGAAAATGGCGACGATAGATAGGGCAGCTGTGCTTCTAGCCCCAAGGCAACTTTGCAGTATTTAGTATGTTATGTGTTATTTCTTACATTTTTAGCCTATAAATGTTTTTGTGTTATTACATACAGCCGGGAAGAACTTTCGGATATCAGAGCGGCGGTAATTCAGCAGCATTACAACCAGGACTACGACGATCTTACTTTTTCCGACTCAGGAGGCGCACACGCACCGCTTCCGTGTATATTACTTGCTGATGTTCAATTAAATCAAAGTTTATTTGTCACGTGCGCCGAATACAACAGGTGTAGTAGACCTTGAAATGCTTACTTACAGGCTCTAACCAATGGTGCGGGGAAAAAAAGGTGTGTGTGTGTGTGTAGGTAAGTAAATAAATAAAACAACAGTAAAAAGACATTTGAAAAAAGAGTAGCAAGGCTATATACAGACACCTGTTAGTCAGGCTTATTGAGGTAGTATGTACATGTAGGTATGGTTTAAGTGACTATGCATATAAGATAAACAGAGAGTAGCAGTAGTGTAAAAAGAGGTGTTGGCGGGTGGTGGGACACAATGCAGATAGCCCGGTTAGCCAATGTGTGGGAGCACTGGTTGGTCTGGCCAATTTAGGTAGTATGTACATGAATGTATAGTTAAAGTGACTATGCATATAAGATAAACAGAGAGTAGCAGCAGCATAAAAAGGTGGGGGCACATAATGCAAATAGTCCAGGTAACCATTTGGTTACCTGTTCAGGAGTCTTATGGCTTGGGGGTAAAAACGGCTGAGAAGTCTTTTTATCCTAGACTTGGCACTTCGGTACCGCTTGCCATGCGGTAGTAGAGAGAACAGTCTATGACTGGGGTGGCTGGGGTCTTTGACAATTCTTAGGGCTTTCCTCTGACACCGCCTGGTGTAGAGGTCCTGGATGGCAGGCAGCTTTGCCCCAGTGATGTACTGGGCCGTACGCACTACCCTCTGAAGTGCCTTGCAGCGGAGGCCGAGCAAATGCCTTACCAGGCAGTGATGCAACCGGTCAGGATGCTCTCGATGTTGCAGCTGCAGAACCTTTTGAGGATCTCAGGACCCATGCCAAATCTTTTTAGTTTCCTGAGGGGGAATAGACTTTGTCGTGCCCTCTTCACGACTATCTTGGTGTGTTTGGACCAATCTAGTTTGTTGTTGATGTGGACACTAAGGAATTTGAATCTCTCAACCTGCTCCACTACAGCCCCGTTGATGAGAATTGGGGCGTGCTCGGTGCTCCTTTTCCTGTAGTCCACAATCATCTCCTTAGTCTTGGTTACGTTGAGGGATAGGTTGTTATTCTGGCACCACCCGGCCAGGTCTCTGACCTCCTCCCTACCGTTGTTGTCGGTGATCAGGCCTACTACTGTTGTGTCGTCAGCAAACTTAATGATGGTGTTGGAGTCGTGCCTGGCCATGCAGTTGTGGGTGAACAGTGAGTACAGGAGGGGACTGGATAATAAAGTAGATGAGCTCAGGCCAAGGATTTCCTTCCAGAGAGACATCAGGGATTGTAACATATTCTGTTTCACGGTGACATGGCTCTCTTGGGATATACTGTGTTTGTCCATACAGCCAGTTGGGTTCTCAGTTCATCGCGCGGACAGGAATTAATATCTCTCCGGGAAGAAGGGCGGGGGTGTATGTTTCATGATTAACTACTTATGGTGTGATTGTGGTAACATACAGGAACTCAAGTCATTTTGTTCACCCCACCTAGAATACCTCACAATCAAATGCCGACCGTATTACTTCCCAAGAGAATTCTCTTCGGTTATAGTGACAGACGTGTATATTCCCTCTCAAGCCGATACAACAACGGCCCTCAAATAACTTTACTGGACTTTATGGAAACTGGAAACCACATATCCTGAGGCTGCATTTATTGTAACTGGGGATTTTAACAGAGCAAATTTGAGGAAAACAATACCGAAGTTATATTAACACATTGACTGTATAACTCAAGCTGCTAAAACCCTCGACCACTGTTACTCCAACTTCTGGGATACCTGCAAGGCTCTCCCCGTGCTCCCTTTAGAAAATCTGATCACGACTCCATTTTGCTCCTCCCTTTCTATAGGCAGAAATTCAATCAGGAAGTACCTGTACTAAGGACTATTCAACGCTGGTCTGACCAATCGGAATCCACACTTCAAGATTGTTTTGATCATGCAGACTGGGATATGTTCCGGGTAGCCTCCGAGAATAACATTGACGAATACACTGATACATTGCCTGAGTTTATCAGGAAGTGTATAAGAGATGTTGTACCCACTGTGACTATTAAAACCTACCCTAACCAGAAATTGTGGATAGATGGCAGAACTCGCGCAAAACTGAAAGCGCAAACCCCCACATTTAACCATGGCAAGGTGACTGGGAATATGACTGAATACAAACAGTGTAGTTATTCCCTCCGTAAGGCAATCAAACAGGCAAAACGTCAGTATAGAGACAAAGTGGAGTCGCAATATAATGGCTCGGACACGAGGCGTACAGTGGGGCAAAAAGGTATTTAGTTCTCCCACTTAAAAAGATGAGAGAGGTCTTGTAATATTCATCATAGGTACACTTCAACTATGACTGACAAAATGAGGGAAAAAAATCCATAAAATCACATTGAAGGATTTTTAATGAATTTATTTGCAAATTATGGTGGAAAATAAGTATTTGGTCACCTACAAACAAGCAACATTTCTGGCTCTCACAGACCTGTAACTTCTTCTTTAAGAGGCTCCTCTGTCCTCCACTCGTTACCTGTATTAATGGCACCTGTTTGAACTTGTTATCGGTATAAAAGACACCTGTCCACAACCTCAAACAGTCACACTCCAAACTCCACTATGGCTAAGACCAAAGAGCTGTCCAAGGACACCAGAAACAAAATTGTAGACCTGCGCCAGGCTGGGAAGACTGAATCTGCAATATGTAAGCAGCTTGGTTTGAAGAAATCAACTGTGGGAGCAATTGTTAGGAAATGGAAGACATACAAGACCACTGATAATCTCCCTCGATCTGGGGCTCCACGCAAGATCTCACACCGTGGGGTCAAAATGATCACAAGAACCACACGGGGGGACCTAGTGAATGACCTGCAGAGAGCTGGGACCAAAGTAACAACGCCTACCATCAGTAAAACACTACGCCGCCAGGGACTCAAGTCCCAAGTAGAGAGCATTTGGATGATCCAGAAGAGGATTTGGAGAATGTCATATGGTCAGATGAAACCAAAATAGAACTTTTTGGTAAAAACTCAACTCGTCGTGTTTGGAGGACAAAGAATGCTGAGTTGCATCCAAAGAACACCATACCTACTGTGAAGCATGGGGGTGGAAACATCATGCTTTGGGGCTGTTTTTCTGCAAAGGGACCAGGACGACTGATCCGTGTAAAGGAAAGAATGAATGGGGCCATGTATCGTGAGATTTTGAGTGAAAACCTCCTTCCATCAGCAAGGGCATTGAAGATGAAACGTGGCTGGGTCTTTCAGCATGACAATGATCCCAAACACACCGCCCGGGCAACGAAGGAGTGGCTTCGTAAGAAGCATTTCAAGGTCCTGGAGTGGCCTAGCCAGTCTCCAGATCTCAACCCCATAGAAAATCTTTGGAGGGAGTTGAAAGTCTGTGTTGCCCAGCAACAGCCCCAAAACATCACTGCTCTAGAGGAGATCTGCGTGGAGGAATGAGCCAAAATACCAGCAACAGTGTGTGAGAACCTTGTGAAGACTTACAGAAAACGTTTGACCTCTGTCATTGCCAACAAAGGGTATATAACAAAGTATTGAGATAAACTTTTGTTGGTGACCAAATACTTATTTTCCACCATAATTTGCAAAAATATTCATTAAAAATCCTACAATGTGATTTTCTGGAGTTGAAGTTGAAGTCTACCTATGATGAAAATCTTTTTAAGTGGGAGAACTTGCACAATTGGTGGCTGACTAAATACTTTTTTGCCCCACTGTATTGTTAAACCTGCATATTTAGCTAAAAGAAATCCAGGTTAGCAGGCAATATTAACCAGGTGAAATTGTGTCACTTCTCTTACGTTCATTGCACGCAGAGTCAGTGTATATGCAACAGTTTGGGCCGTCTAATTTGCCAGAATTTTACGTAATTATGACATAACATTGAAGGTTGTGCAATGTAACAGGCATATTTAGACTTATGCATGCCACCCGTTAGATAAAATACGGAATGGTTCCGTATTTCACTGAAAGAATAAACGTCTTGTTTTCGAGATGATAGTTTCTGGATTCGACCATATTAATGACCTAGGGCTCGTATTTCTGTGTGTTATTATGTTATAACTAAGTCTATGATTTGATATAGCAGTCTGACTGAGCGGTGGTAGGCAGCAGCAGACTCGTAAGCATTCATTCAAATGGTACTTTTGTGCATTTTGCCAGCAGCTCTGCTCTTTATGACTTCAAGCCAATCAACTCCTGAGATTAGGCTGGTGTAACCGATGTGAAATGGCTAGCTAGTTAGCGCGGTGCGCGCTAATAGCGTTTCAAACGTCACTCGCTCTAAGACTTGGAGTAGTTATTCCCCTTGCTCTTCATGGGTAACGCTGCTTTGAGGGTGGCTGTTGTCATTGTGTTCCTGGTTCGAGCCCAGTTAGGAGCGAGGAGAGGGACGGAAGCTATACTGTTACACTGGCAATACTAAAGTACCTATAAGAACATCCAATAGTCAAAGGTTAATGAAATACAAATGGTATAGAGAGAAATAGTCCTATAATTCCTATAATAACTACAACCTAAAACTTCTTACCTGGGAATATTGAAAACTCATGTTAAAAGGAACCACCAGCTTTCATTTATTCTCATGTTCTGAGCAAGGAACTTAAACGTTAGCTTTCTTACATGGCACATATCACTTTTATTTTCTTCTCCAACACTTTGTTTTTGCATTATTTAAACCAAATTGAACATGTTTCATTATTTATTTGAGGCTAAATTGATTTTATTGATGTATTATATTAAGTTAAAATAAGTGTTCATTCAGTATTGTTGTAATTGTCATTATACCGATTTAATCGGTATCAACTTTTTTTGGTCCTCCAATAATCGGTATCGGCGTTAAAATCATAATCGGTCGACCTCTACTTCTAATGCCTCTTAAGGAGAAAGTAATCTAAGAGTAATTGGCTGTAATCAGTTTACGTTACTGAGTTTGGAAAATCCAAGGGTTACGTTACTGATTACAATTATGGACAGGTAACTGTAACGGATTACATTTAGAAAGTAACCTACCCAACCCTGAATATTGTGCATCCGCCATTTGCTCTCCATTAAATGGGCAGAATAACTAGCGGGCTAAATTATTACAAAGTTTATGACACTGATTTAACAGTTTGCAATTGTGAGAAAATAAACAACAAACAAAGCAGTGACTATGGCTTGCTCAAATTCTGTGCAAGGATGTTGGTTACCAGTGCCGTGGCTTGATCAGATGTGTCGCTAACTGTGGTATTTAGCAAGCTTACTGGCATGAAAAACTTTCTTAGCCTGTTTTAATAACCCTGACGTTGTAGATATGCAGCCCCACAATTAAGAAGAAATTACTGTTATCAGAAATCAATCCGTAGATCAGCATGTTTCTCTGCGATCGTATCGTTGGGTCAGCTGAGCACAGTCAGCAGCTGACTTGTGATACTACTGCAATGACTAGTTGTGGCAGAAGAACGGCTGCTTCATGAAAACTCATAATGTAAGAATTAGCACTAGTAACTACTGTAGCTTGCTAGCTAGCTTTTGATGGAAGATTCAACATTGTGTGTGCAGCTCTAAGTAGGTAGCTGGTTTAGGGTTGCAAAGGGTTGGAAACTTTCTGGTAAATATCCTGAAATTTTCCATGGGAATTTAAGCCCTAGAATTTTTCCCCAATTCAATGGAATTGCAACCCTCTGCATTCTTCCATCACATGATGCAGTGCACTCTTCCATCACATGTACAGCTGATTCTCAAGATCTTCCACACTAATGAGATGCTATTGAGCCCACACTACTACACTATCTGAGCCAAGGACTACATGCTTTCTGGTACATTTTGATTACAATACTGGATGGGGAGAATTTATTTTATTTGACATAATTTTTTGGTTAACTAGTAAATAGTAGCCTACAGCAAAATATGTTTAAATAATTTCTAACTTGTTAACAATTTCTGCCAGTTAGTTTTAATTTACCTGTTTCCATACATGTTTCATTTTAAAACATTTATCTTACAAAGGAGTTGTTTAATCAAACTGCTTAACTATTTATCTGTACATGGAATTGTATTTGTTTTCTTTACTCATTTTTTTCTAATCTTTACAGGAAAATGCCACGGAAACTATCTGATGTGCGGAGACATTTCACTGCAGCTAATGTAAAGGGAAAAGCTGTGTGCATTTGCAAATACTGTGCCAAATCATATGTGAAGAATGTAACAAAGATGCAGAATCATCTGGCCAAGTGCATAACGATCCCTCAGCACTCACAACAAGCAACCTCTGACAAAAGTCCCTCTACTTCAAATCAAATCAAATTTATTTATATAGCCCTTCGTACATCAGCTGATATCTCAAAGTGCTGTACAGAAACCCAGCCTAAAACCCCAAACAGCAAGCAATGCAGGTGTTGAAGCACGTTGGCTAGGAAAAACTCCCTAGAAAGGCCAAAACCTAGGAAGAAACCTAGAGAGGAACCAGGCTATGAGGGGTGGCCAGTCCTCTTCTGGCTGTGCCAGGTGGAGATTATAACAGAACATGGCCAAGATGTTCAAATGTTCATGAATGACATGGTCAAATAATAGGTCTTGGACAGGTAGCACGTCAGGTGAACAGGTCAGGATTCCATGGCCGCAGGCAGAACAGTTGAAACTGGAGCAGCAGCACGGCCAGGTGGACTGGGGACAGCAAGGAGTCATCATGCCAGATAGTCCTGAGGCATGGTCCTAGAGCTCAGGTCCTCCTAGAGAGAGAAAGAAAGAGAGAATTAGAGAGCGCATACTTAAATTCACACAGGACACCGGATAAGACAGGAGAAGTACTCCAGATATAACAAACTGACCCTAGCCCCCCGACACATAAACTACTGCAGCATAAATACTGGAGGCTGAGACAGGAGGGGTCAGGAGACACTGTGGCCCCATCCTATGATACCCCCGGACAGGGCCAAACAGGAAGGATATAACCCCACCCACTTTGCCAAAGCTCAGCCCCCACACCACTAGAGGGATATCTTCAACCACCAACTTACCATCCTGAGACAAGGCCGAGTATAGCCCACAAAGATCTCCGCCACGGCACAACCCAAGGGGGGACGCCAACCCAGACAGGAAGATCACATCAGTGACTCAACCCACTCAAGTGACGCACCCCTCCTAGGAACGGCATGAAAGAGCACCAGTAAGCCAGTGACTCAGCCCCTGTAATAGGGTTAGAGGCAGAGAATCCCAGTGGAATGAGGGGAACCGGCCAGGCAGAGACAGCAAGGGCGGTTCATTGCTCCAGAGCCTTTTCGTTCACCTTCACACTCCTAGGCCAGACTACACTCAATCATATGACCCACTGAAGAGAAGAGACCGAGTTTGCGTCTCTCACATGGGTAGGCAGACCATTCCATAGAAATGGAGCTCTATAGGAGAAAGCCCTGCCTCCAGCTGTTTGCTTAGAAATTCTAGGGACAATTAAGAGGCCTGCGTCTTGTGACCGTAGCGTACGTGTAGGTATGTACGGCAGGACCAAATCAGAGCGATAGGTAGGAGCAAGCCCATGTAATGCTTTGTAGGTTAGCAGTAAAACCTTGAAATCAGCCCTTGCCTTGACAGGAAGCCAGTGTAGGGCGGCTAGCACTGGAGTAATATGATCAAATTTTTTGGTTCTAGTCAGGATTCTAGCAGCCGTATTTAGCACTAACTGAAGTTTATTTAGTGCTTTATCCGGGTAGCCGGAAAGTAGAGCATTGCAGTAGTCTAACCTAGAAGTAACAAAAGGCATGGATGAATTTTTCTGCATCATTTTTGGACAGAAAATGTCTCATTTTTGCAATGTTACGTAGATGGAAAAAAGCTGTCCTTGAAACAGTCTGGATATGTTCGTCAAAAGAGAGATCAGGGTCCAGAGTAACGCTGAGGTCCTTCACAGTTTTATTTGAGACGACTGTACAACCATTAAGATTAATTGTCAGATTCAACAGAAGATCTCTTTGTTTCTTGGGACCTAGAACAAGCATCTTTGTTTTGTCCGAGTTTTAAAGTAGAAAGTTTGCAGCCATCCACTTCCTTATGTCTGAAACACAGGCTTCTAGCGAGGGCAATTTTGGGGCTTCGCCATGTTTCATTGAAATGTACAGCTGTGTGTCATCCGCATAGCAGTGAAAGTTGTTTTTTTTGTGTGTGTTTTTTTTTCTCCCCAATTTCGTGGTATCCAATTGTCAGTAGCTACTATCTTGTCTCATCGCTACAACTCCTGTACGGGCTCGGGAGAGACAAAGGTTGAAAGTCATGCGTCCTCCGATACACAACCCAACCAAGCCGCACTGCTTCTTAACACAGCGTGCATCCAACCCGGAAGCCAGCTGCATCAATGTGTCGGAGGAAACACTGTGCACCTGGCAACCTTGGTTAGCCCGGCCCGCCACAGGAGTCGCTGGTGCGCGATGAGACAAGGATTTCCCTACCGGTCAAACCCTCCCTAGCCCGGACGACGCTAGACCAATTGTGCGTCTCCCCACGGACCTCCCAGGCGCGGCCGGTTACGACAGAGCCTGGGCGCAAACCCCGAGTCTCTGGTGCCACAGCTGGCGCTGCAGTACAGCGCCCTTAACCACTACGCCACCCGGGAGGCCCCAATAGCAGTGAAAGTTAACATTATGTTTTCGAATGACATCCCCAAGAGGTAAAATATATAGTGAAAACAATATTGGTCCTAAACGGAACCTTGAGGAACACCGGAATTTACAGTTGATTTGTCAGAGGACAACCCATTCACAGAGACAAACTGATATCTTTCCAACAGATAAGATCTAAACCAGGCCAGAACTTGTCCGTGTAGACCAATTTGGGTTTCCAATCTCTCCAAAAGAATGTGGTGATCGATGGTATCAAAAGCAGCACTAAGGTCTAGGAGCACGAGGACAGATGCAGAGCCTTGGTCTGATGCCATTAAAAGGTCATTTATCACCTTCACAAGAGCAGTCTCAGTGCTATGATGGGGTCTAAAACCAGACTGAAGCATTTCGTATACATTGTTTGAGAGGAATGGAAGATTCGATATAGGCCGATAGTTTTTTATATTTTCTTGGTCAAGGTTTGGCTTTTTCAAGAGAGGCTTTATTACTGCCACTTTTAGTGAGTTTGGTACACATCCGGTGGATAGAGAGCTGTTTATTATGTTCAACATAGGAGGGCCAAGCACAGGAAGCGGCTCTTTCAGTAGTTTAGTTGGAATAGGGTCCAGTATGCAGCTTGAAGGTTTAGAGGCCATGATTATTTTCATCATTGTGTCAAGAGATATAGTACTAAAACACTTGAGTGTCTCTCTTGATCCTAGGTCTTGGCAGAGTTGTGCAGACTCAGGACAACTGAGCATTGAAGGAATACGCAGATTTAAAGAGGAGTCCGTAATTTGCTTTCTAATAATCATGATCTTTTCCTCAAAGAAGTTAATGAATTTATTACTGTTGAAGTGAAAGCCATCCTCACTTGGGGAATGCTGCTTTTTAGTTAGCTTTGCGACAGTATAAAAAATACATTTCGGATTGTTCTTATTTTCCTCAATTAAGTTGGAAAAATAAGATGATCGAGCAGCAGTAAGGGCTCTTCGATACTGCACAGTACTGTCTTTCCAAGCTAGTCGGAAGACTTCCAGTTTGGTGTGGCGCCATTTCCGTTCCAATTTTCTGGAAGCTTGCTTCAGAGCTCGGGTATTTTCTCTATACCAGGGAGCTAATTTCTTATGAGAAATGTTTTTAGTTTTCAGGGGTGCAACTGCATCTAGGGTATTGCGCAAGGTTAAATTGAGTTCCTCAGTTAGGTGGTTAACAGATTTTTGTCCTCTGACGTCCTTGGGTAGGCAGAGGGAGTCTGGAAGGGCATGAAGGAATCCCCGTGCCGTCTGTGAATTTATAGCACAACTTTTGATGCTCCTTGGTTGGGGTTTGAGCAGATTATTTGTTGCAATTGCAAACGTAATAAAATGGTGGTCCGATAGTCCAGGATTATGAGGAAAAACATTAAGATCCACAACATTTATTCCATGGGACAAAACTACAGTGCCTTGCGAAAGTATTCGGCCCCCTTGAACTTTGCGACCTTTTGCAACATTTCAGGCTTCAAACATAAATATATAAAACTGTATTTTTTTGTGAAGAATCAACAACAAGTGGGACACAATCATGAAGTGGAACGACATTTATTGGATATTTCAAACTTTTTTAACAAATCAAAAACTGAAAAATTGGGCGTGCAAAATTATTCAGCCCCTTTACTTTCAGTGCAGCAAACTCTCTCCAGAAGTTCAGTGAGGATCTCTGAATGATCCAATGTTGACCTCAATGACTAATGATGATAAATACAATCCACCTGTGTGTAATCAAGTCTCCGTATAAATGCACCTGCACTGTGATAGTCTCAGAGGTCCGTTAAAAGCGCAGAGAGCATCATGAAGAACAAGGAACACACCAGGCAGGTCCGAGATACTGTTGTAAAGAAGTTTAAAGCCGGATTTGGATACAAAAAGATTTCCCAAGCTTTAAACATCCCAAGGAGCACTGTGCAAGCGATAATATTGAAATGGAAGGAGTATCAGACCACTGCAAATCTACCAAGACCTGGCCGTCCCTCTAAACTTTCAGCTCATACAAGGAGAAGACTGATCAGAGATGCAGCCAAGAGGCCCATGATCACTCTGGATGAACTGCAGAGATCTACAGCTGAGGTGGGAGACTCTGTCCATAGGACAACAATCAGTTGTATATTGCACAAATCTGGCCTTTATGGAAGAGTGGCAAGAAGAAAGCCATTTCTTAAAGATATCCATAAAAAGTGTCGTTTAAAGTTTGCCACAAGCCACCTGGGAGACACACCAAACATGTGGAAGAAGGTGCTCTGGTCAGATGAAACCAAAATTGAACTTTTTGGCAACAATGCAAAACGTTATGTTTGGTGTAAAAGCAACACAGCTGAACACACCATCCCCACTGTCAAACATGGTGGTGGCAGCATCATGGTTTGGGCCTGCTTTTCTTCAGCAGGGACAGGGAAGATGGTTAAAATTGATGGGAAGATGGATGGAGCCAAATACAGGACCATTCTGGAAGAAAACCTGATGGAGTCTGCAAAAGACCTGAGACTGGGACGGAGATTTGTCTTCCAACAAGACAATGATCCAAAACATAAAGCAAAATCTACAATGGAATGGTTCAAAAATAAACATATCCAGGTGTTAGAATGGCCAAGTCAAAGTCCAGACCTGAATCCAATCGAGAATCTGTGGAAAGAACTGAAAACTGCTGTTCACAAATGCTCTCCATCCAACCTCACTGAGCTCGAGCTGTTTTGCAAGGAGGAATGGGAAAAAATGTCAGTCTCTCGATGTGCAAAACTGATAGAGACATACCCCAAGCGACTTACAGCTGTAATTGCAGCAAAAGGTGGCGCTACAAAGTATTAACTTAAGGGGGCTGAATAATTTTGCACGCCCAATTTCAGTTTTTGATTTGTTAAAAAAGTTTGAAATATCGAATAAATGTCGTTCCACTTCATGATTGTGTCCCACTTGTTGTTGATTCTTCACAAAAAAATACAGTTTTATATCTTTATGTTTGAAGCCTGAAATGTGGCAAAAGGTCGCAAAGTTCAAGGGGGCCGAATACTTTCGCAAGGCACTGTATGTCCAAAGTATGACTGTGACAGTGAGTAGGTCCAGAGACATTTGGACAAAACCCACTGAGTTGATGATGGCTCCGAAAGCCTTCTGGAGTGGGTCTGTGGACTTGTCCATGTGAATATTAAAGTCACCAAAAATGTGAATATTATCTGCTATGACTACAAGGTCCGATAGGAATTTAGGGAACTCAATGAGGAACACTGTATATGGCCCAGGAGGCCTGTAAACAGTAGCTATAAAAAGTGATTGAGTAGGCTGCATAGATTTCATGAATAGAAGCTCAAAAGACGAAAACGTCATTTTTGTTTTTGTAAATTGAAATTTGCTATCTACTTCTATTCAAGGTGAAAATGATGAATCAGACACCTTATCGATATCAACAGCTCATGGTCCTCCTGAAATCAGAAGTTTTTTTTAGGAACATAGTCAGACAAATGCTGATGAATGTCTTGCTCGAGCTGTGTATGCAACTGGTTCACCTCTGATACAGGCAATGTGTATTGGAAGAGATTTCTGAATGTTCTTTGCCCAGCATACACCCCTCCAACCAGACATGCTTTATCTACTAATTTGCTGGATACAGAGTTCAACCGAGTACAAGTTATGGTCAAGCAAATCATAGAGAAAGCAGACTGTATTGCAATCATCTCTGATGGGTGGTCGAATGTTTGTGGGCAAGGAATAATTAAGCGCATCATCTCCACCCCTCAACCGATATTTTACAAGAGCACAGACACAAGGACAACCGACACACCAGTCTCGACATTGCAGATGAGCTGAAGGCAGTCATCAATGACCTTGGACCACAGACGGTATTTGCACTGGTGACAGACAATGCTGCAAACATGAAGGCTGCTAGGTGTAAAGTGGAGGAGTCCTACCCTCAAATCACAACCATTGGCTGTGCTGCTCATGCATTGAATATGCTCCCCAAGGATATCATGACAATGGATACACTCTACAAGAGTGCCAAGTAAATGGTTAGGTATGTGAAGGGTCATCAAGTTATAGCAGGAATCTACCTCACCAAGCAAAGTGAGAAGAATAAGAGCAATAAGGGTGGTGTTGTTGTCATGTTGGAAAATGAATAGAAAGCTGCCGCGGTCATCCCCCTCTTCAAAGGGGGTGACACTCTAGACCCAAACTGGTACAGACCTATATCCATCCTACCTTGTCTTTCTAAGGTCTTCGAAAGCCAAGTTAACAAACAGATTACCGACCATTTCGAATCCCACCGTACCTTCTCCGCTATGCAATCTGGTTTCAGAGCTGGTCATGGGTGCACCTCAGCCACGCTCAAGGTTCAAAACGATATCATAACCGCCATCGATAAGAGACATTACTGGCAGACTCGACAGCCTTGGTTTCTCAAATGATTGCCTTGCCTGGTTTACCAACTACTTCTCTGATAGAGTTCAGTGTGTCAAAACAGAGGGCCTGTTGTCCGGGCCTCTGGCAGTCTCTATGGGGGTGCCACAGGGTTCAATTCTTGGGCTGACTCTCTTCTCTGTATACATCAATGATGTCGCTCTTGCTGCTGGTGATTCTCTGATCCACCTCTATGCAGACGACACCATTCTGTATACTTCTGGCCCTTCTTTGGACACTGTGTTAACTAACCTCCAGACGAGCTTCAATGCCATACAACTCTCCTTCCGTGGCCTCCAACTGCTCTTAAATACAAGTAAAACTAAATGCATGCTATTCAATCAATCACTGCCCGCACATGCTCCCCCGTCCAGCATCACTACTCTGGACGGCTCTGATTTAGAATACGTGGACAACTACAAATACATATGTGTCTTGTTAGACTGTAAACTCTCCTTCCAGACTCACATTAAGCATCTCCAATCCAAAATTAAATCTAGAATCGGCTTCCTATATCGCAGCATCCATCACTCATGCTGCCAAAGATACCCTCGTAAAACTGACCATCCTACCGATCCTTGACTTCGGCGATGTCGTCTATAAAATAGCCTCCAATACTCTACTCAACAAATGGGATGCAGTCTATCACAGTGCCATCCTTTTTGTCACCAAAGCCCCATACACTACCCACCACTGTGACCTGTACGCTCTCGTTGGTTGGCCCTCGCTTCATACTCGTCGCCAAACCTACTGGCTACAGGTTATCTACAAGTCTCTGCTAGGTAAAGCCCTTGTCTCAACTCACTGGTCACCATAGCAGCACCCACTCATAGCACGTGCTTCAGCAGGTATATCTCACTGGTCACCCCCAAAGCCAATTCCTCATTTGGTCGTCTTTCCTTACAGTTCTCTGCTGCCAATGACTGGAATGAACTGCAAAAATCAAGCTGGAGACTCATATCTCCCTCACTAGCTTTAATCACTAGCTGTCAGAGCAGCTCACAGATCACTGCACCTGTATATAGCCCATATGTAAACAGCCCATCTATCTACCTCATCCCCATACTGTATTTATTTATCTTGCTCCTTTGCACCCCAGTATCTCTACTTGCACATTCATCTTCTGCACATCTACCATTCCAGTGTTTAATTGCTATATTGTAATTACTTCGCCACCATGGCCTATTTACTGCCTTAACTCCCTTATCTTACCTCATTTGCACTCACTGTATATAGACTTTTTGTTTTCTTTTGTTCTACTGTATTATTGACTGTATGTTTTGTTTATTCCATGTGTAACTGTGTTGTTGTATGTGTCGAATTGCTATGCTTTATCTTGGCCAGGTCACAGTTGCAAATGAGAACTTGTTCTCAACTAGCCTACCTGTTTAAATAAAGGTGAAATAAAACATTTAAAAAAATGTTTTACAGTCTCCTGGAGGGGAAGTAGTGTCTCCAAGAAATGGCAATATCACAGTCTGCCGATATGGACAGCCCTGTCAAGAGGATCCTCCTGGATGATGTATTTTGGAGAAATCCGTACTGCCCTGCCCACTTCACTGTTGCCCCAAGCAGAGGAAACAGCAGTTCTGAAATACATCAAAAAGCGTGAAGACTTCTGCCTGAAGCCCATCCATGCCGCAGCGTACAAATTGGACCCCAAGTATGCTGGCAAGAGCATCCTGTCTGGTGCAGAGATCAACAAGGCCTACTACCGTGTCTCGCCACCTTGGCCTGGATGAGGGCAAGGTTCTTGGCAGTCTGGCGAAGTACACTTCCAAGCAAGGGCTTTGGGATGGAGATGCAATATGGCAGTCGTGCCAACATATCTCATCAGCCACCAGGTGGAAGGGACTTTGTGGATCTGAGGCTCTTTCCCCTGTTGCCTCCATCAGCCGCCAAATCCCACCAACATCAGCCGCCTCAGAGTGCAACTTGTCCTTGTTTTGGAAAACACACACCAAAGCACGCAACAGGCTGACCAATACAAGGGTTGAAGAATTGGTGGCCATCTTGGCAAATTTGAGGCTTTTTGAGCCTGACAACGAGCCATTCTCAACAAGGTTGGAAAGTGACAGTGAAGATGAGGCCTCAGAGTCTGATGTTCAAGAGGTGGACATTAAGGAGGTCCAGGGAGAAGACATGGAAGACAACCAAAGCTTTAGTTTCTAGACTATCATTTTAGTTGAAAACGTTTTTCGAAGATGCGATAGATCGTTGGGGATCATTAAATATTCCCTTTCTTTTGTTGTTCAGTGAAATCATCCCATGTGACGAGTCAACTCATTTAATTAATGTTCAATTCGTACCTGAATTGTTTGTTTTTTTACTTCTATTGGAAGGATTGCATCATTTTCAATTATTTCTACTTATGATAAGGTAAAAGGTTTATGTTTCTGTCTCAATATATGATAAATATACCCAATACAAAAAACATCTACATCTATAACATAACACAAACATAACATCTAAAACATTAAATGGTATTAATATTAATTTCCACATAGTCCTGTTAATTCCCATTAATTACCACAGAAATTTTCCACCACTGAAAACTCAGCTCAGCTAACATTATCTCTAATGTTGGACAAATTCATGCTAGCTTTCGTGTCATAGTCAAACTTCAGAAATACTGCTCATTGACGTGAAATAATCCTTTGCTAAATGTTACGAGGCGACTAAGTCTTCCTCACCAAAAAAGCATCAACATTGACATTTGTTTTAGTTTAGATTAATTCAGATAGGTTTGAGGCAGAAATGGGTTTCAGCAGATGTCATCTAGGTAATATTTTTTGAATGTTCGACTGCACATTGTAGTAGAACTAATTTCGAGTTATTCCATGAACCTTCGCTAGATACGAGACAGATCGGTGCAGGGGGAATCGAAACGCTATCTGACATAAGACAATGACCAAGCATGCCATGACAATGAACATTGTATATTCTGAATCAGGGTAGAATGAAGAACAATCCACTTGGGCGTGGATTGTTCTCTTCCCCAGATTCAGGATATACACTTTTTATTGTCATGGCATGTTTGGTTCAATATTCATTGACGAGAGAACCGAATATACATTACAAAACTAAATATTCCCCTGAATAAAACTATGGCTCTCTATGAAGTCGGGTAAACAAGTCACGAGATTCCTCCTTGCAGACTGGCTGCTCTGATGACGCTGGGCAGACGGGTGGCTCAAGCGGCGCTGGGCAGACTGGAGACTCCGGCAGTGCTGGAGAGGAGGAAGGCTCCGGCAGCGCTGGACGGAGGAGCTCTGGCGCCTCTGGACTGAGGGGCAGAAGCTCTGGCAGCGCCGAACAGGCGGGAGACTCCAGCAGCGCTGGACAGGCGGAAGGCAGCACTGGATGGGCGGGAGCACCTGTAGGGATGAGACGGAGAGACACCCTGGTGCAGGGGGCTGCCACCGGAGGGCTGGTGCGTGGAGGTGGTACCGGATAGACCGGACCATGCAGGCGCACTGGAGCTCTTGAGCACCGAGCCTGCCCAACCTTACCTGGTTGAATGCTCCCGGTCGCCCTGCCAGTGCGGCGAGGTGGAATAGCCTGCACTGGGCTGTGCTGGCGAACCGGGGACACCATGCGTAAGGCTGGTGCCATGTATGCCGGCCCAAGGAGACGCACTGGAGACCAGATGCGTAGAGCCGGCTTCATGGCACCTGGCTCGATGCCCACTCTAGCCCGGCCGATACGCGGAGCTGGTATGTACCGCACCGGGCTATGCACCCGCACTGGGGACACAGTGCGCTCCACAGCATATCACGGTGCCTGCCCGGTCTCTCTCTCCCTCCGGTAAGCACAGGAAGTTGGCGCAGGTCTCCTACCTGGCTTCGCCACACTTCCTGTGTGCCCCCCCAAAAAAAAGATTTGGTGGCTGACTCTCGGGCTTCCATCCACGTCGCCGTGCTGCCTCTTCATACCAGCGCCTCTCCGCCTTCGCCGCCTCCAGCTCTTCTTTAGGGCGGTGATATTCTCCTGGCTGTTCCCAGGGTCCTTTATCGTCCAATTCGTCCTCCCATGTCCATTCCTCTCTGCGCTGCTCCTGCTGACGCTGCCTGTGCCTGTCACCACACCGCTTGGTCCTGTTGTGGTGGGTGGTTCTGTCACGAGATTCCTCCTGGGAAGGAGAGGCGGACCAAAATGCAACGTGGTTGAAGTTCCATGTTTTTTAATAAGAAAACTAAACATGAACATAATACAAAACAATAAACGTGGAAAAACCGAAACAACAGCCCTATCTGGTGCAACAAACACAAAGACAGGAAACAACCACCCACAAAACCCAACACAAAACAGGCTACCTAAATATGGTTCCCAGTCAGAGACAATGACTAACACCTGCCTCTGATTGAGAACCATATCAGGCCAAACATAGAAATAGACCAACTAGACATATAACATAGAATGCCCACTCAGATCACACCCTGACCAAACAAAACATAGAAACATACAAAGCAAACTATGGTCAGGGTGTGACAAAACAATACTTTCCTGTCTATATTGTCTGAAATTTCGAGCAGCTGAAGGACAAACTGCACAGACAACCGGTAGAATACATTTAAATGCAATTTTATTCAGCATTCTGGCTTGTAAGGAACATTTTACACAATTTTGCACACAAATGTCTCAGGTTGTATATACCAATGAATTGTGTATTACAGGCTGATTAATCAGACTAGCTTATGACATGTCTAAGATTTAGATACATATTTGAAATCAGCCTTTCATTGGATTAAATGTGATATTGCTAGGTAGTTTATTATTTATCCTTCCTCATGTCTCCTGCAGGAAATTTTGTCAGGTTGTAATGAAGCTCCCAGCTTGTCCCCGCTCTCTGGCGTCATCCTGAAGAGGCTTAATGTAAGCCCTCGTGACCCAAGCCCTAGCCTGTCTGAGGAGACCCCACTCAAGCTCCTCAAGCAGCTCATTCCCTTCAGCCAATGATCAGCCCACTCCCAGGTCAAAGAAGGAAGAGGAGCAGGCAAGTCTCTCTCCCATATTTTAACTGCACACCATTTTTGTACATTCTTATTAACCTATTATAATAAATTTCTCTTAATATCAATCTGCATGCGTGTTGTTGATGAAGAAAGTGCCCCAGATGCCAGCGACGATCTCAGTCCAGTCTCCAACCCCACCATCTCCCTGCTGTCTCCCAGAGCAACTCAAATGGCAGGACTTGCAGGTGTGTGAAGAAACATCGTGCCAAGATTGCATAGGCTACTTAGTTTTTTTCTTAGTTAGTTTGTTCGTGAATCAACATATCACTGTTACAGATTGTCTCCAACACTGTTTGTTTACTATATACAGTGCCTTGCGAAAGTATTCGGCCCCCTTGAACTTTGCGACCTTTTGCCACATTTCAGGCTTCAAACATAAAGATATAAAACTGTATTTTTTTGTGAAGAATCAACAACAAGTGGAACACAATCATGAAGTGGAACGACATTTATTGGATATTTCAAACTTTTTTAACAAATCAAAAACTGAAAAATTGGGTGTGCAAAATTAGGAGGAGGAGGAGCAGCAGCGTTTGCACGGAATAAGGGTAAGGAGAGGGAGGATAAGTGGATGGATAAAAGGAAAAAAAGGAAAGTCAGGAATTAAAAGCACTGTTCTGCCGAGTGCTGCAGCGGTCTAAGGCGTCACTACAGACCCTGGTTTGATTCCAGGCTGTCTCACAGCCGGCCATTACCAGGAGACCCATGAGGCAGCGCACAATTGGCCCAGCGTCATCCGGGTTAGGGGAGGGTTTGGCCGGCCGGGTGGCGGGCCGCGACTCCTTGTGGTGGGCCGGGTGCCTGCAAGCCAGTGATGTAAAAATACTTGAAAGTACTACTTAAGTAGTTTTTTGGGGTACCTTTACTTTACTATTTATATTTTTGACAACTTTAAACTTTTACTTCATTACATTCCTAAAGAAAATGATGTACTTTTTACTCCATACATTTTCCCTGACACCGAAAAGTACTCGTTACATTTTGAATGCTTAGCAGGATAGAAAAATTATCTAATTCACACAATTATCAAGAGAACATTGCTGGTCGTCCCTACTGCCTCTGATGTGGCAGACTCACTAAAAACATGCTTAATTTGTAAATTATGTCTGAGGGTTGCAGCATGTCCCTGGCTATCCGTAAATTAAAAAAAACAAGAAAATGGTGCCGCCTGATTTGCTTAATATAAGGAATTTGAAATTATTTATACTTTTACTTTTGATACTTAAGTATATTTAAAACCAAATACTTTTACTTAAGTAGGATTTTTTTTGGGGTGCCTTTCACTTGAGTAATTTTCTATTAAGGTATGTTTACTTTTACTCAAGTATGACAATTGGTACTTTTTCCACCACTGCTGCAAGCTGACTTTGGTCACCACTTGTACGGTGTTTCCTCCGACACATTGGTGCGTCTGGCTTCCGGGTTAAGCGAGCAGTGTATCTCGACCTTCGGCTCTCCCGAGTCCGTACGGGAGTTGCAGTGATGGTACAAGACTGTAACTACTCTCTTCTTCCCAAAGGCCTGCAGACTAAAGCAAGCAGAGTGGTACCAAGAGCTCCAGTCCACTCCAGTCTTTTGAAGGCCTGAACAACTCTAAGGATATTCAGGTTGGTTGATCCTGCATGAATAAGAAATGCCGTTATAGGAACATGCAGTACCCACTTTATGATACACCTTCACATTAAAAGCTGCATTAAAAATGAATGGCAAAATTCCTATTGCTTAGTTTTTTTTATGTTTCAGAAAAATAAGGTAAGAATGTCAGCCAGATCTCAGGTGCGTCTGTGGGTTATGGACATGGATCAGAGACTAATAATGACACTCATATCTGTGGTACAGTAAAAGAAGGTAAACATTGCTTTAACATGTGAGATTGAAATTGTCTGCGGCATGTTTGTCAAATATCCAGGTTCCAAGCTCAGTGACATTTTTGCCAAGATTGACAAGCTGTTGTCTGGGCGATTGGTGGTGTCTGGAGGGAAGTCTGTGTCCACCTCCCAGCATCCCAACAGCATAACGGCACGGACTTTGTCAGTTACAAACTGGCCGAGAAGTTTGGTGAGTTCACATGACCTTGAATTTGAACTGGTGGAGACACAGGACTATTGGTCTGTTTTGTCTCTTTACAATCCAATGTGTCTTCCATACAGTGCCTAATGTTTAATCAAATCAAATTTGCTTGGTCACATACACATGTTTAGCAGATGTTATTGCGGGTGTAGTGAAATGCTTGTGTTTCTAGCTCCAACAGTGCAGTAATATTTAACAATTCACAGCAATGCACACAAACCTAAAAGTAAAATAATGGAATTAAGGAATAGATAAATATTAGGATGAGCAATGTTGGAGTGACATAGACTAAAATACAGTAGAATAGAATACAGTATGAGACGAGTAAAGCAAAAATATTAAACATTATTAAAGTGGCCAGTGATTTCAAGTCTATATACATAGGGCAGCAGCCTCTAAGGTGCAGGGTTACGTAACTGGGTGGAAGCCGCCTAGTGATGGCCTTGCGATAGAAGCTGTTTTGATGCACCTGTACTGACCTCGCGATCTGGATGATAGTGGGGTGAACAGGCAGTGTCTCAGGAGGTTGTTGTCCATGATGATCTTTTTGGCCTTCCTGTGACATTGGGTGCTGTAGGTGTCCTGGAGAGAAGGTAGTTTGCCCCTGGTGATGCATTGAGCAGACCGCACCACTATCTCGTCATTGTTGGTAGTCAGGCCTACTGCTGTTCTCGTCTGCAAACCTGTTGATTGAGTTGGAGTTGTGGGGCCCCTGTGTTGAAGATCAGTGAAGTGGAGGCGTTTTCTACCTTCACCACCTGGGGGCGGCCTGTCAGGAAGTCCAGGATCCAGTTGCACAGGGCGAGGTTCAGACCCAGGGCCTCGAGTTAATAATGAGCTTGGAGGGTACTGGTATTGAATGCTGAGCTAGAGTCAATGAACAGCATTCTTACATAGATATTATTTTTGTCCAGATGGGATAGGGCAGTGCAATGGCGATTGCATCGTCTGTGTATCTATTGGGGCGGTAAGCAAATTGAAGTGAGTCTAGGGTGTCAGGTAAGGTAGAGGGGTGGTCCTTAACTAGCCTCTCAAAGCACTTCATGATGACAGAAGTGAGTGCTACGGGGCGATAGTCATTTAGTTCAGTTACCTTTGCTTTCTTGGGTAGAGGAACAATGGTGGACATCTTGAAGCAAGTGCAGACAGCAGACTGGGATAGGGAGAGATTGAATGTCTGTAAACACTCCAGCTGGTCTGGGCATGATCTGAGGACGCCGTCTGGGCTGGCAGGGTTAACACGCTTAAATGTCTTACGCGTGTCGGCCACGGAGGAGAGCCCACAGTCCTTGGTAGCGGGCCGTGTCGGTGGCAGTGTTATCCTCAAAGTGGACGAAGGTGTTTAGCTTGTCTGGAAGCAAGACGTCGGTGTCCACAACGTGGCTGGTTTTCCCTTTGTAGTCCATGATAGTCTGTAGACCCTGCCACATACGTCTCGTGTCTGAGCTGTTGAATTGCAACTCCACTTTCTCTATACTGACATTTTGTCTATTTGATTGCCTTACGGAGGGAATAACTACACTGTTTGTATTCGGCCATATTCCCAGTCACCTTGCCATGGTTAAATGTGGTTTGCGCTTTCAGTTTTGTGCGATTGCTGCCATCTATCCACAGTTTCTGGTTAGGGTAGGTTTTAAGTCACAGGGGGTATAACATCTCCTATACACTTCCTGATATACAGTGCCTTGCGAAAGTATTCGGCCCCCTTGAACTTTGCGACCTTTTGCCACATTTCAGGCTTCAAACATAAAGATATAAAACTGTATTTTTTTGTGAAGAATCAACAACAAGTGGGACACAATCATGAAGTGGAACGACATTTATTGAATATTTAAAACTTTTTTAACAAATCAAAAACTGAAAAATTGGGCGTGCAAAATTATTCAGCCCCTTTACTTTCAGTGCAGCAAACTCTCTCCAGAAGTTCAGTGAGGATCTCTGAATGATCCAATGTTGACCTAAATGACTAATGATGATAAATACAATCCACCTGTGTGTAATCAAGTCTCCGTATAAGTGCACCTGCACTGTGACAGTCTCAGAGGTCCGTTAAAAGCGCAGAGAGCATCATGAAGAACAAGGAACACACCAGGCAGGTCCGAGATACTGTTGTGAAGAAGTTTAAAGCCGGATTTGGATACAAAAAGATTTCCCAAGCTTTAAACATCCCAAGGAGCACTGTGCAAGCGATAATATTGAAATGGAAGGAGTATCAGACCACTGCAAATCTACCAAGACCTGGCCGTCCCTCTAAACTTTCAGCTCATACAAGGAGAAGACTGATCAGAGATGCAGCCAAGAGGCCCATGATCGCTCTGGATGAACTGCAGAGATCTACAGCTGAGGTGGGAGACTCTGTCCATAGGACAACAATCAGTCGTATATTGCACAAATCTGGCCTTTATGGAAGAGTGGCAAGAAGAAAGCCATTTCTTAAAGATATCCATAAAAAGTGTTGTTTAAAGTTTGCCACAAGCCACCTGGGAGACACACCAAACATGTGGAAGAAGGTGCTCTGGTCAGATTAAACCAAAATTGAACTTTTTGGCAACAATGCAAAACGTTATGTTTGGCGTAAAAGCAACACAGCTGAACACACCATCCCCACTGTCAAACATGGTGGTGGCAGCATCATGGTTTGGGCCTGCTTTTCTTCAGCAGGGACAGGGAAGATGGTTAAAATTGATGGGAAGATGGATGGAGCCAAATACAGGACCATTCTGGAAGAAAACCTGATGGAGTCTGCAAAAGACCTGAGACTGGGACGGAGATTTGTCTTCCAACAAGACAATGATCCAAAACATAAAGCAAAATCTACAATGGAATGGTTCAAAAATAAACATATCCAGGTGTTAGAATGGCCAAGTCAAAGTCCAGACCTGAATCCAATCGAGAATCTGTGGAAAGAACTGAAAACTGCTGTTCACAAATGCTCTCCATCCAACCTCACTGAGCTCGAGCTGTTTTGCAAGGAGGAATGGGAAAAAATGTCAGTCTCTCGATGTGCAAAACTGTTAGAGACATACCCCAAGCGACTTACAGCTGTAATCGCATCAAAAGGTGGCGCTACAAAGTATTAACTTAAGGGGGCTGAATAATTTTGCACGTCCAATTTTTCAGTTTTTGATTTGTTAAAAAAGTTTGAAATATCCAATAAATGTCGTTCCACTTCATGATTGTGTCCCACTTGTTTTTGATTCTTCACAAAAAAATACAGTTTTATATCTTTATGTTTGAAGCCTGAAATGTGGCAAAAGGTCGCAAAGTTCAATGGGGCCGAATACTTTCGCAAGGCACTGTACCGTGTCAGTGTATACGTCGATGAGGCTACCCGTCCACGTGATCAAAACAATATTTCTTTTTTTTGTTGTTGAATTTTACCCCTTTTTCTCCCCAATTTCGTGGTATCCAATTGTTGTAGTAGCTACTATCTTGTCTCATTGCTACAACTCCCGTACGGGCTCGGGAGAGACGAAGGCTGAATGTCATGCGTCCTCCGATACACAACCCAACCAGCCGTACTGCTTCTTAACACAGCGCGCATCCAACCCAGAAGCCAGCCGCACCAATGTGTCGGAGGCTACACCGTGCACCTGGCAACCTTGGCTAGCGCGCACTGCGCCCGGCCCGCCACAGGAGTCGCTGGTGCGCGATGAGACAAGGAGATCCCTACCGACCAATCCCTCCCTAACCCGGACGACGCTAGGCCAATTGTGTGTCGCCCCACGGACCTCCCGGTCGCGGCCGGTTACGACAGAGCCTGGGTGCGAACCCACCCGGGAGGCCCTATCAAAACAATCTTGAAGCGTGGATTCCGATTGGTCAGACCAGCGTTGAATAGTCCTTAGCACGGGTACTTCCTGTTTGAGTTTCTACCTATAGGAAGGGAGGAGCAAAATTGAGTCGTGATCAGATTTGCGAAGGGAGGATGGGGGAGGACCTTGTAGGCATTTTGAAAATCTGAGTAGCAGTGGTGTGTTTTCTCAGTGTGAGTGCTACAGTCAATGTGTTGGTAGAACTTGGGTAGCGTTTTCCTCAAATTTGCTTTGTTTTTATTTATTTAATCTATTTTAGAATAAGGCTGTAACGTAACAAAATGTGGAAAAAGTCAAGGTGTCTGAATACTTTCCGAATGCACTGTATAGTATGCCAAAACTAAATTTGCATATATCATGGCCAGTATCATGAATGCAACATTGGATAAAATGGTTATTCTTGGTGCTAGATTTAGAGTCATTGTTCCTTACCGTTGTTGAGAAGATCATTTAAGGTAGTTAATGTGGCGTCTTGCTGTGTATGGTTCAAGGTTTTTTTTCCCTGTCATATTGTTTCCTCTTTTCTCGTTCACTGCAGTGATAATCTTTGGGTTCGCCAAAGTCATATTGCATTACTTGTAAATTTCAACCTATGGGGTATTTTTATTGGATGGATTTCTGTCCCTTAAGGTTTTGAGAATGTGACTTCCTTTATCTTGTCTTTCTGTTCTTATTTGTTGATTTACTTTTAGAACCAGTAACGATCATGACATCCACTGTTCCAAGTCATATTGTCAGTGTTGTCGTAGATAATGGAAGGTAATCCACAAACATTTGTTCATAGACATGTAATTTGCTCATGTTTTTATAGTGTATATACATAACTATTTCTCAGTTGGTGCAGAACCAAATAATTCTATAGAGAATACTTGTGTAACTTGTAAAGTATGAAATGTTATAGCCATATCTTCCAAAATAGAACAATGTAGTGTTCCTGAATGAGAACATGATACATGATCAGTTTACTTATTTTTATTGAACATTTTTACATGTATGAACATCATTGGGGTGTTTTTAAATTGGTTAGGAGTTTCGGTACCACTTTGTCCAATGGATGCTGCCAAATTATAATAATCATTTCACTTCTTGCACCCTGCATAGTTGATAAGAATGATAATGTAATTAATCTGGCTATGACTGGAACCCTCAAGAACAACAATGAGGAAGAATTTGCATCAGTCAAGAAGTTAACAGATGAAAGAGAATCTTGAAACAGGATTACTGTGCAGTTTTTTAGGGGAATTCAAACCCTGAGGAAAATAATATACTGATTATCTGATGTAGCTAATTAAACTAAGTAATGTTAGCTCGTGCAATCATTTTAACCTTCAAGTATATTGGAAAATAGAATGGGGGCGAAAAAATTTAATCCAAAATGCTAAGACTGTGTGTAGGAGGTATTTGACAATGTTTACATAGATGCAATGTAAATTTAAAGCTGCTAATTTTATTTTACTTATGTTATATACACTGAGTATACCAAACATTAGGAACATCTAATGTCGTCTCCCCTTAAGCCCTCAAAATGGCCTCAATTCGCCGGGGCATGGACTCTACAAGGTGTCGAAAGAGTTCCACAGGGATGCTGGCCCATGTCGACCTCAGTTGTGTCGTGAACCATTCTTGATATACACAGGAAACTGTTGAGCGTGAAAAACCCAACAGTGTTGCAGTTCTTGACACAAACCGGTGCGCCTGGCACCTTCTACCATTCAAAGGCACTTAAATATTTTGTCTTGCCCATTCACCCTCTGAATGGCACACATACACAATCCATGCCTGAATTGTCCCAAGGCTTAAAAAATCTTTAACCTGTCTCCTCCCCACTGAAGTAGATTTATTAAGTGACAATAAGGTTCATAGCTTCCACCTGGTCAGACTCATGGAAAGAGCAGGTGTTCTTAATGTTTAGTATACTCAGTGCACATGTTACTGCAGCCTTGACACTGTGGGACACCAGGTAGACAGAATGCCACAGTAATCAAGGATCTACAACTAAACGGCTTGCTGCTGCAAGTTTATTCAAGCAAATTAACACGGTGCATTTTCACAGGAAATTAATCAAGAGGTTGGCCTTTTGCCTAATCCATATTAGCTAGAGAAGTCAATTTCTGTGAATTGCATCAGGAGGACAAGAGCCTTAGGACAAATGTATAGCATTTTTTTCACCCATCTCTCCTTAATGCAATCACTCTTCACATCTCCTGATTAAGTGAGGGCTGGAAGTGCTATTGAATCAGATCTCCTAGTGCTGGTCAATATTTAGAGCAGGTTCAGTTTGGCCCTTGTGGCTTTTTGTAGCTGTCTCCATTCGTCTGTACCAGCTCTTCACCTTGGTGTTCTCCATCATGTCATCCCAGGCCTCAAGACCCTCCATCACTCTCAGGATCCCATACACTGCCTGCAGAGAGAAGAGTCGTGGACATAATTAGCAAACACTTCCTGTTTACTACTTGTTTATAGAAGTTATAGAAGTCTAAGATAATACTTCACATGACATGTGGTGCTCTTACCAGGTCAGCCAGATTGGGCTGGTCTCCACCCATGAACTTCCTCTTCTTGCCAATGGCCACCACCCACTCATTGACTGCCTTGTACAGATCCTGTCTCACGTCATCCTGCAGGTTGTGTCTGCAGGATAGAGGGGTTTAATATAAAACAGAGCTCATCACCAAACATTGGCTGGTTATTCAGAAAAATCCACTTATTCAAGAACTATTTACAAAAACTGTATACATGTACAAAACCTTAGAACAGATCAACTTTTTTTATTGGGGCACCCACCTACTTTTCAGTCTTTTTGAGATGACAAACATGGCAGCTGCTCCAACATACTTTGCAAAGAATCCCTCATAAGTGCCAAACTTGCCCTCACGGACGATATAGTCAAAGGAGGCCAGGGCTTCTCCAGTGGTCCGGTAAACATTGGGCGAGATCAGGTGCACCAGCCAATCATCTGCCCACTTACGCCATTTGATCTCCTCCCTAAAGCAGTTTGAAGGGAAAGAGAATAAGCAAAAGGGACATTTAAGCCTAACTGATGCTTGACATGTATTATATTAGCATCCCCAATTACTACTCTTCCTGGGATCCAAACAGGAAACAAAACACAAGTAAAATACATAACACAATACAAAATACACTACATGACCATAAGTATGTGGACAGCTGCTCGTAAAATATCTCATTACAAAATCATGGGCATTAATATGGAGTTGGTCCCCCTTTGCTGCTATAACAGCCTCCACTCTTCTGGGATTTCCACTAGATGATAGAACATTACAGCAGGGACTTGCTTCCATTCAGCCACAAGGGCATTAGCGAGGTTGGGTACTGATGTTGGGCGATTAGGCCAGGCTCGCAGTCGACGTTCGATAGGGTTGAGTGCTCTGTGCAGGCCAGTCAAGTTCTTCCACACAGTTCTTGCCAAATCATTTCTGTATGGACTTCTTTGTGCATGGGGGCATTATGCTGAAACAGGAAAAAGGGCCTTCCCCAAACTGTTGCCACAAAGTTGGAAGCACAAAATCCCCTAGAATGTCATTGTATAATGTAGCATTAAGATTTCCCTTCACTGGAACAAAAGGGGCCTAACCTGAACCATGAAAAAACAACCCCAGACCATTATTCCTCATCCACCAAACTTTACAGTTGGCACCATGCATTGGGGCAGGTAGCATTCTCCTGGCATCCGCCAAACCCAGATTTGTCTGTTGGACATGCCAGATGGTGAAGAGTGATTCATCACTCCAGAGAACGCGTTTCCACTGCTCCCGAGTCCAATGGCGGCGAGCTTTACACTACTCCAGCCGACGCTTGGCATTGCATATGGTAATCTTAGGCTTGTGTGCGGCTGCTCGGCCATGGAAACCCATTTCATGAAGCTCCCGACGAACAGTTCTTGTGTTGACGTTGCTTCCAAAAGCAGTTTGCAACTCGGTAGTGAGTGTTGCAACCGAGGAGAGACAGTTTTTGTGTCAAGCGCGTCAGCACTTGACGGTCCCATTGTCTGAGTTTGTGTGGCCTACCACTTCGCAGCTGAACCGGTGTTGCTCCTAGATGTTTCCACTTCACAATAACAGCACTTACAATTGACCAAGGAAGCTCTATCTGGTTGGAAATTTGACAAACTGACTTGTTGGAGAGGTGGCATCCGATGACGGTGCCATATTGTTAGTCACTGAGCTCTTCAGTAAGGCCATTCTACTGACAATGTTTGTCTATGGTGATTGCATAGCTGTGTGCTCGATTTTATACATCTGTCAGCAACAGGTGTGGCTAAAATAGCCCAATCTACTAATTTGAAGGGATGTCCACATACTTTTGTATATACAAATGTCTGTCTTGACAGTCCCCTTCGCAACATAAGATCTTTTATCTGTTTTTTTTTAATCTGTTTTTATTGCTAGCTTAAGTTACCTGGGGTGGCAGAGACTCCCATGTAGTCATGGCTCTACGTAATACTGTGTTTCGCTGCCTCTGTTCTGGACCTGGGAACTGTGAAGAGACCTCTGGCTGCATGTCTTGTGTGGCACCGTTGAGTGTCTGAACTACATGCAGACAGTTCAGTACATTTAACCCATCAACACCTCGCACAAAGACCAATTGTGATGCAGTCAAATCTCTCAACTTTGAGCCCGGAGAGATTGACATGAATACATACCACTGACATTCTCCCTCTGTGTACATCTACAGTAAGTGCAATACACGCTGCTCTGTTCTGGACCCACTGCAATGTCCTTCTTTGCCGCACCACTGGGCAGTAGTCCAGCTGTGATAAAACTAGGGCCTGTGGGACCTGTCTGGTTGATTTAGATGTCAAGAAAGCAGAGCAATACCTTATCATGGACAGATTTCTTCCCATTTTAGCAACCATTGAGTCTACAGTATATGTTTTGACCATGCCAGCTTGCCATCTAGTGTTAGACCCAGAAGGTTAGTCTCTTCAACTTGCTGAATCAACACATTATTCAGCAATCGATCTAGATGAGGTTTAGGCTTGAGTGATTTGTCCCAAAAACGGTGCTTTTAGTTTTTTAAATATTTAGTACCAGTCAATTGCTAGTTACCAATTTTAAAACTGACTGGAGCTCTATGTTAAGGGTGTCATTTATTTGATTGTCGTAGCTGACTTGTACACGGTTGAGTCATCAGCATACATAGACACAGGCTTTATTCAAAGGTCAGTGGAAGGTCATTAGGAAAAATTTGGTACACCCCTCATCCGAATTCCATTAGACATCCATTAATACACTGAATAAAAATAAACACAATATGCAACCATTTCTAAGAGTTTACTGAGCTGCAGTTTACATCTCATTCAAATAGAGTTGATCAGGCTGCTGAATGTTGTCCCACTCCTTTCAATGGCTGTGTGAAGTTGCTGGATATTGGCGGGAACTGGAACACGATGTGGTACACATTGATCCAGAGCATCCCAAACATGCTCAATGAGTGATATGCAGGCCATGGAAGAAATGGGACATCTTCAGCCACCAGGAATTGTGTACAGATTCTTGCGACATGGGACAGTGCATTATCATGCTGAAACATGAGGTGTTGGAGGAGGATGAACGGCACGATAATGTGTGTCATTGTGCATTCAGATTGCCATTGATAAAATGCAATTGTGTTCATTGTCCGTAGCTTATGCCTGCCCTTACCATAACCCCACCATGGGGCGCTCTGTTCATAATGTTGACATCAGCAAACAGTCAGCCACACAACACCCCACACGCTGTCTGCCATCTGCCCGGTACAGTTGAAACCGGGATTCATCCGTGAAGAGCATTTGCCCACTGAAGTCAGTTACGATGCCGAACTGCAATCAGGTCAAAACCCTGGTGAGGACAATGAGCATGCAGAGGAGCTTCCCAGAGACTGTTTATGACAGTTTGTGCAGAAATTCTTCAGTTGTGCAAACCCGCCGTTTAATTAGCTGTCCGGGTGGCTGGTCTCAGACGATCCCGCAGGTAAAGAAGTCAGATGTGGAGGTCCTGGGCTGGTGTGGGTACAGGTGATCTGCGGCGGTGAGGCCGGTTAGACGTACTCCCAAATTCTCTAAAAAGACGTTGGAGGCGGCTTATGGTAGAGAAATTAACATTAAATTCTCTGGCAACATCTGTGGAGGATATTCCTGCAGTCAGCATGCCAATTGAGTGCTCCCTCAACTTGAAACATACAGTGCCTTGCGAAAGTATTCGGCCCCCTTGAACTTTGCGACCTTTTGCCACATTTCAGGCTTCAAACAAAGATATAAAACTGTATTTTTTTGTGAAGAATCAACAACAAGTGGGACACAATCATGAAGTGGAACGACATTTATTGGATATTTCAAACTTTAACAAATCAAAAGCTGAAAAATTGGGCGTGCAAAATTATTCAGCCCCTTTACTTTCAGTGCAGCAAACTCTCTCCAGAAGTTCAGTGAGGATCTCTGAATGATCCAATGTTGACCTAAATGACTGATGATAAATACAATCCACCTGTGTGTAATCAAGTCTCCGTATAAATGCACCTGCACTGTGATAGTCTCAGAGGTCCGTTAAAAGCGCAGAGAGCATCATGAAGAACAAGGAACACACCAGGCAGGTCCGAGATACTGTTGTGAAGAAGTTTAAAGCCGGATTTGGATACAAAAAGATTTCCCAAGCTTTAAACATCCCAAGGAGCACTGTGCAAGCGATAATATTGAAATGGAAGGAGTATCAGGTATCAGACCACTGCAAATCTACCAAGACCTGGCCGTCCCTCTAAACTTTCAGCTCATACAAGGAGAAGACTGATCAGAGATGCAAGCCAAGCATCATGGTTTGGGCCTGCTTTTCTTCAGCAGGGACAGGGAAGATGGTTAAAATTGATGGGAAGATGGATGGAGCCAAATACAGGACCATTCTGGAAGAAAACCTAGACAATGATCCAAAACATAAAGCAAAATCTACAATGGAATGGTTCAAAAATAAACATATCCAGGTGTTAGAATGGCCAAGTCAAAGTCCAGACCTGAATCCAATCGAGAATCTGTGGAAAGAACTGAAAACTGCTGTTCACAAATGCTCTCCATCCAACCTCACTGAGCTCGAGCTGTTTTGCAAGGAGGAATGGGAAAAAATGTCAGTCTCTCGATGTGCAAAACTGATAGACATACCCCAAGCGACTTACAGCTGTAATCGCAGCAAAAGGTGGCGCTACAAAGTATTAACTTAAGGGGGCTGAATAATTTTGCACGCCCAATTTTTCAGTTTTTGATTTGTTAAAAAAAGTTTGAAATATCGAATAAATGTCGTTCCACTTCATGATTGTGTCCCACTTGTTGTTGATTCTTCACAAAACAATACAGTTTTATATCTTTATGTTTGAAGCCTGAAATGTGGCAAAAGGTCGCAAAGTTCAAGGGGGCCGAATACTTTCGCAAGGCACTGTATGTAGCGTTGTGTGACAAAACTGCACATTTTAGTGACGTTTTATTGTCCCCACCGAAGCACCTGTGTAATGATCATGCTGTTTAATCAGCTTCTTGATATGCCACACCTGTGGTGTGGCAGGTAGATGGATTATCTTGGCAAAGGAGAAATGCTCACTAACAGGGATGTAAACAAATGTGCACACCATTTCTGAGAAATAAGCTTTTTGTGCGTATGGAACATTTCAGGCAGCTTATTTCAGCTCATGAAACATGGGACCAACACTTTATATCTTGCGTTTATATTTTTGTTCAGTGTAAATAGGTAACTCAGTCAATGATTAGGCAGAGAATGTAAATCCATAACACCTCAGTATTCTGCAATAGGTTATGATCAATGATATCAAAAGGTGCACTGAAATTTAACAAAACAGCTCCCACAATCTTTTTATTAATTTCTTTCAGCGAATCATCAGTCATTTGTCATTTGTCAGGGCATGTTATTAGGTGCCCTTCCCTATAAGCATGCTGAAAGTCTTAAATTGTTTTTCTGTAAAATAACATTGTATTTGGTTAAACATGGTATTTCCAAAAGTTTGCTAAGCACCGGTAACAGGCTGATTGGTCAGCTGTTTGAACCATTAAAGGGTGCTTTGCCATTCTTGGGCAGCGGAATGACCTTTGCCTCCCTCCAGGCCCGAGGGCACACACCGTCATCTAGACTTAAACGGAAGATGTAGCAAACAGGAGTCCCAATGTACTCTGCTACCAACTTCAGCAATTTACCATCCAGGTTGTCGGTACCAGGATGCTTTCCTTATTTATGGATAGCAACAACTTTGTTCACCTCTCCTACAGCAACAACTTTGTTCACCTCTCCTACACCAACAACTTTGTTCACCTCTCCTACACCAACAACTTTGTTCACCTCTCCTACAGCAACAACTTTGTTCACCTCTCCTACACCAACAACTTTGTTCACCTCTCCTACACCAACAACTTTGTTCACCTCTCCTACAGCAACAACTTTGTTCACCTCTCCTACAGCAACAACTTTGTTCACCTCTCCTACACCAACAACTTTGTTCACCTCTCCTACAGCAACAACTTTGTTCACCTCTCCTACAGCAACTACTTTATTCACCTCTGCTACTTTGTTCACCTCTGCTACTTTGTTCACCTCTCCTACACCAACAACTTTGTTCACCTCTCCTACACCAACAACTTTGTTCACCTCTCCTACAGCAACAACTTTGTTCACCTCTCCTACAGCAACTACTTTATTCACCTCTGCTACTTTGTTCACCTCTGCTACTTTGTTCACCTCTCCTACAGCAACTACTTTATTCACCTCTGCTACTTTGTTCACCTCTGCTACTTTGTTCACCTCTCCTACACCAACAACTTTGTTCACCTCTCCTACACCAACAACTTTGTTCACCTCTCCTACAGCAACAACTTTGTTCACCTCTCCTACAGCAACTACTTTATTCACCTCTGCTACTTTGTTCACCTCTGCTACTTTGTTCACCTCTCCTACAGCAACTACTTTATTCACCTCTGCTACTTTGTTCACCTCTGCTACTTTGTTCACCTCTGCTACTTTGTTCACCTCTGCTACTTTGTTCACCTCTGCTACTTTGTTCACCTCTGCTACTTTGTTCACCTCTGCTACAGCAACAACTTTGCAGAACTCAAAACGACACTGCTTGTCTCATTATTTGGTCCGTTATGCATGAACATGAAGACTCAGCGTTTGTTGTTTGCGTGTGATGCCTACATTTTCTAATCTGGTCAACAACAAAAAAGTTTAAGTGAATATATCAAAGGGTTTTGTTATGAACAAGCCATCTGCCTCAATGAAGGATGGAGCCAAGTTTGCTTTTTTTTACCCAAGAATTTAATTTAAGGTACTCCAGAGCTTTTACCTATCATCTTTGTTCCATGGTATATTTTCTCTTTTTTGTTTAGTTTAGTGATCTCAATTTACTGTACGTTTGCCAATCTGCGGAGTTGGAAGACTTATTTTCTATGCCTTATTCCTCTCAGCCATATAGTTTTTTAATGAATCTATCCATGGGGATTTGGTAGTGCTAACAGTCAGTTTCTTGATGGGTGCAGGCCTATCTGTAACTGGAAGAAGCAATATCATAATCTAAAAAGAGTAGTGATGTATGTACACCTTTAGAGAGATTTGGACAGACATACATGTATTTTCATGATTGACCCATGCACGGAATGGTTTTTGGTCATTATATGGTCAGCAGTAATTTGGCACCCAATGTGTTCACCTACTTTCTGGAATCTTTCTCGGGGTACATTGTCTGACCTTCAGCTTCATTCACCATCACCCAGTACTTGTTGTTGAACTCGATCACCTCTTTCCCCTTCTCATTGACAGCCTTCATCTCTGGGTAACAGCGCAGAATTTCTGAGATGGTTTTATCCCTGAGGGGGAGATAGAGAAATCAGACCACTTCATGTAAAGAAAACGCAAGAACACTTTTCGTAGAGGTAGTTACTTACTTGCTCATCAACCGTGTCTTCAAGGCACTGATTATTAATGAGGAGTCATTCAGTTGCTGATGAGTCAAGAGCACAGAAGGGGAGAGAGAGAGAGAGAACACCTGACAAGTTTTCCCATCATCCCATACACACCTGTACATTGTAACTATAATACCAAGTCATGCAGAGTGACTGTGTCCCCTCTTACCACATCATCATTCACCATCACAATTGGCACTTTTCTGTAAGTTGACCACTTGATTTCCTTCCTCATGACGGGGTTGACCTCCACAATCTCATATGGAAGCCCATGGTAGTCTAGGAAAGCTCGCACTTTACTGCAGAACGGGCAGGTCTTGTACTGATACAAGGTCAACTTCAGGCCACCAACAGAAGGCTGAGAAAGACAGGGACGTCAGTTAAAAGTACATTTAATTCATTAACGTTACATATACATTTACAACGCAAAATTTGGCACATTTGAGGATGTAACATTGCGCAAGCTACTTGACAAAAGTACACCACAGAGGTTGTTAGCTGACAAACATAAGATTACTGTGCTTCAAGTATATATGGCCAGTAACGAAAATATTTTTCACATTAATATTCTTGCCAAGTATTATTACCTTGACATCTTCTTCAGCAAGGTGATGTTGGACGGAGAGCTTTATTGTTTGATACAAGCCAAGCCCCCCTCCAAACAGGAACGCACACCCCAGGACCCTGCCACCGCGCAGAGGTGTGCTGAAAAGCAGTTTGGAACGGAATCCTGCACCACCTGTTCTGTAGGCCCTGCTCGATCCATGTAGCGGGACCCTTGGAATCAGGGAGGCAATATTCCCAGCACGACATGGTGGAGACTCCAAAATGTGCCAGCCGACCTTACTGAGAGTTCTCGCACAGGCGGCTGCCATCTTAATTTTACATAAATTCCCACAATTCTGTGCGTTGGGACTTGTTCTAGTACATCGTATCAACGCTGAATTTTCGCTCTAGGTAATGCGTTTTGGTGGGATGTTCAAGAGCGAACACTTTCTATACGCTTGAGCTAACTCATACTGTAAATTCCATTTTTTTCTTGGCTGGTTACGAGCTGGATTTGAAAGATTTAGTCTCACAGCTGTAAATAATCTTTGCTTAAAAGTTTATTTTGAGCATCACTCGACATAACGCATCACTGCTTGATGCGATGTACACCAACGTAAAATGATAGGATCATGCATTATATGACTAGTGTTTGTATTACTATTGGGGCTGGATTAAATTAACAATTCCAAAGAAAGAAATGGCATCATGAAATTGTTAAAATCAGACCAGTGCGCATTGCACGCCCCCCGTGGTTGCAGGGGGAGGTTTGAGAATGAAGATAGAGGATGACCTAGAAATTAAATGCTGAGCGATTGCAATGGATTGTGAAGTTTAGACTAATAGCTGAATAAACTATTACAGTATCGTACTACACATCAACTCAAGGTGGTGCTGAACTCACTGAGGACATTTCCACAAGGATACCAATCGCTGATTTGGTACACGAACTGTGGATAATCAAAATGCTGGATGTCGGTACAGAAGAAATGAGAATCTATTCTGAACGTGCACGAGAAGACGTTTGAAGAAGGTCATGAAATTGAGAGGATGATAATGCTGGAAAAACAGGTATACTACAGTCACCTGGGGTAACGTTCATTATGTGAGGTGCACTAGCTGTCACGGTGTTGTAGTGTTGCGTCGACACACATAATAAATAATACATCATATTATGATTTTGATCATGGTGGATTATTTTCATCTGAAACCTCACTGAATAAACCCCTAATCTGAATGCATGTGAATAGTAATTTGTCAGCATGCCCATGACCCCAAATATGTTTATGCATTTATTGGATGTGTGGATAATTCCCCCTATGGTCTACTATGCTGAAGGTGAAATATCATCATTTCATTGTCGGTGCATGAATAAATATCATTATCTCACATCCATCATTGCAACAGCATCTGTTAGTCAGTTTCCTTAGATATGGTCTGAATGTGATACACATAATCTCTCTCTCTCTCTCTCTGTCTCTCTCTCTCTCTCTCTCTCTCTCTCACACACACACACACACACACACACACACACAGATAGACAGGCAAACCCATGCACGTGTGCATACACAAACATGCATCCACATACAACACTTTCTGGAGTCTCTTTGCATTTCCAATGTCTTCATCATGTGTGTTTATCTGTCTGTGTGTTTCCAACAAAGGCCCCTGTGTAGATTGCCTTCACATTTAATGACATACACACATGAACACTTTTCTGATTAAAAGATAAAGGGCATGACGCTGAATATTTAAATCTCTGTTTGTTGTTTTTATAATAGGCTGTGCATTGATAAGAATTAACAATAAACACAATGATATTCTTGGCAAGGAAGTGAAGTTCTCTAGGAAATATCCTTTTTGGATCAGGCCCTCTGGCCTTCAGCGCCTGAGGGAGGGTGACCTCCCATTGTTAAACTCAGCTCTTGGGCTATAAAGAAAGCAAAGAAAGCCTCCCCAAAAAACAACAAACTCTCCAACAGCTTTTGAAATGGATTTGTTTGCTCTCTCTGGATTTTGATATATTATACATATGTGAGAGGAAATATCTGGGGTTACCATGGCAACATCACCTGTTGACCATGAGTTTTCAGGCAGGGAGAGGTTTTGCAGGATGTTGCTCTCTGCGTCACTCCTGGAACACAGGTCTTCCTTTGTACATAAACTTATCATGAACTGCCTCACAAAGTTGTTTTTTATGTGCACGTGTCTGTGTGCTTGTGTGTGTCTGTCTGTGTCTGGTGGGGGGGGGGGGGGGGGGTTGAATATTAAGAAACATGCCTAAAAAGGCATCAAATGATGGCTCTGTTCATTTTCGATCTCGGCCTTTCTCCTTCCCTGACTTCAAAACTGTAGACGACTGATCTTCTTCATGCATTTTCTCTTCATTGTTGTATGACTTTAAGCAGTTTTGATGTGGCATATGAGCTCATTTCTGATTCTGAATAGAAAAAAGCAGACCTCCTCTCTAATAGACTGGCCTCACTGCACACATATGGCTCCTTCTTCTTTATGGAATGTGACAGGAATCTGTGATTTTTTTTTTATCACATGCCTTAGGTTTCTGTGCACAATGCAGAAGAGGCTCCTTATAATCCTTCTATATCTTTTTCGCCCTGCCCTTTAATCATCAGAACGAGTTGTAATGTGAGTTAAATTATGATACAATGCCTTTGTGTGTAAACTTACTTTGCAAGCTGTCATTGTTCCAATAGTATAAAGGCTATGCCATTACTACTGTAGGAGCCATTTCAGCCTACTTACAGTGCATTCAGACCCCTTGACTTTTTCCACATTTTGTTACATTACAGTCTTATTCTAAAATTGATTAAATATATATATTTTTTCATCAATCTACACACAATGCCCCATAACGACAAAGCAAAAACTGTGGATGCACACTGGAGACCTGATGCGTGGGACCGGTACAGGTGACACCGGGCTGATGACACGCACCTCAGCACGCCCGCTCTGCAGCGCTCTCAACTGCTTCATGTGCCCCCCCCAAAAAAAATTCTTAGGGTTGCCTCTCGTGCTTGTTCCATTGAGCTATCTCCTATTATCGTCGCCGTTCCGCTTTCGCTGCCTCTATCTCCTCCTTAGGTCGGTGATGCTCCCCGGCCTGCGTCCAAGGTCCTGCTCCATCCAGGATCTCCTCCCAGGTCCAATCCCCCTGGCCACGCTGCTTGGTCCATTTTTGGTGGGAACATCTGTCACGTTTGTCGTATGAAGGAGACCAAGGCTCAGCGTGGTATGCATACCTTCTCTTTATTAAAAGTATGAACACTGAACAAACTAATAAAATAACAAACGAAACGTGAAGCTATACAATAGAGTGCTGACAGGCAACTACACATAGTTGTAAGGGTTTTCCTGTGGTGAAGTAGAGGCGGACCAAAACGCAGCGTGGTTATATTGATTCATGTTTAATAACAACAGATAAACATGAACACTACAAAACAATAAACGTGGAAAACCAAAAACAGCCCTATCTGGTGCAAAACACAGAGACAGGAACAATCACCCACAAACACACAGTGAAACCCAGGCTACCTAAGTATGATTCTCAATCAGAGACAACTAATGACACCTGCCTCTGATTGAGAACCATACTAGGCCGAAACATAGAAATACCCCAGAACATAGAAAAACAAACATAGACTGCCCACCCAACTCACGCCCTGACCATACTAAATAAATACAAAACAAAGGAAATAAAGGTCAGAACGTGACAATAGTCAAGATCCCAAACCAGAAAGTGGGAAAAACGCCTGCCTAAATATGATCCCCAATCAGAGACAACGATAAACAGCTGTCTCTGATTGGGAACCTTATCAGGCCAACATAGACATGCAAAACCCCTAGACATACAAAAACCCTTGACATACAATTGAGCCCAGGTGTATCCTGTTTCCATTGATCATCCTGGAGATGTTTCTACAACTTCATTGGAGTTCACCTGTGGTAAATTCTATTGATTAGACATTATTTGGCAAGGCACACACCTGTCTATATAAGGTCCCACAGTTGACAGACATTCTGCAGCATTGAAGGTCCCCAAGGACACAGTGGCATCCATCATTCTTAAATGGAAGAGGTTTGGAACCACCAAGACTCTTCCTAGAGCTGGCTGCCCGGCCAAACTGAGCAATCGGGGGAGAAGGGCCTTGGTCAGGGAGGTGACCAAGAACCCGATGTTCACTCTGACAGTGCTCCAGATTTCCTCTGTGGAGATGGGAGAACCTTCCAGAAGGACAACCATCTCAGGATTCTCTGGTCCGATGAAACCAAGATTGAACTCTTTGGCCTGAATGCTAAGCATCACATCTGGAGGGAACCTGGCACCATCCCTCCGGTGAGGCATGGTGGTGGCAGCATCATGCAGTGAGGATGTTTTTCAGTGGCAGGGAGACTAGTCAGGGAAAAATGAACATGGCAAAATACAGAGAGATCCTTGATGAAAACCTGCTCCAGAGCGCTCAGGACCTCAGACTGGGGCGAAGGTTCACCTTCCAACAGGACAATGACCCTAAGCACCAAGCCAAAACAACGCAGGAGTGGCTTTAGGACAAGTCTGTGAATGTCCTTGAGTGGCCCAGCCAGAGACCGAACTTGAACCCGATCAAACATCTCTGGAGAGGCCTGAAAATAGCTTTGCAGTTACACTCCCCCATCCAACCTGACAGAGCTTGATAGGATATTCAGAGAAGAATGGGAGAATATGAATACTTATGTAAATCTGATATTTCCGTTTAAATGTTTTATTTTATTTTTTAATTGTTTTGTCATTATGGGGTAATGTGTGTAGATTGATGAATGAGGGGGAAAAACAATTGAATCAATTTTAGAACAAGGCTGTAACATAACATTATTTGGAAAAGGTCAAGGGATCTGAATACTTTCCGAATGCACTTTATGTGGTTGTTGTGTGTTATGTTGTCCATAGTTTTTGTCTTTGTATATTCCATGTAATTTGTACACTAGATGACACTATATGTTGGGTCATTGGTCACATGTATATTGGCACACAGGTGACCAGGAAGTAGGGATGCACAGGTATGGCGAGCATATGCTGTTTTTATCTTTACTGATGAATGGGCAAAAGACCCAACAAAAGAGTGACATTTGGAAAGCAAATCCCATTGTATCCCACCAGTGCTAGAGTGGCTATCAAGAAGGTTGGCCAACTACAGTTTGGGTCCTGTTAGTAACTATCCCTTTTATCTAGTCTGGCTAACTAGTAGCCGACATGGAAGTTCCATAAAACTATTTGGATATCACCAAAGACATTTTGTGTTTACAACATGCTGACATTGGAGAGCAAAGACGATGTTATTAATAACGAATAGATGATGTCCGGTGGCATTGACTATTATACTTTTAAGCAGAACAAGACTCACCATGTTGTCTGCATGGTGGGGGTTCTGAGTGTGCTGTGCACCACCCTGTCCTGCCTTTGTCTACAGGAAGTGGACGTGTAGCCTATGCCACAACCAGCTTCCTGTCCTGGCTGTGGCAGTGAGGCAAGACTCGCATGCATGCAGCCATCGCATTGGCCACACGATTTAGCCCTATGAGGGGACATATTTGCCTTACAGTTTCCCTGACAACTACTATTCTACATTATGCAGGCAGTGTGGGACAGCCACTGCATCTGGAAACAGTTTGCAGTGTCTCAACCCTCGTTCTATTGAACATAGAGGACACATACTCGTTTCACTGCCCACTTATCTGTCTACCTATAGCCAATGTTAAATTGCACCCAATCTACGAATTAGGGTTTGATTTGGTTTAGATTAGATTACAAATTGGTCTCTTCTCACTTCTCTGAATGAGCATTGTACGCTAGTACTACATGAAGATGCTTTTGAAACTTACATTTCACAACAGCTACTGTGAATCACTCTTGTAAATTATGAAACAGGGTGTTTTAAATCAAAATGTACCAAGTCTATACATGCTTTTTTCATGGGAGAAACAACTTATTTGTCTAATCTTGTAAAAAGCGACTTTAGTCTTTAGCCATTTGAGCTAAAAGCTGTGTGACCTAAATGGAGTACCATGTCTGTGATTCATTTGAGTTCAGCTCTCTGTTTGAAGTCCTAGTGAGCTAATAGAGAGGGTAGCTGGGGCATTAACAGGAGCAGTACTTCATGCAGAAAGATGTGTGGACTGAGTGTGGACACATTGCACCTCTAATGTATCACTTTCAGCCAAACAAACACTTCTAATTTTGCCTTGACAGCAGCCGACATAGCAACATGGCTTTGCCCCAGAGCTATTTTCTCTTGTTTTACCTGGATGTGTTGTTTTTTCAGCACCTCTCTTTACACAACGCAGCCTTGCTTCCAGTGTTAACATTGACTACACTGCAGCACAGTCAGAGAGGAGAGGGAAATGAGCATACCTGCTGCATTTCACATTACTTTTTTTCTCTGCTGTCTGCATACTTCTGTAGGCTGTGGTCCGTGTGAAAAGGTGTGCGAACAACATTACAATGCTACTGAGGAAGGAAAATCAGCCACTAATGTTTGAATGTGCTGCTGAATGCTGAGGGGTTCTACCTACAGCAGGATGAAATAGAAGAAAGTGGCTTGGGCAGCTGCTGAGAACACAGACAGTCCCTTGTGAGAAACACTCTGTAGAGCTGAAAAGAGAGTGAGAGGGGGAGGGAGAGAGGGAGGGAAAGCGAGAGAGAGAGAAAGAGAGAGAGAGGGGCTAGAAGAAGCAGATGAGGGAGCGGAGGGGTTCCTTCCAGTCTGCAGTGGTGTTGTTTCTGTCAGCAGCAGCCCGAAGTTCCCGTTTGTTTGTGTGTGTATGTCATTGATGCAGAGTGAGAGTTAAAGCGAAAGGGAGAGTAGCGATCTGTTGCTGCAGGAGCCTCTACCCTCTGTGTTCTGTCTCTGGGAGTGAAATTATCAGCATGGAGACCAAGTCCCTCTCCAGCTTTCACAAAGCCCTGGCTCAGCCAGTCAAGATGTGTATGTTTGATTTCCCTGTAAACATACTGGATGATCTGGTAAGAAAGAGCTCATCTGTTGTAATTTGAGGCAGTCGCAGTCTCTTTGGCTGTTGTGTGTGTGTGTGTGTGTGTGTGTGTGTGTGTGTGTGTGTGTGTGTGTGTGTGTGTGTGTGTGTGAGAGAGAGAGAGGGTTGTGATTGAGAGAGAGAGGACTTGTTTGTATGCTACAGTATGCTACCACCGGAGTGGGGGGTTCAGCTGTTCAGTGTGTCTGGCACACATTCACAGTATAGTTAGGCAACCATTCCCCTGTGATGTCATTCACTTCTGCTTTTTTTCTCACACATGTTTGATCATGCCCACTGTTGAATGTGGATGTGTTTTTATTGCTTATTACATAGCTATAAATATGGTAATACTTGCTGATGGTTTAGTGTTGTTGTTATTCACTGAGTTTGGAAATAGACTATGTGATCTGGTCTCTAGTTCCTTCTGACTGTGACAGGTGCATCTCTGTGTGTTTCATTGTGACAGCTGTTTTGCTCTAACTGTACTCTTCTTACTCACACCCTCATACACTTAATGATAGAGGAACTTGTTTTTGTTGTACTAGGTCACTGTGGTAGCTTGCTGGTCTAGGATGTATTTACAATTACCTGTTGAACAAATTGGAAAACAGAATCATTGCACTGGGGGCATTTTAAAGAAAAATGTTGTCTTCCCTCTGGCAGTCTTAAAAATGTTTGGTGTAGTATTTCTAAATGAAAAAATGGGCACGAAAATGAGTCATTTCTTGTTGAATGACAACAAAGACTTTCCTGAAGGATCTCTACTGTTGACCAATCATCGACGAAGGGGTGTAGACTTCAGCTAACGACCTCGGCTTGCCTCAAGAATTGTTGTGTGCCTGAACAACCGGGGAAAAACGTACCAACGTCCAAAACAAACAAACATCACAAAAGTCATCATAATATATGCACAAACTCTTCCAACTGTTTCGGCTGTGAAGCATGCCGACACCCCAGACCATGTCAGAAAGACCATGCTTCCCCTGCTATTAGATAGGCTGTCTCCTCAAGGTATTACGGCCTAAGAGTGATTGCTTTTGGCATTGTAAAATGATTTTTAAATGCAAAGACCTATGAGCTAGGAGTGCCTCAGAATGGGCTAGCAGCTGCTTGGTTCGCAGGAGTTATTTCACTGTGTTTGAATGGAAGGTTTCTTCCGCCTCTCCGTCTGTCAGGGGGAAGTTCCTCTAAGAGCTATATCGATGTGACTTAGTGGACTTTTTTGTTCAGCTTGTTCAGCTTCTAGTTCACATAACGCCCCATAAAACTAGGCTCTGTAACCTTTATCAGAGATTCACCACAAAAACACCTGTAACTTATAGTTCGAATGATACGTACTCCACCATAAAGAAGCTGTACTTGTGTTGGTAGTGGCACTACTTTTGTTTTAACTGCTTATGCTGACCATTTTTGCTTTCGTTTTAGCTGAAATCTAACATGTCTACATTTGTCAATCCATTAGTTGATTTTCTGATACAAATATAGAATTGTCATAATCATATTTTGTTAGGCCTAATAGCTTTTGTATACATTTTGCCTCACAAATGAGTGAGTCACAACGTTAGTTGAATGGGAATACCCCTGGGAAATCCAGGGTAACATGATGCCAGTGATTTCATTTTCTGTTCAGAGAAGTAAAGTGCAAAGTTTGTTAAGGTTTGTGCAGTTGAACATAGGGACAGTGTATTCACTCTTACAAGCTATTAACAGGCTTTTTGGAATCCCTATTATTTTTGAGTAGAAGTTAATGTTTTATTGTTCTGTGCGTGTTGACCCAGCTGTTTAAGTAAACACCCAACTGGGGTGGGCCTGAAGTGGTCACCCAATCTGTGACTGGGGTGGGGAGCGAGGGGAGGGTGAACTCTGAGCCCTGCTCATCCCGGTCCGGTTTCATCTCCAGTGTTATCTCCTGGTTCTGAGGGAAGCAGTGATGTGGGCTCAGTGGACCTGTGGACTGCTGAGGAGTGGAGCCTTCTGTAGGACTCAGTCTATGTGCCAGGCTGCCTTCATTACTGTGAGACACAGAGAGGTAGACAGACAGGTAGGCATCAACTCTGATACACTTAATATTACGCCGGGAAATGTGAGTTTCTTTGATATCTGATATTTTTTTACTTAGCTTATTTTAGCATGTTATACATGCTTTTAGTGAGCTTGAGCATGTGTGTGTGTGCATCTGTGTGTGTTCCTCACATTTGACAGTGGCATATTATCCAATAGCTTGGTTTTGTTGACTCTATTCTACAGTGTCTTCAGGAAGTATTCACACCTTGACTTTTTCCACATTTTGTTGTGTTACAGCCTGCATTTAAAATTGATTAAATTGAGATTTTGTGTCACTGGACTACACACAATACCCCATAATTTCAAAGTGGAATTATGTTTCTAGGGATTTCACCATGAGGCCAATGGTGACTTTAAAACAGTTACAGAGTTTAATGGCTGTGATAGGAGAAAATTGAGGATGTGTCAACAACATAGTTACTCCACAATACTAACCTAACTGACAGAGTGAAAAGAAGAAAGAATGTACAGAATAAAACATATTCCAAAACATGCATTCTGTTTACAATAAGGCACTAAAGGATAACTACAAAAAAACTAACATTGTGTTCTGAATACAAAGAGTTATGTTTGGGGCAAATCCAAAACAACACATCACTGAGAACCACTCTTCATATTTTCAAGCATGGTGGTGGCTGCATCATGTTGTGGGTATGCTTGTCATCGACTACGAAACATTTTTAGGCTAAAAAGAAGCGAAATAGAGCTAAGCACAGGCAAAATCCTAGAGAGAAACCTGGTTTAGTCTGCTTTCCAACAGACACTGGGTGACATTCACCTTTCAGCAGGACAATAACCTAAAACACAAGGTGAAATACACTGGAGTTACTTACCAAGACGACATTGAATGTTCCTGAGTGGCCTAGTTACAGTTTTGATTTAAATCAGCTTGAAAATCTATTGCAAGACTTGAAAATGGATGTCTAGCAATGATAAGCAACCAACTTGACAGAGCTTGAATAATTTTTTGAAGAATAATGTGCAAATATTATACAATCCAGGTGTGCAAAGCTCTTAGAGACTTACCCAGAAAGACTCACAACTGTAATCACTGCCAAAGGGGATTCTAACGTGTATTGATTGACTCAGGGGTGTGAATACTTATAAATGAGATATTTAATTTTAATTTTCAATAAATCTGTGAAAAATTCTACAAATATATTTTTACTTTGTTGTTATGTGGTTTTGTGTGTAAGTGGGTGAGAAAAAAACATATATTTAATCAATTTCGAATTCAGGCTGTAACACATCAAAATGTGGAATAAGTCAAGGGGTATGAATACTTTCTGAAGGCACTGTAAGTCCGATATGCTCAGACTTCTGTATTTTGCAGTTGTAGGTTACAGATAGTACAATTGCACAACCTGAGGTGAGCCCAGTGGCCAAAAACACAATGACAAGTGTCATAAAAAGGTTAAGGCCGGGGTCTCCTCTCAATTAACTCACGCAGAGAATTGTTGTGATCAACTAGCATTATTTTTCTTTCTTCTGAATAGCTTGCACATGATTCATGGTTAAAACAGTCTGTCTGGTGATATAAAGGCCTGTTGTTATATGGTGAGATCTGTCTCTCTGGGTCTGTTAGCTCACAGGGGCTTGTCATGAGACGAGCGGTCAAGGACTGAACTCATGTAACACTGACCTGAGACTGAAAACACCATGGCCTGTGTTGCCGCCTGGCCCTGACCCATGCATGCTTTTCAAGGTGGATTAATTTATGCTTGGTAATTCTTGTTGAATTATGAATAATGGGAACCTTTTTGTCATAGCAACCTCAGGAATTGTGGTCACTGGGTTGAGTGTGTTGGTTGGCTAAAAATGTCAGAAAACTTATGATTTCAATTAAGGTAAAGTGTGCTGCCTGTATTATGCAAAGTTTGTGTGTTTTGTATGTGTGCATGCATGTGTGGATGAAGTCCCTCTCCTGAGAGAGTAGTTAAGCATGTTGGGGTATATGCCAGAGCCATAGTAGAACAACACTGCTATTTGTTGATTCCAGAAGGAAGCCTGACAAATGGAATAGGGTGGACTGTTGTTAAATCATCACAGGGCAAAAGGTAGCAGAGTAATTACATTGCATTGATTGCAACCAACTGCTTGCACCTACAGGCTGACAACTTTCCATCTCCATCTCTCTCTCTCTCTCTCTCTCTCTCTCTCTCTCTCTCTCTCTCTCTCTCTCTCTCTCTATCTCTCTGTCTTTCTGTATCTCCTCATCCCATACAGCTGTTCAGGGAGAGATTTGTGAATTTGAAGCGTAGCAGCACTGGTAATCTGTATTTTGTGCTGCTGAATGCTGGGAAAGGGGAGAAAATGTGGACTCAGGAATGTATTGAGGAAAACACCCCCTGTTGTTGAAGCAGATGCGAATGAACCAATTCACATTCACACCTGTTTTTCTTTTTATGTTGTTGAATATTGTATTTTGCAATGTCTTGTAGTAAAGCTTGGTTCTCAGTGTGTTCCAATTCTGACCAGTAGAGGGGAGTGTCACTCAAGAGAAATACCAGCAAAATGGTCTGTTCAGTCAATGTTGGAGATGACATGAGCACTCATCCACAGAATACAAGAGGCATAAATAACACCAATGATACCATTCCTTTGAACTGAAAACGTATTATCCTTGTGATATAAGCAGCTGTTTTCAAAAATGCGAAAAGTATTGAATGCTATAGTTGATGCCTCACCTCCTTCAAAAATGGCCGTTTTGCCTTTATACAGATTACACTTCTAATTTCCGACTAATTGAAAATTAAACGTATTTTAATGTATCTCCATTTCTTAAACAAGCCATACAAAGCTGGTTACAATTTCAATTTTATCCTCCAGAAAATATAGAACAAATATTACAACAAATATTATGCTTAAACTCCAATATATTGATTTATAAAATAAACATTCTTTATGGAAAGATTTTTTAAATGGTATTGTATTTATTAAAGATATTATTAATAGAGATGGTGGAGTTATGTCACAGACACTGTATTTTTGTTCAGTGTATATGGGAATGTCTGCTCAATCCAAAATGACAACCAATTGATTGCAGAATTACCACATAAATGGAGGAGGGAAGTGGAGGAAGGAGAAGGTAGAGAACTTGTCTGACATATATTAAAGATATAAATTGGCTGAAATGGATTGGCATAAATAGAAAAATATAGAGATGTTCGATTCCGTGGCACATGGTATATGAACTGATACAAAAAAAATAGTTCAATTTGTCACAATTCAAAATATATTCAAAATATATGGCACATGGAAACCAAACGAGGGCGGTCTACGGTGATTGGTGGGATGGGCTGAGAGTGGCTGAAGAGTGGGATTAAAGAGCTCGTTTTCGGTCATGTTTATTGGTATGTGTTTGCTGTATATAAACGTATATAAATATATATATATATATATATATATATATATATATATATATATATATATATATATATATATATATATATATATATATATATTATAATACCCCAGCGCTAAATTAAGTTATGCTGTTCTACTCACTAAATCCCAGGGAATTGCCCTCACTGTGGTTCTCTGACTATGGTCCATCCAATTGTAACACGGATGCGTTTTTTTATTCATTATATTTATTTATAAGGTTTTAGTGGATTATACCCTACGCTTGAGTTTTTTCTGTCCTTTTTCTGTTTCTACTGAGGTGATGTCTATAATACATCTTGCCTGTATGGATATCTGCATTGGAAACATTTTAACAGGACCAATATTTCAGTCTTGAATATACCTTATCTGGAAACGGTTTCCACGGCGACCTCATAGTAACAACATTCACAGAGGGACGGGTACCGTCAGAAAGGAGGAGCTATGAGTAACATTCCGCAATGAGTCATGAATTTCTAAATACAGTAGGTCGAGGCGCCTGCCTTTAGCATTCTACAGTAGCCAGCGTCGTCTCTGTACTTCACTTTTTACTGTGTGGTCCTCTGGTAAAATGAAATGTTTTGTAGCCTATCATCAGAAGTAACTATGGATGTACGACAAAGAAAGGTTGTCACATCTATTGACTGCGGTAATCGTATCCGTTACTAATGGTCCGCTTTATGGGGATGTGCTCTGATGCGCAAAGCATCAAATCGGGACACCTCGATGAGATGTTCGATGCTGGAACATGGAAGGTGCGCAATATTTGGGATGGGGTAAAGCTGGAGGTTGGGGAGGACGAAAGCCCGGTGGTCCTTAACAGTTTTACACATTTGGACCCTGACCTACCACTATTTGAGGTAAGTTTGGGAACTGTGCGTAAAGAAGTCTCCATCAATACCGAGACAGTATTTTAATCTTATGTCCTATAGCTAATGTGTCACTATACTGAACATTTGGTGTAATAGTTGCCTCGTGATTTGTGTCTTATTAAAATGTATAGAGTTTAGGCCTACTGAAGTTCATAGTGATGTGGCAGGGTTTTCCTATGGTTGGTATCATGCGTTCCAGAAATATGCCCGGAGTGTCCTGCCTACTACCCATTGCATAAGGACACATTTAAATTCTATAGGAAGGTCCAAAGAGTGGAATATGTTGGTTTTAATTTACTATCTGCTGATGCTCAGTATTGGCCTTATAGGCATATGGGGAAAGAGTAAAGAAGCACATATACTTCAGCACATATTATAAAGTGGGCGGTTCCTTCAGCAATTGTTATTTACTGAGACGTTGCAGCAAATAAAGCAATGTGGATGACTAGTCAAGTTGGTTGGCTTTACATAATGCCTCCTTCCATCACATGGAATCAGATGAGGGCAAGAGTGTAGTTGATACAGTGACTTTGAATGTTGGAAAAGTAAAAGTAAGTGAGTTGATATTGGCTTGGCTATTCGGTTAGTTGTTACATCAGATCAAGATTTGCCAGGCAAAACATCGGTAATTCTGGGAAAGTGCATTCTTACGCACACCCTGTCTGTGTATGTGTGTGTGTTTTCAATAACACCACTGTCTGGCATGTATGTTTTAAATATGTTCAATAACCTTCTGAAGAATAAAATATGCCTTTATTTTCACCAAGCTTATGAAACTAAAGGCTGGAACTCAGACGATATGTTATTTTTTATAATATTTTTTTATTATTAAAGACAGTATGTTTCCTTCATTTATACATGTCACATGCTTAGAGAGGGCAATTCAGGCTCCACTCCTACATTTCTCTCTCCCTCTGTCTCTCTCTCTCTCCTATAATCTAATCCTCTCTAGTAACACAATTACTTGATGCTTAATCCCCCTCTTTCATTGGGCTAGGAGCTGCCTCTACAATCACAGCCATTCTTCTCCTTCAGCTGAGAATGTATGGTGAATGTACAGTATTGGGATTCAATGGTTCAGTTGTGTATAAACAAACTCAGGACACTGCAATTAATGTGACACTTCAGCCAATGGCCATTGATCGCTTTAGGGCCCCTGTAACCCCACCACAGTTATCCTTGAGCTGAAGCAGTAAGAGACTGTAGATATAGTATAATTTGGTCTATCTCAGTAGTGCTGTGTCACAGGCTTGTTGGCGTAAGATTGATAGTGTTATGGTCACTCTGTCTTCTGAAAGGTTAAATTACTGGTAGTGGTACAACCAAGGGCAGTGAGGAGGATCCACCCTGTCATCACTATATACGTGTGTCCTTAGGCCCTATTCCAAAAGCCGTGATGCGTAGTCATCTAGCCAATATTGTCACATATACTCCCTCTCCGGCCTCTAGGTCATCAGGCTGCTGATTATCCCGCACACCTGTCACCATCGTCTCGCGCACCTGCGCCTCATGACACTCACCTGGACTCCATCACCTCCTTGATTATCTTTCCTATATCTGTCCCTCCCCTTGGTTCTTTCCTCAGGTGTTATTGACTCTGTTAGCATGTCGGTGTGTTTTTTGTGTTCATTTTATTTATTAAAACACTCACTCCCTGAACTTGCTTCCCGACTCGCAGTGCACTCGTTACAAATATACGGTTCTGATGATAAAGTACTGCACTCTATAGCTAATTGTTTATTTAGGGGCATGAGTTTATTAGGGCAACCCAAGAGATTAAACTGGTGTAACTGGCACAAATTCTCCTTGGTAAAATATGAAGGACCAAAAGCCTGTTCAGATCAAAAAGTCGCATTGTTAATCATGCAATAATGAAAACATTAGGAATTAAAGTGTATTTCCACATATGGGGTTGTGTGCCTATTGGACCTATTATTTTGTCAACCAAATATGTCAATAGCAAATCATACTCTCCCTCTAACTAGTCAATTACATACTTTGTGAGTTGTTTTGTGTGTGTTTGGAAAAGGTCTAGAAATGTCTTTGCTGATGTTAAGGAGACCTTTGTTTGTTGGATCTTGTCCTGAAGACTGCAGATTGCAGGCGGAAGCTTAACTGAGTCCTGTAACAAGAAACTGGAGGTGGATTTGTAGAAACAGACATAGAGGAGCTTTTGTTGTTGTAGATCATTAAAATGGAGAAAGAAGAGCGAGGGATAGCGAGAAAGAGGGAGAGTGAGTGAGAGGGTGAGGAGCACTGAGGTTCAGGGAGGTTGAATGAGAGAAACAGACAGTGGGTGGAATGTTTCGGCCTGAAGCCTGGAAAATAACTTTATTCCAAATTCTCTAGACCTAATAATACCAAATAAGTGGTAGTCTTGGCCTTACTTGGTTTGTCTGACTACTTAAAATCCAAGTTTAGTGGATACAGCTCCTGATCTAAATTCACATGTAAAAAATAACTCTTACAGTGTGGCACTCAAATGAGAATGTGGAAGTCAAGCAGATAATGCACTCTTGCATTCCTAATTACTAAAAGCTCAATCAGTTTACACTTGCATTACTAAGTGTTGTGCAAATCATAAATTGATGTCTATGGGACATTTTCTGCAAAGTTTGCGTATATTTTGGGTTTAAAGTTACAATTCTGCTCCAGATAAAGTGATCCTAAGCGGTTCATGATCTCATTGGCATTCTACAGTCGTTGTGTGTGAGAGGAAGCTGCTGCCTGTGCTAGAGGGCCACTGTTGGACTTCACTATTGTTTGTGTTGTGTACTCTATTTTGGAGCATCTCTTTCTGGTGGGGACTTCCTATGTGTCCTTGCCTGAACAGCTGGAGGAGACAGTGATCGTTATCAAACCAGTTGTGGATTGGCCAACAGTTTCCAAATAGCCAACACTATCAACACTACTGAAATACTATTATGAAAAGTAGATGGTTATAGCGATGCTATGCATTTGCATTAGCTGTTATTGTGCCATGTGACATTGTCTATTCAGGCACATTTATAGAACTGATCATCTCTCCACTGATGACTGAAGGATGGATGCCTCTGTTGACACTACCTCAGAGTCCAAAGATCGGTGCTTTGTTGATGTGGTCATTGTGGCAACAGCTTCTGTACATGCTATTCATAAGCCTTCTAACTGACTGAATCTAACACATGTTCCAGATAGATTATTTTTATGGATGGGATGTACAATACATAGATGAGACCATTAACATGCCCACTCATTGTTGACATGCTTTGATAGAGGAAGTTCCCCATAGAAGTTTTTACTCTGATGCAGTCTTGCACAAAAAGTGATCTTGTGAAACGGAACCCATTCAAATGTTGCAGTTGTTGTGGTTACGGAGAGGTCCTCAGCCAGTCCATTACAGGCTAGTTTTTTTTCCTTCGTTTTTGACTGACTTACCAGTTGGATTTCGCTTTCTGATAAACTGCATGACTTATTGGACTTTAGTTCTTCCTCGTGTGAGGCTCCTTTCCTTTCTTCCCTATAGGGATTTCCCACTATTGTCTAGTATCTCGCTTAATCATCACTCTCTCATGAAAGCGCAGTACCTGTTTGTCAATGTCTTGGTTTTTATTTTCATAATAAGGAAGTTTATTTATTAGAATGTATGGTGCCACTCTATTAGTGTGTGCTCAAGTACAACACTTAAAATCACCTTAAGATCCAACACTTAATAAAACATCTACTCAAGTAGGCCTATCAACACTTGATAAAATCACCTTAAGATCCAACACTTAATAAAACATCTACTCAAGTAGAATTTCAACACTTGATAAAATCATCATATGATTGAGTTGAGTACTCACAAAATATTAACCAGAATAATAAAAGTCTGTCAACAAGATGGTTGGTGACAAAGTTATTTCTTAGTTTACCTGAATCACATGTTGTATATTGTATGTGTGTGTGTGTTTGTCGGTGTCTATGTTCCGTGAGAACTACAGACACGTGGAATTAAGACCATGAAAGGCATACTACTATTGTGTATGTGTTACCAGGGCTCCACATGCAATCTTTCACGTTCTGACCATAGTTCTGTTATTTTATCTTTGTTTTAGTATGGTCAGGGCGTGAGTTGGGGTGGGCAGTCTATGTGTGTTTTTCTATGTTGGGGTTTTGAGTTCAGCCTAGTATGGTTCTCAATCAGAGGCAGGTGTTGTTAGTTGTTAGTTGATTGAGAATCATACTTAGGTAGCCTGGGTTTCACTTTTGAGTTGTGGGTGTTTGTTTCCGTGTGAGTGTTTTTTGCCACACGGTACTGTTTCGGTTTCGTTCATGTTCACATTTATTGTTTTGTATTTCATAGTGTTCAGTTTATGTCTAAAAATAAACGTTATGGACACTTACCACGCTGCACATTGGTCCTCCAATCCTTCTCACTACTCCTCCTCAGAAGAGGAGGAAGAATGCCGTTACACAATCTCTGTCTGATGACTAAGCTATGATTCCGGCAGAGAGGGAAATGACTGGTCAAGGCTTAATGGGGGAAGCCGTTCTCACTTGTATGTCTGTTTCCTGGCCCTATGTATGCCCTGTTCCATTGGGTCTTTGGGAGTTCCCCCTGGTTTCCATGGTAACCTGGTCTCTGAAAGCCTCTGAGAGTTCCCTGACTTTCTACAGTTGTAAATAGGTCCTGTGTGGCATGGCCAGGCCACAGGCTGCCACAGGTCACCACAGTATACATTCACACACAGTCCAAATGTTATCTACAACCCTTTAATCGATATATAATCTTATATATATATTTTTTTGTTTAATTCAAGACCTGGTGAATCTGAATAGGTCTGATTTTAGTTTTCTTAGGCCTTGTTCCATTAACATAGAGAGAGAAAGATTGTCCTTATGTCAAGAACAGGGCTGTGTTCCATTGGGTTTAGATTGATAGGCCAGCAGTATCTGTGTGCTCAGCTGATAAGGGCTACTCTCACTGTGGAGTCCAAGGTCTGTGTGCTCAGAGCCTGCTTTCAAACACAGCCATACAAACATGTTACAAATGATTTATAACCACGTACAGTAAACTCCTCTGTTCTAAAATAGAGTGTTAGTAATATAGCACTCAAACTGGATTTGAATCTCTGCCCAGCTCCATGGAAACCAAGCAAAACAGAGTGGCTGTGTGATTGAAGGTGAGAGTAGGCTATGACTAACAGCGAAAGTATTTTGGAGGTGCTGCTGTATATCTAGCTACCGAAAGGTTCTGATGAATAATGTGCTACAGATGCATAAGTAGGTGTATGACTGATGCCTGTGTCATGCTTGATTAGTGTACATACCACTACCCCACTGAGGAAGCCACAGTCGTCAAACCGATGTTGTTTGGCTATCTGGGTCAAGTGCCTGGGATGCTCACTGTAAAGTCCTCGAAAATACCATTACTGTCCATATCATTCTGTGTTGGAGAGCTGGAGGAAAAAGGAATGGTGACAACAACCAACAACCACACTGTTTGGTACAGACCCCTCTTTCATTGAGGAAGCAGCTTGTGTTAATTCCTTGTTTGTAAAGCATGGGCTTTAGCCTGTGTTGTTGGGCTGTGTATCTAGCAACCTCTGTTTGATGTAACAGTATTGTTATTCATAGCCACACATGTAGGGAGGGAGGGAAGGCCCGATTTTTGTATATGTTTTTCAGACAGACCATTACATCTCTTTGTCTTATTTTCCCTGTAGAACTCGACACAGGAGATCGGAGAGGAGGTGGAAGAGGGGGCAGTCTTCACCATCACCCTGAGGAAGGTACAGTTGCACCAGTCGGCCAGTAAGGGACAGCGATGGCTGGGTGTGGAGACAGACTCTGCTCTCAGCCTGTATGAGACGTGTAAAATACGCACCATAAAGGCTGGTACGCTGGAGAGGCTGGTGGAATACATGGTGTCTGCGTTCAGGGGCAAGGACTCCACCTACGTCACCATCTTCCTCTGCACCTACCGCTCCTTCGCCACCACCAAGCAGGTGCTGGACCTCCTACTCAACAGGTACAGAGATGGCCGTGAAGCTAGAACCGCCCATACATGTAAGCACATAAATACAAAAACACACTATACACAGTGTAATGCTGACAGATGTTTCCTTCATGTCTTAGGTATGCCAATCTACAGAAGCAACCTGTGATAGATATACACAGACACACTCAGGATGACAGCACAGAGCTCAGAAAGTAAGCGTCTGGGGAGACCAGCATTATCAAACATTTTGATATGTTCGTTTTTTGTGTGCACATTTCTTGTGCAGTGTACACACGTGTACTGTACCATACACTCTTCCCTGTCTGTCATCTGCACGTCTCCTCATTCCCCGCCTCTTCCCTACTGGGTTGTGTCCTGCAGCACTGTGTCATCCATCCTGGGGGCGTGGCTGGACCAGTACTCAGAGGACTTCTGGAGCCCTCCACAGTATAGCTGTCTACACCACCTGATGTCCTACCTGCACCACCACTTCCCTGGCTCTGACCTGGAGCGCCGCGCACGCAACCTGCTGGCCCTCTTGCACCGCAGGCAGCAGTGTGAGCCCGACCTCGACGGTGAGAGCCAGGATAGGGTTCAACTGGGGCTTGTCTGTGTCTCAGTGATATCAGACATGATGGGGTTGCTGTTTATGCTTGAAGTGTTAAGGGCCTGTGTTTGTACTATGCCTATGTAAGCTCATCTGTGTTTTCTTTACAGTGGAGCACATTGGCTGTCCCTTCGCCATGCAGGAAGAGAGTGGCTTTGAAGACGAACTAACTGCCCTGAACTTTTTGTCCTTTGACCCCATCATGGTTGCCGAGCAGTTCACACTCATGGATGCGGTGAGACCCCCGCCCCCCCCCCATTTCAACAAACTGCTCGATTTCAAGTAACTTCAATTTTAGCTGCTCTTGCGGTGTGCTTTGTGCTCACCCTTACTCACCCTTACACCCTCCTCTGGCCTCCCCTGTAGGATCTGTTCAAGAAGGTGGTCCCTTACCACTGCCTGGGGGGCATCTGGTCCCAGCGGGATAAGAAGGGGAAGGAACACCTGGCCCCCACCATTCGAGCCACAGTGGCCCAGTTCAACTGTGTCACCAACTGTGTCATCACCACCTGCTTGAGCAACCCCTGTCTGAAACCCACCCAGCGAGCCAGACTGGTGGAGCGCTGGATAGAGGTGGCCAGGGTAAGGCATCAGACCCACTCTCTGGGTCAATCACTCAGCAGTTAGTTTCAGTTGTGGATGATTGGTCATGCTGTTTTTCTCACTCTATGGGTTCTTTCTGCTGTGTTTAGGAATGTCGTATCCTCAAGAACTTCTCGTCCCTGCGAGCTATCCTCTCTGCCCTGCAGTGTAACTCTCTCCACCGACTCAAGAGGACATGGGATGAGGTGTCCAGGTGAGAGGCGATCAGTGACTGAGGCTTCGGTTTGGAGGGTTTACAATTGGATTATAAATTGGACCAGGGAGTTTTCATGGCCAGGTTACATGTTCAAGAAAAACATAATTAGTGTTGTGGGTTTTTGGTTGGGTTGATGGTAGAAGTTAACATTTCGTTGTTATTTGGAGGTCTTTTGCAGTGGTCGTTTATGTTTGTCTTGGCCCCTGAGATGTTAGGTTCAACTTTTGACCTCATTCTGCCAACAGAGAGAATTTCCGCACCTTCCGTGAGCTGTCAGAGATCTTCTCAGATGACAACAACTACTCTCTAAGCCGAGAGCTGCTGGTCAAGGTGGGTCAATGAACAGAGGGAAAAACCATACTCCTGAATGTAACTTACCTGGAATCTGTGTAATGGGTTTGTACAAACCTCTGTGGGCTGTTGTGTATGTGGTACAATGTGTCTGTGTTTGTGTAAACCTTTTCCTCCTGCCCCATATGTGTAAGTGGATGTGGAGACAATAGTTGGTACAAATGACCTACATGTCGTCCCACACGTTACTCTGTGTGTATGTGAGAATGTCCCTGTGTTAGTTTTGGCTTTTTCCACCTGCCTCTTATATTGAATGTGTTGAACTGGATATGAAGACCATTGTGCGCATAATTGACCTGAATGTTACTCAGCGGCTAATAGATCTTTAAGATTTGAACTGCGTTAGAAAACAGGAAGAGGGTATGTGAAAAGTGGTTTTGAAAACTAGTAGTTGACAGGAAATATGGCTGGCTGACCCGTTACTGCTCTATAGACTCTCCTCTCGATCTATACAGCCGGGTCTCCATAGCAACCAGAACATAAATAGACAAGCTAGCTAACACCTTGTCTCCTCTCAGATGCGAGCTCATTCATCATTCATCATGAGTTGTACAACACAGTATAGAATCTTACCTCGTAGTGTTCTCTCTAAAATGTATGAGTGCAAGTATCAGTGTGAGTGTGGTTTGAGAGGACTTGATATGCGTAACCGCATGCCTGTAGAAGTGTGTCACCAGCAATGTAGGCTGTGGAAGTAGTCATGAATATATTACTCGTTCAACATGAGGCCCAATGCTTCTGTCAGGACTAGAGGCAGATCAGATTCCCTTTGATTAAGACCACATAGGATTAGATAGCAGACAACATGTTTGGTTATATCTGAATCCTCCAAGAGAAACATATTTAGTATGCTCACCTGAATACATTCCTGCACAAAGAAATGGGAAGTGCCCTCGCCGTTGTTATGCCAATTTTGCACAAGTTACTCTTTAACTTGCAGCATATTCTTTCACTGGTTAAATAGTGAAATCTGAATGTGAAAAGCAGAGGGTTTCTCCAACAGGAATGGCTATCCACATTCCTAGGCTTTTAGACAGGTGTTTGAATTGGCCCTAATATTGAAGCTTGGGGTTTTTGGCTATGAGTTGAGGAAACCTGTGCTTGCTCAGAGGGAATCCCAGCTGACGTTGTAGGCAGTTGGCAGGTACAGAAAAGTGCCCCACCCTGATGATGCATGAGTCTGTAAGGGAAATTCCAAGGTGTTGTCCCACTTACCTCCTTTCCTACATTCCACTAGTGCTTAATCTATCTGGGCCAGCCCAACCAGGCCTGTGTGGGATTGCAAACTCTGGATAGGTTGGGTAAAGAATTCCCCTGTTTTGTATCATTCACAGAAACATTAGAGCTAACTCAGCTGTAACCCTTCCTGCACACTCTCATTCATACATTAGTGAATTAGTTTAGCCCTGTATGTCTACTCTTCTGAAAGTGTAATCATGGCCATTACTAGTTGTGTTTCAAACTAGTTTTTGCACTGTTCTAGGGATTGTTTTGTGAAACCAGATTATCCTCTCTCTCTGCAGGAGGGCACCTCCAAATTTGCCACACTGGAAATCAACCCTAAACGAGCACAGAGGAGAAACCAACAGCAGAGAGACTTGGTGAGTCTAGATATTTTTTGAGCTAAATCATTTATCATGAAATACCAACTTCAACCACTTTATGCCAAGTATACTTGAATGCTGTTATTGGGTTCATAGCGCCATCTAGTGGTGAAATGGGAGCATTGTTATTGCTCATGGAGCCTGTGGTCACTGCGCTCTTATCAAACTTCTCTCTGACTATGTCTCTGTCATAGGGGGTGATGCAGGGGACCATTCCTTACCTGGGCACCTTCCTCACTGACCTGGTCATGATGGACACAGCTATGAAAGACTACACAGAGGTGAGAGTCTATCTCTATCTATCTCTGGATCATGTAGCCTCTTCAGTCTACTTGTTTAGTCTCTGTTCACATCTAATTATTATTTGTTCTCTATTCCAGAGTGGACTCATCAACTTTGAGAAGCGAAGAAAGGTAAATTAAATTCTTACGTGCTACTGATAAATAGGTGTTGATAAACAGGGAGACATTGCCGGGAATTGTGGCTATGATTGGCTGGAGGCTCACCCCCCCCCCCCCCCCCCCCCTTCTCTATACAGGAGTTTGAGGTGATAGCTCAGATTAAGTTGCTGCAGCTGGCATCCAACAACTACAGTTTCACGCAGGACAGCTTCTTCAGGGAGTGGTTCTCAGGAGTGGAGAGACTCAGTGAGGCAGAGAGGTGAGGAGAGATTTTTATGAAATGTAAATTAAAATAATGAAATGTATGGGCATACAGTGTTGTTATTTCCATGCCTTTTTCCCCATAGCTACACTCTGTCCTGTGAGATTGAACCGCTGTCAGAGTCATCCAGCAATACTATCAGAGCCAAGAAAAACGGCAGCATCATGAAACGCTGGAGCGAGTAAGTCCCATATTGCATAGATAACTTTTCACACTATGCCTATGTTTATTATAGTTGCAAATTAATAATAATGACATTTTTATTTTGAGCATACATCCTTCCCAGTGTGTTTTTCACTGTGTACAGTTCATGATGTTTTTATGGGGCCCTGTTCGCATACGTCTCCATGTATTTCCCTTTTCCTCCAGTCGCCAGTTAACTGAGGCCAGCTGCAGCAGTGCAGGAAGCTCCCATTCCAAGTTGTTTGACCAGTCCCACATCAGACCGTACCAGAGAGGGGGAGGTGATAGTGGGGACACCCTCAGCGTCACCTCAGCCGGCTCCAGTGGCTCTGACCTGGAGGATGTCAACGCCAGCTTCCTGTCTGACTCGCCAGATGCCCACGAGAGAAAGGTGAGAAGGAGGAAGGGCCAGGGTCACATGGGGGAGGAGAACACTCCCACCAGAGAAGCATCTCATCATGATTCATGCCACACACATCCACCTTGATTTTCTTTCTTCCTGAGATACTGAAATTCCTGCATCACTGCAGCAATTTCAGTCCTGACATTTCAATGTCTTCGAATTCATGTTCTGTAAGGGCCATGTTGATGATAAGGGCCATGTTGATGATAAGGGTCATGTTGATGATAAGGGTCATGTTGATGATAAGGGCCATGTTGATGATAAGGGTCATGTTGATGATAAGGGCCATGTTGATGATAAGGGCCATGTTGATGATAAGGGTCATGTTGATGATAAGGGCCATGTTGATGATAAGGGTCATGTTGATGATAAGGGCCATGTTGATGATAAGGGCCATGTTGATGATAAGGGTCATGTTGATGATAAGGGTCATGTTGATGATAAGGGTCATGTTGATGATACGGGTCATGTTGATGATAAGGGTCATGTTGATGATAAGGGTCATGTTGATGATAAGGGTCATGTTGATGATAAGGGTCATGTTGATGATAAGGGCCATGTTGATGATAAGGGTCATGTTGATGATAAGGGTCATGTTGATAAGGGTCATGTTGATGATAAGGGCCATGTTGATGATAAGGGTCATGTTGATGATAAGGGCCATGTTGATGATAAGGGCCATGTTGATGATAAGGGCCATGTTGATGATAAGGGTCATGTTGATGATAAGGGCCATGTTGATGATAAGGGCCATCCTTGATGATAAGGGCCATGTTGATGATAAGGGCCATGTTGATGATAAGGGCCATGTTGATGATAAGGGCCATGTTGATGATAAGGGCCATGTTGATGATAAGGGTCATGTTGATGATAAGGGCCATGTTGATGATAAGGGTCATGTTGATGATAAGGGTCATGTTGATGATAAGGGTCATGTTGATGATAAGGGTCATGTTGATGATAAGGGTCATGTTGATGATAAGGGTCATGTTGATGATAAGGGCCATGTTGATGATAAGGGTCATGTTGATGATAAGGGCCATGTTGATGATAAGGGCCATGTTGATGATAAGGGCCATGTGAATTGACACTGACCCGTGTATATACTTTTCCTACCTGTCTGACTTGTGGCTGACTGTGGCTCTGATTCCCTCTATAGACCTCTACATCCTCAGTAAAACATTCCGTCTCTGCTTTGGGGAAAGAAAGCCAGACTCCTGATCCCAACTCCACGGTACTTTCACTTACTAGCCTTCTCTTTCCATCTCTCTCATCACTGGGGTTTTTCTTCTGTTCTAACTGTCTCTCTCACTACTTTCCCTCTCCCAGTCCCAGAATATTACTGGCCTTCTCTTTCCATATCTCTCATCACTGGGGTTTTTCTTCTGTTCTAACTGTCTCTCTCACTACATTCTCTCTCCCAGTCCCAGAATATCACTGGGGTTCTTACACTAATGCTGCACTCTCATCATATTACAAACTCTTTCTCATTCTCAAATTCATACTTATGAGTCTCATATACTGTCATATTCCACATTCTATTTGTGTATAGCAGCAACAGAAGTTTGTTCTGTGGACTGTAAATGGCTGTAATCATTCTCTCTCTCTCTCTCGCTCTCTCTCTCTCTCGCTCTCTCGCTCTCTCGCTCTCTCGCTCTAGTTTTGGGAGTCCACCTCCCTGTCTTCTCTAGACACCTCAGGGATGGGTTCGGGCTCCAGCAGCGCCTCGTCCTCCTCTGTGTCCTCCACCACTCCTCTCCCAGGTGCCTCCCGCTCCCACAAGCGCTCCGTCTCAGCCGTGTCCTGCTACTCTACACTCTCCCTGCCCCTCTACAACCAGCAGGTGGATGACTGCTGCATCATCAGAGTCAGCCTAGACGTGGACAACGGCAACATGTACAAGAGCATCCTGGTAAGACAGAGGGAGAGGAAGAGGAGGAGGAGAGAGCTTATATAGATTCATAGATTCTAAATGTAAATTGTTAGCAGTGGGCGGTTGATTCAATGAACAACGTCTGAGCCAGAGAAGAAGCAAATCAGGCAAATCAGTTTTAAATGTCAACAAAGAAAGGTATTCTTCATCTCCTGGTGCAGGTGACCAGTCAGGACAAGACACCAGCAGTCATCAGTAAAGCCATGGTGAAACACAACCTGGAGCGAGAGAAAACGGAGGACTATGAGTTGATGCAGAAAATCTCTGAAGAAAAGGGTAATATCATATGATAATTTCCCCCCAAAATATACATTTAATTTTCATTCAAATAGATTGCCATTAATAGTATATTAATGTGTTGTTCTTACAACGGATTGACTCTAATCCATTAATCTTGTATAGTGTCCTAATTTATTCATTACTTAAATGAAAAACAAATGTTTTTACTAACAATATATACCTCTCCTCTCACCATAGAGCTGCGGATCCCAAACAATGCCAACGTTTTCTACGCCATGAACTCTACCGCCAACTATGACTTTGTGCTGAAGAAACGTGGCTTGTCCAAGAAAGGCCGGGCCAAGAGTGTAGCCAGCTCCACGCTGCCCCGCATGAAGCAGAAGGGCCTAAAAATCGCCAAAGGGATCTTCTGAGGACGAGTGTCCCAGCTCTCTGTCTGTCTGATGGATTAAGGCCCTCTAAATCCACCTAAGCTAAAGGATCTAAGAACTACACTAGAGACGGAGGCCAGTGGAAAACAACAACAAATCATGTCTGCATGCATCACAAGCAGGCAGCAAAGCAGGAAAAGCAATTACCGTTATCAGACTGATGTCTTCTTGGCTCAGGCCTTGATGAAGGGGAGCTTAACAATGTGCTGTCCCTAACCCTTCGTGCCTAAGTTTGTGTCAGTGGTGTTTACAAAGGGAATATTATAGAGAGTGTATAGCGTACATATGGCCACGTTATAAACTCTCTCTAACTGTGTGGTGATTAGAGTGGTGTTGGTAAATGTCGTACTGAGGAGCATAGAGGAAGGCACAGAGAACAATGGTGGCCAGATTTTTTTAAGCCAAGTTAGTCTTGTGAGATAAAATACTTTTTCAAGAGAGACCTGGACAAAGAGACCCGATGTGCTATCCTGGTGGGGTACTGTGAATAGATGGAAAGGTGGTCCATTGTAAGTTTGAAGAGTTGAATGCAGATACTGCCATATTGAATATGGGTCAAGGTGTGTGATCATTTCAGAGAAAACAAGGTGTGAGGAGTGGACACTCTGTTAAGAGACATACATCTTGTTTTATTGAATTACAACCAGGACAAGGAAGAATGACATTGCAGTGGGGCTCGATATGCTCAATTGAAACATTTCAACGATTATGAAGGGTTGGTGTAAAACTAAAAATAGATAAACAGTGAGGAGTGATAGATATTTACAAAATACCCACACAGTATAATATCAGCATTACTTTTCAATGGATCTTTATGTTTGATGATGTTACCATTACAGTTAGGCTATTTGTTTGGTATTCTTTACTTTGCTATGCTGCTGCTAAATGTACATTTTATAAAAAATCAATAATTCACCTTATTTTTTTACAAACTTTTTGGGGGTGAGGACAGGCATGACGTTGGGACTCTCCGATGACGGCGTTGTATTGAGTATCACTAAGTGATTCAGGGGCTCCGATGACAGCATTTCATACCACCCGTCCCTACTGGACTATCTCTGTATGGAAAACAATGGTTTACATCTTTGTACTGACAGTGGGATAGTGGTATCATGTATAATCTGTAACTGCCAATGATTCTCCTTATGGCTGCCCAATGCCTGCTCCATGTATGCAAGAGGAGGTAACAGTCCTCGCCTCACCACAAAAAGCAGTGCACTAACCCACACCAGCTTCTTCTTACTTACAATCTTAAAGACAGAGTGAGAGTAATGACACAAACTCTGAGATCCTTACAAGCATGCCAGTGGTTGTTTTATGTAATGGAAAGTACAGACAAAAAGTAGTTTGTCATTTCACTGACATTACATGCCTTTATTGCTCAGTGCTGCATGCTGGTCCCAGCCCCTTTAAATGGCTTTTTAAAACTGTCCTTTCCTTGATGACCATGATAGAACCATAGAGGTAGGGGAAAGCAATATGGTGTAAACTCCCCTGTGATGGGTACTATCCAGACCTCTTGTATGCATGGCGAGGAAGGGGCGGGGAAGAGGCTGTTCTTTTGGAACATACATAGCATAATGATTGGTTGTCTCTGCTGTGCTTTGTCACTGTAATTTGCTACTTACACTGTGAATGGGTCTTTGCCGATCACTCTGATTGGCTCCCTTCAATGCTGAACACTGTGAACACACACACATTGGTCGTGTTCCTCTGCTCAGACGTTGCATGCATCAATCAATGGTTGTGTGCCACATCATCGGCTGTGCAGTCGGGAACCAGATTGCTATAACATATGATTTGGTTTGCTGACACATAAAATACCCATCTAGGCATTGTAAGATCTGTCATGCATCAGCAGCATCTGAGCAGAGGAATTACGACCCTTCTCTCTCTGTCTCGCTCTCCATTATGACACAGTTAAATAGGAAAAGTCAACCCTGACAGAGAATAGATAGAGGTCCATGTAGTGATAGAAATGTGTTCAGGGCATGGAGAAAAGGTGGCAACTGGTTTACCACTATATGTGCCAAAGAGATGAGGGGTCTGTCACTCTCAAAAGACAATGTTTGTTTCATTTCTCTATCACTTGAATTTTCTAGGGGAGTTTACCATTTCTGAGTGTTATGTTCTGAACACTACAACACCATTCTAAGAACCTCAGATACACTGTTCAAGCTTAGGTGGCAGTGTGGTTACTACTGGTTACCCTTGGAGAAACTGCACCACTTCCCTAAATAGTAACAGTCCTTTGGTTCTTTTCAAAGAATGGGTTCAGTATAATTTATGCTTTACATAAGTGGCTGTGTTTACTACCACTTGACTGATTGTTTTCTGGTGTTATTCATAATTACTGGAGCTTGCTTTGCTTGACCTGGAATGACTGGTCCTCTGCAGATTTATTTTACCTTATCTGTCGCCTTTGCCATTATAACTGAGTTAAAACCTTTGTATGTGTTTGCAGTGTCTTGTCTCTCATGTTTTTCTATTCCTAATGAATTAACAGAATATTGAGATGTCATACTATATGGAATTGTCTTTGTTTATGTCTTTGTTGACCTGGCATTATTTATTGGTTTGTACAGAAAGATTTTGTTATGCATTGTATATTATTTCCTCTCTTGTGTAATTATAGATTATTATATATTCATGTAAATACAAATAAACACTTAAGTTTACAAAAGTACTCATTTATTTAAAGTTTTTGGTGTAATTTAGTTCAAGTGAGGTGAGAAGATGGCTCCTTCCTTGGCAGATATGATAGCTAGTAACCCCATGGTATTAACTTACAGCCTACACAATAAATGAAAGCAATAGAATAATATTCACAGGAAAGCATCTAAGATTATGATAAAATACTGTAGCCTATTATGTTCAGTACTGGACTACGGAATTCTTTATGTCCTCTCTGGTGCTTCAGACTGGCCACGAAGGAAAGGAGACGAGCAAAGGAAGTTAGATAAGGAAGCCATTATACTGACGTCATTTCACAGCGCCAGTTAGTTTTTTACACAATGCGCATGCTCATCCGCGCTGATCTTTGTTGTTACATTTCCAATATGGCGCTTAGTAAGACATTTGGACAAAAACCTGTCAAATTTCAGCTTGAAGAAGATGGAGATTATTATATGATTGGGTCAGAGGTTAGTATTTTCTTTGGTTATAGTATATTTTAAGATGAGTCATTTAGTGTAATTTAGCTATAGTATAACCAACGTTAGTTACGACGTTTTGGTGCGTTTGCATGATAATTACCGGAGGGAACATTAGCAACTAGCCGAGGCGAGAGATAGCAGCTAACAGTAGCTAGCTTGTCGATAACAGTAACAGATGCTACCCTCGTAAGTTAGCTATAGCTAGTAAGCCCTTACGTTTTCCCAATTTGCCGTTTTTGATTTTAGGTAGGAAATTACCTGCGTATGTTCAGAGGTTCCTTGTATAAGAGATACCCATCACTATGGAGGAAACTGGCATCAGTGGAGGAGCGGAAGAAAATAGTGGAATCATCACACGGTTAGTAATTTAGCTAGTTAGTTAATTACCATGAAACGATAACATGGGATAACGAAGTCATACTCTTGTAATGTGATTAATTGTTAAACACTTTCTTCACTTCTATCAGATCATGGTTACACAACCTTAGCTACCAGCGTGACCCTTCTGAAGGCATCAGAGGTAGAGGAGATATTCGAAGGAAACGATGAGAAGTACAAAGCTATCTCCATCAGCACAGAGCCCCCAGCTTACCTCAGGTATTGTCATCAGCATTCTCTCATAAATGTTTTGCCTGGTCCTTGATGGTCTAGGTATTGTAGTCAATAAATATTGTCTTGAAAACAGGGAGCAGAAGGGTAAGCGGAATAGTCAGTGGGTCCCCACGCTACCCAACAGCTCTCATCACCTGGATGCTGTCCCCTGCTCCACCACTATCAACCGCAGCCGCTTAGGCCGAGACAAGAAGAGGACCTTCCCGCTCTGGTGAGCCTGATTAAAACCTAAATCGCTGTCAGAACAGATGAACTCTGATGTAAAGGCCTATCATAGTCAATCATAATGTAAACAAAACTGTTTGAAACAATTTTTCAAATGTGTGACTTGTGTGTTACAAAAATGTGTTACTGTTCTCTCTCCCATGCACAGTTTTGATGACCATGATCCTGCAGTGATCCATGAGAATGCCACCCAGTCTGAGGTTCTGGTTCCAATCCGACTGGACATGGAGATAGAGGGGCAGAAGCTTAGGGATGCTTTCACCTGGAATATGAATGGTAGGATTACATTGTAGCTCTGTCTAAAACTGGTGTCCATAACGATGGTATTTGAATCCCTTTATATCTCTTTAGTTTTCTAGAACAAAATGATTTAAACTTGACAACATTCTTGTCATCTTCTGCCCAACCACCATTTCTTCTCAGTCCTAGTTCAAGTTCTCATGTCGTACATGCTGTTGTTCCTCAGAGAAGCTCATGACTCCTGAAATGTTTGCGGAGATCCTGTGTGACGACCTGGACCTGAACCCCTTGGCCTTTGTCCCGGCCATTGCCTCAGCCATCCGCCAGCAGATAGAGTCCTATCCCACAGACAGCATCCTGGATGAACAGACTGACCAGAGGGTCATCGTCAAGGTACAACCAAGATTGTTATGTTAACTTACTGTGTGTGCAACAATGTGGTGAGACCAGAGTTACAGAACTTAGACTGTGTCTGATAATTAAAAGGTGCAATTTGTAGAAATAGCACCACCATTTCCTGGTTTCAAAAATATTCAAACGTTCACCTGATTTTAGTTTGACACAATAAATGTATAGTGTAGAAAATCATTGTACCATCTAAACTGCTGTGAAATATATTTTGAATAACCAAAAATATTGTATTTATCTGTTTGAACCCGATGTAAAAAAAAAACTAAAGTATAAAGAAGCTAATATAAAACTTACGGAGAGGAATCATAGAAATATCACACAAAGGTCATGCCGCGTATCAGACTTGCTTTCAATGAGAATGGCAGATCTATAACTCGCATTTCTATCTGAAATCACATAATGGACCTTTAACTGATTAGTTAAAACATGATTTCTTATCTTTACCATAAGCTAAACATCCACGTTGGAAACATCTCGCTCGTGGACCAGTTTGAGTGGGATATGTCAGAAAGGGAGAACTCCCCAGAGAAGTTTGCCCTGAAACTGTGCTCGGAGCTGGGCCTAGGGGGAGAGTTTGTCACCACCATTGCTTACAGCATCCGAGGACAACTTAGTTGGCACCAGAGGACATACGCTTTCAGGTAATATATACAGATTGGTCTTCACACCCAAGACCCGATCCGGGACCCGAATTCTACATTTTCTCACAGGTCTGGGTCCAATCTGATATAATTACACATACCTGAGACCCGTGACAATCATAACGTGTTTCCCCTTAAGGACCCGTACAGACCTAAACGCAGCTGCTGCAGTAAAGAAAGAGAGAATTATGTTTATGTTGTTGCTCTTGCTTTTCACGAGTGGCGTGTAGCTTGTTGTTGTCCGCCAATCATAAGTCATCAAAGTGGCACTACAGTCATAGAGCCTCCGTGTGTGGCAAAATAAGTTAGGAGGTATCTAATCGCTCAGCTCCGGATAATGAAGTAGCTTAAAAATGGGCTTTTATGCTGCTTCCCTCACTGGGATCGGACCGGGTTTGGATCCAACCGGGTCTATACGGAACGGCTCTCTAACATACAGTACCAGTCAAAAGTTTGAACACACCTACTCATTCAAAGGTTTTTCTTTATTTCTACTATTTTCCACATTGTAGAATAATAGTGAAGACATCAAAACTATGAAATAACATGGAATAATGTAGTAACCAAAAAAGTGTTAAATAAATCTAAATATTTTATATTTGAGGTTCTTCATTGTAGCCACCCAAGGTAGGGGTGGTATACAGAACATAGCCCTATTTGGTAAAAGACCAAGTCCATATTATGGCAAGAACAACTCAAATAAGCAAAGAGAAATGACAGTCCATCATTAAGACATGAAGGTCAGTCAATACGTAAAATTTCAAGACATTTGAAAGTTTCTTCAAGTGCAATCACAAAAACCATCAAGCACTATGACGAAACTGGCTCTCATGAGGACTGCCACTGGAGAGGAAGACCCAGAGTTACCTTTGCTGCAGAGGAGATGTTCAATAGAATAACTGCACCTCAGATTGAAGCCCAAATAAATGCTTAAGAGTTCAAGTAACAGACACATCTGAACATCAACTGTTCAGAGGAGACGGTGTGAGTCAGGCCTTCATGGTCGAATTTCTGCAAAGAAACCACTACTAAAGGACATCAAGAAGAAGAAGAGACTTGCTTGGGCCAAGAAACACAAACAATGGACATTAGATCGGTGGAAATCTGTCCTTTGGTCTGATGAGTCCAAATTTGAGAGTTTTGGTTCCAACCAACGTGACTTTGTGAGACGCAGAGTAGGTGAGCGGATGATCTCCGCATGTGTAGATTCCACCGTGAAGCACGGAGGAGGTGTGATGGTGTGGGGGTGCTTTGCTGGTGACACTGTCAGTGATTTATTTAGAATTCAAGGCACACTTATCCAGCATGGCTATCAGAGCATTCTGCAGAAAACACCATCCCATCTGGTTTGGGCTTAGTGGGACTATCATTTTGTTTTTCAACAGGACAATGACCCGAAACACACCTCTAGGCTGTGTAAGGGCTATTTGACCAAGAAGGAGAGTGATTGAGGGCTGCATCAGATGATCTGGCCTCCACAGTCACCCGACCTAAACCAAATTGAGATGATTTGGGATGAGTTAGACCGCAGAGTGGAGGAAAACCAGCCAACAAGTGCTCAGCATATGTGGGCACTCCTTCAAGACTGTTGGAAAAGCATTCATCATGAAGCTGGTTGAGAGAATGTCAAGAGTGTGCAAAGCTGTCAAGGCAAAGGGTGGCTACTTAGAATATATTTTGATATGTTTAAGATTCTTCAATCTTTAACACTTTTTTGGGTTACTACATGATTCCATAGGTGTTATTTCATAGTTGTCTTCACTATTTTACAATGTAGAAAATAGTAAAAATAAAGAAAACCCCTTGAATGAGTACTGTATGTATAGCAAATACTCCAAGCGGAGCTGGTAAGAGGACTGATCTATCTCCAATAGTTTTTGTATTTGGGTGAAATGTAATAGACGTTCTTGACTTTGTAGAGTCTGTTTGTGAAGCAATGTATGAATTGGGTGAAAAGTAACTCCCCAGACAGTAACACTGACCTCTGCTTCTGTTGGGCTCCTATCCTAAAATATCCCTTTCAGCAACATGCTATTTTCCTGTTTGGCTCTGTCTCATGGTGGTGCAAGTAATTTGTTGTGGCTCTTTGTCTCCGCGCAGTGAGAACCCGCTGCCCACGGTAGAGATAGCCATCCGGAACACAGGTGAAGCTGACCAGTGGTGCCCACTGCTGGAGACACTGACAGATGCAGAGATGGAGAAGAAGATCAGGGACCAGGATAGAAACACTCGGTGGGTGGTGCTGCGTTGGACTACTGTCCTAAAAATATACTTCATGATCTATAGACGGGTTGGTTGTTTAGCAACAAAACCGACGACTGTGGCAAAACAGACAGATGTAAACTATATTTTGTTTCCAATATTTGTACATTTATATTTTCAATAATGAGCACTTGTCTCTCAAATACATCGTTACAGTTGTTGGTTAGCTCGCTAGCAAATTTTAGCCATATTAGCATAGACATCCAGTCAAAACAAGACATGGTATCAAGAACAAGCTGAAACGAGAACAATTTTCCCCATGCGGCAGCTTCTTGTCATTGACCAATTAGTGAGCAAAAGATCAGATTTGGGCTGCCTGTCTAAATGCAAAAGATCAGATTTGGGCTGCCTGTCTAAATGCAAAAGATCAGATTTGGGCTGCCTGTCTAAATGCAAAAGATCAGATTTGGGCTGCCTGTCTAAATGCAAAGTTTGGTAAATGGAACTATCCACCTAGCTTCTGTTCATTCAATAAAATGTGTGTGTCGTTACTGATATTGACTCTCCGTGTACATTTACATTGCAGGCGCATGAGACGACTGGCAAACACATGGTAGTTGATGCAAGTGGAATGTCTTGCTCCTTCAACAAGACCGACAGTAGGCCATTTGATGAAGTACGAGAGTGTTGGGACTTGCTATGCTAACAGCATTAACACAGGCATTGCTTCAGCCTGTTTACCAGAGCAGGTCCTCCTCTTCACCGATCACCTCAGCTCTCTACACAGCCTCTACTCCACCACTCCATGTGTTTATTTGAGCAAAGCTCCACCACAAACACCCCCTACAATGTGCTCCCTCCCCTTCCCCTGTGTGGTGAACCTGTTCCCACTTTGACGACTGACTCTTCTACCCACCCACAGAGGAGTGAAAAAACACAGGAAAACTCAGACAATATATTCTGTTATGTTGTATTTGTTGTCTTTTTGTACATTTGAATAATTCTTACAAAAATAAAAGTGAAATGATCTTGATTGCTTTTGATAAGTGTTATGTCTTTGTAAATTATATTATAGTGACCATACAACCAAATGAAAGGTTATTAAACTAATTTAGGAAGTAAAAATAAGTTTGCCGCCTTATTACATAGTTGTTGGGCTGTTTTGCATGCTTTGTTCACACTTACGACACCCGGCACAACCCAGTTGTTGGTGGTGTGCTAAGCCATTTCTATTTGGCAGCAGTGCTTCACCCACAAAGGCAATAGTTGGAAAGTGCAGACGGTGCAGGTTCCCTCGGTAACAGGATTCCAGATAGTCGGCAGATTTATGAATGAGTCGAGCAGCAGGTCAATAACAAAGACGAGGCAAAAATTTTGTTTGCACCTGTATTTAAAAGGTGTGATTCTGTTTGACATGGCAAATGGTTGTGTGCCATTAGTACCACAGACAGAAATGCATGTGGTGATGGAAAGGTTGCAATGCTCATTGGCCTCTGATTGCATTTGACATTTCTAGTTATAACACTCAGTGAAAGAAGTCTGCAACAAACTCACTACGGTGGCTCCCAGTGGACACACTGAACTGTACAGATGGTACGTTGCTGCGCTCTTCATCCACATCCCTGAGGAGTAAACCCTCTATCCACAGCTGGATGGCTCCTGGTTTCTTCGGTGGGGCTGGGAGTATATCTTGGGTTTATATGGGGTTAGATGGTCCCCATGCTACTGCCCCTGGTCATTGGGCTCCCCTCCATCTCCACCTTGGTCCTGCCAAAACTCTCCAGCCTGCTCCTCAGGGAGTGGGAAGTAGCTGGGGTCTTCCTCTTGGGTGTCAAACACGGTTCGACTACAACAACAACAAACAAGTGTGCAATGTGCATCAATTGACATTGCTTTGAAACATCAGACACTGAGGAATACTTTGAGGGCCCAGAGCCCAAATTTAACTTGAGAAAAGGGCAGAGTCACTAGTCAACACCCCTAGTGATATTGATACTCACAGAAGTTCTGGTGTCATCAGCAGCTTCCTGCCTCCAGGCTGGTTTGGAAACACATCTTCCAGAAAGTAGTAGATGTGTCCTACTCCAATTCCTGAGGTGGAGGAGCAAACCAGTAGCATTTACAGTGACATGACTTCAAAAAATAAATAGGCCTGGCAATGACTGACCTCATTGTTAAACATACAGGAACTGTAGCACAATATCCAGGGGGACACATCCTTATTGTTTGTCTGGACACATTTGAGCCTATGCTTTGTAGATACAAGAGAAACACTGTAGACGACTGACAGCTTGGTTAAAGTAGGGGGAAACCCATATTGTTCCTCACTGCCATCTCAGGGTATGTGTGAGACACATAACATACTGTACCTAGAAGGTCAACGACAATGGAATTGCCAAGCAGCAATGAGAATCCCATGAGCACCCAGGGCAGAAACGGTGCCTGGAAGTTCAGAAGGCCGAAGAAGTTCATGCGTATGTAAGGATTCCTTCTACTCCACACATACACCAGCATGATGGTGAATGCCTGGCCCAGGAAGAATAGGTTGGCAAAGAGGCCAAACAGCTGTATAGACCTTCAAGTTAAAGACACCAGTAGAAACATTAGCTACACCTTTAATATGCCAACCTGAGATTATACCAGGTGAATAGACATGTAATTTCTCTTTGCTCAAAACACATGGCAACCCATAAAATGTATTGCTGCCTATCACAATACAAAAACATACTAATACAATTTGACCTAGAACATTACACAATAGAAGGAGGTTATTAACTGGAAAAACAACTGGAGACTACAATATATTATTCTTCAGGAATCCACAGTATGGCTACAGCTGTGACGGGACAGGGAACTGCTGGATGCCATTTTTTACTTGAATACCGGTTGGGTACATTGTGTCAGTTCTAATGTAAAGGATACAGTCATGAGGACACCCCCAAACAGGAACATATATACGAAATCTGCGGTGCGGCCTCGGAAAGACCCTTCCTCCAGCATACGACAATAACGATACCTGTTTGTCTGGTAAAGGAAAGGAACCGCAGTAACTCCAAAACAGTAGACATGGGTAAGAGGGAGCCAGGGGTTCACAAATTAATTAGGAACATTCCATTTGTTTTGAGTTCAGGATGACAAATAGTGGGTTTTTTCTAACATCTTTTGTAAAAACTAAATTGAGTTTTAGATTAATAGTATTTATTTTAAGATGTCCAGACAAAAGATACAGAAAGATGATGTTGAACAAAAAACTGAATCCAAGTGAGCCGAAAAAGAGGAAGTTGGTGATCAGCCGCCATATCTGCAAAACAGAGAGGGGAAACGCAAGTAATATTACATGGATAGTTCACCCAAATTACAAAAGTTCACATTGGTTTCCTTATCCTGTAAGTAGTATATGGATAAGTTATGACAGGGAAACTAATCCAAAACACAGATTGCTGTCATACCTTGTCCATGCACTCTTAGAAAAAGGGGTCCCAAAAGGGTTATTAGGCTGTCCCCATAGGATAACCCTTTTGGTTCCAGGTAGAACCCTCTGTGGAAAGGGATTTATACACGGACCCCAGAAAGATTCTAACTGGAACTAAAAGGGTTCTTCAAAAGGGCTATCATATGTGGACAGCCGAAGAACCCTTTTAAATTCTAGATAGCTCCTTTTTTTCTAAGAGTGTAGACTGCTAAGAGGGTAAGGAAACCGAACGTATAACGTTGTAATTTGTGTTTACTATCCCATTAAGTATGAGGTATACATTGTGTTTATTAATAGAGGTTATCTCTTACCTGGTATCTTCTAATGATAAGGTCTGGGTTGAAATAAAGCTGAAATGGGGTGATTACCTCCAATTGCTACAACCCCAAAGAAAGATAATACATTGAATGTATGAATTAATCATCAGAAACAGTTACACTGTTTCAATATGGTATACCTTTAAATAACGTATAGTGAAAATGTGTTCTCTCATCTTTGAGTATGTATATATTATTTCTCTAACCAAACACGCCAAAACAACCAGTGCACAGTCGGCGAGCTGTTTACTGCAAGCCTGCTGAAAAATAGATGCCACTCGTCAGTCGCTTACCACCGCTGCTGTAGTCAAAACGCAAGCTGTAGTGTACGCTCTGGTAACGGAAGGAATCTGGAAATATTCTTGAGTGAAGCTGTGAGCCATGGTCAGAATAAACTCGTTTTTGCCTATGACGCTTAATACATTTGTTGATCCATTAGGTCCGGGTGCAACAGCGATGCACCTTTAACAGAGCAACACGAAAGCGACATTATAATAGTCATGGCACGCCCCTACTTATATTAGCCAATCAGACTAGATATCTATCCATCTATTTATTTATCTGATTCACAAAAATGGACAACGTACTCAAGCTTAAATATTATATTTGTACCAAAACACAGTACGTTATTAATATTTTTGTATTTGCATAGTAAATGTGGCATTTGAGTAGAAAAACATGTTAACACATAAAGATATGTAATCAGAACAGATGATGGCTATTTTAATTAAAGGACAGTTATGTCTTGAAATGATTCTGAGCTCTATAGTCAACACCCAAAACTTTAGAAGAGATCTGCCAGGCTGCGGCTATTGGCTGTCAAACAATGACACAAATATCACAAATACATATTTTACAGTAAAGCAGATATAATAATACTAATACTAATAATAACTTTATTTATACAGCGCTTTTCAATACAGGTAACAAAGTGCTTCACATCAAAAAATAAAAGTACTAACAAAGAAACAAAGAAATAATAGCTAATTAAAATCATTTAAATCGTACATTAAAAGCATCTTTATAAAAGTGTCATCAGCAGAGATTTAAAAAGAGCCACTGAATCTGCAGCCTGGTCTCCTCTGGCAGACCATTTCAAAGGCTAGGTTCAAAGGTTTTCCCTAATGGAAAACGCCCAGTCTCCTTTCGTTTTCAACCTACACCAGATTTTGGAATGGTCAATAGTGCCCTACCAGAGGATCTCAGGCTGTATCCTGGCTAAGAAGAACTAACAACATCAGTGCCCTGCACTTACAAAATGTAATGAATGGCCCTTCCAAAAAGTAAGTTATCATCATGGCTTAGATTCACATCATGCAGCACCAAGGATGGAACATTCCATCCATTTGGACTGACTGAGAGCACCATGGATGGACCATTATTAAATTAAGTACAGCTATCTTAGAATGAACATAAATGTGACCGTGTTACAAGTAAGACTGTGAGTAAGTGTTCATAACTTTAGAGGACAAAAAGTGTCCCTGATTGTCAGTGATTTCCAGATTTAGCACCTTAATTAGTAAAACGAAAAAAAAAGACTTCATAGAAAATTGCAGTGCCTTAAACATATTTCCCTTTAAGAAGAAAACAAACTGCAACATCTCTTGAGTAAATTAGACATCACGATACAGTTACTAACCTCCTGCAGATGGCGCTGTCTTCTCAGCCCACGGTCTTTACCAACGCCTCTTCTGACCGTACACTCTTGCAAAGGGTTCTACATTGAATCCAAAATGGTTCTACTTGGAACCAAAAGGGTTCTACCTGGAACCAACAAGGGTCCTTCAAAGCGTTCTCCTATGGGGACAGCCGAAGAACCCTTTAAGGTTCTAGATAGCACCAGAGAGTAAAACCCAACCCAGCAACAAATAAATACAACTATATAGCTGCACATGAAGTCCAAACTCTGAGGAAACATTTGAATTAGTGTTTTCCTGAGAAGAAAAAAGGATCTAGTCCATTCAGTGTTAAGATAATGAGTAAACAAAAACATATTTGAGGAATAGCAAGCATTTTGTGGAAATCACTCAAGTTAAGTAATAAAGTCTTCACCTAAATAATTTGTTACGCAAAATGGTCTTGTTCCCCAAAATGCACAAGATTATAATGTTGTATTTGAAAGGACCATAAGGACAAGAGCATGGTTGGACTTGACTTGGACTTGAATTTGATCTTGAGAGCATTATCACCTAATGATACTCATACATTTCTGCAACCAAAGAAGTCCATGTGAAAATAGCGAGGATACCCCTGTAGTGAATTCATCTCCACAGGATCAAACTTCCAGTACTGCCTCCCTCTGATAAAGTGGGCATAGCCTGTCAATGGGGGAAAAAATCTATTCATCAATACAATTAAACAATTATCCTATGATCTAACTTTTCAATGTCGGACTCACTCCCAAATTGAGGTGATTAGGTGATTCACTCATAATATTACCATATTGGTCCTTGAAGGCTGCGTCGACATCACTGGGGATGCCACGCCAGTCCTGCATGTTGCGAGGGTAGATAGAGTCGACGCGGTTCTCCTTGGGGCTAAACCTCCAGTAGCTGCCTGACTTGAATAAGTAGGTGTTGTAGTTGTTGTCCTGGCCCCAGAGCAGAGCTGCCTGGATGTGGGAGACTGACAGGCCAAGGCTCTGCACAGAGTCTGGCCCTGTGATCTGTCTCTCTGCATCAAACACCCAGTAGCTTTGACCTGCAATAGCGCGAGAGAGAAAGAGGAGAGAGAAGAGAGAGAGAGAGAGAAGAGAGAGAGGAGAGAGAGAGAGAGATACAGTAGATGCCCCTGCTGTGGGATCTGGGCTATGTTTTCATAGTTTCCATAACTCTTACCTATTCAACACTCTTGTCACTCTTGACATGCCCTACTTAAAGTTGCAGAATAACACTTTTCTGGCTAACCAAAAAGTTAATAAAGCTATAATGCAGTTGTTTTCCTGCTTGTCTGCCTAAATGTATGTTAACCTGTTAGTTTTCAACTTGGGGCTTACCTAATCCTACACTTAGAAAATATAACTAACCACAGCACAATATCTATGTCACCCACCTTGAAAGAACCAGATATTCCCTGATTGGTCTTCAAAGGCTGCATCAATGTTCTCTGGAATCCCCCTCCAATGGCGGGATGCCAGCGCGGGGTAGCCTGCCTCCAGCCGCCCCTCCCGAATGCGCCACACATAGCGTGACTTAAAGAAAAACAGCTCTCCGCGAATCATAGACACAGCATCGAAGTCTGTCTGGCAGGCGTCAGGCTGGAGACAGAAAGAGGACCACTAGACTCTTAGAAGAAACTGTGCTATCTAGAACCAATAAGGGTTGTTCAGCTGTCCCCATAGGATAACCCTTTGAAGAACCCTTTTTATTTCCAGGTAGAACCCGTTTGGTTTCCATATAGAATCGTTTCCACAGCGGGTTCTACATGGAACCCAAAAGAGTTATACCTGGAACCAAAAAGGGTTCTATCTGGAACCAAAAAGGGTTCTCCTCTGGGGAGAGCCGAAGAATCCTTCTGAAACCCTTTTTTCTAAGAGTGTAGTGCATTTCCATACTGTCGTATCACATTTATTCTTGTGTGGCTAGTATCTCAGTTGTATTGTGTGTCTTATATTGTGATTATCTGCCTGTGTAGCACCTCCAAAGAAAAATATGTTGAGATTAACACTCACAATACTACTAATGATCTCATTGGTATCTGTAGTGATTTGTGGCAGTGGTTGGGGTGGAGATGGGGGCTGGACATGTGGACGAGGGCCATACAGGTATTGGATCCCCAGCTTGTCATCCTCGCTCAGCTCCAGGGGATAGGAGAAGCTGTAATAGGGGGACATCACTGCGCCCGGTTCCTGGGAGTGCTGCAGGCCAAGAACATGCCCGAACTCATGAGCAGCCACTTGGAGGAGGTCTGTGCCTGCAGTAGAGTCAGGGCGAGGGTCACACCTCCAGAGATAATACACTACAACTGTAGAAATACCTCCTGACTTTACTCATTTTACATAGAGCTCTATGTAAATCAACTCTCCATATTTCCTGCATGTTCCCTGCCAAGAAAACACTCACCCATGTAGTTGCCAAGGGACCACGCCTCATCATAGTCAAAATGGATGTCGCCCTCCCTGTGGGTCTTGGGGAAGAAGGCATGGGCTAGAATGCCCCCAGGGCCGTCAAAGGGCAGGTTATCTCCATGCCAGTAACTACAGTAGAGATCCATATGAGGGCAGGTTATCTCCATGCCAGTAACTACAGTAGAGATCCACATGAGGGCAGGTTATCTCCATGCCAGTAGCTACAGTAGAGATCCATATCAGGAAAGCGCTGGCTGAGCAGTAACTTAAAATCGGACATTTGAATACACATAATGTACACACATGCGTACCTAGTGAAGTCAATGACAATGTCAGCCTTTCCACTGCTGACCTCAGTGAATGTGAGGGGTGTGACCTCACTCCACACTCTCAGGGCTTCCAGCAGGACACGCCGCACTTTGTCTTCGCTCATCTGCCAGGGGAAACGAACCACTCTGAGGAAGAAAGATGTATAGATATAAACAGATATAAATCAGAGGACGTAAACTCCACGCACATATGCACACACACACTCCATAGTCTGTAGCCTGTAGAAACACACCAGAGACTACCAGCCTTGTTGCATACCTAGAACCTCCGTCTCATTTGATATCTAACCATCAAATCAACAGATAGGTGTGCTGTTACATAGACCCTCAGGCTCTGTAAAATAACAGTGTATCATAGTCCTGTTCCTTCCAGTTTACTTCATCTGTAAAGTCTCATTAGCCCATCATGGCTTCCCCTCTCCTCTCTCTGAACGGCTTCTTAAATTCCATTGCATTTTGATAAAGAACAGCCACAATGAGAGGAACCAGGGTAGACACAGACAAAGAGGCAGCAGCCAGTCGACAGACAGCCCAGCCCAGACAATCCATACAGTGAGTCTCAGAAGGAGGAAAAGTAATACCATAAAAGCTACTTTATGACCAAAACAGGAGACTAATGACGGATAGAGCAACACTGGATTCTGAACATACAGTACCTTCCCCACCAACACAGGCAAATATGCACCAAAACAGGATACAAATACTATTTCCTTTGTTGGGACCAAGTCCATCTCTAAATACAAGCTGTACACGAGTGTGGTTATGCTATAATAATAATAATAACAATTATAATATTATTATCCTTACTTGTAGGTGAGGTCAGTTTTCTCCAAGCGCCCCCCAAACAGGACAAAGCGTTTCTGCCTGTGTCTCCCCCTGTAGATGACATCCTTCAGTGTGGGGTAGTCAGGGACGCCACACCGGGGGCGGTTAGACTCCTCAGTGTTGTTAGTTACCAGTGCTGCTTTTACAGGGTCTCCTATGGCCAAGGCTGTGTCTTTGAGTGTGTCCTGAGGATGGGCCACTCTTCCTCTCTTCTTTACGTCATGGAGATCAAACCTCTGGAGCCATCCCTTTGAAACAGCAGGATCATGAGCAACATGTATTAGATAAGATGTTTACAAAAGTGTCACTTATAAGGATGAACAACTTTAATTAAAACGCATTAGAAAACAATAGATTTGGTGCAAATATGTATCCCAATGCATTGCACTTTTTTGGAATCCATGCATGCACTGACATTGCCTTAAAGGGAAATGTAAAAAAAAACATTCTACTTCACATTCATCATCTCCAGCACCACCCTAACATCAACATATGTGAAAATGGTGCGTTCCTATGTTTTGTAGTAAAATAGATAGAGAAAGATTAGTAGACAATTAGTATGCAATTAGTAGGCAATGCCTACTCACATGCACACAGATGATGTCATTAGAAACACTTATCTTCCTCTACCTATTTTACTACAAAACATAGAAAAGCACCATTTTCACATATTGGGGTGGTGCTGGAGATGATGAATATGAAGTTGAAAAAATGTGAAGTTTCCCTTTAACATGATTGCTAGTATCTCTGAGAGTGGGAGTATTAGAGGTCAATAATAACTGGAAATAAGTAAACAAACAAAAATTGCCTGTCAGAGAGTGTTTCCCTTGTTGACTTGGAGTGGGCTTGTAGCTTACTTTACTGTCAGTTATCATTACACATAGGAACTATTACAGTAAATATCCCCCTGCAGAACCCAGAGGAAATTACTTTGCTCATCACCTCCTACCTCAAGCATAAATTACAGAGAGGAGAAATACTGTCAGTGGCACAGCGTCTCCATGGCTTTTTGAAGTTGTACAATTCAAGGCCTTTTACAGCTTTGCAATTCGGGAAGCATTGGGGTGCTCTTCATGATCACAAATGTCTTTACATTTCCTCTGACACTGCTACTGTACAACACATTGTATTTCTTAATGCACTAAGAACACGAGGATGTAGCGTATTCTACACTCTTAGAAAAAAGGGTTCCAAAAGGGTTCTTCTGCTGCGCCCATAGGAGAACCCTTTTTGGTTCCAGGTTAGAACCCTTTTTGGTTTCAGTTAGAATCCCTTTGGGTTCCAAATAGAACCCTCTGTGGAAAGGGTTGTACATGGAACCCAAAAGGGTTCTCCTATGGCAGGGTTCCCCAACTGGCGGCCTGTGGGCCGGGTGGTTTTATTAGGCCCCACAAGTTTTCTGAGTAAAAAAAAAAAATTCATTGTGGAATTTCATTGTTGGACATAAAAGACTGTAAAAACAACAGGAAATCAGGTCCAAGTGATTTTAATTTAAGAATTCCCATGCATAATAGAGAGACATGTGACCGTATACAAATGTAAGCAAGGTTTGAAATTATTATGTTTTAGTCTAACATTATATCTGTTTGGGCTTCTTGCGGTCAATTTGCAGTCTACAAATTTTTTGTAATTATGTTCAGGCCCTCCTACCATCCACTCCAGAAAAAAATTGTCCCGCGGCTGAATCTAGTTGATGATCGCTGTCCTATGGGGACAGCCGAATAACCCTTTAAGGTTCTAGATAGCAAATATTTTTCTAAGAGTGTAGCGTATTCTAGATGAACGATAATCAGACATAAGTCCTAATCATTCTGTCATTGTGTCAAGCCAGTCCTCCCTCTGGTAGCCTACTGCTTTGTGAGGCTTTAGTGTTGTGGAGTTGTGGGATAATGGGAACAATGCTCAGCAGGATTCGTGGAATGTGCTCCAGACCTCAAAACGAGAGGGCCTTACCCTGAGTTATGTGCCCCAATCAAGGAAGAAACACTAGACAGCAGAACTCTCAGTCATTCCGCCTGCATTTCACTTTGTAATTTAACCCAAATATATGGATCTTGGGCTTGCACTCTAATCTAGTTTGGCAATAAGATGTATACCCAACTGCATGAGAATGGGAGTGTGGGCTATCTACAGTGCATTGTAAAGCGTGGCTAACAAGCAGGAGGAGTGTGCACTCAACATATTTCAAAAAGGGAAATGAGAAGAGAAATTAGTGCTGTTGACAAGTTGCTGACAATAACTCCCTCCCATCTGTCAAAAGGATCAGTCTAGCCCCTGAGGTGAGAGAAAGCACAGCTCCTCCCCTCAGATTGCCAACAGGGTAATGGCCAAAGTTCACTTCCATGGTGTCACAAGGGTTGTTTCATGAACTTATGAAAGCTTTGACTGTCCTCAAATTGCCTGTCTTTGTTTACATTTATGGCATGTACTGCATATGCTCTTCTGCATGTATGTCCACTGAGCAGACAGTCTGGACACATATTAAAATTTGTGCATGTCACACCCTGACCATAGAGAGCTTTTTATTCTCTATGTTGGTTAGGTCGGGGTGTGACTAGGGTGGGTCATCTAGGTAATTATATTTCTATGTTGGCCTGGTATGATTCCCAATCAGAGGCAGCTGTTTATCGTTGTCTCTGATTGGGGATTATATTTAGGCAGCCATTTCCCCTTTGTGCTTTGTGGGATCTTGAATATGTATAGTTGCCTGTGAGCACTATAGTAGCTTTGCGATTTATTGTTTTCTTTGAGTTTCACTACCTAATAACGAGGATGGAACCATACCACGCTGCATCTTGGTCCACTCATTATAAAGATCGTGACAGTGCATTGGTTGTGTATACCCAACACGTGGTGTTCAGTGGTGTCGTCTTCTGACGTGTATTGTGATATATTTGAGTAAAATTGCTTTCCTTACTCATATCTGCTGTCCTGCGCCTGACTCATCTCACCAGCTACACACAGACGTAATTACAGAATTACTCACCTTCGAATAGATTCAGCAGGAGTAGTCGCCCTCCCTGTGGAGGTAGAGGACCATGTTGCAATGTCTGAACACCGCCATGGATCGCTGTTACAGATGATGGATCATTGGGAGAGAGCAGGAGGTCATCCAGCGCCTTCACCAGCCCCACTACAACAGGCCCCACTGTCCACCCCTCCTTCACCCGGTCCCAGCGGGAATCCGCTTGAGCTCCCGAGGGAGTATAATGGGACGGCTGCCGGATGTCAGGGGTTCCTACTCCAGCTGGAGCTCTACCCGGCGGCCGTCCATCCGGCTCCTTCGGGACGTGAGAGCGTGTCCGCCCTTGTCTCCTGCCTCTCAGGCAAAGCCCTGGACCATTACACAGAGTTCACCCACCGCTTTCGGGCAATTTTCGACCACCAGCCTGAGGGTCGAGCGGTGGGTGAACGTCTGTTTCACCTGAGGCAGAGGACTAGGAGCGCGCAGGATTTCCGGACCCTGGCCTCCAGCACGGGATGGAACGACAGGGCCCTGATCGATCCATCCTGATCGATGCAGTCTGCGCGAGGACGTTCGTCGGGAATTGGCCTGCCGAGACACCACCCTCACGTTGGACCTTCTGGTGGATCTGTCCATCTGTCTGGACACCCTGCTGGCTGCCCGCGGACGTCCAGATCGGGGCCTGTCAGTTCCATCCCCCAGGGCGACCGGAAAAGGGGCCATTCCCTCCACCATCTGTGGCTGCAGAGGGCACACTGCTGGGGAAGTTCCTCAGGGAGTCAAGGCAGCAGGCAGGGCACTATCGTGTCACCCCAGGTGAGTCGGCACCAGGCTCACCCAGAGCCCCCTGTTGCTCACATGTATGTGTTTATTAAATTTCCTGAGTTTTCCCCGCATTCCCAGCATAAGGCACTCATAGATTCAGGTGCCGCTGTGAATTTGATTGACCGTTCATTTGCTCATAGTTTAGGGACCCCCTTGTTCCTGTGGATATGCCCTTCCCTGTGCACGCCCTAGATAGTCGACCATTAGGGTCAGGGCTGATTAGGGAGGTCACTGCTCCACTAAGCATGGTTACGCAGGAGGGTCACAAGGAGAGAATCAGTCTCTTCCTTATTGATTCTCCTGCGTTTCCTGTGGTGCTGGGCATACCCTGGTTGGCCTGTCATGACCCCACTATTTCGTGGCAACAGAGGGCTCTCAAAGGGTGGTCACGAGAGTGCTCAGGGAGGTGTGTAGGAGTTTCCATCGGTGCGACTACGGTGGAAAGTCCAGACCAGGTCTCCACCGTGCGCATCCCCTCGCAATATGCAGATTTGGCTCTCGCCTTCTGTAAGAAGAAGGCGACTCAATAACCACCCCATCGACGGGGGGATTGTGCGATAAATCTCCTGGTAGACGCAGCACTTCCCAGGAGTCACGTGTATCCCCTGTCACAGGAGGAGATGGCGGCTATGGAAACATATGTCTCCGAATCCCTGGGGCAGGGATACATTCGGCCCTCCACTTCACCTGCCTCCTCGAGTTTATTTTTTGTGAAGAAGAAGGATGGAGGTCTGCGCCCGTGTATTGACTATCGGGGTATCAATCAGATCACAGTGAGGTACAGCTACCCGCTGCCACTCATCGCCAGTGTGATCGAGTCAATGCACGGGGCGCGCTTCTTCACAAAATTGGATCTCAGGAGCGCTTACAACCTGGTGCGTATCCGGGAGGGGGCCGAGTGGAAGACGGCTTTTAGTACCACCTCAGGGCACTATGAGTACCTCGTCATGCCGTACGGGTTGATGAATGCTCCATCAGTCTTCCAGGCCTTTGTTGACGAGATCTGCACGGGCAGGGTGTAGTGGTGTATATATCGATGACTTTCTGATATACTCCGCTACACGCGCAGAGCATGTGTCCCTGGTGCGCAGGGTGCTTGGTCGACTGTTGAAGCATGAGAAATGTCTGTTCTTCCAACAGTCCGTCTCCTTCCTAGGGTACTGCATTTCCACTTCAGGGGTGGAGATGGAGAGTGACCGCATTTCAGCCGTGCGTAATTGGCCGACTCCCACCACGGTAAAGGAAGTGCAGCGGTTTCTAGGGTTTTCCAACTACTACCGGAGGTTTATCCAAGGTTTTGGTCAGGTAGTGGCTTCCATTACCTCACTGCTAAAGGGGGGACCGGTACGACTGCAGTGGCTGGCTGAGGCGGACAGGGCTTTTGGTCACCTGAAGGCTCTGTTTAACTCGGCTCCCGTGCTGGCCCATCCTGATGCCTCTTTGGCGTTCATAGTGAAGGTGGATGCATCCAAGGCTGAGATAGGAGCCGTGCTCTCTCAGCGCTCGGGCACGCCACCAAAGCTCCGCCCCTGTGCTTTTCGAAGAAGCTCAGCCCGGCGGAGCGAAACTATGATGTGGGGGACCGGGAGCTGTTGGCTGTTGTCAAAGCTCTGAAGGCGTGGAGAAATTGGCTTGAGGGGGCTAAACACCCTTTCCTCATCTGGACTGACCACCGCAATCTGGAGTACATCCGGGCGGTGAGGAGACTGAACCTTCGCCAGGCAAGGTGGGCTATGTTGGGCTCTGTCCTACAGACCAGGTTCCCAGAATGCTAAGGCAGATGCACTGTCCCGGATGTATGACACAGAGGAGCGGTCCATGGATCACACTCCCATACTTCCGGCCTCTTGCCTGGTGGCACCGGTGGTGTGGGAGCTGGACGCGGATATCGAGCGGGCGTTACGCACAGAGCCCACTCCCCCACAGTGTCCAGCTTGGCGCCTGTACGTTCCGTCTACTGTCCGCGGATGTTTGATCTATTGGGCCCACATGTCACCCTCCTCTGGTCATCCTGGCATTGGTAAGACGGTGCGTTGCCTTAGTGGGAAGTACTGGTGGTCCACCTTGGCCAAGGACGTGAGGGTTTATGTGTCCACCTGCTCAGTGGGCACCCAGTGCAAGGCTCCCAGGCACCTGCCCAGAGGGAAGTTACACTCCCATACTTCCGGCCTCTTGCCTGGTGGCACCGGTGGTGTGGGAGCTGGACGCGGATATCGAGCGGGCGTTACGCACAGAGCCCACTCCCCCACAGTGTCCAGCTTGGCGCCTGTACGTTCCGTCTACTGTCCGCGGATGTTTGATCTATTGGGCCCACATGTCACCCTCCTCTGGTCATCCTGGCATTGGTAAGACGGTGCGTTGCCTTAGTGGGAAGTACTGGTGGTCCACCTTGGCCAAGGACGTGAGGGTTTATGTGTCCACCTGCTCAGTGGGCACCCAGTGCAAGGCTCCCAGGCACCTGCCCAGAGGGAAGTTACAACCCCTACCCGTTCAACAACGGCCGTGGTCGCACCTGTCGGTGGGCTTCTTGACGGATCTTCCTCCCTCGCAGGGCAACACTACGATCCTGGTCGTTGTGGATCGGTTTTCTAAGTACTGCCGTCTCCTCCCTTTGCCCGGTCTCCCTACGGCCCTACAGACTGCGGAGGCCCTGTTCACTCACGTCTTCTGGCACTACGGGGTGCCTGAGGACATAGTCTCTGATCAGTTCACGTCCAGGGTCTGGAGAGCATTCATGTAACGTCTGGGGGTCTCGGTCAGCCTCACCTCAGGTTTTCACCCCAAGAGTAATGGGCAGGTGGAGAGGGTAAACCAGGATGTGGGTAGGTTTCTGCGGTCATATTGCCAGGACCGGCCGGGGGAGTGGGTTGCGTTCATCCCTTGGGCAGAGATGGCCCCGAACTCACTTCGCCACTCCTCCACTAACCTCTCTCCCTTCCAGTGCGTACTGGGGTATCAGCCGGTTCTGGCACCTTGGCATCAGAGCCAGATCGAAGCCCCTGCAGTGGACGAATGGTTTAAGCGCTCAAAGGAGACCTGGGAGCCCACCCATGTGCACCTGCAACGGGCCGTGAGGCGGCAGAAGGGGAGCGCCGACCGCCACCACAGTGAGGCCCCGGTGTTCGCACCGGGGGACCGGGTCTGGCTCTCGACCCAAAATCTGCCCCTCCGCCTGCCCTGCCGGACGCTGGGTCCGTGGTTTGTGGGGCCATTCAAAGTCCTGAGGAGAGTGAACGAGGTATGCTACAGGTTACAGCTTCCCCCAGATTACCGTATTAATCCCTCGTTCCATGTGTCTCTCCTCAGGCCTGTGATGGCCGGTCCACTCTAGGAGTCTGAGGTGGGGGAGGTTCCTACCGCCAGTGCCGGTGGAGGACGTCTTGGACCCTTCGTTGCTGCGGGAGTTCCACCGTCTCCATCCGGATCACCCTGCGCCTCGTCCTCCGGGTCGTCCCCGAGGTCAGTGTCAGTGTCACAACTTCCGCCGAAGTCGATCCCTCTCCTTGTTCGGGCGGTATTCGGCGGTCGACGTCACCGGCCTTCTAGCCATCGCCGATCCACTTTTATTTTCCATTTGTTTTGTCTTTGTCTTACACACCTGGTTTCAATCCCCCAATTACTTGTTAATTATTTAACCCTCTGTTCCCCCATGTTTGTTTGTGAGTAATTGTTTATTGTATTGCGGTCTGTATTTGTGGCCTTGTATTTATACGACATGTATAAATATATATATTTGAGTAAAATTGCTTTCATTACTCATATCTGCTGTCCTGCGCCTGATTCATTTCACCAGCTACACACAGGAGCATTACATAGATGACCACTCTGGGTAGTAGAGCTATTGGAGGAGCAGAGGTCCCCAGACAATATTGACTTGTCTGCAGCCGGTTTGCGTGTTCCCACATCATCTGAGAGCAGACAGAGGATATCCTTATAGGAGTCTCTGGCACAGTGTTTCTCAGCTAAGCCCTGGGAGACACAGTCAGTCCATCATCTTCTGTCCTGATGACTATGCAAGATGCCATTTACGAAGTAGTTCACCCTCCAAAAGAGGGCTCTAGGTGACTCAGGATGTTTTATCATTGTGTTTGTGAACCAACGTGTTTTGGGAGGGGGATCCATTACATGTATGGACACATCTAGCTTCTGGTTACAGTGATGACAAGATCTGTGAGTCACTGCAGTGGAGTGACAGAGTGGTATTCAAAGAGCACAACTCAACATGTCTGTACAAGTATACAAGTATCCTAAAGCCTAGACATTATAAAATGTGGACATTCTGTCAGTTCTTGTAAGAATTTGTAAAAAGGAGGACACTTAAACCCTTTCATATAGGAACAATACTAGAGGACATTGTCTGCAAACGGAGCAACTTGGTAATGTTTACACAATGCATCAGATATGGTCTTGGAGAGGATATGTATACTACTGAGTAAATACAGACAAACTGTTTCACTATAACAGGATAGAAGATTCAACTGATGAGGTGAAAGATAGATGCACCACTATCAACACATGCCTTGGTATCTGCCTCCTTATCCTCCTTAATCCAATACATCAGCCACAATCAGTAACACCAGGCAATAGAAAATAGGTTGCAAATCTCCTGGGATCTTACTGTGCTCTTTTATCTTTCCTGGCAAACAAACTTCCTCCCCTGAGACCACAGGCTTCCAGATTCTCTGTCTGCCAAGCAGAGAATCAGGGGGATAATGCCACCCTCACCTTGCATGACCTGATCACACATTAACTGGGTTTTGTGACCTGCTGTGACTTAATTCAATAGGTGGATGCTATGGAAACTGAGGCTAGTAATCTCTGATGTCACTTCCAGTCTCATGGGTGTCTGGCAGTCAGTTTGGCCAGAGGACAGAACTAATGGAGAAAAACAGGAAGAAAAACCAAGGGACATGGCTTTTATTCACAAAGGGATATCCAAACATTGAGCCCATCGTATTATTTTCCCTCCATTTTCCCTGTGAGAGCAAACAGGCTCTGTGTTTCCTGACCCAGATACAGAGAAACTTGTCCCTGCTTGTATAATCACTAACTCTTTTGTCAACAATGGGAAACAAATTGACAAAACTACAGATTATGCTTTCCAGTTCAGTTAACAAGTAGACATAACAATTAATTATTATTTGCATGTGTTGCCATCGCAGCTGCAAGTAATTTCGGTAAAGGAAGAGAGTAGAAACTAAACTAACAATTTTTCCTCCATGACATTGAGGGGACGTTTGTCATACTTGGTCCTTCCTACAGTTGGTTTACAGTAGACTACCTCAGACATTCTCAAATTAATGAGTTTGCATTTTTTCCAGTTTTCATCAAGAAGCCGATAATCTCTGTCATTGAGGCAGTAGGCTAATATTGCAAGTTATCAGCAATATATAATCTAAAACATCAATTTGGACAATAAAACACCCCCAATGGCAATGTGGAGCTTCCCTCTTCATCCTCTCATTCACAGTTGTTGACAAAATGTCTTTACAGACCAGCTATTATCGTTTCCTGCCCTGCGGAGACAAGAACTCAATTACCTTCTCTATTTACCACACGCCCATACCATGCAGGACTTTCAGTTGTGCCATGGTAGCACAAATGTTACATATCAGATCAATTAACATTGCATGAAGGTTGAAAATAAAAGCCTTTTAGATGTCAGTGTTGATGTTGTGGCAGTGGCTCTGTGAAGTTTCTAAATGCCACATTGCTTAGACTTAGTCCCATTCTGGGAGGGTTATGTGTTTGACAGATACATATTTTTGTTTAGGATTAATGAGGCAGTGTTTAAAGGGCAAATCAGCAATTGAAACAATAATAAAGCTTCTCCCAGCCCTGTTTCGGTAAAAAGCTGAGGGACGGGCTGGAAACATGTAACCACACTCAAATTCATAGACAGAGCTATGAATGCAAGGACTGATCATCCTTGACATCAAAAGTATAGTTTTAACCATGCTTTAAGGCTATATAGTGTTTGTTTACATTTACTTTGTTAACAAACATTCAAGTGAAACAAGCTTATATTTTAGCGTTTGATCGGGTACCTTAATCTAAGCTCATAAGTCATTTATAAATGATGTTCTTCAAAAATCAATGGATACATATCACAACTGTATAAATCCAAAAATGGATGTAGCAACTGCTGATTGCCACTTTAAAATATGATGTTGTAATATACTCATTTCATATCGGTCATCTTCGAAAGATATGACACTTTGTCCACTGCACAGGTTCATCATCTTAACACTAACATGCTGACCAGACCGAACACGTCGGGTGCGGCGAGCGACGCAAAATAAATTTAGAAATCCATGTTATTCAATTATTGCATCCACACTACTTGCGTGCGCCAACGAGCGTCTGCGATGCCAAGGGCTAAAATAGAAGTCATTCCTATTTCTGACGCAGATCGAGCTGAACCCACGCGCCATCTCCTCATTGGTTATACCCACGTGGATGATTGAATGACGAACTGTTTTGCCAGTAGTCGTGGTAAAACTATGAAAGTTTAGATGTGATCACCATATAAGTTCAAAGATGAAAAAGCCTGGAAGGAGGAGAGCTGACTTGAAACGATTCGGTTGGCCGTTTTACGTGTAGATTAATTGTCGGAGTAGAGGACCTTGTGCATTTCAGATTTAAAAAAAATGTTTTCATTTTTTTTCCAGTTCAGGTAAAATAACAACTCAATGTTTATATCCCAGGACAAATTAGCTAGCAACAGCAAGCTAGCTAAATAGGACAAATTAGCTAGCAAGAGCAAGCTAACTAGCCATACATGTTTAATGCTTTTCGAACTGTCCCCAAATTAATGTCATTGGTTTAGAGTTTGTTTTGCTATTTTAACCTGCGTGTCGTGAACGCGTTTGGTGTGGGGGGCCAAATACATTTATGCACGATAGCGCACGCGCGCAGCCGGTTTGGGTTCCGTGTAAGTATTGACATAGAGCCCTTCTAATAATACTGAGCATAACATCTACAATATTATTTGTTTTGACAGATGGGTTTTAAACATTTAGCAGGTTGGTGTCGGTCAACCAGGGCGAAGCATAATCATAACTGTAATAAAGCACACTGTAGTGTGGGTATAGCACACTGAACATTCGAAAAAGCCTGGAAAACTGGGATTCACAACTAAGAACTTTTCTGCACTCTCATGTGTGCATGATTTGAAATAGCAGGTGAATTGGGAATGCACTAATAATAATTGGCAGTGACTTGCAACACCGATGAAACTTCCAGTAATTGCACTATCAAGCTATTTGTGTCTGCTGAAAGATATTATCAAACAAATAAAAAGTAATACAACTAAAGTATTCTGCACTCACCGGCGTCGCTTTGTAGCTGATTGCTTCGGGCACTGGCGAACAATGCATGCTTCGGAGGCATTGCAGCGTAAAGACGCAAGATAGGACAGAAGTCTGCATCATTATCATCATCTTTTTGACCCGTGGACAGCTCTTTCTTCAGCTCTCTCTTCAGCTGAAGAGTGACGGCGCAGCTTCTTGTGGGCTCTTATATAGGTTCTGATTCTTTCTTCTTTCTTCAGCTCTCTCTTCAGCCGAAGAGTGACGGCGCAGCTTCTTGTGGGCTCTTATATAGGTTCTGATTCTTTCTTCTTTCTTCAAATACGCGTTTTACAGTCTGGACTCTGGAGTGATAATACCACCCGCAACAACGTAACATTTAACCCATTTTGTGCTGCGCTAACATGGATTTTTTGGGATTCAAAACGGATGATCTACCTGCAATTGATAGAATAGGAAACTAATGCATTTTCTATTTGGAAAAAATGACTTATGTGAAACTCAAATGTGTTATTCATCAATAAATATTTCAACAAAGCTATTGAAGGTGTTGGTTTATTTTCGGATTGATATTAATACACGCATGGCTATTCATTTCAGCCAACTGGTAATGACACATACTGTAGGCTACATACATTTCGTTTGCAACAAGTTGTGCGATTGTTTCCTTATAACAACAGCCCATTCACCATTTGTGTCTTTGATTTTGGAAATAATGTGTCACAACAACTCTCATAACCCAAACTTTGTCCCTAGGAGTGGTGCCCATCTCCAAATTGACAACAGTCACACCAGCCACAAAAAAAAGCTGCAAAAGCCACAGCAAGGCATTTAAGCCACAGCAAGGCATTCAAACTCTATTTAAGTTCATTTCAGTAAGGATGGGCATTAAATAACAGGATTGGGGAGTTTAACAGGGCTAGTCTATTTAATTACTGACATACAGGTAGGCACAGGGAAAAAGCCCTAATAAATCTAATTTTTCTGAAAGAGAATTACAAAACACAAACCACAGTGGGCTTGTTAACAGAAAGTTATAGAATAAAGAGGTGTGTGTGTTTGTGTGTGTGCGTGCGTGTTTGTGTGTGTGCGTGTGTGCGTGCTCGTGTGTGTGAATGACTTTGAAATTGCTGACTAAAACTAACTAAAGCTTTTCAAGGACTTGAAGACTTGAGTGGACACCCAACAAGAAGGTAAGACCTTCCAGGAAATAGATTCCCAATAATCCAGTGCTGTGCCCACTGCCCATCCTTCTTGATTACTGTTTATAACTATGTCACTACTAAGTTTCTCTCTTGAACCAGGGCCAGGTGGCTGAACACTGACCTCAGCATCCCTCTCAACCACCTCATCTCACCTACCTCATTGGCCCCCTGTTGGTCAGACAGATACATGATGAGGTGAATACCTTTGTTCAGGTGACATGAACTCAATGAATAGTATGGACTATTGCCTAGCATTATGCTCCACTAACTACAGCACATAAAATATACTTTTGTTGTAGTATTTTGCCTTTGAACCTAAAAACATAGCTTTACCCAATGTACTATGAATTGAAGCTATTGTTTGTTTATTAGATGCACAGATTATATAATGTTGGAACGGATCGATTTCCTCTGCTGTATGTTTCGAATTTTGACTCCAAACTGTGCGCTGCATTGCTCTCCAGTGAGATCATCCGCTGGGTGGGGGTGAAATGAATTTTAAAGCTGGGCTGCATTAGGCCTCTCTGCTTCAGTCTGTTTCAAATGGCAAACACCAATGTGATGTCTTCAGGACCTTGTATTCCCTTCTCAGGAAAGGGTTTCTGTTTAATATCACCTGTGAGCAACACTGAGAAAATCACACTGGTCTTTACAGAGAGGGCCAGCTATAAATCCTAAGAGGTGTTTGATATATAAACCTTAGCCTTAAAAACATGTCAGGTCTGTTTCAAACTCCAGTCTGTGTGAGTAACATTCTCTGTACAGTAGCCTAATACTCAACTCATGTTAATATTGGTTCATCTGTAAATGCTAATCTATGCTTACAATATGAACACATTCACATGTATTATTGTGTACAGTGCAATCAGAAAGTTTACACACCCCTTAACCTTTTACACATTTTGTTGTGCTACAGCCTGAATTTAGAATTTATAAAATGTATATATTTTTTAGTCACATACACAATACCCCAGAATATGTTTTAGAAATGTTTACAAATTAATAAAAACTGAGAAGCTGAAATGTTAATAAGTATTCAACCCAGGTTTTCCAATGCCTTGCAAAGAAGGGCACCTATTGGTAGATGGGTAAAAACAAAAAAGCAGACAATCTGTATCCCTTTGAGCATGGTGAAGTTATTAATTACACTTTGGATGGTGTATGAATACACCCAGTCACTACAAAGATAGACGTCCTTCCTAACTCATTTGCCGGAGAGGAAGGAAACAGCTCATGGATTTCGCCATGAGACCAATGGTGACTTTAAAATAGTTACAGAGTTTAATGGCTGTGATAGGAGAAAACTGAGGATGGATCAACATTGTATTTACTCCACAATACTAACCTGATTGACAGAGGGAAAAGAAGGAAGCCTGTACAGAATACAAAATATTCAAAAAAATGCATCCTGTTTGGAACAAGGCGCTAAAGTATTACTGCAAAAAAATGTGCAAAGAACTTCAATTTTTGTCCTGAATACAAAGTGTTATGTTTGATGCAAATCCAATGCAACACATAACTGAGTACCACTCTATGTAATGAATACGAGGGGAGACAGAGAGCTGGTTTCAAGCGCAGGGCACAGCAGGTGTTTGTTGCAAAGTACCACAGGAGGAGGCAGGTAGCTGGGTCCAGAGGCAGGCAGAAGGTCATACACAGGGGGTCCAAAGAGGCAACAGTACAGGCAGGGAAAAGGCTAGTAACGTCGTCCGGGAGGTCAGGAAATAGGTTGATAACAGGAAATCCGATAGGCTAAAGTACAGGCAGGGAATAGACAAAAGGCGTCATTAGTGAGGCAGGCAAAAACTATCATACACAGGAGGAGTAAATCACGGGAAAAACAGAGCCCCGAAAGACGTGTGTCACAAAACAAACAATACCTCACAGTGATGGGGTGCAAAGAACTGAACTAAATGTTCCTGACTGGATGATTTACAGTTTTGACTTAAATCAGCTTGAAAATCTATGTCAAGACTTGAAGATGGTTGTCTAGCACTGATCAACAACCAATTTGACAGCGCTTGAAGAATTTTGAAAATAATAATGGGAAAATATTGTGCAGTCCAGGTCAGTCATTACTTTAGAAGGAATTGTTAATTCAACAACCAATGTATTACATCACATCCCTGAGAAACCCATTCTCACATGTTCAGTTATGTTATGGTTTGGTGATATGCCCCCTTTCTTAAAACAAAGACCACATGTCATCCTAAATGCAAACCAGAACCTGGCCCCAATAGCCTGGTCTCATAGCAGGGTCATGAAATAGCAGGGTCATGAAAGTTGGCCCTATGGGAGAACCATTGTCCCTCTTTGACTCCCCCAAAGTGACCTGGTTTGACCGCCTGTGGGACTTACCACAACAAAGGACTGAGGTGGGAGTTTGGTTGGATCCCTTACTGCAACTTAAGGAAAATCAAACCACGATGAAATATGGTTGTGATTTTATGTGTAATGATATCACAAAAGCTGTACATGACAAGTTAATTATTTTCTTTAAAGCTATTTTTGTTCATAAGTAAGTTTTTTCCTGTTTTCCAAGCAAGATACAAGTTGATGCTCTATCATGACAAAATAATAATAATACATTGGGCAAAACTGTGCACGTAAAGTGGAAGTGACAAAAACACCTGAAACTCTACAACTCAGCCTTTAACACCATAGTACCCCGCAAGCTCATCACTGAGCTCAGGACCCTGGGACTGAACACTTGGGACTCCCTCTGCAACTGGATCCTGGAGTTCTTGAAGGTCCGCCCCAAGTGGTGAGGGTAGGCAACAACACATCCGTCACACTGACCATCAACACGGGGGACCCTCAGGGGTGCATGCTTAGTCCCCTCCTTTACTCCCTGTTCTTCCACTTCTGTGTGGCCATGCACAAGTCCAACACAATCATTAAGTTTGTTGAAGACACAACAGTGGTAGACCTGATCACTGATGACGATGAGACAGCCAATAGGGAGGAGGTCAGTGACCTGGCAGTGTGATGCCAGGACAACAACCTCTCCCTCAACATCAGCTAGACAAAGGAGCTGATCGTGGACAGCAGAAAACCGAGGGCTGAGCACACCCCCATCCACATGACGGGGCTGTAGTGGAGCAGGTCGAGTGCTTCAAGTTCCTCTGTTTCCACAACACTAAGGGATTAACATGGTTCACACACACCAACACAGTCGGCAAGAAGGCACGACAACGCCTCGTCGCTCTCAGGAAGCTGAAAAGACTTGGCATGGGCCCGCAAAGCGCTACAGAGGGTATTGCGTACTAGAGGTCGACCGATTATGATTTTTCAACGCCGATACCGATGCCGATTATTGGAGGACCAAAAAAAGCCGATACCGATTAATTGGACAATTTTTTTATTTTATTTGTAATAATGACAATTACAACAATACTGAATGAACACTTATTTTAACTTGATATAATACATCAATAAAATCAATTTAGCCTCAAATAAATAATGAAACATGTTCAATTTGGTTTAAATAATGCAAAAACAAAGTGTTGGAGAAGAAAGAAAAATGCAATATGTGCCATGTAAGAAAGCTAACGGTTAAGTTCCTTGCTCAGAACATGAGAATATATGAAAGCTGGTGGTTCCTTTTAACATGAGTCTTCAATATTCCCAGCTAAGAAGTTTTAGGTTGTAGTTATTATAGGAATTACAGGACTATTTCTCTCTATACCATTTGTATTTCATTAACCTTTGACTATTGGATGTTCTTATTGGCACTTTAGTATTGCCAGTGTAACAGTATAGCTTCCGTCCCTCTCCTCGCTCCTACATGGGCTCGAACCAGGAACACAACGACAACAGCCACCCTCAAAGCAGCGTTACCCATGCAGAGCAAGGGGAATAACTACTCCAAGTCTCAGAGCGAATGATGTTTGAAACGCTATTAGCGCGCACCCCACTAACTAGCTAGCCATTTCACATCGGTTACACCAGCCTAATCTCGAGAGTTGATAGGCTTGAAGTCATAAACAGCGCTGTGCTTGCTAAGAGCTGCTGGCAGAACGCACGAAAGTGCTGTTTGAACGAAAGTGCTGTTTGAACAAATGCTTACGTTATAACATAATGACACACAGAAATACGAGCCTTAGGTCATTAATATGGTCGATTCCGGAAACTATCATCTCGAAAACAAGACGTTTATTCTTTCAGTGAAATACGGATATGTTGCATATCTTATCTAACAGGTGGCATGCATAAATCTAAATATTCCTGTTACATTGCACAACCTTCAATGTTATGTCATAATGACTTAAAATTCTGACAAATTAGGCGGCCCAAACTGTTGCATATACACTGACTCTGCGTGCAACGAACGCAAGAGAAGTGACACAATTTCACCTGGGTAATATTGCCTGCTAACCTGGATTTCTTTTAGCTAAATATGCAGGTTTAAAAATATATACTTCTGTGTATTGATTTTAAGAAAGGCATTGATGTTTATGGTTAGGTATACATTGGAGCAACGATACGCACAGCATCGATTATATGCAACGCAGGACACGCTAGATAAACTAGTAATATCATCAACCATGTGTAGTTAACTAGTGATTATGATTGATTGATTGTTTGTTTTTTATAAGATACGTATAATGCTAGCTAGCAACTTACCTTGGCTTCTACTGCATTTGTGTAACAGGTAGGCTCCTCGTGGAGTGCAATGTAATCAGGTGGTTAGAGCGTTGGACTAGTTAACTGTAAGGTTGCAAGATTGAATCCCCCGAGCTGACAAGGTAAAAATCTGTTGTTCTGCTCCTGAACGAGGCAGTTAACCCACCGTTCCTAGGCCGTCATTGAAATTAAGAATGTGTTCTTAAATGACATGCCTAGTTAAATAAAGATTAAATAAAGGTGTAAAAAAAATATTTTTAAAATCGGCCAAATCGGTGTCCAAAAATACTGATTTCCGATTGTTATGAAAACTTGACATATGCCCTAATTAATCGTCCATTCCGATTAATTGGTCGACCTCTAGTGCGTACGGCCCAGTACACCACTGGGGCCTAGCTCCCTGACATCCAGGACCTCTATACCAAGAGGTGTTAGAGGAAGGCCGTAAAAATTGTCGAAGACTCCAACCACTCAAGTCATAGACTGTTCCCTCTGGTACCGCATGGCAAGCAGTAGCCGAAACAAGTCTGGAACCTATAGGACCCTGAACAGCTTCTACCCCCAAGCTATAAGACTGCTAAATAATTAGTTAAATAGTTAACCAAATAGCTAACCTGACTATCTGCATTGACCCCCTTTTGCAATAACCTTTTTGACTCATCGCATGCGCTGCTGCTACTGCTTAACATATATCCTCTTGCCTAGTCACTTTATCCCTACCTATATGTACATATCTACCTCAATTACCTTGTACCGCTGCACATCGACTTGCTACTGGTACCCTGTGTATATAGCGGAGTTATCGTTACTCACTGTGTAGTTATTCCTCGTGTTATTATTTTTCTATTTTTTTAAAAGGGTATGACAAATAAAATGAGATTTGAATTGATTTGACAGAACTGTGCATGCAGAGTGGAAATGACAAAAACACCTGAAACTTGGGCAACAGGGCTATCTACGTCAGGTGTTCTGAGACACTGCTGAACAAAAATGACAATGCTCACATGCCGTCATCAGGGACACGCATGTACTCTCCAAGGCTGTTGAGCCCATTTATTCATTTGCTAAATGTTACAGGAGTCTACTGCATTCCAAGTGGAGATGAAAGAGTTTAAATGGACTGCCAGTTAACCAAAACCATTGCTAGACCAGGCCCTTGTCTCTGGGGGCTGAGAGCAGAGTTGTCATGCCCATAGCGGGCACAGGGGAACATGCCCCGTAAGATTTGTCCTGTTTCAAATAATAATAATTTCACATAATGTTTTGTTGTTGTTGTTTCTCTGTAATACCACTAGCCATCTAGGAATTTTCTGAAGTAGGCTTTAGCTAGTCCAGATAGGTTCCTAATCTCCCAACCTCATAACTAACTACCAAGAAGCCATTTCAGGCTATCAAATTAGAGTAGTTAGCTTGTCTAACTATCTTAGCTGGCATACCTGCTGGCAAGGTTGGTAGACTTGAGAAAAGCATGCAATAACTAAATGTACTGAATAAGACTCACATTCCTTTCAATCTTTTACACAGATTTTAGCATTGATGCAGAAAAGCATATTTAGATTATTCAAAAAAAATACAGACAGCTCAAGTGGTATGCAGAAAAATATACATATAAATGCAAATATATATTTTTACATAGAATTAAGCATAACAATTATGGCTCTAGATTGTAGGAAAAAGCTATTTCGGATTTTTATAAAATGCAAAATGCCATCCTCATGTACTTTGTGACCCCTCAAATTTTTGGGGTATGTGATGTCCCTGGGTGAGAGTCTCTGGACTTATGCCTTCCTCCCAAATCTGTCTTAAAAGGCCCATTATCTTAGTAAACAAAAGACTTGACCTACTTATAACATGATCAATACTGTGGTGAAATCGACAACGCTAGTTATCAACTGCACTACTGGTTCAGCTGTATCACTGGTCATCAACTTTGGTGAAATAAAAAAATGTAAATTGCACTTAGTGAATGCCCAAAAATGTGTTCATGAAATGATCCAGACTCGCAAACAATAACTGTCTGAGACATTGCTCATTATATGACATTATAATAAAACAGTCTATATGCAAATAATAACTGAATCATAGCATGGTCCATTGCACAGAGTCGCTTTATGGCTCAGTTATTTTATCTGGATAATCTTATAAACATCTACAAAATGTTGCCAACGCCTGACCCCGACAACCAGAAGCAGACACCACAAGTACAAGTAGACAATGGACCTGATCGGACAACTCAGAGCCTCTGCTCTTTTCTGTCCATATTGAACTGTCGGAACCCTTTATAATCATTTGACTATATGGGAGGGGCTCCATACCAACATAAAGGATAGCGGGTGCTGGGAAGAGATTCGGCACATAACATCCCTTCTACATCTGTGAAAATGCCGTTGGAATTGTATCTTGATCTGCACTCTCAGCCATGTCGCTCTGTGTTCATTTTTGCAAAGAAAACAAACATTCCGTTTGATTTCAAGTTTGTCGATCTGGCTACAGGTAGGCTACTGCGAGATATTTGGAATGTGATTTATAACGTTTATATTGAATATATAGTATTTATGTTGACGACTTCTACACAACAGAGTTTTGGTGTGTATAAAATATGTTCAAATATAGTGAAATTCTATTCGAGGTAAATCAAACAATATATTATTTTGAAGCAAGCATCCAACCATTTTAGTAAATATGGGCCTACTGCAAATACAGTTAGGAAGTAGCCTAGCCTATTATGACAATGAAAGTTCGATTTTATATGTATATATGTAGGCCATAAACTTCTAGGTGAAAACAACCAATTGCAAACTTTGAACTTGTTACATAATGACCTTGTTTGTTTATTCAGAAGGTAATATCTAACTGGACCCAATAACTAGATAGAAGTCATGAAACATGAAAGACATACTGTATATGGAAAAGTTTTTTCACAAAGATAATCATCATGCTATATGTGTAAATTCATTATAATAACAAAATAACTATATTTTCTTAAAAGTAATATTGGATAAATCAGTGTCACAATTGTTTTGCTCCTCAGGCCAGCAGTATGGGGAAGACTTTGGTAAGATCAGTGTGGTGAGAAAGGTTCCGGTCATGAGAGATGGAGACTTCATTCTTACAGAGAGGTAAAGTAGCCTACAGTAATCTACACAGAGACACTTCCCACTGGGCACACACTGGTTGAATCAACATTTCAATGAAATTACTTTGAACCAACGTGGAATAGACGTTGAATAAGTGGGTGCCTAGTGGGTTACATGTCGACTCTAATTAGGTTTCTAGGGAGTTCCTTAAATTAATTGTATATCTCTCCTTATTTTTAGTGTTGCCATCCTAAAGTACCTGGCTGAAAAATTTGGCACCTCAGATTCAGACCACTGGTACCCAGCAGACCTGCAAAAGCGAGCCCGGGTCAACGAGTACCTGTCTTGGCAACACGCAGCCATGCGAGCCCATGGCTCAAAGGTGTTCTGGTTCAGGGTAAGATATAAACATCCAATATGTCCTGTAAGTGGAACTGCACTTAGAAAAAAAGGTTATACCTAGAACCTAAAAGGGTTCTTAGACTGTCCTCATAGGAGGACCCTTTGAAGAACCATTTTTGGTTCCAGGTAGAACCCTTTTGGTTTCAGGTTTGGTTCCGTTCCACAGGTTTGGAACGGAAGTTTCGGGTTCTGTTCCATAGGAGAATCAAAAATGGTTCTCGTATGAGGACAGCCCAAGAACCCTTTTGTACGTTTTTTTTCTAAGTGTGGACCTTGGCTGGTTATTGAACCATTTGTACACAAATCATTTCTTACGTAATAACTTAGTTAATGACTGAAAGAAATCATTAGCGTCAAACATTTAAGTCTATGGCATTGGTGAATAGACATTTTATCACTGGATTATTTTATTAAATGTAGAATCAGCGACATGACTCAGGTGCATAAAGTAAACAGCATAGTGGGTCAATTTACGGAACAACTAAGAGCATTGAAGCGAAGCGCGAGGCTCAACTTCTTCGTTGTTTTGGTGCCCTGGCTACCACACTGTGAACAGTGTTGCAACTTGCTAATTTCAATATCTCCGGTGCTGTTCGTGGCAACTTCATTTTCCTCAGTCTACCTTTAAACCGTATTGAATAAGTATGGGTATAGACACAAGTGAAATTTTTTTAATATTTACATATTTTCAGGCAATAGTTCCCATCATAACTGGTTCAGACGTCCCTAAGGAGAAAATGGACTCTGCTATGGAGGACCTGACACTGTCTCTGAAGGTGTTTGAGGAGAAGTTCCTGGATGACAGACCCTTCATCATTGGGGAAAAGATCTCACTAGCAGACCTGGTGGCAATAGTAGAGATCATGCAGGTGACATTACATTTGTAAAAAGTGAAAGGGTAGGGAAGAGTGAGTTGTGCATGATTTTGAAGCTATTGTGTGAGGGATTCTCTCACTAACTGTTGTAAATGTCCCTCCCAATGTCTTTGGTTGCAGATTTGCGCTGTACTTTCCCTGAAATGATATGGGTTTTCCTGTGTGTGCATGTTTTTCAGCCGGTTGGCACTGGTCTGGATTTGTTTGAGAACAGGCCCACTCTCGGTGCCTGGAGAGACCGGGTAAAAATGGAGCTTGGCGAGGCTCTCTTTGACGAAGCTCACAAGACCATCATGGATGTGGCCAGCCTGCCTCAAACCTTTGAGAACAATGGAATGCTGGAATTTCTCAAGCCAAAGATACAGAAGATGTTCAACTAACTCATGATGAGAACATTTTGACCACCAAGTATTGTGTGACAATGCTTTTAATTTTTGTCTTAATTTTTTATGTCTTTGCACATTTTATTTGCAACCGGAACTCAAGTTTAGACGTAACATAGTAAACGCACATCCGATACTCCAATTAGTATAATATGTTATATTTCGTATTGTATGTATTAATTTTTGGAACTCCATCAACCATTTTGTGTAATATGTTACAAATTACAATTCATATGATATGTTACCGATTGCAATTCATACAATATGTTACAAATTTGCAAATCGTATGATATGTTATGAATTCCAATTTGTTGTGGCTAACGTTAGCTAGGTGGCTAACGTTAACTAGGCTAGGGGTTAAGGTTAAGGGAAGGGTTAGCTAACATGCTAAGTAGTTGCAAAGTAGCTAAAAAGTAGTAAGTTGTTGCTAATTATCTAAAATGCTAAAGTTGTCTGTGATGAGATTCAGAACACAAAACCTTTGGGTTGCTAGACGTTCCCGTTATACGCCAATCCAGCCACCCTGACTAACCACCCTACTTTTTGCCTTAAGTAACCATCTGTCTTATGTTACCATACCAAATATAACATATCATACTAATTTTAGAGTCCCTTATTTACATTTACTATGTTACGTCTAGTCTATGAGACCAAGCTGTTATTAGAATAAACACTTCATTTCTTGATAATAAATAAAATCAAATCTAAATGTGTCTTTTTTCAATTTTTTCGAATGATTTTTAATTCTTAAAAAAAAAATAAACAATAGAATGTAAAGTACTATTTGGTGAGAGATGCAAAGGTTCTGCAGTCCAAAACCTGAAAGAAAATTCTTTAAACTCTTCCCATTTTTCCAAAACGGTTTAGTTCTAAAAAGAAAATGCCCAATTAACAATAGAATGTAAAGTACTATTTGATGAGATATGCAAAAGTCCAAAACCTGAAAGAACATTCTTCAAACTCTTCCCATTTCATTTACAGTGCCTAGTGAAATTCTACACATCCCTTGCACAGTTTTCACCTTTTGCTGCCTTAATAAAATTATGTAGATCTAAAAAAGGAAAAAATTGGATTTTAGTGGATTTTTCCCCTGCTTATCTACCCAACCTGCTTCACATTAACAAAGTTACATTTATAGAAAATGTTCTTAGTTAATAAAAATATTAAAGAAAGATGTCTTGCAGAAGATTTGCATATGTCGTCACACTCCAGAGTTTGTACTTGGTGGAAGCGCCTTTGGCAGAAATTACAGCTGTGAATCCTTTTGAATAAGATTCTACCAAATCTGCACAACTCTGTCCATTGTTTTTGTTAAAATTGCTCCAGCTCAGTAAATTTGGTTGGGAATCATTGATGGACAGCCATAATCAAACTTTGCCTCTGATTGTCAAACAGATTCAAGTCAGGACTGCTACTGGTCAACTCAGGAACACTCAGCACCATGCTGGTGTGTCTTCGGCATTAACATTTGTATAATTGTCCCTCTGAAAAATAAAACTGACATTGAAATAGTGTAGACTTTCACTAGGCACTGTACATAAAGCCACACTCCTTAATTTGTGCAAATCATCATTAAGAAAATACATAAAAAATATAAAAAGACAAATAAAGCCAATACATGCACCGCTACGTAAAAGTAAAATACTATGAAACCCAGTACACCTAAGCATAAAAAGCCAACAACAGCAGTAGCAAAAAGGCATTTTACAACAAAATAATTAGCACTTGCTTGTAATATCTGGCAATGACAAACATGAAGTATATTGTGACGTAATACACTGTCCTGAAGAACTGAAAAGGTGACAATGTATTAAAACTCAAAAGCATATCAAGCTGCCCCAGTTTCTCCACTCAGGCTTTTGCTTGATGCATTTGATGCCTTGGTACCGCAGAAAAGAGCCCAGAGTTTCTCCCTCAGGTTCTTATTGGAGATAGTCAAGAGAACACCTGATGCTATGCAATAGAAGGAGTAACCCAGCAGGAGTGAGTTAATGCTAATGTCAGAGCCATATAGTTTAGAGAGGTAGAACAGGGAGATTATGGTCAGAGTGGTTATGTAGACACCCACCAGGGCCACAGTAAGCTTGCACACCAGCAGGTAGGAGTCAGCACTCTGAACATCGGTCTTGTTCTTTCTCATCTCCAGCGTGTGTTTGCAGAGATGGACCACCAGTCTGATGGAGGAGGGAACCATCACCATCACAGGTAACGGAGCCAGGTAGCAGATGAAGACTAGCACATAAAGGTTCATGTTGATCCAAGTGGGGAATAGAGGTGTCTTAATCACACAGGTGGTGTTCTTTGTCACAGGTGTTACGTATGACTCGTTACGGTAATTAAGGGAGAAGAAGGGGGAAAACATCACACAGGAGTTCAGGAAGGTCACTGCAAGAGCCACATTGATGATGGGTGAGATGTTTGTCTTGATCTTAGCGAACAGCTCAGAGGTGAAGTTGACTACCTTCACACAATAGAGGACACTCAGCCAGGCGATGGACCAGAAGCTCAAATAGCTACTGCTCAGCCACACATACAACATGACACAGAAGAACATGGGTAGATCATCCCAACACAACACCCCATGCCACATAGTGACTACGATGCCAAAGGTGGAGAGGTGCAGGAAAACATTACCCAGGGAGATAGTGGAGATGATCAGTCCCACAGTCTGGACACCACCAGCCTTCCACTGCTGGAACATGGTTGTTATCAAGTTGAATGTGTTCCATAGCACTCCAATAATGACCAGGACAGCTATACCATACAGCTGGACTTCATGTTGTCCAGAACCCATAGTTATAACCAGATGAGAACAATTTTGGCAGAATTCCTCTTTGTTATGAAGCAGAGAATTATTCACATACCATTTTATAGAGAAAATGAGTATTCCTATGCAAATCTGTTTCTGTGAGTAATGACTCTCTGAGATAATGTAAATGAGGGACAATGTTGATTGATGGTAGGGCATGGCCATTCCACAGCAGAATTTGAAAACACAAATTAGCCATGAGGAAGACAAGTCACGTTATTCATGACCATTTTGCTTTTATGAAAAGCATGCATGAAGTATACATTGACTAGAATGTAGACTATTACTGGATTTGCAATGCTGTAACCAGACACAGATTCAATTGAAGATGGAGGGAAGGAGTAGCAAGATAGTCAATACTTGTATCATCTCAACCACTCTCATTGTCCCTAGTGAGGATAAACATGACATGTTACTTACTGTCTGCCTTGCCACTGTCCATCGTGCCATGGTTTTTGTTTACAGACCAGACAGTCATTTACTTACAAGAATCTTCTGGGGCTTGTTTTACATTTTTAAACCATGGAAATTATATGTATTTTATTTTCCTTTGCCTGATGAGGCTGAATGTATTTCCTTATTCAAATCCATTATGTATTTCACTTGTACAAGTTAGCTTATTCAAAATGAAGTTTTGTGCTTTTCATCCTGTTTCAATGTCATGTCATTCACAATGCAAATGGTTTTGAGCGCATAGTCTCTTTTCTCCAGATTTGATCTTTTTCTCAGGCATAATTGCACAAGCAATTTTAATGTCACACAATAACAAAAAACGAAATATATTGAGCTACAGTGAAACTAAAGCTAGTATGTGACACAATTATATCATCCTCATTTTCAAGCTCCTGTGGTGGCCAAATACATCCACTTCCTTTCCATACTAATTATTTACTGCTATCTAGAGTTTTAAATGATTTCTTGATTGGGCACCAAATCAGGAAACTTGTTTGGCACAACTTTCACCCCAAAGAAACTGTCACTCATACTGCATAAAAAAAACATTCAAGCCTACTGTAGCCTATATCATATCTGGACTAGGATGCAGTGCACATCTTCACAATCAAGTTAAGTGGTCCGGATACAGCCATGCCGAGATACAATGACTTCCTTCATAGGGATATGTGACCCTTTGATTTGCAAATACTGATAGTGACAGAAATCTTCATTTAATCTAATTTATCGGTGTACCCCATGGTAGGCGTACTTCAGATGTTAGTCTTTAATTCATATGAATGCATTCGTGTCATTTTCATGTAATAAATGATCAAATCATTTCAAAGTAGCAAATAACATAAAACAATAGACAAACGCTACTTTGTTCCAGCTTTGGCTGCACAACAGGGATACATGCATAATGTTATACAACAACGACGACTGGACCAGTCTTGAATTTCACAGGCGTAGAATATTGTTTGGTCAATGGAACTGAAACAGCTCCAAGCAGATGTACATGTGATCACTGACCCACTCAGGAAGGAGAAGAACCAGTATGAGTCAGAAGAAAGAGATTCACTCTCTCTCTGACAACATCCAAAATGCCGTGTAAACTGCTAAATCTATGTGAGTATGAAACACATAAACTGGTCCGAATACAAAGTGCAAGGCTGGGATCGCTGAAATGGACATTTAACGGAGTCATACTGATGTTCATCTGGTGAGTATTCTGCAGAAGGATTCAGTTTGCGGTACTAACGGTAGTAGACAAGGAACGCCCACGCACCTTGATCAAGAATGTGTGCATGAAAATAAAGTATGAATGTTATTATAGATATCGAATACATTCTGAAATAATGATGCATTACTTTTATCAATTGTATTAACTATTTATTTTAATGTGTTTACCATCCATCTTCTAGCCATACCAATAATATTTCAAAATGAATGCTATTATAGATAGTGAATACATTCTAAAATAATGATGTATTACTTTTATCAATTGTATTTACTATTTTTATTTATTTACTTACCATCCAACTTTTCTAGCCATACCAATACTATTTAAAATATATCAGGGACAGATAAAAGTATTTTACTCCAATTTGCAACATTCTATAATAAAATACTGTTTTACATTGTAGCATTGTAATGTTCTGGAACAAGGAGTATCAAGAACACGACTATGTGGTCAGCTCTGTTACTGCTAAGGTCAAGGGAGTGGCCATGACCAGCTTGCCAGATGTTGGTGATATAGTATGGGATGTTGTAGATTACAGTGGGCCATCACAGGTGTGTGTGTGTGCGTTCATACATTTGTGTTTTACGAATATTGTTGTTTTATTGTTGTATATTATACACATATTATATTTGTATTATACATGCATATATTTGTACATTGGTTCTGACTTTCTATACATTTGTTGGACTTTCTGTTTAAGGGAAAGAATTCATTTTTCGTGGTGACCAATGTCATTGTTACAAAAAATCAAAGGCAAGGAAAATGCCCTGAGGTAGAGTGCCAGTAGGACATCCCTACCCAATTCCTGTAAATTATCATGTCTGATATCACTTCTATTAACCACACTACTTGATGACTAGAACCAACTAATCTCACAGGAGTCTGTGTATTACAGGTCCCTCCTTACGGAAAAGTGTGTTGGACAGACAAGGACTGTGTGAAGGGGTTCTGGGAACAGAACAGCCACGGTACAGCTACAGCTGTCTACAACTTTTCTCCTGATCATTCTCCTCTGTTTGTGTCATCTCTATCTGGTTAGACCATTAGTTCTTGCAAGGAGGGGAGGAATTTGTCCCTGATGTGTTGAGGTTTCAGATGGTCTGCTCTGTTCTCTCTGTCTTTACTGTAGGCAGATACATTCTGGTTATGTAAGGGTTACACAGTAGTATTAAACATGTAGACACATGATAATAGAACAGCTGGGACAATTTTTGTTATTATTTGTCACTTGAACCATATAATAGTTCAAATTGAACTCATTCTAAATTCCACATTTTGATTTCCTTTCAGGGGTTCAGACAGGTGCATGTGTGAAGTTTGATGTAAAACAGAAAACATGTGAGGTGTCTACATGGTGCCCCATAGAAACCAAGAAAACGCCCCCCAAGTAAATAAGCTCACTATTATTTGTATTCTCATTATCAGTATGTGTGCCTGCCTTCCCCCTCTCATCATATTCAGTGTGATTTGACTTGCAGTCTCTGCAGAGGTTAGTTACTCAGTAAATCAAGTTATCTTCACTTCTACATAGACCACTGCCTGACAGCTATATTTATACTTTAGTTCCTCTAATGTGGAGGAAGCTCACCACATTACCGCTGCATGAGTGTATAGTCAAATATGATGAGGAACATTGTTTCAAAGTAGTTTCACAACAACTTTGGAATGAAAATTAAGGGCTCTATCACGGAATCTGTAACACTTCAGCTTTAAAGATTGAATAGAGCCCTAAACCGTCAGCTGTAAAAACATATTTTCACAACTATGCTTCAATAGTGCAATTGATGACTGCTCTGACATCTAGGCCTGCTCTCTTGGCATCAGCTGAGAACTTCACAGTCCTCATCAAGAACAACATCAGATTCCCAAACTTTAACTTCATTAGGTGAGACTGCCCAATTCAATGTGAATAGATTTGTATTTTTAGCTTGCATACCACAGTTAAGTATATTATATATATTATATTCAGACCTTCACCACCCCACCTTTACATAATCAAAGGGTCATAATCACAAAAAAACAGAATTACATGAATTCATAAACAGATGGAAAACGAGCACCGTCTTTACATTCAGCTGATCTTACTAATGTGTGTTTGTCTCACAGAAGGAACATCCTCCCTGAGATGACGGACAGCTACCTGAAGCACTGCCAATTTAACAGGCGTACAGACCCCTGGTGCCCCATCTTCCGCCTCGGGGACATTGTGCAGGAGGCCAGAGAGAACTTCTCAGAGATGGCAGTTGAGGTGGGCTGCTCTGTTAGAGGGAATTTCTCAAATAACCACAAACTTACTCTATGACTCTCAATTATGTATGTATGTCACTGATGTCTGCATCTATTTTGGCATTGCACATACTGGCAATTCATAACATTGGACATATTTGATTACTTAATGAATTACAGAATGAAATCACCTTAATTACTTCAGATGTGAGAGGGTTTACATGATTGTCAGGTAAGGTTGACGCTGAGTAGATCATCTTCACCATGCTCTCTCACCAAAGGGTGGCGTCATTGGGATCCAAATTAAATGGGATTGTAATCTGGACGGGTTCTTGCGGAACTGTCTGCCCAAATACTCCTTCCGCCGGCTGGATGAGAAGGAGAGCAACAGAACTCTGTCCCCTGGTCTCAACTTAAGGTAATTGTGACTGGCCTTGTTCTTTAGGCCGAATGTCATAGACCATACATGGCCAGTTGACCCAGTTCAAATGAGATTATGGAAAACTGTCAATCTATACTGGAATAGTTATTTGTAATTGTAGACATCGGTGCTTCCAGATATTACAGTGTAACATAGTTTTTTACAGTTTTATAACAACATGTGTTGGCAGGTTTGCTAGATATCAGACAGAAAAAGGTGTTGGGGAGAGAACCCTGTTTAAAGCGTTTGGGATCAGGTTTGATGTCATGGTATTCGGAAAGGTTTGTATGACTCATTAAGTCTTATCATTCAAACCTGCAATAATGATGATGGTAATCTAATGAATGAGCATATATTATTCTAATCAGTGCATGAATCAGAATAATACAACTGGTAATTTATCATGTGTGTTCTTTTAAAGGCAGGAAAATTCAGCATAATCCAACTGATCATCTATATTGGATCAACTCTATCCTATTATGCACTGGTGAGCTTTATTCAGATGTTTTCGTTCAACTTTTTTTTGAAATTCAACATTTTAACAGGCAAAGAAGCCTACATTGACTGTGACTTTCCCCAGACCACTTTATTCATTGACTGGCTCATTGGGACCAGCTGCTTCTCTAAAGAAGCCAGACAGAACTACTCAGAGAAAAAGGTTGAATCTGTTCAGGACAGACAACAGGTATGAGTGGGATGGCATTCCCCACTGGGGATTATACATACCCTCAAATCCACAGCAACATTTGCATTCCCATTGACTGAATGTTGGATGTAAATATGTGGTGAGACACTGAACAATGGCACTATTCTCCTTCTGTGTTCCAGTGCATTCTTTGTGTCTCGTTTGTGGATGAGAACCATATAAGAGTGGTGAAAAGATCACATAGGAAAAGTTTACAACAAGTGAAGCCCATGTCCGTTCACCCATTCAAGGTTAGCATAATTGTGTTTTCCCAAATGTAGTGCCATTCTCACCCCCTGATACAGTAGATACTCACTTTTAAGCTCACTTTATGTTACCCTTCTCTTGTCTTTTACACAGTTACTGAGCAAGGTAAAACTATTGTATATAAGTACACATGACTACTGTAATATGTATGTATTGCACTCTTGTTGTCAGGACGACATAAGGCACCTGAGTGCCATGGCTGGTGTATTGCAGAAAGGGCACAGCATAGACAAGCAGCCCCAGGCTCTCCCTCGGCCCAGCTGTCCAGCTTGGTGTCTGTGTGGCTGCTGCCTCCCCTCCACCCATCCCCAGGAGCAGCTGTGCTGCAGGATGAGCAGAGGTCGCTGCATCACCACCTCCTCCTTGTTTGAACAGCTGGTGCTGAGTCGGCCCTTATTGGAGGCAGTGTTGCTGTACAGGGAGCCTCTTTGTGAGCTGACCGAGGGGGAGCAGTGGACCACCGCCATGCGCCACTGTGCCTACAATCAGTATATCACCTGGAGATTTGGGGCCCCACCCAGAGAAAGCCTCCCTGTCATACCCAGTTGTAGTGTGTGGAGAATCAGAGAGGAATACTCCAGCCAAGATGGAGAGTACACTGGCATGAGACCCAGAAGAACTACTTCTCCCCAGTCCAGCCCTAACACATAGCTTTAGGGAAGAGGGAGAGTCAGTGTTCTAGAAAGCAGTGTTCTATATAGAAATCAGAGACTGGTCCTCATCATGTAACAGCTGTCTCATGCATTTGTACTGGTGTATTTATCTAATCTTCCATTCTGCATTAAGGTTGACATTTTCAACTTGATCATTATTCTCGCCTATAGATATTGTGTCTATCCATCCCACTGTCTAGAGACCATGAATGATTAAAAGGGCTCCCAAGTGGCGCAGCGGTCTAAGGCATTGCATCTCTGTGCTAGAGGCGTCACTACAGACCCTGGTTTGAATCCAGGCTGTATCACAATCCGCCATGATTGGGAGTCCCATAGGGCGGTGCACAAATGGCCCAGCGTTGTTCGGGTTTGGCTGGTATGGGCCGTCATTGTAAATAAGAATTTGTTCTTAACTGACTTGCCTAGTTAAATAAAGGTACAATTTAAAAAAATATATACAGTGGGGAGAACAAGTATTTGATAGACTGCTGATTTTACAGGTTTTCCTACTTACAAAGCATGTAGAGGTCTGTAACTTTTATCATCAACTGTGAGAGACGGAATCTAAAACAAAAATCCAGAGAATCACATTGTATGATTTTTAAGTAATTAATTTGCATGACATAAGTATTTGATCACCTACCAACCAGTAAGAAATCCGGCTCTCACAGACTTGTTAGTTTTTCTTTAAGAAGCCCTCCTGTTCTCCACTCATTACTTGTATTAACTGCACCTGTTTGAACTCGTTACCTGTATAAAAGACACCTGTCCACACACTCAATCAAACAGACTCCAACCTCTCCACAATGGCCAAGACCAGACAGCTGTGTAAGGACATCAGGGATAAAATTGTACACCTGCACAAGGCTGGGATGGGCTACAGGACAATAGGCAAGCAGCTTGGTGAGAAGGCAACAACTGTTGGCGCAATTATTAGAAAATGGAAGAAGTTCAAGATGACGGTCAATCACCCTCGGTCTGGGGCTCCATGCAAGATCTCACCTCGTGGGGCATCAATGATCATGAGGAAGGTGAGGGATCAGCCCAGAACTCCACGGCAGGACCTGGTCAATGACCTGAAGAGAGCTGGGACCACAGATTTAAAAAGAACATTAGTAACAGACTACGCCGTCATGGATTAAAATCCTGCAGCGCACGCAAGGTCCCCCTGCTCAAGCCAGCGCATGTCCAGGCCCGTCTGAAGTTTGCCAATGATCATCTGGATGATCCAGAGGAGGAATGGGAGAAGGTCATGTGGTCTGATGAGACAAAAATAGAGCTTTTTGGTCTAAACTCCACTCGCAATGTGTTTGGAGGAAGAAGAAGGATGAGTACAACCCCAAGAACACCATCCCAACTGTGAAGCATGGAGGTGGAAACATCATTCTTTGGGGATGCTTTTCTGCAAATGGGACAGGATGACTGCACCGTATTGAGGGGAGGATGGATGGGGCCATGTATCGCGAGATCTTGGCCAACAACCTCCTTCCCTCAGTAAGAGCATTGAAGATGGGTCGTGACTGGGTCTTCCAGCATGTCAACGACCTGAAACACACAGCCAGGGCAACTAAGGAGTGGCTCCGTAAGAAGCATCTCAAGGTCCTGGAGTGGCCTAGCCAGTCTCCAGACCTGAACCCAATAGAAAATCTTTGGAGGGAGCTGAAAGTCCGTATTGCCCAGCGACAGCCCCAAAACCTGAAGGATCTGGAGAAGGTCTGTATGGAGGAGTGGGCCAAAATCCCTGCTGCAGTGTGTGCAAACCTGGTCAAGAACTACAGGAAACATATGATCTCTGTAATTGCAAAGAAAGGTTTCTGTACCAAATATTAAGTTCTGCTTTTCTGATAATATGCTAATTAATTACTTAAAAATCATACAATGTGATTTTCTGGATTTTTGTTTTAGATTCCGTCTCTCACAGTTGAAGTGTACCTATGATAAACATTACAGACCTCTACATGCTTTGTAAGTAGGAAAACCTTCAAAATCGGCAGGGTATCAAATACTTGTTCTCCCCACTGTATATATATATTTAAATTTTAAAACTAAAAAAGATTGTAGAAGATCCATCATCTTAGATGACAATGAACTGGAGCTAACTGGAGAAAGGAATTGTGTTATCATTTTGTTTGTCTGTCTGCATACATGTAACCTATTTCAATTATTTTTTATATTGAACAAATCTTTTTTGCCATGTGCAATAAATGTAATTTTGAAAATATTGTTGACTTGATGATAATGTAATTTCACATCTTCTCCAGTTCTTGTGTGCATACAATAGTACATACCGTTTCTATGGATCCATTGTAGTCGATGTACAGTAGTTTTATTATGCCTCTACTCAGATGAGTTAGATTTGCGAAATGAGCCAGCATCCGTTGCAGTGGAGATTTTAGTATGTAAATCTACGTGGAGCAAAAAAATAAAAAAAGGTGGGATGCATGCCAGCAAAGCCACAACACAACACTAAACAATACATGAATTGCACTATAACGGTGACAAACGGTTCCCACAAACTGGCCTACATAGAGCTGTCTCAACAGCAGAGTCCCAACAGCAGTCCCAACACCAACTGCTACACCTGGCTGTCAGGAGAGCCTTGTCTGGCAGCGAAACAGTTGAGATTGCCTGCAATCTCCCGGGTGGCGCAGTGGTCTAAGGCACTGCACTGCAGGGCTAGCTGCGACCACCAGAGACTCTGGGTTCGAGCCCAGGCTCTGTCGCAGCCGGCCGCGACCGGGAGGTCCATGGGGTGATGCAAAATTTGCCTAGCGTCGTCCGGGTTAGGGAGGGTTTGGCCGGTAGGGATATCCTTGTCTCATCGTGCACTAGCAACTCCTGTGGCGGGCCAGGCGCAGTGCACGCTAACCAGGTGGCCAGGTGCACAGTGTTTCCTCCAACACATTTGTGCGGCTGGCTTCCGGGTTGGATGCGCGCTGTGTTAAAAAGCAGTGCGGCTTGGTTGGGTTGTGTTTCGGAGGAAGCATGGCTTTTGACCTTCGTCTCTCCCGAGCCCATATGGGAGTTGTAGCGATGAGACAAGATAGTAACTACTAACAATTGGATACCACGAATTTGGGGAGAAAAGGGGGTAAAAAAAAAGTTAAACATTTTTAAAAAGAGATTACCTGCAATGACAACAAGCTCAGTCCAATGGTGCTGTGACACACCACCCCAGACCATGACGAACCCTCCACCTCCAAATCAATGCCGCTCCAGAGTACAGGCCTCGGTGTAACGCTCATTCCTTCGAGGATCAACGCGAATCCAACCATCACCCCTAGTGAGACAAAAGGCGATTTTTGTTTTGTGCCCATAGGCGACGTTGTTGCCGGTGATGTCTGGTAAGCACCTACCTTACAACAGGCCTACAAGCCCTCAGTCCAGCCTCTCTCAGCCTATTGTGGACAGTCTGAGCACAGAGGGTGGGATTTGGCGTTCCTGGTGTAACTCGGGCAGTTGTTGTTGCCATCCTGTACCTGTCCCGCAGGTGTGATGTTCAGATGTACCAATCCTGCACAGGTGTTGTTACACGTGGTCTGCCACTGCGAGGACGATCAGCTGTCCGTCCTGTCTCCCTGTAGCACTGTCTTAGGCGTCTCACAGTATGGACATTGCAATTTATTGTCCTGGCCACATCTGCAGTCCTCATGCCTCCTTGCAGCATGTCTAAGGCACATTCATGCAGATGAGTAGGGACCCTGGGCATCTTTCTTTTGGTGTTTATCAGAGTCAGTAGAAAGGCCCCTTTAGCATCCTAAGTTTTCATAACTGTGACCTTAATTGCCTACCGTCTCTAAGCTGTTAGTGTCTCAACGACCGTTCCGCAGGTACATAATTGTTTAAGCATGTTTAAGCATGGAAAACAGTGTTTAAACCATTTACAATGAAGATCTGTGAAGTTAATTGGATTTTTAAGAATTATCTTTGATAGACAGGGTCCTGAAAAGGGATGTTTCTTCTTTTGCTGAATTAATACTATATATATATTTTTTTTTTTACATTGTTTGCTAACTGATATGTGACACGTATTAATGCCAAAATGACTTGCAAAACAGGCAAGCCCCTCCCCCAAAAATGTATGACCACTGGTCAGTTGTAGTTTTCTTACTAGCCATGAAGATGATTTTACTATTATCTCAGCAGGCTGTGGGTGTGAGACCTGTTTACCTCTTGTATTACTCCCATTGCTAGTTTGCTACAGTATATCCATAACTCAGAAGACAGGCTGCTGTAGCTGTCAGAGCTGCCTCTGCTGTTTGTTTGATTATGAAACATAAGGAATTATTGTGGCCAAGAACAAAGTGGTGGTTGCTGTCTTTAGATTAATCCAGTTTCTGGATGTGTTTGGGTAAATAGGGGCTTCAATAATTCAGTTTCTATTACAAAGCCATCTATATTAAGTCAGAGTGGATGATGTGTGATTGTATCACTTTGTCTCTACACTTGTTTCCTCTTGTGTCGTGTCTAACCTGCAATTCTGCAGGTGTGTCTGTACGGTGCAAAAGTCTTACCAGGAGACTCAGTGATCAGCTCTGTCACCACCTAGGTGAAGGACGTTGCCTTCCCCAACATCTCTGATCTGGGTGCCTGTGTGTGGGATTTGTCTGATTACAACATCCCCTCTCAGGTAGCATCATATACTCAATACACTTCATCTACAGTGTATCACCTTTTGGTCAGTTTCATATCAAATTGTATTGAACTGTTTTTATATTTGTGAATAAGGGGATTTGTTTGAGGAAAATGTGATCTTTGTCTGGCAGACTAACATGATCGTCACCCCCAATCAAACTCAACTGAGCTGTCCAAAGGTATGTTTCTGATTTCTTATTTAAAATATACTGAAAAGTATATTAGGCTATATTGTGAAACGTTATGTTATTGTTTGAATTGAACACCACTAAAAATATATTGTAAAATGTATAATGAGACTGTAGTTACACATTAATAAATTTACTTATACAACCTTTATTTCAATTGTAGTCAAAAAGGTATTTGAATGTTAGTGAAATGTGATCCTGTATCTTCTTAAGCTCCCAAGCCAACCCACCATTTGCATGTCAGACAGTGACTGCACAGAGGGATCCAGTGATGTCCGTGGCAACGGTAAACCTCCATGTCTTGCTGATGAATCCTTGTAGAATTGTTAACAAGGGCAGCAACCAGCAAAGAGATGGCTGAAACATTTATTCAGTGTCATAAGTAAATACATATCTACTGCTCCAGAGAAATGTGTCCTAAATTTCATTAACATTTTCTGAATCATCCTGCAATATATTTGAATAACTATATAGCAATGTCTCTAATCATATTACTCTCTTCAAAGGTATGTAGACAGGGCTATGCGTAAACTACTCAGAGACTGTCAATACCTGTGTGGTGCCATCTTGGGGTCCTCTTGAAATAGACACTAACCTACCTGAGTAAATAAGAACACATTACAGTGCATTCTGAAAGTATTCAGACCCCATGACTTTTTCCACATTTTGTAACGTTACAGCCTTACTCTAAAATGGATAAAATAGTTTTTTTCCATCATCAATCTACAAACAATACCCCACGATGACAATGAAAAACAACAGAGATATCACACTTTACTCAATTAGTTGACGCACGTTTGGCAGTGATTACAGCATCTAGTCTTGGGTGACGCTATAAGCTTGGCACAATTGTATTTGGGGAGTTTCTCCCATTCTACTCTGAAGATCCTCTCAAGCTGTCAAGTTGGATGGGGAGCGTCGCTGCACAGTTATTTTCAGGTCTCTCCAGAGATGTTCAATCAGGTTCAAGTCCGGGCTCTGGCTGGGCTACTCAAGGACATTAAGAGATTGTCCCGAAGCCACTCCTGCGTTGTCTTGGCTTGGCTGTGTGCTTAGGGTCGTTGTCCTGTTGGAAGGTGAACCTTCGCCCCAGTCTGAGGTCTGGCTCAGGTTTTCATCAAGGATCACTCTGTACTTTGCTCCATTCATCTTTCCCTCGATCCTGACTAGCCTCCCAGTCCCTGTTGCTGAAAAATATCCCCACAGCATGATGCTGCCACCACCATGCTTCACCGTAGTGATGGTGCCAGGTTTCCTCCAGACGTGACGCTTGACATTCAGGCCAAGGAATTCAATCTTGGTTCCTTTAGGCCAGATAATCCTGTTCCTCATGGTCTGACAGTCCTCTAGGTGCCTTTTGGCAAACTCCAAGCAGGCTGTCATGAGCCTTTTACTAAGGAGCGGCTTCCGTCTGGCCAGTCTACCATAAAGGCCTGATGGGTGGAGTGCTGCAGAGATGGTTGTTCTTCTGTAAGGTTCTCCCATCTCCACAGAGGAACTCTCGAGCTCCTTAGAGTGACCATCGGGTTCTTGGTCAACTCCCTGACCAAGGCCCTTCTCCCCTGATTGCTTAGTTTGGCCAGGCGGCCAGCTCTAGTCTTGGTGCTTCCAAACTTCTTCCATTTGAGAATGATGGAGGCCACTGTGTTCTTGGGGACCATCAGTGCTGCAGAAATGTTTTGCCACCTTTCCCCAGATCTGTGCCTAGATGCAATTCTGTCTCGGAACTCTACGGAAAATTATTTCGACCTCATGGCTTGGTTTTTGCTCTGACATGCACTGTCAACTGTGGGATTTAATAGACAGGTGTGTGCCTTTCCAAATAATGTTCAATTGAATTTACCACAGGTGGACTCCAATCAAGCTGTAGAAACATCTCAAGGATGGTCAATGGAAACAGGATGCACTGGAGCTCAATTTTGAGGGTCTGAATACTTCTGTAAATAAGGTATTTCTGTTTTAACTCTAAAAACCTGTTTTTGCTTTGTCATTATGGGTTAGTGTGTGTAGATTGCTGAGGATTTTATTTATTTAATCCATTTTAGAATAAGGACGTAACGTAACAAAATGTGGAAAAAAGTCAAGGGGTCTGAAAACTTTCCAAAGGCACTGTATGTTTGTGTTGCACTCAACTGAAAGATGTAGGAATAAAGGCAGGACACCTGCTTAAGAGTTTTATTTTATTCTGCAGAATACCCCATATTTTCTCCGTTAGTCTCTTGCAGAAGAAACATTTTGGCTGATGTTAACCCTTCATATCTGAAGCAATGTGGTTTCAATCGCACATCAGACCCCAACTGTCCCATCTTCCGCTTCAAGACATGGTCACTGAAACTGTGGAAGACATTCAGACCATGGCTATCAGGGTATAACATGTAGCCACTCACTTTCTTTTCTCAGGTCCCATTTAGATTTGACTCTGCATAAGCCCATATTAGATATTCTTGAATTTATTCTCAGCAGTTATGCAGTGTTTGGTTTGTGTCACAATTTAATAAGGGCTTCGTCCATGTCCATCAGGCTATTTGGGCAGTAGTGTAACTCTGTGGTGTATATACACTAAGTATACCAAACATTAGGGACACCTTCCTAACATTGAGTTGCACCCCCCCACTTCAGTCTCAATTTGTCGGGGCATGGTCTACACAAAGTGTCAAAAGTGTTCCTCAGGGATGTAGGCCCATGTTGACTCCAATGCTTCGTACAGTTGTGTCAAGTTAGCTGGATGTCCTTTGGGTGGTGGACCATTCTTCATAAACACAAGAAACTGTTGCGCATGAAACACCCAGCATTATTGCAGTTATTCACACAAACTGATGCGCCTGGCCTGGCAAAAACTACCATATCCCATTCAAAGGCACTTCAATATTTTGTCTTGCCCATTCACCCTCTGAATGACACACACACACACACAATCTTTCGTTAACCTGTCTCCTCCCATTCATCTATACTGATTGAAGTGGAATTAACAAGTGACATCAATAAGGGATCATAGCTTTCACCTGATCAGTCTTTCATAGAAAGAGAAGGTGTTCTTAATGTTTTGTATATTCTGTGTAAAATTAGCTAAATAGCTGAATTTTGAAATTAGACTATATCATGGTTATGCTGTTAAGGGTGGCGTTCTTTGGATTATGATTGGCTGGAGCTGGGACCTGTGGCCCTAAGTACTCTTTCCGCAGGCTGGACATAAAAACTCTGAGAACAATGTACAGTTGAAGTCAGAAGTTTACATACACCTTAGCCAAATACATTTAAACTTAGTTTTCACAATTCCTGACATTTAATCCTAGTAAAAATTCCCTGATTTAGGTCAGTTAGGATCACCACTTTATTTTAAGAACATGAAATGTCAGAATAATAGTAGAGAGAATGATTTATTTCAGCTTTTATTTCTTTCATCACATTCCCAGTGGGTCAGAAGTTTACATACACTCAATTAGTATTTGTTAGCATTGCCTTTAAATCGTTTAACTTGGGTCAAACTTTTCGGATAGCCTTCCACAAGCTTCCCACAATAAGTTGGGTGAATTTTGGTCCATTCCTCCTGACAGAGCTTGTGAAACTAAGTCAGATTTATAGGCCTCCTTACTCTGAAACTTTTTCAGTTCTGCACACACACATTCTATAGGATTGAGGTCAGGGATTTGTGATGGCCACTCTAATACCTTGACTTTGTTGTCCTTAAGCCATTTTGCCACAACTTTGGAAGTATGCTTGGGGTCAATGTCCATTTGGAAGACCCATTTGCGACCAAACTTTAACTTCCTGACTGATGTCTTGAGATGTTGCTTCAATATATCCACATAATTTTTCTACCTCATGATGCCATCTATTTTGTGAAGTGCACCAGTACCTCCTGCAGCAAAGCACCCCCACAACATGATGGTGTTCTTCAGCTTGCAAGCCTCCCCCTTTTTCTCCAAACATAACGATGGTCATTATGGCCAAAAAGTTATATTTTTGTTTCATCAGACCAGAGGACATTTCTCCAAAAAGTACAATCATTGTCCCCATGTGTAGTTGCAAACCGTAGTCTGGCTTTATTATAGCGGTTTTATAGCAGTGGCTTCTTCCTTGCTGAGCGGCTTTTCAGGTTATGTCGATATAGGACTAGTTTTACTGTGGATATAGATACTTTTGTACCTGTTAACTCCAGCATCTTCACACGGTCCTTTGCTGTTGTTCTGGGATTGATTTGCAATTTTCGCACCAAAGTACGTTCATCTCTAGGAGGCAGAACGCATCTCCTTCCTGAGCAGTATGACAGCGGAGTGGTCCAATGGTGTTTATACTTGCATACAATTGTTTGTACAGATGAACGTGGTGCCTTCAGGCATTTGGAAATTGCTCCCAAGGATGAACCAGACATGTGGAAGTCCACAAAAAAAAATGGAGGTCTTGGCTGATTTTTTAAAATGTTCACATGATGTCAAGCAAAGAGGCACTGAGTTTGAAGGTAGGCCTTGAAATACATCCACAAGTACACCTCCAATTGACTCAAATTATGTCAATTAGCCTATCAGAAGCTTCTAAAGCCATGACATAATTTTCTGGAATTTTCCAAGCTGTTTAAAGACAGTCAACTTAGTGTATGTAAACTTCTGACCCACTGGAATTGTGATACAGTGAATTAAGTGAAATAATCTGTCTGTAAACAATTTTTGGAAAAATGACTTGTTCATGCACAAAGTAGATATCCTGACTTGCCAAAACTATTGTTTGTTAATAAGAAAATTGTGTAGTGGTTGAAAAATTAGTTAATGACTCCAACCTAAGTGTATGTAAACTTCTGACTTCAACTGTAGCCCCTAGATACAACTTTAGGTGAGATCAATGAACATGTGGGCACAATACTCTAAAGAGAATAAATATAGCTTTTCAATAAGACTTATTTGCACAGGTTTGCAAAGTACTGCAAAACCACTGATAATGTGTAAACAAGGACATTGAAGCCATGCTTTTTTTTGTCCAGACCTTTACCCACCTCAAATATCCAGCCCCTGCCACTAAACATCATGCATACACTCGTATTTCCTTAACTTTCTAACTAAGCATCTTCAGTGTACGACCTATCAAACTGTGAAGGTTAGCCAGAATGCTTGCTTATGTGGTATGGTATGTGCACATACCATAATCTAGGGATGAGAAATGCATTGTACTCCGAATTGTCCCTTTATCTCAACTGTTACACCGATAAGATTGAACGACTGACTGCTAGTTACAGAAAACTGCCCTTTTCGTCCTAATGCTAGGTAGCAGAAGCAAGAGCAGCCGTTTTGGAATGGCAGTGTCAGCCAATCAGCTCCTTTGTTGGTCAACGGAACATTCCATAACGGCGGCAGTGGCTACTGCTAGCTAGCATGAGAACGAAAACAGCAGTTTACTTAAACTTGCAGTCGTTCAATCTCCTCAATGTTACAGTTGGGATAATGGGACAATTCGGCATACAACTAATTTCTCATCCCTACATTGAGGTACGTTTCCCGAGCCATATCTCGCACCGGCTCCGCTGTGTTTTAATCTAAACAGGAAACCTGTTCGACCCCAGTGCAGCTGTAAGCAAGCGTAGGGTCAGAATCTATAATGGCTACTCTAAAGTTATTTGCTACCTGATAACAAGGAACATATCAATATTAAGAAAATCATTTTAATATGGAAATGGTATTTTGCATCATTTATCAACAAAATAACAAACAAGCGGTGTTATAGAATGTAGAAAATAATTTTTACAATTATCGCCTTTTCGGGAATATATTTCCTCTTCCCATCCCTCCACGTCCTCGACCCCTAGCAGCCACTGGGAGAGGAGACAAAGCAAATTGTTCAATCAACATACATTATTACAATAATCTGCTTCCATAATTTATGTAGCAAATCCAATAGGATACTAGCCTGGGCCTAGATCTCTTTGTGCTCCTGCTAAATGCCAACTCAATTGCTATCATAGTCAAGCCAAACATGTTTGGCATCACAATGACTGACAATGAGTTGGCATGATGGCGCATGCAGGCCAGTTGGAATCAAAGAAGATCTGATTAGGGCCAGAATGTAATTAAAATCTATACCTTGTGCTTTGAGAATGGCAGCTTTGCCTCTCCCAGCTCCAGCTCCCTGGTTCTTGTTCTTCATACTCTTTAGCATTGGTGCATTCTTCAGCATGTCTGGTAGAATAAGGAATCGAATCTTGCTGCCTCGGATGTACACTTGCTCCAGCTGGGCTACACGGCCGTCTCTGTGGGTCACTGTGATGTTGGCCATCTGGAGGGGACAGAATGTTGAATGAGAAATACATCAAATTAGATTAGGAAGGGAGGGTTTGGGGGGTAGGTTGTAGAGGACTACTTTATGAGGGATTCAGGGAAAATATATGCTTATTTATAAAACATAATATTAAAATATAGACTAGTAAGGAACTTAGAACTTAAGAGAACTTGATGCAACATGTTCAGAATTATACTTTAACTAAATACTTTATCCACTTTAACGTTTGAGACGCTTATTACCTGGCAGTTCATGTTGTCCTCAGCTTCAATGAGTTTCCCCCGGTACACCTCCCCGGTGTTGGTCTCGCAGGTAACGATGTGGCCCTCAGCTTCATGAAGGACTTTGATTGGCACTCCAATGGACATCTTTCTGAGCACCACCACAAATACAGTAATGATTTTAGTCAAATATAAAACAGCTTCTGGTTGATGTTATTTGTCACTAAAATCAGTAGTTAAACGTTAGTAGCTAAAACAGGATGAATGGAATTGGCTAGCTGGATGTTAGCTAGCTATGCTTGGTAGCTAACGTTGGCTAACGATAAATATCTAACGTTAGCGCCGAATGATACGTACTGTAGCTAGCTCATTTCCGTGTGCACTGCTATAATGCTAATAGCTAGATAGATGATGATAACCGTAATATTTTACCGTTTAAATCCTTGCAAACAAGTTCGTGGAAATTATTAAGCTAGATAGCTAATATTTTTTATTTAGGTCCTGCTATGGGTGAATGGCAAAGATGTCCTGCTTGTTTGAAAGCTAGCCTCTCCAGCCCCGTGTATTTCCTGTTTGACTCATAGCCATGGCAAAGATGTTTTATAACTAATAGCTCATTGTTCTATCTGTGGCGATGCAGGGTGAAAACTAGAGCGAGAACTGTATGTGCTGCCACCTACTGATGTCCTGCCAACGGCGCAGTTTAGTTCACTACTAAAGCTTTTTTCTTTTACAGACAACGCTCAATCCAATTTATTACGTTTTTTTTATATTCCATCTATAGTATGAACAACAATTAAGCGACTCGAATAATGTGGGATACACTCTGTGATAGATGTTGTTCTTGTTTGCGACCAGGGTTATTTTGGTGGCAGTGTAGTTTCTGGATCCACTTTTAAGTGTGTGTGTGCGCGCGCTAGTAACAACATTTGGGTGTGCGGGCGCTACCAGCCACCGGAAGTGAGTTTGACTCGCAATCCTCGTTCGTATCAATTATTTGAAGAAACCCAGCTAGCTATCTGAACAGAACTAGTTTAGCGATCAGTACAAGAAAACACTAAACAATTCACATGAATCCACTTTATATGATCTAACAGTTAGTGGGCGAATTGACTATTAAGTCGACCAACTAGATGTAAATAATGATATGTTCTAGGGTACACTGATTTGGTTGCTAGCGCCAGGCAGTGCTAGCCAACACCCTCATGAGGCAATCCAACTCCGGAGGATTAACTAGCTACCGACCGTAAGCAAGTCTAACTAGTTTGTGATTTGCATCTAGCAGCAAAGAACAAACCAACAGAATGTCAGGTACGTGTGCTCTAGTTATCTAGAGTGTTTTTGAAATGTCACGTTTGGTAGTAGAACCCACCTAACTTAGCTCGCTAACCACCAATTTAATGTGAAGCAAAATAAATGTTTTATTTAACTAGGCAAGGCAATTATGAACAAATTATTATTTACAATGACGGCCTACCCCAGCCGAACCCTCAACTAACCCGGACGACGCTGAGCCAATTGTGCGCCACCCTAAGGGACTCCCGATCACGCCCGGTTGTGTTACAGCCCGGGATCGAACCAGGGCATCCCATCTCATGACATTGTCACATGTAAATAACGCTTGCTGTGTTTGTCAGTGGTGCTAAAGGAATGTCCAATCCATTAGAAAAACATTAGTTAGCTAGCTACAGTAGTAATTTACTTTCGTAAACATGATTTTAATTAATTTGGAGAAGCTTGCCACAACAGAAAGAAACTGACATATTATAGGCCTGGTGAGCCCAGTAGCTAAGATTGTGTAATTATTTCCATCAGCCTCATCACATCTTGTTTTTGACAGATGATGCTGTCCTGCTGAATGTACCCGTCATTCGGCAGCTGTACCACTGGGACTGTGGATTAGCCTGCTCCAGAATGGTTTTGAAGTATGAGGACATTTCATCATATACTGCATACAGACATGGGTCTGCATTTTAACTACAGTGCATTGTGTTGGTGAAGACTTCATCATATACAATAATTTGGCAGGTACCTCCACCCTGTGAGTGATGAGGAGTTTCAGGGTGCTTGCTGGGAGTTGAAGCTGACGCAGAGTGTTTGGACGATTGACTTGGCCTACCTCATGTGCCAGCTGAGGGTCCGGCACCGCTTCTGCACTCAGACACTGGGTGTTGACAAGGGCTTCAGGAATCAGGTAATGAGTCAACACTTTGTAGGCCATCACAAGTACAATAGTTATAATGTAAGGTTAAGTACATTTAATTATCATGTAGCCCACCATAACAAATGTCCTTAACTAATACGTACCTGAGAGACTTACTATGTTTGTTTCTTTCATCTGTTTCCAGTCATTCTACAAAAAGCATTTTGACACTGAGGAAGACAGAGTCAACGAACTCTTCCTAAAGGCTGAAAGCAAGGGTGTGGTGGTGAATAAATGGTTAGTAAACCTTGTGAAATACTTGCACGGATAAAGAAAAAATACAAATTGTTCCAAATCTACCAGCTTGTCTGGTTAGTAATAGTTTTTTTTACAGACCTAGACAGAAAATAACCAAGAGATGCTAACTTTCTGCCTTTTTGAATGTCACCTGTAGCTCTGTGACAATTCAGGAAATCCAGGAACATATTTACCAGGGCCATGTGGCCATAGTGCTGGTCAACGCTGTGGTTCTGGTGTGTGAACTCTGCTCTTCGCCTGTCAAGTACTGCTGTTTCCTGCCTGTGGGCCAGAAGTGCTTCTGCAGGAAGCCAGAATACCAGGGTCACTTTGTGGTGGTGTGCGGCTTCAACCGGAGCACTGGCTGCATCTTCTACAACAACCCTGCCTACTCAGACCGTTAGTCCTCCCTCTACACATTTCCAACAGTCGACATGGCCCTTATATTCATTAAGTATAAGTGTGGAATAAATCACATTGTGTTTTTTGGCATTCCAAGTTCTAAATCTAAGTGCTTCATAATAAATTGCACAATAACATAACACCTGCACCTGACTCTGTGCCCTGCATGGGGCTTTGCATGAACATGTAACCAGAGGGTGAAAAGTTAACCATGTTCTTGTCAGTAAGCACAGAGAGATTGAGTAAGAGTGAAAATATCACATTGACAGAAAGCCTTTGTGTGTTTTGCTTACAGGTGTGTGTTGCACCAGCATTAGTAACTTTGAAGAGGCTCGAATGAGCTACGGGACAGATGAGGATATTCTGTTCATCTTCAAGGAGAGCTGATGGCTTCGGGACAATGAAGATGCAGATGGTCTCCACATCGCTATGGTGCCCCATCCTCACTATGATGACACATCAGTGGGTCTACAGGTCCCTGAACTGGGACTGCTGGTTCCAGCTCTTGCCCAGTGTTGTAGATGGTCCCGGGCTGTCCTCTCCAGTGCTAACTGACTGCTCACAGAACACACATCACTCCAACGTCACCACACCAGCCTCACTTCACATAGCCCATGCTAGTCGTCAGTGTGTAAAGGAATAATCACTGAAGACATAAATAAAGTGTGGTTTTTAAGTTGGTTGGGGGACAAGCAGATAGATGAAATAGAATAAAGGAATTTTTCCTGTGTCCCATTTTGTTTAGTTTTACTTCAGTTAGTTGATTCTACCAATTGACGTGTGAAGAGTGAGCAGTGCAAGACTTGAAATCCTATTTCTAATGCTGGGTGGAAAAAATAACATGACACTCAAGTTGATTCTAGACTTGTAGAGGAGGACAAAACAATGCACATACAAGGGCTTATGGCAACATGATGCTCTCTTTGGTTTTACCTGGTGTCATGCAAGTCTGATGGGCCATGTATTGCTGCTTTCCTCCCCTTAGACTAGCCTGGTCTTATTTTATTAATAGTTATTTTGATACTGTTTGTTGAACTTCATGTATTATTTAGTATTTTCTAATAACATGGAATAGAGGGAGAAATTGTTTTTGAAAGACTCAGGTAATTCATGTCCATAGAGTCTGATGTGTTGTATTACAATAGCAAACCCATGTTACAAATGTATTTTCTTTAATGCAATACACCTTGACCCATTTCCTGTTTATGGAACCAAATCTGCCTGGCAGGCCTAGGTGTCAGTCATCAGGACATCATGTTCAACCTCAGCCTGCTGCTTTGTACAGACTTTGCTTTTGTTGTGTGAACCGATGATTACAGTCCATGTCAGTGTCATTCACATCAAGGAGATTATTACAGAGAATCAGCTATAGTTTCAACTGAAGGCAGTGGAGGCTGGTGGGAGGAGCTATAGGAGGATGGGCCCATTGTAATGGCTGGCATGGAATTAATGGAACTGTATCAAACATGGAAACCACATGTTCGAATCCGTCCCGTTAATTCCATTCCAGCCATTACAATCAGCCTGATCCTCCTATAGCTCATCCCACCAGCCTCCACTGTCTGACGTTTTTTCAGTGTTGCACTACATGCCTCGATCTCCATGCTCTTTGAGTTTGGAAAAGGGAGAATGGAGACACAGTGGAAAGTGTGAAGTACTCGGTACGAGGTAGATGGATGCCTTGCAGGTTTTGCTTCAGTATATGACTCAACACTACCTTCCGAGTTAGGAATTATTAGATCATAAGATATTTTCTGTTGAAAATAGCAATCAAGTGGAGGCAACACACAGAATGACTTCATTATTCTCTTTCAACATTTATTTTTATATTTTGGTATCATGGATGATGTTATTGCACTTTGGTTTTTGTACCAGCCATAATTATGTATTATTTAATTTTCATTTTACCATGATAACATATTTTCCCAATCTAGATGGGATGACAATGATTTATTCCTGCTTGTGTATTTTTGTTATGAACAAATGGAATGTGTTAAAATTGCTTTATTTTTATGAAATATACAATTCCATTTATGTACTGTACTCATTAAAATAATTTGAACACAGTCTTTGGTTTAGCTTATGGCTGGCTTGTTTGGTCTGTTAATAATCTTGATAGCAGTAATCATGTCTTCCTCAACATTGACCTCATGTCCTCTTATTGAGATAGCCTACTGTCTACAGTGCAGCACGTCTCTTTGTTTAGGTGTACCTTCAGGTCATGTCGATCTTCTACTTCTTGATAATGTTTGGCTTGAAGTCATGCTTGGTTGCCCTGGTGAGCTCCTCTGAATAGTCCCCATACCTCCCAGTCATCTGCAGATATAGTAATGCAAACTACTTATGCAAACGTAATATACCAGGGTTTTGTTATCGCGTAACTGAACATGATACAGGTTAAACCAGACAGTGATGTCTGTTAGTGTTTCACAGGTAGACAACCTGCAACATTATGCATAGATCATGAGGTCTATGGATATGAATGTGCTGTGAGGCTAACGTTCAGCAACATGACACTTGTTAACATGGCAGTAGGCCCCAGGCCTGTTCTCGATGCAGAATGTAAATGGCAGACAGACACACTGCACTTGGGTGTGGCTCATATATCAAACATGGGTCTATGCCATTGAGGCTCACTGTCAATGACGCTGGTATAGACCTGACCCATTTCTGGATATCCCTTTTGTATGCTTTACTTATTCAGAAGTATCTCTATTCATGCAGACATCCATGTCAAATTCTTGACAGAAAGATAGTGTTGATTGAGTACTTAGTTGAAAAACAGATATGCAGTAATATGCATGATACTACACTGTCCTAAAAAAACTGAAAGATTTATACCTTTTTTTTCCATTCCCAGAGGTGAACTCATTCTTAAAGTGCTCCTACATAACAAGAGATATCCTCTTCAGAAATCTGCATTATGATGGTTCATACATAATATAGTTGTGTTCACCAGCTGTGAAGTCTGGCAGTGGCATACTGTATGAGGCTACACACAAAAGAGAGGATACCAGTATATCATGGATAATTGGACTATGGAGGCAGTAGAGGGCAGAATGGAATAGATTTCAATGCCCCTAGGACTTGGCTCAGTAATAAGAGGTTGTAAAAGAGATAATGTGGAACAACATAAACCCGTCTTTGATGGTATTTACTGTCCCAACAAGGTTGATTCCACAGGTGAAGCAGTGGTTTGCTATAGCTGCATTCCTAGCCTCAATTGACCACATGGGCTCACTGAGTTGAAGAGGATTTCTGCTTATATATCTGAGCCTAGAGGAAAGTCATTGTCCTCAGGCCTGGAGGGAAGCCAAAGTCCTTCCTCTACCCAAGAGTGGTAAAACAGCCTTTACTGGTTCTAACAACAGACCTATCAGCTTGCTGCCAGCTATTAGCAAACTGTTTGAAAAAATTGTGTTTGACCAAATACAATGCTATTTATCTGTAAACAAATTAACAACAGACTTTCAGCATGCTTATAGAGAAGGGCACTCACCATGTACTGCACTGACACAAATGACTGATGATTGGTTGAAATAAATCAATAGGAAGAAGATTGTGTGAGCTGTACTGTTAGATTTCAGTGCAGCCTTTGACATTATTGACCATAATTGTTGTTATTGTTGTTGTTGAGTAAACGTATGTGTTATGGGTTTTAAACCTTTGCCATAATATTATGATGGATTCAGAGCTATCTATCTTATAGATCTCAGAGGGTTTTCTTTAATGCAAGCTTCTCTAATGTCAAACATGTAAAGTGTGGTGTACCGCAGAGCAGCTCTCTAGGCCCTCTACTCTTTTCTATTTTTATCAATGGCATTTAACAAAGCATGTATGTCCATGTAAGCTAATGATTCAACTATATACACATCAGCAACAACAGCTAATGAAGTCACTGAAACCCTTAACAACGAGTTGTAGTCTGTTTTGGAATTGGTGGCCAGTAATAAACTGGTCCTGAACCTCTCTACAACTAAGAACATTGTATTTGGTACAAATCATTCCTTAAGTTCTAGATATCAGCTGAATCTGGTAATGAATAGTGTGGCTGTTGAACAAGTTGAGGAGACAAAATTACTTGGTGTTACCTTAGATTGTAAACAGTCATGGTCAAAACATATAGATTCAATGGTTTTAAAGATGGCGAGAGGTCTGTCCATAATAAAGAGATGCTCACACTCCACAGAACAAGTCCTGCAGGTTCTAGTTTGATCTTATCTTGATTATTGTCCAGTATTACAGTACGGTCAAGTGCTGCAAAGTGTTACGTTCTGACCTTAGTTCTTTTATTATGTCTTTGTTTTAGTATGGTCAGGGCGTGAGTTGGGTGGGTTGTCTATGTTCCTTTTTCTATGTTTTGGGATTTCTGTGTTTGGCCTGGTATGGTTCTCAATCAGAGGCAGCTGTTTATCATTGTCCCTGATTGAGAACCATATTTAGGTAACCTGGTTTCACTTTTGAGTTGTGGGTGTTTGTGTTTGTTACCACACGGGACCATTTCGTTTGTTTCACTTTGTTATTTTGTATTTTTGTAGTGTTCAGTTTGTCTATTTAAATTGAAAACTTAGCACGCTGCAAATTGGTCTGACCTCTCTTACTCCTCATCAGAAGAAGACGACGAATGTTACACAAAGAAAGACCTAGTTAAGCTGCAACTGGCCCAGAACAGAGCGGAACATCTTGTTCTTCATTGTAATCAGAGGGCTAATATTATGCCAGTCTCTTTTGGCTGAGAGTTGAGGAAAGACTAACTGCTTTTATAAGAAACAATGTGTTGGAAATTCCAAATTGTTTGCCAAAAAAATGTATGTCAATTGTAAAGTCTTTTGTATGTATTGTATTTTTCAGTATGTTTCAGACCACAGTAAGACTAGCTGTCGCCATCGGCTAATGGGGATCCTAATAAATAAAAAATCTAATCAAATCTCAATCCATTCATACTGTACATGAACCAGTTGAGAGGGTGATGGTGCCCATAGTAGATGTTCGTAGCAATCTTTCCAAACTGGGTCTGAAACACTCTGTGGCCAGTGTCGCCCTCCATGTAATTTGTGGACAGTTAGGGAGGAGGAATATCTGCATCCAGTATAGTATATTTGCCATAAAAAAAATGTAAGAGGTCAGTTTAACAGGGTTACATGTAAGGAAATATAGAAGAAAAAGACAAAAGAAGAAGGTTCAAATAAATTCTCAGAAGCTCTACAAATCTAATGTATTCCTAAGGAAATGGTTGATACTGTAGGTGTCAGTGTAGGACAATGAACATGAGCAATGCACATGCGATGCATGCCTTGTCATCTGCATGAACATACAGAATCCGCTGACCTGAAATGATAGGTTTAGTGGATGACATGACATGATTATTAACTTCTTGAGAAATGAAACAACAGCCCGTTGTGTTCAGCAAGTAATGAGTATGTCTTCCTACTGTAGACACACCATTGTGGGATGGCAGCTGGAAGAGTATAGTTAGTGTGTGTGTGTGTGTGTGTGTGTGTGTGTGTGTGTGTGTGTGTGTGTGTGTGTGTGTGTGTGTGTGTGTGTGTGTGTGTGTGTGTGTGTGTGTGTGTGTGTGTGTGTGTGTGTGTGTGTGTGTGTGTGTGTGTGTGTGTGTGTGTGTGTGTGTGTGTGTTTGTGTGTGTGTGTGTGTGTGTGTTTGTGTGTGTGTGTGTGTGTGTGTGTGTGTGTGTGTGTGTGTGTGTGTGTGTGTGTGTGTGTGTGTGCGTGACGGACACAAGCAACTTTAGAGAATAAAGTACAAAGATGGCTGGAACAGTCCTCCTGACAGCCCTAATTACAAAGGTCTGTTCTTCACTCTGAGGATGGACATGCATCTAATGAGACAAGCACACAGGCAGATAAAAGAGATGGGGTCGTAAGCAGGGAACCTTTGTTGTGTTCAGGCCGTACATTGCAGGGCTGCAGCAAGTGTAGAACATATATAGCAGGGTGGGTTTCTTAAAAGGCCTTTTCCATGGATTCAAAGTGCACCTGCTCCAATTAACACGAGCTACAGGGCGAGCTACAGGCTCTAAATTCATCTTCCTGTTGGTTTACAGATCGGAATGCCAGAGACATGAGGAATTATTGTTTGATGAACAAATGGGACACTATTCAATCAACATGTACTCAATGATCTGCTCGGGACTTGATGTACACATACACTACGGTTCAAATGTTTGCGGTCACTTAGAAATGTCCTTGTTTCTCAAAGAAAAGCACATTTTTTGTGCATTAAAATAACATCAAATTGATCAGAAATACAGTGTAGACATTGTTAATGGTGTAAATGACTATTGTAGCTGGAAACGGCAGATTATTTATGGAATATCTACATAGGCGTACAGATGCCCATTATCAGCAACCATCACTCCTGTGTTCCAATGGCACGTTGTGTTAGCTAATCCAAGTTTAGAATTTTAAAAGGCTAATTGATCATTAGAAAACCCTTTTGCAATTATGTTAGCACAGCTGAAAACTGTCCTTCTTTAGACGAGTTGAGTATCTGGAGCATCAGCATTTGTGGGTTTGAAATTTCTTCTGAAACTCATCAGTCTAGTCTTGTTCTGAGAAATGAAGGCTATTCCATGCGAGAAATTGCCAAGAAACTGAAGATCTCGTACAACGCTGTGTACTCCCTTCACAGAACCAGAATAGAAAGAGGAGTGGGAGGCCCCGGTGCACAACTGAGCATGAAACTAGACACATTATAGTGTCTAGTTTGACAAGTCATCAACTGGCAGCTTCATGAAATAGTACCCACATAACACCAGTCTCAACGTCAACAGTGGAGACCTCTACTGCTGTGTTCCAAAGTACGTTGTGTACCTTTTCTCGCTACAAAATGGGCGATATCACTACGATGTTGTATTTCTTTGCCAGCTGAAGACAAAACAAGAATAGAGTTTAAGACATGAGTCATCATACAAAGACAAAAGGCTGGAATTGCCCATCTCCATCAGCACAAACACATGCACGCACACACATGCAAACACAGAGGCGTATGTGTGCAACAGCGCACAGCTGCATGCTGGAATGCTCATATCAGACTGGAGCTGTTTTTATGTTCTAGACCCCAAACTGAGCATGAACTCCCACCACAAACATGTATTATTCACTATGCAAGAATTAGATGACAGCATGCAAACTACCCCAGAGTACAATCACTCTTTGTTTCTCAACAGCTAGGCCTACATTATGTTGTAGAATGTGCCTTGTCGTTAAACATAATGGAACATTATTTCACATGCTAAATAATACACTAAGGAGCAATACCAATCTCTAATCTATACAATGGCATTATTTGACTACAGTTTCATATCTGTTAACCTTATACTGCAGTGGGCTAAATCAGGGTCACACAGTGTTTCTTGGTAGTCAAATAAATCTACTTTGTAACAAAAGTACTCACCTTACACACATGGTTATGGGCTTACAAAACGAAGACACCTGGACCATGTCAGATATAGAGTTGAATGTATAACATTTTTAGTTTGCAACTCAATATTACACTTTATATACATCACAGAAGACTGAAATATAACAACACTGTTTGATATAGAAACACAGGATTTGCGCCACAATTGTTTTGTTTTATTAATATGGAAATTATGAAAAATATTAATAACATTCCACCCATGAGGCCACTAGGTCATTTGACTGCAGGGATTTGTAAAACTACAGTTAAATTATGCATACTTACTACTACCCATACTATTAAATGGCTTCTACTATGACTGTTCTCAGAGTATGAGTCACTAGCAGTATTGCATTGGATGTGGTATATTCTTGTGCCGTGGATGACCCTTGACCTCTAACCTCTTGGCAGAAGCGGGTGGTGTATCCACCTTATGCAGACTCTGTCCACATTTCTTTCTCCCGGGTACGGAAGGCAAAGGGAGTACCTGTGATGGGGAATAAAGCAGGATCATCTCTAAAAACTCAGAGCCGTAAAATGGAGGTACACACTAGAGAGCACTTAAACATAACTGTTCATATAAGTATATCTCTCAGAGGACAGAAAATATGCATACGATGCTCCAAAAATGTATCACGTGATCTGTCTTCACACCATGTGAAGCATTTTGATGACAATCTCTGTGTATGCTTATTACTGTTGCACATAGCTGTGGGGATGGGGGTCACCTCTCTGATGGAGCACTTGGGGGTGAGTTTGGTGTATTTCTACTATACTAGGACACTCTTAATGGGCAAGAGGCCATAGGAATGCACACCTCTTTCATCACATGTTCAACACATCATAATGTAGCTTAGGCCCTTTTTCACATCTGAGGTTTTTGTGTTGTGCCCGCCATCGGTTGAGACACGACATGCTCTTGAATACAGGGTGGGTGTCATTTCAACCATAGAAATATAATTCATAGAACAGACCCTATCCCTTCAGACCACTGCAATTTAGCTGGTACACCATTAAAATTGAATAGAAATTTGAACTTCTAATTACTACCACAAAGATGCCCGCCGGTCCAACCATCGTTGAATATTCAACTTAATGGCCATGTTTCTTATGGAGGATTGACAGTATAATCTAAAACAACAGATATTCCCATTCAAGTCAACATCCTCTGACCTCTAACCATCTTCGTCGTAACATTTGAAAGTTGACATCTCAATATATTCCTATTTTAGTACATTTATCAGCCAAAACATGACACCCACCCTATATTTAAGCGCACGTTGTGTCTCAACTGATGACGGTCACAACACATAAACCTCAGATGATGTAAAATAGGGTCTAAGCTAAAACATGACCTAACATTTTTGACAACCCTGTTTGTAAACTTTTAAATTATATTAATCTCAACCGTTTATATTTTCCAGTGATGAAGACATGAATGTTTCATGGTATAGTTGGGTATGCAAAATGGGTCAACTTTGACCACCTTTTTCTCTTGAATGATTTGGCATTCAGGTCCAAAAAGTCACTTTCTGAGCCCTTCTACAATTGGAAAATATGTATGGAACGTTTTGTTCAAATCTAATTGGGTGCTGTCAAAACGTTATTGAATTGAAATGGATTTACCCAATTGCAATTTGAAGTCCTTGCTATGAGCAGTGTTGAGAAGAGGCATGGGGCTTGGTGACTGATCTCTGTGTTCATCAATGAAGGCCAGAATGGAGTAAATGGAATGGTATCAAACACCATTCCAGTCACTCCATTCCAGTCGTTACACTCCATTCCAGCCATTACACTCCATTCCAGCCATTATTATGAGCCGTCCTGCCCACAGCAGCCTTCACTGGTGTTCATCCCTTTACCCGGATAATAGCACTCCACAAAAGGATTGGTGAGATGCTCGATGTGGCGGCCATGTGTGGGGTCAACATTGTCTCCTTTCAGGAGGCCTGGAGTGAGTGAGATTACAGATCTGTTTTACTGAGGTAGCCTATTAGAGCTTTCCATACATTTTCTTTGTGCAATCTGTTACAGAGAATAAGGATACAAATTGTGCTTGTTCACTTGACTGTACTTTAACTGGATCAGCCAGGGTAATAGGATCTGGGTATACGGCAGAAGGTTAATTTGTCCTTAATTGGTTAAAGGGACATCAGCAGCACACCAAACACAGTCTGTTATCCTATTTGTTTGGGGTCCTAAACAACAACATATGTGAATATGAACTAAATCTGAGTTAACGTGTTTTTAGATCATTTTCATTAAAGGTTTAAAATATACATTTTTATTTAAAAGCATTTTTTTCAATAAATAATCAAATAGTGTGACTAAACTGTAAGCTTTAAAATGATATCGAACTCAACCGTTTATATTTTCCAGCGATGAAGACATGCATGTCTCATGGTATGTTTTAGCATTCAGGTCGTTTTAGCATTCAGAAAAATACTTTTCTGACCACTTTTTCCATGGGTAAACATATAACATTTTGAGTAAATCAAAAGGGATGCTGTGAAAAAGGGATTGAATTGAAATGGATTTATTGTAACTTTACATGCACATATAACGAGAAGAAAGAGAGTGTGCCATAGATGCAAACAATATTGCAGCAGGCATTGGTTGGTAAAGAGATTGAACCTAAGTAGTCATTACTCTCTAATCTGAACCAGGACAGGGGCATCAGTGGGCAGAACGATGCGTTCTGAATGAGGACGTTTCTCGGGGGCCTGAGCTACTCCGGAGACGCATCAAGCAAGTACCCATGAAGCTCAAAGTCCCTCTCCAATGCACCTCACATGCTGGGAGATCAAACTTCCTGCAAGAGATTGTCAAATGTGCTTTGAAGGTCAGCTAAACCTAACTATCCAGACAGAAGTGACTCTCATCTGTTTTCACAGACCCTCAGCAACACCTATATGAAATGCTGGTAAACCCTACAAACAAGTGCATCTTTGTGTGATTGTATTAACAGTTGAGTAATTAACAAAATACTACACAATTTTGATTGAACCATCCCTTTATTTTGCCATTGCTGCTAGGTGGCACCAGCCTGCCAGGCAGATAGTGTGTGGATTGCTTAATGTCCATATATTCTAAAGACTGAAGATTGCACCCATGAAAGGTTCAATCATAGACATTAAAACCAGGGTTCAATACTGCCCCCATTTACAGGCGCTATGACAGGGGTTGGTTGAAAGGACACTGTTTTGATCAAAGTCCACTTTATTGTAAATAAATTGCTCACTCTGCTGAACAGTAGACTCCAAACGAATAATTGAATATCAACATTTGAGACATCAACATTTTCATATATTTTCCACTTTATAACAGCAGTGTCAAAATGTGGCTAAACCTCATGGATGAGAACATATTGTCCACATAGTTATGAAATGCAATCTACTGTATTTTCTATGGTCCCATGGCAACCTGGTATCATAGCATTTCATATTGTTCTGTACATGTATCTGAAACATTCCATTTAGTATGATATGTTATGTTATGTTTCGTATAGTATATATTTAGTCCCAGTATCCTTAGCTTAGCTGATCACTAAGCTAAGGATCCTGGGACTAAACACCTCCCTCTGCAACTGGATCCTGGACTTCCTGACGGGTCACCTCCAGGTTGTAAGGGGTAGGTAACAACACATCTGCCATGCTGATCCTCAACACTGAAGCCCCTCAGGGGTGCGTGCTCAGTCCCCTCTTGTAGTCTCTGTTCACCCACGACTGCATGGCCAGGCACGACTCCAACATGTCATTAAGTTGGCAGACGACACAACAGCCTGATCACTGACAACAACGAGACAACCTATAGGGAGGAAGTGAGAGACCTGGCCGGGTGGTGCCAGAATAACAACCTATTCCTCAACATAATCAAGACAAAGGAGATGATTGTGGACTACAGGAAAGGAGGACCAAGCACGCCCCCATTCTCATCGACGGGCTGCAGTGGAGCAGGTTGAGATTTTCAAGTCCCTTGGTGTCCACATCACCAACAAAATAACATGGTCCAAGCACACAAAGACAGTCATGAAGAGGGCCCGACAAAGTCTATTCCCCCTCAGGAAATGAAAAGGATTTGGCATGGGTCCTCAGATTCTCAAAAGTTTCTACAGCTGCAACATCGAGAGCATCACTGCCTGGTACAGCAACTGCTCAGCCTCTGACTGCAAGGCACTACAGAGGGCAGTGCGTTCGGCCCAGTACATCACTGGGGCTAAGCTGCCTGCTATCCTTGACCTCTATACCAGGCGGTGTCAGAGGAAGGCCCTAAAAATGGTCAAAAACACCAGCCACCCCAGCCATAGACTGTTCTCTCTGCTACCGCATGGCAAGCGGTGCTGGAGCACCAAGACTAAGACCAAAAGGCTTCTTAACAGCTTTTACCCCCAAGACATAAGCTTCCCGAACATCTAATCAAACGGCTAACTGGACTATTCATTGTGTCCGCAACCCCCTTCCCCCCAACCCCTCTTTTACGCTGCTGCTACTCTGTTTATCGTTTATTACTTTAACTAATCCAACATGTACATATTTCCTCAATTAGCCCAACTAACCGGTGCAAACGCACATTGACTCTGTACAGGTATACATAGCCTCGCTACTGTTATTTTTAAAAATATTTATTTTCTTTAGTTATCTATTGTTTTCCTAGGGATCTGACCTAGCAACCTTTCATTACTGGCCCAACGCTCTAACCACAAGGCTACCTGCTGCCCCAAGTCCTGCCAACTCAAAAACTGCACAATAAATGTGTAACCAAGGGAGAACTAGTGCATTTCTCTGAGAAAAGCTGCTTCAGTTTTACTAATCTTCCAAAACACTTGAAATTCTTGTAAAATAATTTGCATTTATTTGATCAAATAGACTTTGAAAGGGTAGACATGCAGAAATTCCTCTTTTCAAAAGTCTTGCTGTTACAAAAGTAGATCTTCATGCAGCTTAAGAGGTTACAGGTTCTTCTTGGTGAAGCGCCTGAATGGCTTCATCATTGCTGAAAAGACCCTGACAATCAAGGATTGTTTTTTGACAGGCTGAGATATCGAGGGAGAAACCTCTCCAACTGGAGCTAGAAACACAAGAGAAATGGATGGGGTGAGAGAGCGAGAGAGAGAGAGAGAGAGAGAGATGCAGTATAGTAACGTTGAAAAATAACAGTGCAGTGAGTTTGGTAGGCATACCTATGTTTCTAACACACACCTAAACAAAACTACAAGCTTTAGCAGAGCTCTAAAATCCTTACCTATGCAATGTCCATCAGTAGAGGGAATCTCAGTCTGTTCCTGGACTGAATGGCAGTCCTTTTTGTTTCCTCTCTTGGAACGCTAACAGAAGAAAGGTCAAGAAAATGGTACAGAGAATAAATAAATAAATGGAACACTTCTGAATCCAAGGCAACAATTTAGTGATGAATAAAACATATTTATCTCATGTATTTGTCTTATCATATCAATAACATCAATAACATCAGCACCTAACTGGAACCAAAAACAAATGCTAACTCCCTGCTATACCTTGAAGTTGATCCTGAGTTTGGTCATTGAAAAGCAAAGGAAGCTCCTTCTTGCTTTCTGCTCAGCCCCCCTCTCTGTCTCAGCCTGGTCTGATGGGTTTGTTGCAGCAGAAGCTGGTCTTGACGCCTCCTTGCATCCCTGTACCAGCTGCTGGGTCAAGGACTTTACCAGGACTCTGTCAAATGCAGGGTCCTGGGAGGAAATAGCCGCTTGCAGGGTGTTATAAGAGCCAAACTCCTCCATGAGGTTTTTATGTACACCTCTGAACACCCTTTGGATGTTCAGGTTCTGGGAATATGCCTTTGTCCTGGAGAATCTGGATGCAGCACAGAACTCAGACAGGACTTGTCTGATGAGTTGCTGAGATGTTTCTGTCAGATCTGCTGCCTGTTGGGAGGGTCCATCTAGGGCTGAGGGTCTGATCTCCGATAGCAACCTTATCACCAGTATGGTGACCAAACAGATGACATCATCTTTGCTGGAGTCCATCAAGTACTGCAGTGGGAATGCAGTGGCACTGCTGATGTCCGGGGTGATTAAGAGCTCCCTCAGATGGCCAGAGCTGCTGGGGATACACTCTTCCTTCTCTTCAATGTCAATCCCATCTCCCTTTGGTACCAAAGAGGTTCCCTTGCTTGTGAAAGAAGGAGTGGAGGATCGTTCATCTGTGTGTGCCATCATCTTTGTCTTTAGGTCACTTGAAGAAATATCTGGCATTTTAGAGACCCTGGTGTCGATGAAGGAGCTCCTGACGATGGGGCAGGTCAGATCGAAAGGCACTTCGTCAGGGATGGGAGTGCCAGGGAGGTTGATCTCTAACTCACACTCTGACCTAGGACTCTTTGAAGAGCTGGACAAGGAACTACGACCATTTAAAGAAGTGGACAAAGATGAACAGGTTCTAGGGATGTCTTGGCAGACTTGTTCACTGTCATCCTCACTTTTCTCAACCTCCTTCAGCATAGTTCCTACCATATCATTGATCTGAAGGAGCTCCCTGGAATCCTTCATTCGCCCTAAGTTTGAGATTTCACTCTGGATAGCAACCAGGATTTCCCCAAGGGTCTCTTTGGAAGAAGCATTTTCTGTCCTTTCGGATCCGGGTGGCTTCAGCCCTGTGAAGAAATCCTTAAGTGTGTTCTTCATTCTGACGCATATGGTCTTAGCTGTTGACCAAAGCTTCTCCTCTGATATTTTAACACTCAATTCAGTATCATCCAGTTGGGAGCCCCCGTGGGAGCACTGCGAAACTCTCCCACTTCTTTCCAGTAGCACAGTGTCAGTGGACTCATTTTTCTGGAAAATAGTCGCCATTCCTTTGACAAAGGTTTCCACTAATCCAGAGGCTGTATTCTCAGAGGACATGGAGGACATGGATTCTGAAAGGACATGGATCTCTGATGGTGAGCTAGATGATAAGCCAGCCTGCAGACTTTTCTGAAGACCAGTATGGCTGATGTGTGATAAAGGAATGACTGGATCTCATCAGCACTTTACTCACTGCCTCTTCTGCCTGAGTCTGGAAGTCATTGCTAGAGAGCTTCTTAATGCTCTGAATCAGACTAGTAGAGGACTCTGTGATTCTGACACTCTCTTCTGAGCTCAGTTGAGAATATTGAGTACTCACGCTCAAGTCTTCATTGGGTGAGGGTGACTGGGAAATAGTATAGTCATCGAGCTTTGATAGGACACCATCAACAAACCAACAAGCCTCTAGGGACTCATCAGATGAACTGACAACGGCCAAGGATTTACTCTCCACTTTTGATAACTCTGACTTGTAGATGGAAAAAACACTGCTAAGAACTTCTTGAGTACTGGTATCCAGATTGGAGAGACAGAGAGCTGGTATTGGTTGGCTCTCACTGGGAACTCTACTAAGTTCGGTGCTGGGTAACTGGACCTCAACAGTTGAAACAGTTGCCTTTTCCAGGGTGTCTGAAGACTCCTGAAGAGAAGCATCCTTAGCCACACCTTCTTCTCGAGCGGATAGAGTTAAAAGGTCCCTCAGCTTTGCTCGTATACGGCCGTAGAGTGTGCGGGCTAGAGAGAAGGTTATCATCTGTGAAGATCCTGTTTTGTGGTCCTTTACAGGAACTGGCCAATCAACTGCTTCACATGTGCCTTCAAATGATGCTATCGTCTCCATGCCTCCCACAAATGCCTTAACAATCACTGTGGCAGTGGAGGTTACAGGTGTCAGGGCTGTGCAGCTGGTATTCAGGGGAGCTTCAGTAAGGCTAGGTGCAGCACTAGAAGGCCTAGAGGAAGGATCCATGCCAGAAGAGCTGCTGACTTTCCTTGTAAGGATGGTGCTCACCGCCTTCAGGGCTTTAGACTGAAAGTCGGGGCTAGAGAGGGTCTGAAGCTTTCTGGCCACCACACTGGTAGAGGATCCAGTCTCTTTGAGAAAGTGAGTGGTCCCTTCTTTCCCAGATGGACACTCAACATCAAGGTCACATTGAAGATTGGTCAGAAATTTAGACCCCAAGATTGTCATCTTCTTGGCCAGATCCAATAGGATGTTGAAGTCCTGTGCCATTTTGTCCATTGTGCCGACAATGGCATCCAGCACATCATCGGTCACAGGGTCCATGAGGGGCTCGATAAACCCTACCCACTCTGGCTCAGACGTTTGGCTCTGTAGCTCGGCCAGGATCTGCACCGAGGCTACCCGAATGACCTCCTTGCCTACTGCTATGTCCTGACTGTCCATAGGGGGGCAACTCCCTGAGCTGGCCTGAATGGCCACTGAGAGGCCAGAGTTAAGCTGGTGTACTACCTCTCCCACGATAGCACAGCTCAACTCAGAAGAGCTGGAGGAGATGGGGTTGGAGTGACCCTCAACCAGGGATATCAGGAGGCTCTCTTCCGTTACCCCAAAAAGAGCCTTCAGAGGCTCCTCCATGAGGGGAGCCTCTCTAGTTGCAGGCAAGCTCTGCAATGAGGTCTGGGACCTTGAAGATAAACACACAATCACCACAAATGTGACCAACTGCTATCTAATCTGGGTCATTAGTGAGCCTGATAACCAAATTAGAGCAATGATGGTTTACTTCTCATACCACCGTAGTTCTAAAAGCCTAAAGCCAACTGACACGATTTTTTGCCTGATTTTTATGTTTGTACGACATCAGAATATGATTAATTCTGAAAGGCTGATCTATTTATTCATAGATGACTTTATGGCTTACCCAGTTAAAAATGACTTTCACCTGGACCCACCCCCTCAGTGGCAACATTTCTGACCAGAACTTAAAACTACAAGGTGTGAATTCCAAGTTAATAATTTATGATAAGTATGGGTCAGGTCTTGCAATTATTAAGTTGAAATATTGCTGTGAACATACCTCTTAGGCGAACAGCATGGTGATGAGGTTCTGCGAGTGGATTTTTGGCGGAACCCTGCACTGCCATTCCTCCTCCTCTCCTTAGTCCAGTAGTTCATCTCACTGATCAGCAGCCTTTTCTCTCTCTCATCCAGACTGCCTAAGGAATCCTCAGACCCTGTCAGAGAGCACTGGGATTCTGGGGAGGTTGCCCCACTCCTCAGGTTCACCCCCATGATACGAGCTAGCGCTGGTAGGAGAATGCGGAGGGCTGTCTGGGTCACGACTTTAACAATCTTCAGACACAGCATGGAGAGCTGCTCGAATGTAAGCTATGGCCAACAAACAGAGTAATGTTTTTGTAAATCAAGCAATTCCATGACACCATTCCCTATATAAGGGCACAACTTTTGACCAGAACCTTATGTGGAGAGACTTACGTTATTTTTCATGCCATGCTGAATCACCCTCCATTGGCTAGAGAAAAGAAAAGAAAGGAAACATATTTTACCTGCACACTGGTGTTGAGTTAGTGGAGTCACTAGATAGCCATGTCAGGGAAAATAAAAGTGTATTTAATTAAGCTATTAGCAAGTACATGAGACATTTTGTTCTTGATTTACAGGAAGAGTTAGGGGTGTGGTTACAGTGATGTTAGGTGTAGTGTCTAAAATCCCATTTGTGGTTAGAAGGTGCACTATGACTATAAATTCAGAGTTGTTGTATGTGAGGTTGGAAAAAGACATGGGACTTGCTCATCAGTTAGACTCCTCAGGAAGGAGAGGAGGATTGGGGCACAGCATGTCCCAGTCTTGAGAGAAGGCATTAGAGTCCTCTGAGCCTCCTTCTCCAGCTGCTCAATGATAGATCCCCTTTCCCGGAAACCACACCCGGGTGTCTGAGAAGACTCTGGGAAACCGCAAAGAGAAATCTAAAGTTGAATCTGAACTTGATCCCTCATTTCTTTCACCTTTAGTGATTTGATTGCACTGGACAGGTAAAAGCACATCTCTCTGCGTGCCTCCACTATATTGCTTTCACCTATATAGATACTATCTTCTCAGATCAGTGCTGAGGAATTTGAACACAACCTGCAACCAACATGAAGTAATCTCAGACCTGCACCAATGCTGCTGTCTTCCTCCACGGAAGTCTTCTTGGCGCGGCCACTGGACTTACGTTTAGCCTACATGACAACAGATTATAGGTCTCATAGCAGATCCAAGGTCAGTGTAGCGTCTCCTCCTAATGCTTTAAGGCTAGGATTTAGTGACAGTAAACTAATCCTAGATCTGTGCCTAAGTAGGCAGAACATGTGTAGAGGACAGCATATTTCTTACCTTGCCTCCTGTCCTGTTCTTGTTGGTCTCATGTGTCTCTGTTTCATCCTTCATATTCTCCACAACCTTATTTTGGTCATCTGGGGGATCCTCCCATTTCACGCTCTGGTGGATAAATGAGAGGTCAATATCAGTCCTAGGTTGTGACTTTGTGAAACAACTTATTCGCTAATATTTTAAACAAAACGGCAATAGTGGTCAGATTTCAGTCCATGGATCAAACCAGTGAGACATATTGCTTTGGTAGTGACCTACTATATTGTTAGTAATTTCTCCTCTAAACTCAAAATAGGCTAAATGAACCATACCTTGCTGTCATCTGACATGATGTGTAGGAAATACTAATACCTCCTTTAAAAATACGTCAGTGAACCATCGGCAGACAACTGAAGTGAATATGAATGTCCTTGAATTATGCCTAAGCATTGTTGAATACTCGATTCCGATTGGCTGAAGCCAGAGCATTCTTCAAAGATGTCATACACACATGATGTCACAATTAGGCCTAAATCTAATGTCTATATGAACTGTCAATGTCATTAGAAAACAGATCATAGCTTGTCAGCAGGGCTCAGTTCTATGGATATCTCATGCGGATTTTTCTGCTAACCTACGTATAACGATACTATAATTACATTATTTTCATCCATCCGTCAACACAAATGGCATGTCAACGTTCCCCAAATAATAAAGCCAAGTCGAGATGTATGGTTCTTCATCCAGAGGACGAAGCACCATTGTATCATCTAAAACCTTCAGAGAGATCCCTTAAAACTGTAGTATAAATTCTCCACATCTGTTCTGGTAGCTAGGTTAATTTAGCGAGACATGGCCAAATCCAACACATAGCGTTTCTACTGGGTCCTGCTTAGAGGTGACTGTCTGTCATGTTGCTAGTTGTAATGACGCTTTTAAAACAACAAAAGGTATTTGTAATTGCTCTGGGAGCTAATTATTGCAGAGCCCAGCTACACATCCTGCTCGCTGGGCTCATTATGGACAGCCAATGAGCAGTTCAGGTGAAAAAGTCAGCCAGATCTGATCTCTATAACATACATGATACTAGGATCCTGTAGCAACCTGCCGGCCTGCACAATCCTCCATGGCACGAATGCTACACGCGCAATATATTATGCTAACATCCCACAACAATTCCCCAATTGGAATTACTTGCCTAAACTTCCAATCATACTTATTTTCTAATATCAACCATCGTTTCTGCACTTAAGGCAGACTTGCCATTAGAACAAGATGGAATTAGGACAACTGTAAAGCTCGTTAAACGTGGGCTAAAATTAACCTTACCTGGCTGTCGTCAGCCATTATGTGTAGCCCGTTAATTAAGGCTCTGCGCCTCTGATACTGCAGCTGTTCTGATAGGCTACTGTAGCTTTTCTGTAACTGTTAAACTCGTCTAATCGTATCCGTTGAAAACCGGTCAGTGAACCGTCCTCAAACACAATGAACTGATGTCAATATGGACATTAACCTTCACATAAAGATATACATGACGTCAGATATGCCTAGACGTATTGTTGACTTGATCAGAATACATATCATACATAGTACGTGCTGTTGACAGCCTACCCCGAAATCAAACAGGAACATGGATTTTGTGAAATCTGTTGTGAATGTATAGGGATGTTTTTACAATTGCATAACTGCCTTCATTTTACTGGACCCCATGAAGAGTAGCTGCTGTAGCTAAAGGGGATCCACAATAAATACAAATACAAACCCAATGCAACATGATAATACATGCATCAACTTGTTTTGACATATCACATGGGATATGACAGTAAACCAACAGATCTTGAGAGGAGATAAAACATCATCTGTTGATCTATTTCACAGGTTTCTGGTGGTTTCTAAGCATTCTACATGTGTTGGGGAAGGACGGTGGGATCTCTCCAGAGCATCTAATTACATCAATCATGTCTTGCCATGTATGTGATATGAGATAATGTTATGCACCACGTAAATATACATTGCCTAAGGCTGCAGTGCTATACTCCATGGAGACAGTGCTCAATGTTTATTTTACATGATGGATATATGCTACTTCATTTCATACAATCAATCATCAATCAATCAGTACAATTTATTTATAAAGCCCTTTTTACATCAGCAGATGTCACAAAATGCTTATTCTGACACCCAGCTTAAAACCTCAAATAGCATGCAATGCAGATTTAGAAGCACGGTGGCTAGGAAAAACAGGAACCTAGGAAGAAACCTAGAGAGGAACCAGGCTAGTCCTCTTCTGGCTGTGCCGGTGGAGATTATAAGCGTGCATGGCCAATAAGGCCAGATCATTCTTCAAGCATTGTAGTTCAAACATTCTTCATAGATGACCAGCAGAGTCAACAAAATAATGTGGTTATAGAGGGTGCAACAGGTCAGCACCTCCGGAGTAATTATCAGTTGGCTTTTCAAAGCCGAACATTCAGAGGTTGAGACAGCAGGTGTGGTAGAGAGAGAGAGAGAGAGAGAGAGAGAGAGAGGTGGGGGAGAGAGAGAGCGAAGATCGAAACAGCAGGTCCATGAAAAGGTATCACGTCTGGAGAACACACATGCCTCTTTATGTGATACATGATGTTTGGCTGTGCTGTGCTAAGTGTTATCTTATGGGTTTGGTGATTGTTCTGTGTGAAGCCGTATTCTGCATTGCATCATGGAATGTGATGTGAAATCCCTGGGCCTATGGCTGTTGAAGCTACTCCACTGCACTGCTGCTCCACTGCACTTCATTTCTCCCCCGATTGCTCAGTTTGGCCTAGCGGCCAGCTCTAGGAAGAGTCTTGGTGGTTCCAAACTTCTTCCGTTTAAGAATGATGGAGGCCACTGTGTCCTTGGGGACCTTCAATATTGCAGAAATGTTTTGGTACCCTTCACCAGATCTGTGTCTTGACACAATCATGTCTCTGAGCTCTATGGACAATTCCTTCGACCTCATGGCTTGGTTTTTGCTCTGACATACACTGTCAACTGTTGGATCTTATATTTTCAACATATAGAAAACATATACAAAACATCTAGCTGCAGATAGCTAATTATCCTCTATGTGTTTTCCCCTTGCTGCTAATAAGCTCTTACCAATTGAACTAAATGAATAGACATCTGGTTATCTGACAGTCTATGCAGCAACTATTGTATTAGAGTCAAGCTGTGGTTATTTTATTTATTTTCCTAGACAAGTCAGTTCAGAACAAATTCTTATTTACAATGACATCTTAGGAACAGTGGGTTAACTACCTTGTTCACGAGCAGAACGTCATATTTTTACATGGTTAGCTCAGGGATCTGACCTAGCAACCTTTCAGTTACTGGCCCAACGCTCTAACCACAAGGCTACCTGCTGCCCCAAGTCCTGCCAACTCAAAAACTGCACAATAAATGTGTAACCAAGGGAGAACTAGTGCATTTCTCTGAGAAAAGCTGCTTCAGTTTTACTAATCTTCCAAAACACTTGAAATTCTTGTAAAATAATTTGCATTTATTTGATCAAATAGACTTTGAAAGGGTAGACATGCAGAAATTCCTCTTTTCAAAAGTCTTGCTGTTACAAAAGTAGATCTTCATGCAGCTTAAGAGGTTACAGGTTCTTCTTGGTGAAGCGCCTGAATGGCTTCATCATTGCTGAAAAGACCCTGACAATCAAGGATTGTTTTTTGACAGGCTGAGATATGGAGGGAGAATCCTCTCCAACTGGAGCTAGAAACACAAGAGAAATGGATGGGGTGAGAGAGAGAGAGAGAGAGAGAGAGAGAGAGAGAGAGAGAGAGAGAGAGAGAGAGAGAGAGAGAGAGAGAGAGAGAGATGCAGTATAGTAACGTTGAAAAATAACAGTGCAGTGAGTTTGGTAGGCATACCTATGTTTCTAACACACACCTAAACAAAACTACAAGCTTTAGCAGAGCTCTAAAATCCTTACCTATGCAATGTCCATCAGTAGAGGGAATCTCAGTCTGTTCCTGGACTGAATGGCAGTCCTTTTTGTTTCCTCTCTTGGAACGCTAACAGAAGAAAGGTCAAGAAAATGGTACAGAGAATAAATAAATAAATGGAACACTTCTGAATCCAAGGCAACAATTTAGTGATGAATAAAACATATTTATCTCATGTATTTGTCTTATCATATCAATAACATCAATAACATCAGCACCTAACTGGAACCAAAAACAAATGCTAACTCCCTGCTATACCTTGAAGTAGATCCTGAGTTTGGTCATTGAAAAGCAAAGGAAGCTCCTTCTTGCTTTCTGCTCAGCCCCCCTCTCTGTCTCAGCCTGGTCTGATGGGTTTGTTGCAGCAGAAGCTGGTCTTGACGCCTCCTTGCATCCCTGTACCAGCTGCTGGGTCAAGGACTTTACCAGGACTCTGTCAAATGCAGGGTCCTGGGAGGAAATAGCTGCTTGCAGGGTGTTATAAGAGCCAAACTCCTCCATGAGGTTTTTATGTACACCTCTGAACACCCTTTGGATGTTCAGGTTCTGGGAATATGCCTTTGTCCTGGAGAATCTGGATGCAGCACAGAACTCAGACAGGACTTGTCTGAGGAGTTGCTGAGATGTTTCTGTCAGATCTGCTGCCTGTTGGGAGGGTCCATCTAGGGCTGAGGGTCTGATCTCCGATAACAACCTTATCACCAGTATGGTGACCAAACAGATGACATCATCTTTGCTGGAGTCCATCAAGTACTGCAGTGGGAATGCAGTGGCACTGCTGATGTCCGGGGTGATTAAGAGCTCCCTCAGATGGCCAGAGCTGCTGGGGATACACTCTTCCTTCTCTTCAATGTCAATCCCATCTCCCTTTGGTACCAAAGAGGTTCCCTTGCTTGTGAAAGAAGGAGTGGAGGATCGTTCATCTGTGTGTGCCATCATCTTTGTCTTTAGGTCACTTGAAGAAATATCTGGCATTTTAGAGACCCTGGTGTCGATGAAGGAGCTCCTGACGATGGGGCAGGTCAGATCGAAAGGCACTTCGTCAGGGATGGGAGTGCCAGGGAGGTTGATCTCTAACTCACACTCTGACCTAGGACTCTTTGAAGAGCTGGACAAGGAACTACGACCATTTAAAGAAGTGGACAAAGATGAACAGGTTCTAGGGATGTCTTGGCAGACTTGTTCACTGTCATCCTCACTTTTCTCAACCTCCTTCAGCATAGTTCCTACCATATCATTGATCTGAAGGAGCTCCCTGGAATCCTTCATTCGCCCTAAGTTTGAGATTTCACTCTGGATAGCAACCAGGATTTCCCCAAGGGTCTCTTTGGAAGAAGCATTTTCTGTCCTTTCGGATCCGGGTGGCTTCAGCCCTGTGAAGAAATCCTTAAGTGTGTTCTTCATACTGACGCATATGGTCTTAGCTGTTGACCAAAGCTTCTCCTCTGATATTTTAACACTCAATTCAGTATCATCCAGTTGGGAGCCCCCGTGGGAGCACTGCGAAACTCTCCCACTTCTTTCCAGTAGCACAGTGTCAGTGGACTCATTTTTCTGGAAAATAGTCGCCATTCCTTTGACAAAGGTTTCCACTAATCCAGAGGCTGTATTCTCAGAGGACATGGAGGACATGGATTCTGAAAGGACATGGATCTCTGATGGTGAGCTAGATGATAAGCCAGCCTGCAGACTTTTCTGAAGACCAGTATGGCTGATCTGTGTGATAAAGGAATGACTGGATCTCATCAGCACTTTACTCACTGCCTCTTCTGCCTGAGTCTGGAAGTCATTGCTAGAGAGCTTCTTAATGCTCTGAATCAGACTAGTAGAGGACTCTGTGATTCTGACACTCTCTTCTGAGCTCAGTTGAGAATATTGAGTACTCACGCTCAAGTCTTCATTGGGTGAGGGTGACTGGGAAATAGTATAGTCATCGAGCTTTGATAGGACACCATCAACAAACCAACAAGCCTCTAGGGACTCATCAGATGAACTGACAACGGCCAAGGATTTACTCTCCACTTTTGATAACTCTGACTTGTAGATGGAAAAAACACTGCTAAGAACTTCTTGAGTACTGGTATCCAGATTGGAGAGACAGAGAGCTGGTATTGGTTGGCTCTCACTGGGAACTCTACTAAGTTCGGTGCTGGGTAACTGGACCTCAACAGTTGAAACAGTTGCCTTTTCCAGGGTGTCTGAAGACTCCTGAAGAGAAGCATCCTTAGCCACACCTTCTCGAGCGGATAGAGTTAAAAGGTCCCTCAGCTTTGCTCGTATACGGCCGTAGAGTGTGCGGGCTAGAGAGAAGGTTATCATCTGTGAAGATCCTGTTTTGTGGTCCTTTACAGGAACTGGCCAATCAACTGCTTCACATGTGCCTTCAAATGATGCTATCGTCTCCATGCCTCCCACAAATGCCTTAACAATCACTGTGGCAGTGGAGGTTACAGGTGTCAGGGCTGTGCAGCTGGTATTCAGGGGAGCTTCAGTAAGGCTAGGTGCAGCACTAGAAGGCCTAGAGGAAGGATCCATGCCAGAAGAGCTGCTGACTTTCCTTGTAAGGATGGTGCTCACCGCCTTCAGGGCTTTAGACTGAAAGTCGGGGCTAGAGAGGGTCTGAAGCTTTCTGGCCACCACACTGGTAGAGGATCCAGTCTCTTTGAGAAAGTGAGTGGTCCCTTCTTTCCCAGATGGACACTCAACATCAAGGTCACATTGAAGATTGGTCAGAAATTTAGACCCCAAGATTGTCATCTTCTTGGCCAGATCCAATAGGATGTTGAAGTCCTGTGCCATTTTGTCCATTGTGCCGACAATGGCATCCAGCACATCATCGGTCACAGGGTCCATGAGGGGCTCGATAAACCCTACCCACTCTGGCTCAGACGTTTGGCTCTGTAGCTCGGCCAGGATCTGCACCGAGGCTACCCGAATGACCTCCTTGCCTACTGCTATGTCCTGACTGTCCATAGGGGGGCAACTCCCTGAGCTGGCCTGAATGGCCACTGAGAGGCCAGAGTTAAGCTGGTGTACTACCTCTCCCACGATAGCACAGCTCAACTCAGAAGAGCTGGAGGAGATGGGGTTGGAGTGACCCTCAACCAGGGATATCAGGAGGCTCTCTTCCGTTACCCCAAAAAGAGCCTTCAGAGGCTCCTCCATGAGGGGAGCCTCTCTAGTTGCAGGCAAGCTCTGCAATGAGGTCTGGGACCTTGAAGATAAACACACAATCACCACAAATGTGACCAACTGCTATCTAATCTGGGTCATTAGTGAGCCTGATAACCAAATTAGAGCAATGATGGTTTACTTCTCATACCACCGTAGTTCTAGAAGCCTAAAGCCAACTGACACGATTTTTTGCCTGATTTTTATGTTTGTACGACATCAGAATATGATTAATTCTGAAAGGCTGATCTATTTATTCATAGATGACTTTATGGCTTACCCAGTTAAAAATGACTTTCACCTGGACCCACCCCCTCAGTGGCAACATTTCTGACCAGAACTTAAAACTACAAGGTGTGAATTCCAAGTTAATAATTTATGATAAGTATGGGTCAGGTCTTGCAATTATTAAGTTGAAATATTGCTGTGAACATACCTCTTAGGCGAACAGCATGGTGATGAGGTTCTGCGAGTGGATTTTTGGCGGAACCCTGCACTGCCATTCCTCCTCCTCTCCTTAGTCCAGTAGTTCATCTCACTGATCAGCAGCCTTTTCTCTCTCTCATCCAGACTGCCTAAGGAATCCTCAGACCCTGTCAGAGAGCACTGGGATTCTGGGGAGGTTGCCCCACTCCTCAGGTTCACCCCCATGATACGAGCTAGCGCTGGTAGGAGAATGCGGAGGGCTGTCTGGGTCACGACTTTAACAATCTTCAGACACAGCATGGAGAGCTGCTCGAATGTGAGCTATGGCCAACAAACAGAGTAATGTTTTTGTCAATCAAGCAATTCCATGACACCATTCCCTATATAAGGGCACAACTTTTGACCAGAACCTTATGTGGAGAGACTTACGTTATTTTTCATGCCATGCTGAATCACCCTCCATTGGCTAGAGAAAAGAAAAGAAAGGAAACATATTTTACCTGCACACTGGTGTTGAGTTAGTGGAGTCACTAGATAGCCATGTCAGGGAAAATAAAAGTATTTAATTAAGCTATTAGCAAGTACATGTGACATTTTGTTCTTGATTTACAGGAAGAGTTAGGGGTGTGGTTACAGTGATGTTAGGTGTAGTGTCTAAAATCCCATTTGTGGTTAGAAGGTGCACTATGACTATAAATTCAGAGTTGTTGTATGTGAGGTTGGAAAAAGACATGGGACTTGCTCATCAGTTAGACTCCTCAGGAAGGAGAGGAGGATTGGGGCACAGCATGTCCCAGTCTTGAGAGAAGGCATTAGAGTCCTCTGAGCCTCCTTCTCCAGCTGCTCAATGATAGATCCCCTTTCCCGGAAACCACACCCGGGTGTCTGAGAAGACTCTGGGAAACCGCAAAGAGAAATCTAAAGTTGAATCTGAACTTGATCCCTCATTTCTTTCACCTTTAGTGATTTGATTGCACTGGACAGGTAAAAGCACATCTCTCTGCGTGCCTCCACTATATTGCTTTCACCTATATAGATACTATCTTCTCAGATCAGTGCTGATGAATTTGAATACAACCTGCAACCAACATGAAGTAATCTCAGACCTGCACCAATGCTGCTGTCTTCCTCCACGGAAGTCTTCTTGGCGCGGCCACTGGACTTACGTTTAGCCTACATGACAACAGATTATAGGTCTCATAGCAGATCCAAGGTCAGTGTAGCGTCTCCTCCTAATGCTTTAAGGCTAGGATTTAGTGACAGTAAACTAATCCTAGATCTGTACCTAAGTAGGCAGAACATGTGTAGAGGACAGCATATTTCTTACCTTGCCTCCTGTCCTGTTCTTGTTGGTCTCATGTGTCTCTGTTTCATCCTTCATATTCTCCACAACCTTATTTTGGTCATCCGGGGGATCCTTCCATTTCACGCTCTGGTGGATAAATGAGAGGTCAATATCAGTCCTAGGTTGTGACTTTGTGAAACAACTTATTCGCTAATATTTTAAACAAAACGGCAATAGTGGTCAGATTTCAGTCCATGGATCAAACCAGTGAGACATATTGCTTTGGTAGTGACCTACTATATTGTTAGTAATTTCTCCTCTAAACTCAAAATAGGCTAAATGAACCATACCTTGCTGTCATCTGACATGATGTGTAGGAAATACTAATACCTCCTTTAAAAATACGTCAGTGAACCATCGGCAGACAACTGAAGTGAATATGAATGTCCTTGAATTATGCCTAAGCATTGTTGAATACTCGATTCCGATTGGCTGAAGCCAGAGCATTCTTCAAAGATGTCATACACACATTATGTCACAATTAGGCCTAAATCTAATGTCTATATGAACTGTCAATGTCATTAGAAAACAGATCATAGCTTGTCAGCAGGGCTCAGTTCTATGGATATCTCATGCGGATTTTTCTGCTAACCTACGTATAACGATACTATAATTACATTATTTTCATCCATCCGTCAACACAAATGGCATGTCAACGTTCCCCAAATAATAAAGCCAAGTCGAGATGTATGGTTCTTCATCCAGAGGACGAAGCACCATTGTATCATCTAAAACCTTCAGAGAGATCCCTTAAAACTGTAGTATAAATTCTCCACATCTGTTCTGGTAGCTAGGTTAATTTAGCGAGACATGGCCAAATCCAACACATAGCGTTTCTACTGGGTCCTGCTTAGAGGTGACTGTCTGTCATGTTGCTAGTTGTAATGACGCTTTTAAAACAACAAAAGGTATTTGTAATTGCTCTGGGAGCTAATTATTGCAGAGCCCAGCTACACATCCTGCTCGCTGGGCTCATTATGGACAGCCAATGAGCAGTTCAGGTGAAAAAGTCAGCCAGATCTGATCTCTATAACATACATGATACTAGGATCCTGTAGCAACCTGCCGGCCTGCACAATCCTCCATGGCACGAATGCTACACGCGCAATATATTATGCTAACATCCCACAACAATTCCCCAATTGGAATTACTTGCCTAAACTTCCAATCATACTTATTTTCTAATATCAACCATCGTTTCTGCACTTAAGGCAGACTTGCCATTAGAACAAGATGGAATTAGGACAACTGTAAAGCTCGTTAAACGTGGGCTAAAATTAACCTTACCTGGCTGTCGTCAGCCATTATGTGTAGCCCGTTAATTAAGGCTCTGCGCCTCTGATACTGCAGCTGTTCTGATAGGCTACTGTAGCTTTTCTGTAACTGTTAAACTCGTCTAATCGTATCCGTTGAAAACCGGTCAGTGAACCGTCCTCAAACACAATGAACTGATGTCAATATGGACATTAACCTTCACATAAAGATATACATGACGTCAGATATGCCTAGACGTATTGTTGACTTGATCAGAATACATATCATACATAGTACGTGCTGTTGACAGCCTACCCCGAAATCAAACAGGAACATGGATTTTGTGAAATCTGTTGTGAATGTATAGGGATGTTTTTACAATTGCATAACTGCCTTCATTTTACTGGACCCCATGAAGAGTAGCTGCTGTAGCTAAAGGGGATCCACAATAAATACAAATACAAACCCAATGCAACATGATAATACATGCATCAACTTGTTTTGACATATCACATGGGATATGACAGTAAACCAACAGACCTTGAGAGGAGATAAAACATCATCTGTTGATCTATTTCACAGGTTTCTGGTGGTTTCTAAGCATTCTACATGTGTTGGGGAAGGACGGTGGGATCTCTCCAGAGCATCTAATTACATCAATCATGTCTTGCCATGCATGTGATATGAGATAATGTTATGCACCACGTAAATATACATTGCCTAAGGCTGCAGTGCTATACTCCATGGAGACAGTGCTCAATGTTTATTTTACATGATGGATATATGCTACTTCATTTCATACAATCAATCATCAATCAATCAGTACAATTTATTTATAAAGCCCTTTTTACATCAGCAGATGTCACAAAATGCTTATTCTGACACCCAGCTTAAAACCTCAAATAGCATGCAATGCAGATTTAGAAGCACGGTGGCTAGGAAAAACAGGAACCTAGGAAGAAACCTAGAGAGGAACCAGGCTAGTCCTCTTCTGGCTGTGCCGGTGGAGATTATAAGCGTGCATGGCCAATAAGGCCAGATCATTCTTCAAGCATTGTAGTTCAAACATTCTTCATAGATGACCAGCAGAGTCAGCACCTCCGGAGTAATTATCAGTTGGCTTTTCAAAGCCGAACATTCAGAGGTCGAGACAGCAGGTGTGGTAGAGAGAGACAGAGAGAGAGAGCGAAGATCGAAACAGCAGGTCCATGAAAAGGTATCACGTCTGGAGAACACACATGCCTCTTTATGTGATACATGATGTTTGGCTGTGCTGTGCTAAGTGTTATCTTATGGGTTTGGTGATTGTTCTGTGTGAAGCCGTATTCTGCATTGCATCATGGAATGTGATGTGAAATCCCTGGGCCTATGGCTGTTGAAGCTACTCCACTGCACTGCTGCTCCACTGCACTTCCCTTCTCCCCCGATTGCTCAGTTTGGCCTAGCGGCCAGCTCTAGGAAGAGTCTTGGTGGTTCCAAACTTCTTCCGTTTAAGAATGATGGAGGCCACTGTGTCCTTGGGGACCTTCAATATTGCAGAAATGTTTTGGTACCCTTCACCAGATCTGTGTCTTGACACAATCATGTCTCTGAGCTCTATGGACAATTCCTTCGACCTCATGGCTTGGTTTTTGCTCTGACATACACTGTCAACTGTTGGATCTTATATTTTCAACATATACAAAACATCTAGCTGCAGATAGCTAATTCTCCTCTATGTGTTTTCCCCTTGCTGCTAATAAGCTCTTACCAATCGAACTAAATGATTAGACATCTGGTTATCTGACAGTCTATGCAGCAACTATTGTATTAGAGTCAAGCTGTGGTTATTTTATTTATTTTCCTAGAAAAGTCAGTTCAGAACAAATTCTTATTTACCATGACATCTTAGGAACAGTGGGTTAACTACCTTGTTCAGGAGCAGAACGTCATATTTTTACATGGTTAGCTCAGAATCCCAGAATCCCAGTGCTCTCTGACAGGGTCTGAGGATTCCTTGGGCAGTCTGGATGAGAGAGAGAAAAGGCTGCTGATCAGTGAGATGAACTACTGGACTAAGGAGAGGAGGAGGAATGTCAGTGCAGGGTTCCGCCAAAAATCCACTCACAGAACCTCATCACCATGCTGTTCGCCTAAGAGGTATGTTCACAGCAATATTTCAACTTAATAATTGCAAGACCTGACCCATACTTATCATAAATGATTAACTTGGAATTCACACCTTGTAGTTTTAAGTTCTGGTCATAAATGTTGCCACTGAGGGGGTGGGTCCAGGTGAAAGTCATTTTTAACTGGGTAAGCCATAAAGTCATCTATGAATAAATATATCAGCCTTTCAGAATTAATCATATTCTGATGTCGTACAAACATAAAAATCAGGCAAAAAATCGTGTCAGTTGGCTTTAGGCTTCTAGAACTACGGTGGTATGAGAAGTAAACCATCATTGCTCTAATTTGGTTATCAGGCTCACTAATGACCCAGATTAGATAGCAGTTGGTCACATTTGCATGGCATAAGTGGTGATTGTGTGTTTATCTTCAAGGTCCCAGACCTCATTGCAGAGCTTGCCTGCAACTAGAGAGGCTCCCCTCATGGAGGAGCCTCTGAAGGCTCTTTTTGGGGTAACGGAAGAGAGCCTCCTGATATCCCTGGTTGAGGGTCACTCCAACCCCATCTCCTCCAGCTCTTCTGAGTTGAGCTGTGCTATCGTGGGAGAGGTAGTACACCAGCTTAACTCTGGCCTCTCAGTGGCCATTCAGGCCAGCTCGGGGAGTTGCCGCCCTATGGACAGTCAGGACATAGCAGCAGGCAAGGAGGTCATTCGGGTAGCCTCGGTGCAGATCCTGGCCGAGCTACAGAGCCAAACGTCTGAGCCAGAGTGGGTAGGGTTTATCGAGCCCCTCATGGACCCTGTGACCGATGATGTGCTGGATGCCATTGTCGGCACAATGGACAAAATGGCACAGGACTTCAACATCCTATTGGATCTGGCCAAGAAGATGACAATCTTGGGGTCTAAATTTCTGACCAATCTTCAATGTGACCTTGATGTTGAGTGTCCATCTGGGAAAGACGGGACCACTCACTTTCTCAAAGAGACTGGATCCTCTATCAGGTTGGTGGCCAGAAAGATTCAGACCCTCTCTAGCCCCGACTTTCAGTCTAAAGCCCTGAAGGCGGTGAGCACCATCCTTACAAGGAAAGTCAGCAGCTCTTCTGGCATGGCTCCTTCCTCTAGGCCTTCTAGTGCTGCTCCTAGCCTTACTGAAGCTCTCCTGAATACCAGCTGCACAGACCTGACACCTGTAACCTCCACTGCCACAGTGATTGTTAAGGCATTTGTGGGAGGCATGGAGACGATAGCATCATTTGAAGGCACATGTGAAGCAGTTGATTGGCCAGTTCCTGTAAAGGACCACAAAACAGGATCTTCACAGATGATAACCTTCTCTCTAGCCCGCACACTCTACGGCCGTATACGAGCAAAGCTGAGGGACCTTTTAACTCTATCCGCTCGAGAAGAAGGTGTGGCTAAGGATGCTTCTCTTCAGGAGTCTTCAGACACCCTGGAAAAGGCAACTGTTTCAACTGTTGAGGTCCAGTTACCCAGCACCGAACTTAGTAGAGTTCCCAGTGAGAGCCAACCAATACCAGCTCTCTGTCTCTCCAATCTGGATACCAGTACTCAAGAAGTTCTTAGCAGTGTTTTTTCCATCTACAAGTCAGAGTTATCAAAAGTGGAGAGTAAATCCTTGGCCGTTGTCAGTTCATCTGATGAGTCCCTAGAGGCTTGTTGGTTTGTTGATGGTGTCCTATCAAAGCTCGATGACTATACTATTTCCCAATCACCCTCACCCAATGAAGACTTGAGCGTGAGTACTCAATATTCTCAACTGAGCTCAGAAGAGAGTGTCAGAATCACAGAGTCCTCTACTAGTCTGATTCAGAGCATTAAGAAGCTCTCTAGCAATGACTTCCAGACTCAGGCAGAAGAGGCAGTGAGTAAAGTGCTGATGAGATCCAGTCATTCCTTTATCACACAGATCAGCCATACTGGTCTTCAGAAAAGTCTGCAGGCTGGCTTATCATCTAGCTCACCATCAGAGATCCATGTCCTTTCAGAATCCATGTCCTCCATGTCCTCTGAGAATACAGCCTCTGGATTAGTGGAAACCTTTGTCAAAGGAATGGTGACTCTTTTCCAGAAAAATGAGTCCACTGACACTGTGCTACTGGAAAGAAGTGGGAGAGGTTCGCAGTGCTCCCACGGGGGCTCCCAACTGGATGATACTGAATTGAGTGTTAAAATATCAGAGGAGAAGCTTTGGTCAACAGCTAAGACCATCTGCGTCAGTATGAAGAACACACTTAAGGATTTCTTCACAGGGCTGAAGCCACCCGGATCCGAAAGGACAGAAAATGCTTCTTCCAAAGAGACCCTTGGGGAAATCCTGGTTGCTATCCAGAGTGAAATCTCAAACTTAGGGCGAATGAAGGATTCCAGGGAGCTCCTTCAGATCAATGATATGGTAGGAACTATGCTGAAGGAGGTTGAGAAAAGTGAGGATGACAGTGAACAAGTCTGCCAAGACATCCCTAGAACCTGTTCATCTTTGTCCACTTCTTTAAATGGTCGTAGTTCCTTGTCCAGCTCTTCAAAGAGTCCTAGGTCAGAGTGTGAGTTAGAGATCAACCTCCCTGGCACTCCCATCCCTGACGAAGTGCTTTTCGATCTGACCTGCCCCATCGTCAGGAGCTCCTTCATCGACACCAGGGTCTCTAAAATGCCAGATATTTCTTCAAGTGACCTAAAGACAAAGATGATGGCACACACAGATGAACGATCCTCCACTCCTTCTTTCACAAGCAAGGGAACCTCTTTGGTACCAAAGGGAGATGGGATTGACATTGAAGAGAAGGAAGAGTGTATCCCCAGCAGCTCTGGCCATCTGAGGGAGCTCTTAATCACCCCGGACATCAGCAGTGCCACTGCATTCCCACTGCAGTACTTGATGGACTCCAGCAAAGATGATGTCATCTGTTTGGTCACCATACTGGTGATAAGGTTGCTATCGGAGATCAGACCCTCAGCCCTAGATGGACCCTCCCAACAGGCAGCAGATCTGACAGAAACATCTCAGCAACTCATCAGACAAGTCCTGTCTGAGTTCTGTGCTGCATCCAGATTCTCCAGGACAAAGGCATATTCCCAGAACCTGAACATCCAAAGGGTGTTCAGAGGTGTACATAAAAACCTCATGGAGGAGTTTGGCTCTTATAACACCCTGCAAGCGGCTATTTCCTCCCAGGACCCTGCATTTGACAGAGTCCTGGTAAAGTCCTTGACCCAGCAGCTGGTACAGGGATGCAAGGAGGCGTCAAGACCAGCTTCTGCTGCAACAAACCCATCAGACCAGGCTGAGACAGAGAGGGGGGCTGAGCAGAAAGCAAGAAGGAGCTTCCTTTGCTTTTCAATGACCAAACTCAGGATCAACTTCAAGGTATAGCAGGGAGTTAGCATTTGTTTTTGGTTCCAGTTAGGTGCTGATGTTATTGATGTTATTGATATGATAAGACAAATACATGAGATAAATATGTTTTATTCATCACTAAATTGTTGCCTTGGATTCAGAAGTGTTCCATTTATTTATTTATTCTCTGTACCATTTTCTTGACCTTTCTTCTGTTAGCGTTCCAAGAGAGGAAACAAAAAGGACTGCCATTCAGTCCAGGAACAGACTGAGATTCCCTCTACTGATGGACATTGCATAGGTAAGGATTTTAGAGCTCTGCTAAAGCTTGTAGTTTTGTTTAGGTGTGTGTTAGAAACATAGGTATGCCTACCAAACTCACTGCACTGTTATTTTTCAACGTTACTATACTGCATCTCTCTCTCTCTCTCTCTCTCTCTCTCTCTCTCTCTCTCTCTCACCCCATCCATTTCTCTTGTGTTTCTAGCTCCAGTTGGAGAGGATTCTCCCTCCATATCTCAGCCTGTCAAAAAACAATCCTTGATTGTCAGGGTCTTTTCAGCAATGATGAAGCCATTCAGGCGCTTCACCAAGAAGAACCTGTAACCTCTTAAGCTGCATGAAGATCTACTTTTGTAACAGCAAGACTTTTGAAAAGAGGAATTTCTGCATGTCTACCCTTTCAAAGTCTATTTGATCAAATAAATGCAAATTATTTTACAAGAATTTCAAGTGTTTTGGAAGATTAGTAAAACTGAAGCAGCTTTTCTCAGAGAAATGCACTAGTTCTCCCTTGGTTACACATTTATTGTGCAGTTTTTGAGTTGGCAGGACTTGGGGCAGCAGGTAGCCTTGTGGTTAGAGCGTTGGGCCAGTAACTGAAAGGTTGCTAGGTCAGATCCCTGAGCTAACCATGTAAAAATATGACGTTCTGCTCCTGAACAAGGTAGTTAACCCACTGTTCCTAAGCTGTCATTGTAAATAAGAATTTGTTCTGAACTGACTTGTCTAGGAAAATAAATAAAATAACCACAGCTTGACTCTAATACAATAGTTGCTGCATAGACTGTCAGATAACCAGATGTCTATGCATTTAGTTCGATTGGTAAGAGCTTATTAGCAGCAAGGGGAAAACACATAGAGGAGAATTAGCTATCTGCAGCTAGATGTTTTGTATATGTTGAAAATATAAGATCCAACAGTTGACAGTGTATGTCAGAGCAAAAACCAAGCCATGAGGTCGAAGGAATTGTCCATAGAGCTCAGAGACATGATTGTGTCAAGACACAGATCTGGTGAAGGGTACCAAAACATTTCTGCAATATTGAAGGTCCCCAAGGAAACAGTGGCCTCCATCATTCTTAAACGGAAGAAGTTTGGAACCACCAAGACTCTTCCTAGAGCTGGCCGCTAGGCCAAACTGAGCAATCGGGGGAGAAGGGAAGTGCAGTGGAGCAGCAGTGCAGTGGATTCCATGATGCAATGCAGAATACGGCTTCACACAGAACAATCACCAAACCCATAAGATAACACTTAGCACAGCCAAACATCATGTATCACATGAAGAGGCATGTGTGTTCTCCAGACGTGATACCTTTTCATGGACCTGCTGTTTCGATCTTCGCTCTCTCTCTCTCTCGCTCTCTCTCTCTCTCTCTCTCTCTCTCTCTCTCTCTCTCTCTCTCTCTCTCTCTCTCTCTCTCTCTCTCTCTCTCGACCTCTCTCTCTCGACCTCTCTCTCTCTCTCTCGACCTCTCTCTCTCGACCTCTCTCTCTCGACCTCTCTCTCTCGACCCCTCTCTCTCGACCTCTCTCTCTCTCTCTCTCGACCTCTGAATGTTCGGCTTTGAAAAGCCAACTGATAATTACTCCGAAGGTGCTGACCTGTTGCACCCTCTATAACCACATTATTTTGTTGACTCTGCTGGTCATCTATGAAGAATGTTTGAACTACAATGCTTGAAGAATGATCTGGCCTTATTGGCCATGTACGCTTATAATCTCCACCGGCACAGCCAGAAGAGGACTAGCCTGGTTCCTCTCTAGGTTTCTTCCTAGGTTCCTGTTTTTCCTAGCCACCGTGCTTCTAAATCTGCATTGCATGCTATTTGAGGTTTTAAGCTGGGTGTCAGAATAAGCATTTTGTGACATCTGCTGATGTAAAAAGGGCTTTATAAATAAATTGTACTGATTGATTGATGATTGATTGTATGAAATGAAGTAGCATATATCCATCATGTAAAATAAACATTGAGCACTGTCTCCATGGAGTATAGCACTGCAGCCTTAGGCAATGTATATTTACGTGGTGCATAACATTATCTCATATCACATGCATGGCAAGACATGATTGATGTAATTAGATGCTCTGGAGAGATCCCACCGTCCTTCCCCAACACATGTAGAATGCTTAGAAACCACCAGAAACCTGTGAAATAGATCAACAGATGATGTTTTATCTCCTCTCAAGGTCTGTTGGTTTACTGTCATATCCCATGTGATATGTCAAAACAAGTTGATGCATGTATTATCATGTTGCATTGGGTTTGTATTTGTATTTATTGTGGATCCCCTTTAGCTACAGCAGCTACTCTTCATGGGGTCCAGTAAAATGAAGGCAGTTATGCAATTGTAAAAACATCCCTATACATTCACAACAGATTTCACAAAATCCATGTTCCTGTTTGATTTCGGGGTAGGCTGTCAACAGCACGTACTATGTATGATATGTATTCTGATCAAGTCAACAATACGTCTAGGCATATCTGACGTCATGTATATCTTTATGTGAAGGTTAATGTCCATATTGACATCAGTTCATTGTGTTTGAGGACGGTTCACTGACCGGTTTTCAACGGATACGATTAGACGAGTTTAACAGTTACAGAAAAGCTACAGTAGCCTATCAGAACAGCTGCAGTATCAGAGGCGCAGAGCCTTAATTAACGGGCTACACATAATGGCTGACGACAGCCAGGTAAGGTTAATTTTAGCCCACGTTTAACGAGCTTTACAGTTGTCCTAATTCCATCTTGTTCTAATGGCAAGTCTGCCTTAAGTGCAGAAACGATGGTTGATATTAGAAAATAAGTATGATTGGAAGTTTAGGCAAGTAATTCCAATTGGGGAATTGTTGTGGGATGTTAGCATAATATATTGCGCGTGTAGCATTCGTGCCATGGAGGATTGTGCAGGCCGGCAGGTTGCTACAGGATCCTAGTATCATGTATGTTATAGAGATCAGATCTGGCTGACTTTTTCACCTGAACTGCTCATTGGCTGTCCATAATGAGCCCAGTGAGCAGGATGTGTAGCTGGGCTCTGCAATAATTAGCTCCCAGAGCAATTACAAATACCTTTTGTTGTTTTAAAAGCGTCATTACAACTAGCAACATGACAGACAGTCACCTCTAAGCAGGACCCAGTAGAAACGCTATGTGTTGGATTTGGCCATGTCTCGCTAAATTAACCTAGCTACCAGAACAGATGTGGAGAATTTATACTACAGTTTTAAGGGATCTCTCTGAAGGTTTTAGATGATACAATGGTGCTTCGTCCTCTGGATGAAGAACCATACATCTCGACTTGGCTTTATTATTTGGGGAACGTTGACATGCCATTTGTGTTGACGGATGGATGAAAATAATGTAATTATAGTATCGTTATACGTAGGTTAGCAGAAAAATCCGCATGAGATATCCATAGAACTGAGCCCTGCTGACAAGCTATGATCTGTTTTCTAATGACATTGACAGTTCATATAGACATTAGATTTAGGCCTAATTGTGACATCATGTGTGTATGACATCTTTGAAGAATGCTCTGGCTTCAGCCAATCGGAATCGAGTATTCAACAATGCTTAGGCATAATTCAAGGACATTCATATTCACTTCAGTTGTCTGCCGATGGTTCACTGACGTATTTTTAAAGGAGGTATTAGTATTTCCTACACATCATGTCAGATGACAGCAAGGTATGGTTCATTTAGCCTATTTTGAGTTTAGAGGAGAAATTACTAACAATATAGTAGGTCACTACCAAAGCAATATGTCTCACTGGTTTGATCCATGGACTGAAATCTGACCACTATTGCCGTTTTGTTTAAAATATTAGCGAATAAGTTGTTTCACAAAGTCACAACCTAGGACTGATATTGACCTCTCATTTATCCACCAGAGCGTGAAATGGGAGGATCCCCCGGATGACCAAAATAAGGTTGTGGAGAATATGAAGGATGAAACAGAGACACATGAGACCAACAAGAACAGGACAGGAGGCAAGGTAAGAAATATGCTGTCCTCTACACATGTTCTGCCTACTTAGGCACAGATCTAGGATTAGTTTACTGTCACTAAATCCTAGCCTTAAAGCATTAGGAGGAGACGCTACACTGACCTTGGATCTGCTATGAGACCTATAATCTGTTGTCATGTAGGCTAAACGTAAGTCCAGTGGCCGCGCCAAGAAGACTTCCGTGGAGGAAGACAGCAGCATTGGTGCAGGTCTGAGATTACTTCATGTTGGTTGCAGGTTGTGTTCAAATTCATCAGCACTGATCTGAGAAGATAGTATCTATATAGGTGAAAGCAATATAGTGGAGGCACGCAGAGAGATGTGCTTTTACCTGTCCAGTGCAATCAAATCACTAAAGGTGAAAGAAATGAGGGATCAAGTTCAGATTCAACTTTAGATTTCTCTTTGCGGTTTCCCAGAGTCTTCTCAGACACCCGGGTGTGGTTTCCGGGAAAGGGGATCTATCATTGAGCAGCTGGAGAAGGAGGCTCAGAGGACTCTAATGCCTTCTCTCAAGACTGGGACATGCTGTGCCCCAATCCTCCTCTCCTTCCTGAGGAGTCTAACTGATGAGCAAGTCCCATGTCTTTTTCCAACCTCACATACAACAACTCTGAATTTATAGTCATAGTGCACCTTCTAACCACAAATGGGATTTTAGACACTACACCTAACATCACTGTAACCACACCCCTAACTCTTCCTGTAAATCAAGAACAAAATGTCTCATGTACTTGCTAATAGCTTAATTAAATACACTTTTATTTTCCCTGACATGGCTATCTAGTGACTCCACTAACTCAACACCAGTGTGCAGGTAAAATATGTTTCCTTTCTTTTCTTTTCTCTAGCCAATGGAGGGTGATTCAGCATGGCATGAAAAATAACGTAAGTCTCTCCACATAAGGTTCTGGTCAAAAGTTGTGCCCTTATATAGGGAATGGTGTCATGGAATTGCTTGATTGACAAAAACATTACTCTGTTTGTTGGCCATAGCTCACATTCGAGCAGCTCTCCATGCTGTGTCTGAAGATTGTTAAAGTCGTGACCCAGACAGCCCTCCGCATTCTCCTACCAGCGCTAGCTCGTATCATGGGGGTGAACCTGAGGAGTGGGGCAACCTCCCCAGAATCCCAGTGCTCTCTGACAGGGTCTGAGGATTCCTTAGGCAGTCTGGATGAGAGAGAGAAAAGGCTGCTGATCAGTGAGATGAACTACTGGACTAAGGAGAGGAGGAGGAATGGCAGTGCAGGGTTCCGCCAAAAATCCACTCGCAGAACCTCATCACCATGCTGTTCGCCTAAGAGGTATGTTCACAGCAATATTTCAACTTAATAATTGCAAGACCTGACCCATACTTATCATAAATTATTAACTTGGAATTCACACCTTGTAGTTTTAAGTTCTGGTCAGAAATGTTGCCACTGAGGGGGTGGGTCTAGGTGAAAGTCATTTTTAACTGGGTAAGCCATAAAGTCATCTATGAATAAATAGATCAGCCTTTCAGAATTAATCATATTCTGATGTCGTACAAACATAAAAAATCAGGCAAAAAATCGTGTCAGTTGGCTTTAGGCTTCTAGAACTACGGTGGTATGAGAAGTAAACCATCATTGCTCTAATTTGGTTATCAGGCTCACTAATGACCCAGATTAGATAGCAGTTGGTCACATTTGTGGTGATTGTGTGTTTATCTTCAAGGTCCCAGACCTCATTGCAGAGCTTGCCTGCAACTAGAGAGGCTCCCCTCATGGAGGAGCCTCTTAAGGCTCTTTTTGGGGTAACGGAAGAGAGCCTCCTGATATCCCTGGTTGAGGGTCACTCCAACCCCATCTCCTCCAGCTCTTCTGAGTTGAGCTGTGCTATTGTGGGAGAGGTAGTACACCAGCTTAACTCTGGCCTCTCAGTGGCCATTCAGGCCAGCTCAGGGAGTTGCCCCCCTATGGACAGTCAGGACATAGCAGTAGGCAAGGAGGTCATTCGGGTAGCCTCGGTGCAGATCCTGGCCGAGCTACAGAGCCAAACGTCTGAGCCAGAGTGGGTAGGGTTTATCGAGCCCCTCATGGACCCTGTGACCGATGATGTGCTGGATGCCATTGTCGGCACAATGGACAAAATGGCACAGGACTTCAACATCCTATTGGATCTGGCCAAGAAGATGACAATCTTGGGGTCTAAATTTCTGACCAATCTTCAATGTGACCTTGATGTTGAGTGTCCATCTGGGAAAGAAGGGACCACTCACTTTCTCAAAGAGACTGGATCCTCTACCAGTGTGGTGGCCAGAAAGCTTCAGACCCTCTCTAGCCCCGACTTTCAGTCTAAAGCCCTGAAGGCGGTGAGCACCATCCTTACAAGGAAAGTCAGCAGCTCTTCTGGCATGGATCCTTCCTCTAGGCCTTCTAGTGCTGCACCTAGCCTTACTGAAGCTCCCCTGAATACCAGCTGCACAGCCCTGACACCTGTAACCTCCACTGCCACAGTGATTGTTAAGGCATTTGTGGGAGGCATGGAGACGATAGCATCATTTGAAGGCACATGTGAAGCAGTTGATTGGCCAGTTCCTGTAAAGGACCACAAAACAGGATCTTCACAGATGATAACCTTCTCTCTAGCCCGCACACTCTACGGCCGTATACGAGCAAAGCTGAGGGACCTTTTAACTCTATCCGCTCGAGAAGAAGGTGTGGCTAAGGATGCTTCTCTTCAGGAGTCTTCAGACACCCTGGAAAAGGCAACTGTTTCAACTGTTGAGGTCCAGTTACCCAGCACCGAACTTAGTAGAGTTCCCAGTGAGAGCCAACCAATACCAGCTCTCTGTCTCTCCAATCTGGATACCAGTACTCAAGAAGTTCTTAGCAGTGTTTTTTCCATCTACAAGTCAGAGTTATCAAAAGTGGAGAGTAAATCCTTGGCCGTTGTCAGTTCATCTGATGAGTCCCTAGAGGCTTGTTGGTTTGTTGATGGTGTCCTATCAAAGCTCGATGACTATACTATTTCCCAGTCACCCTCACCCAATGAAGACTTGAGCGTGAGTACTCAATATTCTCAACTGAGCTCAGAAGAGAGTGTCAGAATCACAGAGTCCTCTACTAGTCTGATTCAGAGCATTAAGAAGCTCTCTAGCAATGACTTCCAGACTCAGGCAGAAGAGGCAGTGAGTAAAGTGCTGATGAGATCCAGTCATTCCTTTATCACACAGATCAGCCATACTGGTCTTCAGAAAAGTCTGCAGGCTGGCTTATCATCTAGCTCACCATCAGAGATCCATGTCCTTTCAGAATCCATGTCCTCCATGTCCTCTGAGAATACAGCCTCTGGATTAGTGGAAACCTTTGTCAAAGGAATGGCGACTATTTTCCAGAAAAATGAGTCCACTGACACTGTGCTACTGGAAAGAAGTGGGAGAGTTTCGCAGTGCTCCCACGGGGGCTCCCAACTGGATGATACTGAATTGAGTGTTAAAATATCAGAGGAGAAGCTTTGGTCAACAGCTAAGACCATATGCGTCAGTATGAAGAACACACTTAAGGATTTCTTCACAGGGCTGAAGCCACCCGGATCCGAAAGGACAGAAAATGCTTCTTCCAAAGAGACCCTTGGGGAAATCCTGGTTGCTATCCAGAGTGAAATCTCAAACTTAGGGCGAATTAAGGATTCCAGGGAGCTCCTTCAGATCAATGATATGGTAGGAACTATGCTGAAGGAGGTTGAGAAAAGTGAGGATGACAGTGAACAAGTCTGCCAAGACATCCCTAGAACCTGTTCATCTTTGTCCACTTCTTTAAATGGTCGTAGTTCCTTGTCCAGCTCTTCAAAGAGTCCTAGGTCAGAGTGTGAGTTAGAGATCAACCTCCCTGGCACTCCCATCCCTGACGAAGTGCCTTTCGATCTGACCTGCCCCATCGTCAGGAGCTCCTTCATCGACACCAGGGTCTCTAAAATGCCAGATATTTCTTCAAGTGACCTAAAGACAAAGATGATGGCACACACAGATGAACGATCCTCCACTCCTTCTTTCACAAGCAAGGGAACCTCTTTGGTACCAAAGGGAGATGGGATTGACATTGAAGAGAAGGAAGAGTGTATCCCCAGCAGCTCTGGCCATCTGAGGGAGCTCTTAATCACCCCGGACATCAGCAGTGCCACTGCATTCCCGCTGCAGTACTTGATGGACTCCAGCAAAGATGATGTCATCTGTTTGGTCACCATACTGGTGATAAGGTTGTTATCGGAGATCAGACCCTCAGCCCTAGATGGACCCTCCCAACAGGCAGCAGATCTGACAGAAACATCTCAGCAACTCATCAGACAAGTCCTGTCTGAGTTCTGTGCTGCATCCAGATTCTCCAGGACAAAGGCATATTCCCAGAACCTGAACATCCAAAGGGTGTTCAGAGGTGTACATAAAAACCTCATGGAGGAGTTTGGCTCTTATAACACCCTGCAAGCAGCTATTTCCTCCCAGGACCCTGCATTTGACAGAGTCCTGGTAAAGTCCTTGACCCAGCAGCTGGTACAGGGATGCAAGGAGGCGTCAAGACCAGCTTCTGCTGCAACAAACCCATCAGACCAGGCTGAGACAGAGAGGGGGGCTGAGCAGAAAGCAAGAAGGAGCTTCCTTTGCTTTTCAATGACCAAACTCAGGATCAACTTCAAGGTATAGCAGGGAGTTAGCATTTGTTTTTGGTTCCAGTTAGGTGCTGATGTTATTGATGTTATTGATATGATAAGACAAATACATGAGATAAATATGTTTTATTCATCACTAAATTGTTGCCTTGGATTCAGAAGTGTTCCATTTATTTATTTATTCTCTGTACCATTTTCTTGACCTTTCTTCTGTTAGCGTTCCAAGAGAGGAAACAAAAAGGACTGCCATTCAGTCCAGGAACAGACTGAGATTCCCTCTACTGATGGACATTGCATAGGTAAGGATTTTAGAGCTCTGCTAAAGCTTGTAGTTTTGTTTAGGTGTGTGTTAGAAACATAGGTATGCCTACCAAACTCACTGCACTGTTATTTTTCAACGTTACTATACTGCATCTCTCTCTCTCTCTCTCACCCCATCCATTTCTCTTGTGTTTCTAGCTCCAGTTGGAGAGGATTCTCCCTCCATATCTCAGCCTGTCAAAAAACAATCCTTGATTGTCAGGGTCTTTTCAGCAATGATGAAGCCATTCAGGCGCTTCACCAAGAAGAACCTGTAACCTCTTAAGCTGCATGAAGATCTACTTTTGTAACAGCAAGACTTTTGAAAAGAGGAATTTCTGCATGTCTACCCTTTCAAAGTCTATTTGATCAAATAAATGCAAATTATTTTACAAGAATTTCAAGTGTTTTGGAAGATTAGTAAAACTGAAGCAGCTTTTCTCAGAGAAATGCACTAGTTCTCCCTTGGTTACACATTTATTGTGCAGTTTTTGAGTTGGCAGGACTTGGGGCAGCAGGTAGCCTTGTGGTTAGAGCGTTGGGCCAGTAACTGAAAGGTTGCTAGGTCAGATCCCTGAGCTAACCATGTAAAAATATGACGTTCTGCTCCTGAACAAGGTAGTTAACCCACTGTTCCTAAGCTGTCATTGTAAATAAGAATTTGTTCTGAACTGACTTGTCTAGGAAAATAAATAAAATAACCACAGCTTGACTCTAATACAATAGTTGCTGCATAGACTGTCAGATAACCAGATGTCTATGCATTTAGTTCGATTGGTAAGAGCTTATTAGCAGCAAGGGGAAAACACATAGAGGAGAATTAGCTATCTGCAGCTAGATGTTTTGTATATGTTGAAAATATGTTGAAAATATAAGATCCAACAGTTGACAGTGTATGTCAGAGCAAAAACCAAGCCATGAGGTCGAAGGAATTGTCCATAGAGCTCAGAGACATGATTGTGTCAAGACACAGATCTGGTGAAGGGTACCAAAACATTTCTGCAATATTGAAGGTCCCCAAGGACACAGTGGCCTCCATCATTCTTAAACGGAAGAAGTTTGGAACCACCAAGACTCTTCCTAGAGCTGGCCGCTAGGCCAAACTGAGCAATCGGGGGAGAAGGGAAGTGCAGTGGAGCAGCAGTGCAGTGGAGTAGCTTCAACAGCCATAGGCCCAGGGATTTCACATCACATTCCATGATGCAATGCAGAATACGGCTTCACACAGAACAATCACCAAACCCATAAGATAACACTTAGCACAGCACAGCCAAACATCATGTATCACATGAAGAGGCATGTGTGTTCTCCAGACGTGATACCTTTTCATGGACCTGCTGTTTCGATCTTCGCTCTCTCTCTCCCCCACCTCTCTCTCTCTCTCTCTCTCTCTCTCTCTCTACCACACCTGCTGTCTCGACCTCTGAATGTTCGGCTTTGAAAAGCCAACTGATAATTACTCCGGAGGTGCTGACCTGTTGCACCCTCTATAACCACATTATTTTGTTGACTCTGCTGGTCATCTATGAAGAATGTTTGAACTACAATGCTTGAAGAATGATCTGGCCTTATTGGCCATGTACGCTTATAATCTCCACCGGCACAGCCAGAAGAGGACTAGCCTGGTTCCTCTCTAGGTTTCTTCCTAGGTTCCTGTTTTTCCTAGCCACCGTGCTTCTAAATCTGCATTGCATGCTATTTGAGGTTTTAAGCTGGGTGTCAGAATAAGCATTTTGTGACATCTGCTGATGTAAAAAGGGCTTTATAAATAAATTGTACTGATTGATTGATGATTGATTGTATGAAATGAAGTAGCATATATCCATCATGTAAAATAAACATTGAGCACTGTCTCCATGGAGTATAGCACTGCAGCCTTAGGCAATGTATATTTACGTGGTGCATAACATTATCTCATATCACATGCATGGCAAGACATGATTGATGTAATTAGATGCTCTGGAGAGATCCCACTGTCCTTCCCCAACACATGTAGAATGCTTAGAAAGCACCAGAAACCTGTGAAATAGATCAACAGATGATGTTTTATCTCCTCTCAAGGTCTGTTGGTTTACTGTCATATCCCATGTGATATGTCAAAACAAGTTGATGCATGTATTATCATGTTGCATTGGGTTTGTATTTGTATTTATTGTGGATCCCCTTTAGCTACAGCAGCTACTCTTCATGGGGTCCAGTAAAATGAAGGCAGTTATGCAATTGTAAAAACATCCCTATACATTCACAACAGATTTCACAAAATCCATGTTCCTGTTTGATTTCGGGGTAGGCTGTCAACAGCACGTACTATGTATGATATGTATTCTGATCAAGTCAACAATACGTCTAGGCATATCTGACGTCATGTATATCTTTATGTGAAGGTTAATGTCCATATTGACATCAGTTCATTGTGTTTGAGGACGGTTCACTGACCGGTTTTCAACGGATACGATTAGACGAGTTTAACAGCTACAGAAAAGCTACAGTAGCCTATCAGAACAGCTGCAGTATCAGAGGCGCAGAGCCTTAATTAACGGGCTACACATAATGGCTGACGACAGCCAGGTAAGGTTAATTTTAGCCCACGTTTAACGAGCTTTACAGTTGTCCTAATTCCATCTTGTTCTAATGGCAAGTCTGCCTTAAGTGCAGAAACAATGGTTGATATTAGAAAATAAGTATGATTGGAAGTTTAGGCAAGTAATTCCAATTGGGGAATTGTTGTGGGATGTTAGCATAATATATTGCGCGTGTAGCATTCGTGCCATGGAGGATTGTGCAGGCCGGCAGGTTGCTACAGGATCCTAGTATCATGTATGTTATAGAGATCAGATCTGGCTGACTTTTTCACCTGAACTGCTCATTGGCTGTCCATAATGAGCCCAGCGAGCAGGATGTGTAGCTGGGCTCTGCAATAATTACGCTCCCAGAGCAATTACAAATACCTTTTGTTGTTTTAAAAGCGTCATTACAACTAGCAACATGACAGACAGTCACCTCTAAGCAGGACCCAGTAGAAACGCTATGTGTTGGATTTGGCCATGTCTCGCTAAATTAACCTAGCTACCAGAACAGATGTGGAGAATTTATACTACAGTTTTAAGGGATCTCTCTGAAGGTTTTAGATGATACAATGGTGCTTCGTCCTCTGGATGAAGAACCATACATCTCGACTTGGCTTTATTATTTGGGGAACGTTGACATGCCATTTGTGTTGACGGATGGATGAAAATAATGTAATGCCCTGCTGACAAGCTATGATCTGTTTTCTAATGACATTGACAGTTCATATAGACATTAGATTTAGGCCTAATTGTGACATCATGTGTGTATGACATCTTTGAAGAATGCTCTGGCTTCAGCCAATCGGAATCGAGTATTCAACAATGCTTAGGCATAATTCAAGGACATTCATATTCACTTCAGTTGTCTGCCGATGGTTCACTGACGTATTTTTAAAGGAGGTATTAGTATTTCCTACACATCATGTCAGATGACAGCAAGGTATGGTTCATTTAGCCTATTTTGAGTTTAGAGGAGAAATTACTAACAATATAGTAGGTCACTACCAAAGCAATATGTCTCACTGGTTTGATCCATGGACTGAAATCTGACCACTATTGCCGTTTTGTTTAAAATATTAGCGAATAAGTTGTTTCACAAAGTCACAACCTAGGACTGATATTGACCTCTCATTTATCCACCAGAGCGTGAAATGGGAGGATCCCCCGGATGACCAAAATAAGGTTGTGGAGAATATGAAGGATGAAACAGAGACACATGAGACCAACAAGAACAGGACAGGAGGCAAGGTAAGAAATATGCTGTCCTCTACACATGTTCTGCCTACTTAGGCACAGATCTAGGATTAGTTTACTGTCACTAAATCCTAGCCTTAAAGCATTAGGAGGAGACGCTACACTGACCTTGGATCTGCTATGAGACCTATAATCTGTTGTCATGTAGGCTAAACGTAAGTCCAGTGGCCGCGCCAAGAAGACTTCCGTGGAGGAAGACAGCAGCATTGGTGCAGGTCTGAGATTACTTCATGTTGGTTGCAGGTTGTATTCAAATTCATCAGCACTGATCTGAGAAGATAGTATCTATATAGGTGAAAGCAATATAGTGGAGGCACGCAGAGAGATGTGCTTTTACCTGTCCAGTGCAATCAAATCACTAAAGGTGAAAGAAATGAGGGATCAAGTTCAGATTCAACTTTAGATTTCTCTTTGCGGTTTCCCAGAGTCTTCTCAGACACCCGGGTGTGGTTTCCGGGAAAGGGGATCTATCATTGAGCAGCTGGAGAAGGAGGCTCAGAGGACTCTAATGCCTTCTCTCAAGACTGGGACATGCTGTGCCCCAATCCTCCTCTCCTTCCTGAGGAGTCTAACTGATGAGCAAGTCCCATGTCTTTTTCCAACCTCACATACAACAACTCTGAATTTATAGTCATAGTGCACCTTCTAACCACAAATGGGATTTTAGACACTACACCTAACATCACTGTAACCACACCCCTAACTCTTCCTGTAAATCAAGAACAAAATGTCTCATGTACTTGCTAATAGCTTAATTAAATACACTTTTATTTTCCCTGACATGGCTATCTAGTGACTCCACTAACTCAACACCAGTGTGCAGGTAAAATATGTTTCCTTTCTTTTCTTTTCTCTAGCCAATGGAGGGTGATTCAGCATGGCATGAAAAATAACGTAAGTCTCTCCACATAAGGTTCTGGTCAAAAGTTGTGCCCTTATATAGGGAATGGTGTCATGGAATTGCTTGATTGACAAAAACATTACTCTGTTTGTTGGCCATAGCTCACATTCGAGCAGCTCTCCATGCTGTGTCTGAAGATTGTTAAAGTCGTGACCCAGACAGCCCTCCGCATTCTCCTACCAGCGCTAGCTCGTATCATGGGGGTGAACCTGAGGAGTGGGGCAACCTCCCCAGAATCCCAGTGCTCTCTGACAGGGTCTGAGGATTCCTTAGGCAGTCTGGATGAGAGAGAGAAAAGGCTGCTGATCAGTGAGATGAACTACTGGACTAAGGAGAGGAGGAGGAATGGCAGTGCAGGGTTCCGCCAAAAATCCACTCGCAGAACCTCATCACCATGCTGTTCGCCTAAGAGGTATGTTCACAGCAATATTTCAACTTAATAATTGCAAGACCTGACCCATACTTATCATAAATTATTAACTTGGAATTCACACCTTGTAGTTTTAAGTTCTGGTCAGAAATGTTGCCACTGAGGGGGTGGGTCTAGGTGAAAGTCATTTTTAACTGGGTAAGCCATAAAGTCATCTATGAATAAATAGATCAGCCTTTCAGAATTAATCATATTCTGATGTCGTACAAACATAAAAATCAGGCAAAAAATCGTGTCAGTTGGCTTTAGGCTTCTAGAACTACGGTGGTATGAGAAGTAAACCATCATTGCTCTAATTTGGTTATCAGGCTCACTAATGACCCAGATTAGATAGCAGTTGGTCACATTTGTGGTGATTGTGTGTTTATCTTCAAGGTCCCAGACCTCATTGCAGAGCTTGCCTGCAACTAGAGAGGCTCCCCTCATGGAGGAGCCTCTTAAGGCTCTTTTTGGGGTAACGGAAGAGAGCCTCCTGATATCCCTGGTTGAGGGTCACTCCAACCCCATCTCCTCCAGCTCTTCTGAGTTGAGCTGTGCTATTGTGGGAGAGGTAGTACACCAGCTTAACTCTGGCCTCTCAGTGGCCATTCAGGCCAGCTCAGGGAGTTGCCCCCCTATGGACAGTCAGGACATAGCAGTAGGCAAGGAGGTCATTCGGGTAGCCTCGGTGCAGATCCTGGCCGAGCTACAGAGCCAAACGTCTGAGCCAGAGTGGGTAGGGTTTATCGAGCCCCTCATGGACCCTGTGACCGATGATGTGCTGGATGCCATTGTCGGCACAATGGACAAAATGGCACAGGACTTCAACATCCTATTGGATCTGGCCAAGAAGATGACAATCTTGGGGTCTAAATTTCTGACCAATCTTCAATGTGACCTTGATGTTGAGTGTCCATCTGGGAAAGAAGGGACCACTCACTTTCTCAAAGAGACTGGATCCTCTACCAGTGTGGTGGCCAGAAAGCTTCAGACCCTCTCTAGCCCCGACTTTCAGTCTAAAGCCCTGAAGGCGGTGAGCACCATCCTTACAAGGAAAGTCAGCAGCTCTTCTGGCATGGATCCTTCCTCTAGGCCTTCTAGTGCTGCACCTAGCCTTACTGAAGCTCCCCTGAATACCAGCTGCACAGCCCTGACACCTGTAACCTCCACTGCCACAGTGATTGTTAAGGCATTTGTGGGAGGCATGGAGACGATAGCATCATTTGAAGGCACATGTGAAGCAGTTGATTGGCCAGTTCCTGTAAAGGACCACAAAACAGGATCTTCACAGATGATAACCTTCTCTCTAGCCCGCACACTCTACGGCCGTATACGAGCAAAGCTGAGGGACCTTTTAACTCTATCCGCTCGAGAAGGTGTGGCTAAGGATGCTTCTCTTCAGGAGTCTTCAGACACCCTGGAAAAGGCAACTGTTTCAACTGTTGAGGTCCAGTTACCCAGCACCGAACTTAGTAGAGTTCCCAGTGAGAGCCAACCAATACCAGCTCTCTGTCTCTCCAATCTGGATACCAGTACTCAAGAAGTTCTTAGCAGTGTTTTTTCCATCTACAAGTCAGAGTTATCAAAAGTGGAGAGTAAATCCTTGGCCGTTGTCAGTTCATCTGATGAGTCCCTAGAGGCTTGTTGGTTTGTTGATGGTGTCCTATCAAAGCTCGATGACTATACTATTTCCCAGTCACCCTCACCCAATGAAGACTTGAGCGTGAGTACTCAATATTCTCAACTGAGCTCAGAAGAGAGTGTCAGAATCACAGAGTCCTCTACTAGTCTGATTCAGAGCATTAAGAAGCTCTCTAGCAATGACTTCCAGACTCAGGCAGAAGAGGCAGTGAGTAAAGTGCTGATGAGATCCAGTCATTCCTTTATCACACAGATCAGCCATACTGGTCTTCAGAAAAGTCTGCAGGCTGGCTTATCATCTAGCTCACCATCAGAGATCCATGTCCTTTCAGAATCCATGTCCTCCATGTCCTCTGAGAATACAGCCTCTGGATTAGTGGAAACCTTTGTCAAAGGAATGGCGACTATTTTCCAGAAAAATGAGTCCACTGACACTGTGCTACTGGAAAGAAGTGGGAGAGTTTCGCAGTGCTCCCACGGGGGCTCCCAACTGGATGATACTGAATTGAGTGTTAAAATATCAGAGGAGAAGCTTTGGTCAACAGCTAAGACCATATGCGTCAGTATGAAGAACACACTTAAGGATTTCTTCACAGGGCTGAAGCCACCCGGATCCGAAAGGACAGAAAATGCTTCTTCCAAAGAGACCCTTGGGGAAATCCTGGTTGCTATCCAGAGTGAAATCTCAAACTTAGGGCGAATTAAGGATTCCAGGGAGCTCCTTCAGATCAATGATATGGTAGGAACTATGCTGAAGGAGGTTGAGAAAAGTGAGGATGACAGTGAACAAGTCTGCCAAGACATCCCTAGAACCTGTTCATCTTTGTCCACTTCTTTAAATGGTCGTAGTTCCTTGTCCAGCTCTTCAAAGAGTCCTAGGTCAGAGTGTGAGTTAGAGATCAACCTCCCTGGCACTCCCATCCCTGACGAAGTGCCTTTCGATCTGACCTGCCCCATCGTCAGGAGCTCCTTCATCGACACCAGGGTCTCTAAAATGCCAGATATTTCTTCAAGTGACCTAAAGACAAAGATGATGGCACACACAGATGAACGATCCTCCACTCCTTCTTTCACAAGCAAGGGAACCTCTTTGGTACCAAAGGGAGATGGGATTGACATTGAAGAGAAGGAAGAGTGTATCCCCAGCAGCTCTGGCCATCTGAGGGAGCTCTTAATCACCCCGGACATCAGCAGTGCCACTGCATTCCCGCTGCAGTACTTGATGGACTCCAGCAAAGATGATGTCATCTGTTTGGTCACCATACTGGTGATAAGGTTGTTATCGGAGATCAGACCCTCAGCCCTAGATGGACCCTCCCAACAGGCAGCAGATCTGACAGAAACATCTCAGCAACTCATCAGACAAGTCCTGTCTGAGTTCTGTGCTGCATCCAGATTCTCCAGGACAAAGGCATATTCCCAGAACCTGAACATCCAAAGGGTGTTCAGAGGTGTACATAAAAACCTCATGGAGGAGTTTGGCTCTTATAACACCCTGCAAGCAGCTATTTCCTCCCAGGACCCTGCATTTGACAGAGTCCTGGTAAAGTCCTTGACCCAGCAGCTGGTACAGGGATGCAAGGAGGCGTCAAGACCAGCTTCTGCTGCAACAAACCCATCAGACCAGGCTGAGACAGAGAGGGGGGCTGAGCAGAAAGCAAGAAGGAGCTTCCTTTGCTTTTCAATGACCAAACTCAGGATCAACTTCAAGGTATAGCAGGGAGTTAGCATTTGTTTTTGGTTCCAGTTAGGTGCTGATGTTATTGATGTTATTGATATGATAAGACAAATACATGAGATAAATATGTTTTATTCATCACTAAATTGTTGCCTTGGATTCAGAAGTGTTCCATTTATTTATTTATTCTCTGTACCATTTTCTTGACCTTTCTTCTGTTAGCGTTCCAAGAGAGGAAACAAAAAGGACTGCCATTCAGTCCAGGAACAGACTGAGATTCCCTCTACTGATGGACATTGCATAGGTAAGGATTTTAGAGCTCTGCTAAAGCTTGTAGTTTTGTTTAGGTGTGTGTTAGAAACATAGGTATGCCTACCAAACTCACTGCACTGTTATTTTTCAACGTTACTATACTGCATCTCTCTCTCTCACCCCATCCATTTCTCTTGTGTTTCTAGCTCCAGTTGGAGAGGATTCTCCCTCCATATCTCAGCCTGTCAAAAAACAATCCTTGATTGTCAGGGTCTTTTCAGCAATGATGAAGCCATTCAGGCGCTTCACCAAGAAGAACCTGTAACCTCTTAAGCTGCATGAAGATCTACTTTTGTAACAGCAAGACTTTTGAAAAGAGGAATTTCTGCATGTCTACCCTTTCAAAGTCTATTTGATCAAATAAATGCAAATTATTTTACAAGAATTTCAAGTGTTTTGGAAGATTAGTAAAACTGAAGCAGCTTTTCTCAGAGAAATGCACTAGTTCTCCCTTGGTTACACATTTATTGTGCAGTTTTTGAGTTGGCAGGACTTGGGGCAGCAGGTAGCCTTGTGGTTAGAGCGTTGGGCCAGTAACTGAAAGGTTGCTAGGTCAGATCCCTGAGCTAACCATGTAAAAATATGACGTTCTGCTCCTGAACAAGGTAGTTAACCCACTGTTCCTAAGCTGTCATTGTAAATAAGAATTTGTTCTGAACTGACTTGTCTAGGAAAATAAATAAAATAACCACAGCTTGACTCTAATACAATAGTTGCTGCATAGACTGTCAGATAACCAGATGTCTATGCATTTAGTTCGATTGGTAAGAGCTTATTAGCAGCAAGGGGAAAACACATAGAGGAGAATTAGCTATCTGCAGCTAGATGTTTTGTATATGTTGAAAATATGTTGAAAATATAAGATCCAACAGTTGACAGTGTATGTCAGAGCAAAAACCAAGCCATGAGGTCGAAGGAATTGTCCATAGAGCTCAGAGACATGATTGTGTCAAGACACAGATCTGGTGAAGGGTACCAAAACATTTCTGCAATATTGAAGGTCCCCAAGGACACAGTGGCCTCCATCATTCTTAAACGGAAGAAGTTTGGAACCACCAAGACTCTTCCTAGAGCTGGCCGCTAGGCCAAACTGAGCAATCGGGGCAGAAGGGAAGTGCAGTGGAGCAGCAGTGCAGTGGATTCCATGATGCAATGCAGAATACGGCTTCACACAGAACAATCACCAAACCCATAAGATAACACTTAGCACAGCCAAACATCATGTATCACATGAAGAGGCATGTGTGTTCTCCAGACGTGATACCTTTTCATGGACCTGCTGTTTCGATCTTCGCTCTCTCTCTCCCCCACCTCTCTCTCTCTCTCTCTCTCTCTCTCTCTCTCTCTCTCTCTCTCTCTCTCTCTCTCTCTCTCTCTCTCTCTCTCTCTCTCTCAGTATAGCACTGCAGCCTTAGGCAATGTATATTTACGTGGTGCATAACATTATCTCATATCACATGCATGGCAAGACATGATTGATGTAATTAGATGCTCTGGAGAGATCCCACTGTCCTTCCCCAACACATGTAGAATGCTTAGAAAGCACCAGAAACCTGTGAAATAGATCAACAGATGATGTTTTATCTCCTCTCAAGGTCTGTTGGTTTACTGTCATATCCCATGTGATATGTCAAAACAAGTTGATGCATGTATTATCATGTTGCATTGGGTTTGTATTTGTATTTATTGTGGATCCCCTTTAGCTACAGCAGCTACTCTTCATGGGGTCCAGTAAAATGAAGGCAGTTATGCAATTGTAAAAACATCCCTATACATTCACAACAGATTTCACAAAATCCATGTTCCTGTTTGATTTCGGGGTAGGCTGTCAACAGCACGTACTATGTATGATATGTATTCTGATCAAGTCAACAATACGTCTAGGCATATCTGACGTCATGTATATCTTTATGTGAAGGTTAATGTCCATATTGACATCAGTTCATTGTGTTTGAGGACGGTTCACTGACCGGTTTTCAACGGATACGATTAGACGAGTTTAACAGCTACAGAAAAGCTACAGTAGCCTATCAGAACAGCTGCAGTATCAGAGGCGCAGAGCCTTAATTAACGGGCTACACATAATGGCTGACGACAGCCAGGTAAGGTTAATTTTAGCCCACGTTTAACGAGCTTTACAGTTGTCCTAATTCCATCTTGTTCTAATGGCAAGTCTGCCTTAAGTGCAGAAACAATGGTTGATATTAGAAAATAAGTATGATTGGAAGTTTAGGCAAGTAATTCCAATTGGGGAATTGTTGTGGGATGTTAGCATAATATATTGCGCGTGTAGCATTCGTGCCATGGAGGATTGTGCAGGCCGGCAGGTTGCTACAGGATCCTAGTATCATGTATGTTATAGAGATCAGATCTGGCTGACTTTTTCACCTGAACTGCTCATTGGCTGTCCATAATGAGCCCAGCGAGCAGGATGTGTAGCTGGGCTCTGCAATAATTAGCTCCCAGAGCAATTACAAATACCTTTTGTTGTTTTAAAAGCGTCATTACAACTACAACTAAGCAGGACTCAGTAGAAACGCTATGTGTTGGATTTGGCCATGTCTCGCTAAATTAACCTAGCTACCAGAACAGATGTGGAGAATTTATACTACAGTTTTAAGGGATCTCTCTGAAGGTTTTAGATGATACACTGGTGCTTCGTCCTCTGGATGAAGAACCATACATCTCGGCTTGGCTTCATTGCATTATTATTTGGGGAACGTTGACATGCCATTTGTGTTGACGGATGGATGAAAATAATGTAATTATAGTATCGTTATACGTAGGTTAGCAGAAAGTTGTCCTAATGAGCAAGTCCCATGTCTTTTTCCAACCTCACATACAACAACTCTGAATTTATAGTCATAGTGCACCTTCTAACCACAAATGGGATTTTAGACACTACACCTAACATCACTATAACCACACCCCTAACTCTTCCTGTAAATCAAGAACAAAATGTCTCATGTACTTGCTAATAGCTTAATTAAATACACTTTTATTTTCCCTGACATGGCTATCTAGTGACTCCACTAACTCAACACCAGTGTGCAGGTAAAATATGTTTCCTTTCTTTTCTTTTCTCTAGCCAATGGAGGTTGATTCAGCATGGCATGAAAAATAACGTAAGTCTCTCCACAGAAGTCTCTTCTGGTCAAAAGTTGTGCCCTTATATAGGGAATGGTGTCATGGAATTGCTTGATTGACAAAAACATTACTCTGTTTGTTGGCCATAGCTCACATTCGAGCAGCTCTCCATGCTGTGTCTGAAGATTGTTAAAGTCGTGACCCAGACAGCCCTCCGCATTCTCCTACCAGCGCTAGCTCGTATCATGGGCGTGAACCTGAGGATTGGTTCAACCTCCCTAATACTTATTTTTTACTTAAATACTGCACTGTTGGTTAAGGGCTTGTAAGTAAGCATTTCACTGTAAGGTCTACTACACCTGTTGTATTTGGCGCATGTGACAAATAAACTTTGATTTGATTTGAATGTGTGATTACAATTTGTATGATATGTTACGAATTGCAAGTCGTACAAATTGCAATTTGTAACATATGTCATGAATTTTCAAAATGTACAATATGTTACGAATTTGCAAAATGTATGATATGTTACGGATTTGCAAAATGTATGATGTGTTACAAATTCCAATTTGTTGTTGCTAAAGTTAGTTAGGTGGCTAATGCTATAAAGTTAGCTAGCTGGCTAAGGGTTAGCTAGGGTCAAGATTAGGAGTTAGGTTAAAGGTTTAAGGTAAGAGGAAGAGTTAGCCAACATTCTAAGTAGTTGTAAAGTAGCTAAAAAGCAGTAAGTAGTTACAAAGTTTGCTAAAATGCTAAAATTGTCCATGATTGGATTGGAACACACAACCTTTGGGTTGCTAGATGTACGTGTTAGGGTTAGAGGAAGGGGAAGGGTTAGCTAAAATTAAGGTTAGGGTTAGGGGAAGGGTTAGCTACATGCTAAGTAGTTGCAAAGTAACTAAAAAGTAGTACCCTAAGTAGTTGCAAATTAGCTAAAATGCTAAAGTTTTCCATGATGGGATTCAAACACACAACCATTGGATCTTAATGGTTGTACAGTCGGTTGTACAGTCGTCTCAAATAAAACTGTAAAGGACCTCGGCGTTACTCTGGACCCTGATCTCTCTTTTGAAGAACATAGTTGTCCTCATTTCAAGGACAACTTTTTTCCACCTACGTAACATTGCAAAAATCAGAAACTTTCTGTCCAAAAATTATGCAGAAAAACTAATCCACTGGCTTCCTGTCAAAGCAAGGGCTGATTTCAAGATTTTACTGCTAACCTACAAAGCATACAAAGCATTACATGGGCTTGCTCCTACCTATCTCTCTGATTTGGTCCTGCCGTTCATACCTACACGTACACAAGACGCAGGCCTCCTAATTGTCCCTAGAATTTCTAAGCAAACAGCTGGAGGCAGGGCTTTCTCCTATAGAGCTCCATTTTTATGGAACGGTCTGCCTACCCATGTCAGAGACGCAAACTCGGTCTCAACCTTTAAGTCTTTACTGAAGACTCATCTCTTCAGTGGGTCATATGATTGAGTGTAGTCTGGCCCAGGAGTGGGAAGGTGAACGGAAAGGCTCTGGAGCAACGAACCACCCTTGCTGTCTCTGCCTGGCCGGTTCCCCTCTTTCCACTGGGATTCTCTGCCTCTAACCCTATTACAGGGGCTGAGTCACTGGCTTACTGGGGCTCTCTCATGCCGTCCCTGGAAGGGGTGCGTCACCTGAGTGGGTTGATTCACTGATGTGGTCATCCTGTCTGCGTTGGCGCCCCCCCTTGGGTTGTGCCATGGCGGAGATCTTTGTGGGCTATACTCAGCCTTGTCTCAGGATGGTAAATTGGTGGTTGAAGATATCCCTCTAGTGGTGTGGGGGCTGTGCTTTGGCAAAGTGGGTGGGGTTATATCCTTCCTGTTTGGCCCTGTCCGGGGGGGGTGTCCTCGGATGGGGCCACAGTGTCTCCTGACCCCTCCTGCCTCCAGTATTGTTGCGTTTAGATTTTTGTTCAGTATTGTTCACAGTTCAACTTATTCCCCTCTACCAAGACAGTGCAGAGGCTTGTGCATTTGGAGGACCCTCTGAGCTATATTGTCTATAGCCTATGACAAACTGGTCTGAGGTGAACTACATCTGACATCTGACATCGGTTCTTTTTTCAATGTGGGTCTAACCAATGCTAACAATTATTTATTCCAAAGGAACAGACATTTGGACATTGCTGAAATGTGTTTTAAGTTTGACATTTGTTACTCATTTGTAGTTCACTCAAATGTGGGGTGTGAATATAAGCATTGCTTACAATTGTCTTCTACAAAGGGACAGTTATACAGACTCTCCCTGTCATTTCTATGGTCCCCTCTTCAAAACATTAATTGTTTTAAGTGCAAAATATATGAGTACAAGAGTACAAGGTAAAGGTTTATTTTACTTGATTATACATTCAAAATGGGAAAGGGATATGTTTAAAGAATATGTAAAAATATCCTCTAAATGAAAATAAATACATATAAGAATTTGTGTGAGGCAGGGGCAATAGGGAGGGGGTGGGAAAGGGATATATCAACAATGTATGAAATTGAAATATGAACTGTAAAAAAAAGTCATGAGTTGAGTAGAATACAATGACATCTCATTTTTTTGTCTACTACAAAGGGACAGTTTCACCTATAACTTGTATGTATTGTAATTTAGTCCATCTTCTATCACCTTAACTTGCACAGTAGGTATACAGGGGACATACAGACAGTGGAGCAATTGTGCTGTGATGGCACACGTTATCCTGTAATTTCTTTCACTGTGTTGTTTTCCTCATTTTGTACAGGTGTGGCAAGCTTCTTTTCAACAGGAGCCATTTACTTTCCAATCTGTGTTTTCCGGTGATTGTATTTCAAATATTGGGAAAGGCCTGTTTTAGCTACGTTCTGTTCACTGAACAATATTCTGCACGTTCCCAGCTGTAGGCGATTGTGATTGGGCTACACACAATCAACAGCGAGGCAAAAATGTAAAATAAGCTAATGATCCTCTGTGGCTAAATTATAGGCCTACTCGTGGAGTAGTCTTCTGAATGATTTCACTTATTTTTGAACAGGTAGCAGTAATTCTCTAACTTTGGCAAAAGTGTTTAAATGTATCAGGGGTGCTGGGATACATCCAGCACCCTTCCCGCGGCTATGATTCTATAAGGAAATAAATTATGAACTGTAATGCTGGAGAGATGAGAGTTGCAGGCTCATGTTCATCAGAGCAGAGAGAGGGACAGAGATCATAAAAAGGTATGTGAGAGGTACAGGTGTGCTTCTCTCTCTCACCACAGAAAAGGCCACGCATTGGTCTATAGGCTACATGTTTCGCAAACAATAAACCCGGGCCGGCCCGACTCAAATCAATTCGTGGAATATCAGACACTTTTTCACATTACGTTTTTAAGGGGCAGGAGAATTACGGAGGAGGCAACTTGAATGAACTCTGATTGCTTTTATTATAATTTTTACATTGCAAACTGACAATTATTTTTTATGGCAATAGAGATACCAGATCTTGACAAATGGGTTTACGGAATGAAACAGTCCAAAACGGAGAGGTGCAGGATCCTGTTCTGGCAGGATCCGTCTCAAATTATGCTCTGCGCTCACCCATCCACCCCAACCAACCACTCTCCTTTTGTTTTTGCCTGTCTCATGTAACCGTACCAAACTTTACATATCATACTAATTTGCATGCCCCAGATTTACTTTTACTATGTTACGTCTAGTCTATGATACCAGGCTCAGCATACAGACAAGGAGACTTCTGCAGCCTGATAGGGCCGAGTGCAGAATTCAACAACAACTCACTTGGTTTATTTTCCAAACAAGATTCGTTTTACTTCTTTCAATTCCTCATCTGGAATATGTGTCTCCAGTATCTTCTCCAAAGATTCAAACTCAGACCCCGGCATTGTGAGGATCCTTCTGTACAAGTTCCACTGTCCAAACCTTGTGCTTCTGTTAGTGAACCCTATAGCCCAGTAAGCCCACCCCGTCGTTTATTGGGCAAAATAAACATCATCATATTTTTACTTTTGCTGTGGTTATGCAACCTGTCCGATTCTATCACGTTTCTCTGTCATATATCATCATGAAGATGATGAGTCACGTTTTACACTGACTACAGTTAGGAAGTCTATGACAGGTCAGGTACAGTATAGACAAAGCTTGTATTGTATAGAAAACTATGTGGTATAACACTAGGCACCGTATCTACAAGTATATATGCTACCTTTACTAGTTGTTCAACAATTGTTGTATTTTATTTTAACTTCATTAATTGTTGTGAATACATGGATAAGTAGATTTATGCATTTAGTAAGTGGTCCATATAGCCTAACTCTCACAAATAGTCCTATATGAGTACAAAACGTTTCTGGACCTATACCAGCCTCTAGTATGCACAGCACACATGTAACATTCTTACATTACCCGTTGGGATATGTTGGAATGTTAACTTATCAACCTAAATGTACCTTTGTTAAAAAATAATCGGAGTGAATAGTACCACAGCACCAACACATTTACTGTATTAGTATGTGGATCACATCATTTTATTCATACATGTCCATCACCATCATTTTCACCTTTCCTCCTCTCCTCTCATCATAGTCAAAGTTTTCCAGAATGGCTCTTCTTGTTTCCAGCGGTGGCCTTGCTCCAGGTCTGGTTAACAGAGCCTTTCCTTGACGGAACAGCCTTTCTGTCCCGCTCCTTACAGGGGTTGGACAGCTTCTTTAGGACCTCTGAGGTAGAACAATTGTACAAAAGTAACACGGGTGCAGACAGTACATACAAACGTACGTATTAGCCACCCCTTTTCATAGTCTTAAATCAGACTTGATGTGGGTTTGCTCAAGGCAAGGGCGGTGCACATGTACAGTAACTAGGCAAGAGAGTCATTTGTCATTACCTGCTAACTCAGGATGACTCTTGTCCAGGTCATTTAAGAGTGGCACATACTTCTGCCCTTCAGTCCCGTCACCTTCTGGGGGGAAAATATGAAGTGAATTAAAGTTAATCCGTTTCATTACTGTAAAATATCTTTAGTAATAATAACATTTATTGCAGCCATGTTAACAACCTATCTATAACATATTAGTAGGCATAGTAATAGTGTTTGGCAAGCAATGTGAGAAACCAAACTTTGATCCCATGGGATTTTTAATACGGACATGTGAAGCCTAGTGCCTTCATCATATTTTGAGATACTCACTGCAGATGCGTATGAGAACGTAGCTGTGCCTCTTCTTCATCAGACTGCTGGCCTGCTCCATGCTCTCCTCCTTGTCACTCAGGTTCACCAGCTCCCCTGTCCTGTCCATCAGGTCCACACAGTCTGCAGAGTACATCTTCAATGTGACCTTTACGCTGGGCTCTCTCGGTCTATTACATATTCACTTATGACATTTACTCAGTCAGGAAACAATCTGGCAGAGTTACCACATAAACTCAGCAAAAGAAGAAACGTCCTCTCACTGTCAACTGCGTTTATTTTCAGCAAACTTAACGTGTAAATATTTGTATGAACATAACAAGATTCAACAACAGACATAAACTGAACAAATTCCATAGACATGTGACTAACAGAAATGGAATAATGTAATAATAATTGTTCAGAGATACATCTGCAGTCTTCATGCATCCTTGCAGCATACCTAAGGCACGTTCACGCAGATGAGCAGGGACCCTGGACATCTTTCTTTAGGTGTTTTTTAGAGTCAGTAGAAAGGCCTCTTTAATGTCCTAAGTTTTCATAACTGTGACCTTAATTGCCTACCGTTTGTAAGCTGTTAGTGTCTTAACGACCGTTCCACAGGTGCATGTTCATTAATTGTTTATGGTTCATTGAACAAGCATGGGAGACAGTGTTTAAACCCTTTACAATGAAGATCTGTGAAGTTATTTGGATTTTTACAAATTATGTTTGTAAGACAGGTTCCTGAAAAAGGGCCGTTTATTTTTTTGCTGAGTTTACATTAAACCTCACACTGCAATGTACGGTGTAATGTATATCCAGTACTGTTTGTATCACTCTTTCATACTGTAACCACACTATCAGGTTGAATTAGGAATGTGATATTTGATGAAACACATCAGAAGTTGAACTGTAAATTATTTTTCTCTATGGGAGAAGTACAGGACAGTACCTTGAGAATCCAGATCACACCTCTCCTTCAAACTGTGGATGAAGTTTATCATCCTGCAGTTCAGGTTAAACAATTCTGTTTGGGCCTCTTTCAAAGTAATAAAAGAGAAGTATTTTTGTACACGTCCTCTATCTATAACCCCATACTTTATAAAGTAACCTGATTGTCACATCTAAATCCCCACAATGATTTTCTTAAAGTTTTTATTCTCATATGATCCGTTTATATCAACAAAGCTCTCCATTACCATATGTCGGACATTTCATTATAGGTCAGCTGTTGACCTCCACAGAGATGATGGAATTATGCTCAATCAAATCATGATGATGATATAGCGCCATCTTTTACTTACCTCCAAACTGCACCGTGACAAACATTTCTCCTTCTCTCTGTACAAAATGCCTCTATAGCACCCTCCTGTAATGTAGCTACAAGCAGCTGAAGCACTCGCCTCTTCCATAGAGCCAAAAGAAGTAATGAGTTTGGGATAAGCACACAGTGCCACAATAGGGGGTGTTAAATCAATGTTGTTGACTACAATCACACTTAGTGACAAAGCTTTGGCACTGAGGGATTGGCCATTGTGAATGGCTTCTGCAGTTGCTCTGAGCAAACCAACAGTTGACAGGGTAAATATTCTGTTTGGAATTTTAACCAGACATGTAAACAGTTTTGAACTGTTGCAGGGACCTCACATTCCCCCATGGTCGATAACCCCTCTGACACCCACTCTTCTCTCTTCTCCTTTCAAAAGATGAGAAGACAGGAAGCCTTTTATGTGAAGGGACTGTTTGTTTGTATCCATGGAGTCAATATACAGACAGAGCTTTTACTGCTACTTGTTGAACACTGTGGTCTGACAGCTATACTGTGGGGGATGACTTATTGTCAGCCGACCACTAACTGAAATTGAAAACAAGACTGTGTATGACCTATAGAGACAACGCTACACTACTATCTAGCGAATTACAATGGCAAACCAGTTGTTACCACAAGCCTCATCACAACAACTCTAAGAGAGCAATATTCTGTCTTTATGCTTAAAGATGTTAGGGGCAGGAATCAGCTTTTCCTCTTACTTCACAAATACCACACAAGTTGTATTGAAGACACTTCACACATTCTCTACTTACCACCATAACAATGACAGGTGCAGTAGATCATCTGAGGACCTAAGTCCATTCATGGCAAGGCCTGCTGACTTGTATATGCTACATCAAGCAGGGCTGGTGAGAGTGAAACCATCAACACTGAACTATGAATAAACTAGTATTTCCCCCTCTATGACCATGGAGAGAATTGCATTGCTCAAATCACACTATCAATCAGGTGACCCAAGAATACCAGACCATCGAACACTTGATAGATTGTACAGTGAATGAGGCACGAGAACCACTTAGTGACAGAATTAGATTAGTCTTGTTCAGTGAGCACCATTACTCATGGCCAAATGTACAGTAAACCATGTACAGTATCAGGACCAATGGTCATCCCTGAGTCATGACACGAAGGTAACATAACCCCCCAGGTCACTTAGGACAGTCACAGGTATATCATTTTACATTAGATTTGAGTAATTTAGCCGACGGTCTCATCCAGAGCGATTTACAGTAGTGAGTGCATACATGTTCATACATTTTCTTATATCAACAGTGGAGGTTGGTACAGTAACACTGGAATAAAAATAAATGTGAGTGAGGATGACACTGTAAAACAGGTAAGTAAGTGGTGAGTGAGAGATTTATTGGTCAGAATGGCCACAGCTAAAAGGGTGAGTTGCTGAAATCTGATTTAGTAATGTCAGAAATGGGGGGGGGAGACAATATGTTGTTGTGCAGAAAACACCAGTCAACTAGGCTGGGAGCATCTTTTAAAAAACATTCAAATGTCATTTCAGGAAGCCCCTGAGAGAATATCAAAAGGAGAATGTCCTGTAACCCTGTAACCTGGAATCATCAGGGAATTTGGATAAAAGCTGGGAAAGCTGGAGAAATCTGAGGATCTCACAGCTCGTGACAGGGGACATAAATCCCCATAGAGGGCCTGTCTGCTCTAGTCTGCTCCCTCCCCAGACTCAACAGCAAGCCTGCCTCTGGAGCTTCACTTCCCTTTGTCCAAAACTCCTCCCTGCTTGGAGCAAAGCCATTGTGAGCCCTAGAACTTTCTCTGCACTTATTGATCAATAGTTGGGAAAGCTTTTTGATCAATAGTTGGGAAAGCTTATTGATCAATAGTTGGGAAAGCTTATTGATCAATAGTTGGGAAAGCTTATTGATCAATAGTTGGGAAAGCTTATTGATCAATAGTTGGGGAAAGCTTATTGATCAATAGTTGGGAAAGCTTATTGATCAATAGTTGGGGAAAGCTTATTGATCAATAGTTGGGGAAAGCTTATTGATCAATAGTTGGGAAAGCTTATTGATCAATAGTTGGGAAAGCTTATTGATCAATAGTTGGGAAAGCTTATTGATCAATAGTTGGGAAAGCTGTACAGTAATTGTAATGCGTAAACAGTGCAACATGGAAACGCAAACAAATACACTTAGAGATGACAATTACATACAAATATTTATTTTCAAACAGGAGGTATTGCGTCCTGTATTGCATCTGAAAATGTGAAAATGCAGAGAATGCCATAGCTATGTAACTCTTGAGAGTATATTCAGTGAAAAATGTAAGCTGTATGTGTCATTGATTCATTATTTTGGCCATTTAATTGTCTGTGTAATCTCAACGATCAGCTCAACAGTTTTGGTTTGTGTTACTGACAGTTAGACAAGTTGAGAAAGTGCCCAGTAGTATAGATATTCCTCAAAATAGTTTAAAACCATTATCATTTAAAAACACGCAGATCATTTTTTGAGCATTCATACATTTGCAAGATCATAAACCTGAACATCTAAGAGATTGCTCTTATCATGTCCATCTGTATGGTGCACAAACATTCTAAATCAATGCAGTAGTACAGTCCCCTCATCACGAACCTGGAACATCCCTGCCATCCCCAAACACACAAGATTCATCATAAAGGTGATTTATTAAAACCTCACCAGTTATCATAGAACAAAAGTCCATTGTGAGGATTCCGATTTAAGCACCAGACACGTCACAGAGCAAGAGAATAAACATCGTAAACAGAATCACATTTAACCATTCGAGTCACATTAACGTTTCTTCAATAAATAACTAAAATGATTTTTGTTTGCAAATTTAAATAGAATTGTTCATGCCCCCAAAATAAGTTGTTCTCTTCCGCATGGTGAATGTACAGTAGGCTTTGCATGCCTGCCTTTGTGTAGGTCCTCGTTTCATACTCATTCAGGACCAACGGTTACAATCCCTGGCGATAGAATGCCTCCAAGTATGTGGAATTAGACCATCTGGATACAACCAAACTCTGAAACTCAGATTGTGAGCCTGACTGCCTAGTAATCTACTCTAAGCTTACTCCAAAAAAATGTACACATCAGCAGTAATTTCACACCAAAGGCCAGGTGATAAGGATCCTTTGTAGCTGTCTAATGCCCATTCTGTGTCCATTAGGACACCTCAGTGAGCTCAGTGAAGCAGGTTTTATGTTTATAGAACAGTGTTTTGACCTGGACAGGGGAGAGATCCTGCCTGTCCTTTACCTCTTCCACCTCTGGACCTTTGTGAGACTGCTGCTGCTGGTCCCCATACTGCAGGGGATGACATAACGGGTGTGCATGTGTCTGTCTGAGAGGCTGTGGCACAGGGGGGCTTTCCCTGTCATTGCGGGAGCTAATCACGGTAAGAGGGTGATTGTGAATGGGCGCTGGCTTCAGAACGCCGCCTGCAGGTTTGATATGGCTATGACAGGGGTGGGAGCTCTCACAGCTGCTGCTGCTGTGCTCGGTAAAGAGGTCGAAGCGGAGGCCATTGGCCTTAACCCTCACTGAGCCGCTGATGCTGTTGTGGGTGGAGGTGTGGCTGCTGCCACCACTGTCAAACAGATCCCGGCGGAACAGGACATGGCGGCGGATGACCCTCTTGAAGGTGTGGCGGAACTCCTGGATGCGGTTTGCGTAGATGAAGGGGTTGACCACTGAGTTGCCGTGAGAGAGGATGATGGCAACGTATATGATCCAGAGGGGCGGGCGGGCACACTGAGGGCAGAACAGGGTGAAGCAGTTGATGATGTGCAGCGGCAGCCAACAGATGGCAAACAGGCCCACGATGATGGCCAGCGACTTAGCCGCCTGGACCTCCTTCTGCAGGGTGGAGTGGGACTTCCCACCGTGGACAGCCTTCAGTTCTATGAGCTTCAGCTGATGCCGAGCTGCCATGAAGATCCGCATGTAGATGACCAGCATGAGCAGCAGAGGCATCAGCACACAGGCGAAGAAGTTAAAGTAGACCATATAGTCCATGACCACCACATCCTCAAACAGGCACTCCATCAAGCCTGGGGGACAGGTGCTGTTGGGGCGCTCAGTGAACTTATTCCAGCCCAGCATCGGGGTCAGGCCGATGATGATGGACAGCACCCAGCAGACAGCAATTATCCCCTTGGCACGCTGGCCTGTCACCAGGCTATTGTACCTGTGGGAATAATAAAGAAATGGACTGTCAGTAAGACACACATTATGGGCTCTCTTGGCTGGAGGAGGATAAGTTGTCTCTCTGGAGGGTTAGACTCCCCCAGAGGTTAAGGGATAGTGAGTTAAATAATAAACACTATAATAGTAGGCATATCATTAGTTAGGTTTCCATCCAATTTGCAACCAATTTTTATGAGAATATTCTAAAATCTTTTTTAAACAATATGCGCATTTTCCCACCAGAGATGTTTCCATCAAACAGACTTTTTGCAGATAAAAGGCTGTGCGTGATGACATTTTCAAATCTACTGATGGTTTTGTCACAAAAACTGTTGTGGTATTCAGCAAATGTGCCCACTCCAGTCTTGACACATGCACTCTAGCCAACAGAGCTCAGAGATACAGCAGGTAGGCTACCTACATTATGAGATTATTATGGATAATATTATTTGTATTTATCAAATGGCGCCAAGCATCGATCATCATGTCACCAGAATAAGACCCTTGATATTTATTGGAAAGGAGCATCAAGCTCATCACCTTTAACATCCACCACACTGCGAAGTTCATCATCAATTCTTTCATCTGTAGCCTAATAAACTGCATGCTTTCCCGAGTCGTAGTGGGAGGACAACACAACATACACTACACAAACAAAAATATGTGGACACCTGCTCATCTAATATCTCATGCCAAAATCATGGGCATTAATATGGAGTTGGTCCCCATTTGCTGCTATAACAGCATCCCCTCTTCTGGGAAGGCTTTCCACTAGATGTTGGAACATTGCTGCAGGAACTTGCTTCCAATCAGCCACAACAGCATTAGTGAGGTCGGGCACTGATGTTGGGCGATTAGGCCTGGCTCTCAGTCGGCGTTCCAATTCATCCCAAAGGTGTTCAATGGGGTTGCGGTCAGGGCTCTGTGCAGGCCAGTCAAGTTCTTCCACACCGATCTCGACAAACCATTTCTGTATGGACCTCGCTTTGTGTACGGGAGCATTGTCATGCTGAAACAGGAAAGGGCCTTCCCCAAACTGTTGCCACAAAGTTGGAAGCACAGAATTGTCTAGTATGTAATTGTATGCTGTAGCGTTAAGATTTCCCTTCACTGGAACTAAGGGACCTAGCCCAAACCATAAAAAACAGCCCTAGACAATTATTTCCCCTCCACCAAACTTTACAGTTTGCACTATGCATTCAGGCTAGTAGCGTTCTCCTGTCATCCGCAAACCCAGATTTGTCCGTCGGACTGCCAGATGGTTAAGCGTGATTTATCACTCTGGAGTCCAATGGTGGAGAGCTTTACACCACTCCAGGCGACTCTTGGCATTGCGCATGGTGATCTTTGGCTTGTGTGCGGCAAGTTGGCCATGGAAACCCATTTCATGAAGCTCCCGATGAACAGTTATTGTGCCGGCCTTGCTTCCAGAAGGAGTTGGAACTCGGTAGTGAGTGTTTCAACTGAAGACAGGCGATTTTTACGCAGTATGTGCTTCTGCACTCGGCGGTCCCAGTCTGTGAGCTTATATAGCCTATCATTTCCAGCTGAGCCATTGTTGCTCCTAGACGTTTCCATTTCACAATAACAGCACTTGCAGTTGACCGGGGCAGCTCTAGCAGGGCAGAAATTTGACGCTGACTTGTTGGAAAGGTGGCATCTTATGACGGTGCCATGTTGACAGTCACTGAGCTCTTCAGTAAGGCCATTCTACTGCTAATGTTTGTCTATGGCGATTGCATGGCTGTGTGCTCAATTTTATACCCGTCAGCAACAGGTGTGGCTGAAATAGCCGAATCCACTAATTTGAAGGGCTGTCCACATACTTTTGTATATATGGTGTATCATTGCGTGACTCTAAGTTTACTTCGACATGATGGTTATTATATCAATATTTGCGCATAAAGGCGTTTGCACTGCTTTTCTTGTGTAATTAATTTTACAGACACAAAGAGATCCCACCATGTCGAACTAACAAATTGTCTGTCGGCATATATAACATTGACTTGTTTCATGCGTCAGGTAATTCATCTGCATGAAATGTTTGGATGGAAATGTGGTTAGACCATCTTTTTATGGGAAAACCTCTCATCTAAGTTATAAAAAGAGACTTAAAAACAAAACGTCTAAGGGAAGTCTATTTCAAGTGTCTGTTGGTCAGTGTGGGAGTGCAGCTGATTTTTTTGGGCCTGTTTCTGTCACATTCTCTAGATGTTGAGGTTCAAAGGTTAGCTGTGAGAAAACAGCAACCCCCCCCCCCCCCCCCCCCGTGCAGCAACACAGACATGCACAAATGCCCTTAACACATCCCAGGGACACAACAGAACAGCAATCTTGGACGCAATAAAAAGGGAGTGAATGGCATGTTGTTTTTAGGTAATGCACACTATCAAATATGCCAGTAGGAGTGAGGTTGAAAAGAGTGTGTGAGCAACAATCTACACACACTATCCAGAAAGTGTATAAGTAATTACTGATTAATAATACATTTTAGGGAATAATGTAATTTATATTTATATATCAAGGAAAATAAATGACTGGTCTGAACAGCTATTTTATTTTTTACATGTTTATAGTTCTGAATGGGGATTATGGTCTGTATAAACTATTAGTAAGAGGAGATTACAGTTAACTGGTCTTGGGTGAGATGGCCTCCTAGGAGACTATAGCTGGTTCCACTGAGGAAATCAAAAGCTCATCTGGCCATTTGGTCCAAAAACCTAAAGTTAATTTAAAAATAGCCTCTGCTACTCTATTCTGAAAATATCTCACACAGATTTTAAGATTATGAAAAATATAGCAATGTGCTATATGTGGGTAGGCAAATCAATCAATAACCCTATACAGCCTCAAAGGGTAGATTTAAATCTTTGAAAAGCCTAACCCAGGGGTGGGAAACTTTTTGACTCGAGGGCCACATAGGGATTTCGAAATTTGGCCGCTCCAATTTCTTATGGGCCAATTTGTTAGTCAGCATCAATTTGCGGGACAGAAAAATGGCAGTTATTTAAAGGGTCCAATATCATTTCTACATACTTTCTACTTTTTTTTAACCTAAAATAATACTTTCCCCCAAAAAGTTGTTTGCTCACCCCTGGTCTAACCTCTTTCTCCGTATATGGGAGTGGAAAGCAGCGCGACAGCAGCAATATGTTTAAAATGGTTACCACACTCTCTGTTATGTTCATACAATTTGGAACTGACCTGAGGGGTATCTTGATAGCGATGTAGCGGTCTATGGCAATGGCCAGCAGGCTGAAGATGGAGCTCTGGGTGAGCACCAGCACAAAGCAAGCAATGAAGAGGCAACCATAGAAGTTGGAGCAGAAGCCTGTGCTGATGACGATGGCAAAGGGGATACCCAGCACTCCCACAGCAATGTCTGCCACCGCCAGGGACACCACAAAGAAGTTGGTGATGCTCTGCAGGTTGCTGTTGAGACAGACAGCCCAGCAGACCAGCACATTGCCCAACACAGACAGTACAGCTATCAGCAGCTCCAGCACAATGTAGATGACAGACGCAGCATCGTTCAGCATGGTGAGAAGAGCAGCGAGGTCACTGAGGAGGAGGGAGGACCACTCTCCTCAAGGTCCATAGCTGCAGCCTGGCAGCAGTTCGCTTACTCTGTAGGGGGTATCTCACTGCCTGGGACTATGGCTGAGCTCTCCACACAGAGACCACTTCACCTTAAAGCCTCTTAGAAGTCCCACACAGTTGGTGGTCAGATAAGCAGTCCAAAGGCTAAGGCATTCTCCTCACTTAACATATAAGGCATGACAGTCTCCTTTCTGTTATGGTATCTGCTGTCCTGTCTGGCCCTCTCCTCTCAAGTCCTTCCCCACCACTGTTTGAAGATTCAGCCCTGTGAAACTCAGATGGGGCTCAGACTGAGCCAGGAAGTGATCACATGGGCGTCATACTGCTGCTGATAAAGGGAAGAAAGAGTAAATAAAGTGGAAATGCTGAATGCAGAAATGACTACACAAAATACCAGTGAATAAGAGACTTTCCATCAAATATTAACCACATTTGAAGTCAAACAATAAATTACAATGTATTGTCTGCCATGATACTCTGGAATTTCCAATGTAGCAAGTCAAATAACAATTGTACTGTTTACTTTACATAGACAATGTACTGCATTCCCCATACAACTGCCGGTCATCATCATTGATATTTGATCCGAACCAACATCAAGATCTGCAATAGTGAGCACTGACATCTGACTACGGATTACAGTATACTGACTACATTACACTACCTGGGCAACTGCAGTGGTCATGTTAACACATGATAACTGACTTTCCACCAATCCTCCTTTTTACCATTAACAACAGTCATTAAACTGTAAACCAGGGCTAGAGGAAATAATGTCATGACGACACGGTGGTGTTATGGAGCCACTATCCCAGTGACAGTTAAATATCAGCTGTACCAGAGAGAGGAAGCAGTCAGATGCTTCAGGGACTGGAATTTTCTATGTCCCCTGAGATCATCCAACCCCTGCCTGATAAGGAGAAAGTAGTCTTGAGGACATCCAGAGACAATCACTAAATGAGGTTATCAGGACACAAAATGAAGCATTCAAATTTCGTTAGAGAAGGGTGTTGTCATGCTCAAGAAAAACAAAAAAACGAATAAAAACAATTAAAGTAGTACAGTATGTGGTTCGGGATTACAGCAGGCATAATCTACACTTGAAAAGACAATTGTTTTAAAAAAGGTCTAATTTGTCAATCAACTGTGGTCACTGTGCCACGCTCACTTTCCCAGGAATTAAATATGAGTGTGAAGAGGTTTCCAAACTCCTTTCATACAGAACTCTGATCATGTTTATGGAGAATTACCACATTGAAGCCAAGGAGGTTTTCTGAGGTTACTCATGGTTTCAGGAGAGAGCAGTTGTGATGGAACTGAAAGGCCTTTGCTCTCAGAAACATTTCCATTCAGGTGGGACTGAGGTTTTTTCCGACCAATCTCAGTTACTGTTTTAAATTTATCACACACATACAGTATGAGGCACAGAGGCTGCTGTTGCAAATAGTGTCAGCCTTGGAGCACATGTAACCCAACAGTGACAGATCTGATAGCCATAGACTAGTATACTGTAGGAAAAACCCTTTGCATTGCAAAAAGCCTATAATGCAGTTGTGAAAAGAAAAGGCAACATTTTGTTCACCCTCACACAGACCTAGTCACAAAAGGACCAGGGAAGGTACAAAGTGGTACCTTCAATATAGAGTTTACAACTGGATTAGAAGTGACATCTCAATGTGACTGCATATGTGACCCTTTCTCAGTCACCTTACAACAGCAGTCAAAAACGAGGTAATAACAGGGTATTTCAGTTGTCCCCTTTGACAGCACTTGAGGGGTATGAATAGTCCAAGTATAGTCTATAATGTTAAATTAATTTTTATTCCATTGTGAAACAGCTGTAGCAAACAAGAGCTCTGACTGTATTCTGCTGAACAGTGGACCCTGGTGGTTGGATTTAAACCAAGGGTAGTGCTTTGATACTGCATCTCAGATTAAAAGTATTATTTAAAGTAACTGTCTAGTGTTTCCAGATTTCTATGAAATATGAAGGGTCATTAATTCCGTGAAATTGTTGTAATTCCAAGAAATTATGATAAAGCATGTTAAAAAGCAGCTTTTCTGTGTTGGAATGGTGTAGACGTACCCCAACAACAGAAGGGTGTGGGTGTATATGGGTCATGAAATAATTATGTAAGTAGACCACTGATTGGCCAGCTCATCGATGACATCATCCTCTATGAGGAAATAGCAAAAAAAAATTAAATGGTCTGTTTGCGATACAAGTTTGAGGATGGGTTAAAAAAAACAACAACATTATATCAAATTTGTGCTTTGGTCACAAATATGAGCATAGGATGAAACAAAAACATTATTTGGGTATGAGTTAACAGAATATGAATTTATAAATGTTAGATTTTCTCTGGACAGTTACTTTAAGCTTGACACAAAATATGTTCAAGCTTGACACAAAAAGCTAATTAAATCATTCCCATGAAGATAAACCAACTGAACATACAGGGCCTCAATAAGTGCACATTAATATCTTAATGTACGACTGTTTGCTGAGGAAACCAGAGAACATAAGGAATCTGACTCCCACTTTAATACACTTACCTGGAGAGGTAAAACCACTGTGGTAAAATGGAAACCTAATATACTTGGCACACCCATCAACATTATCCTTACCAGTAAGTGACAGTATTAGTATCCCTAACTATCTACTCACCTCCATCCTGTAGTTCGTTATCAAAGAGGGAGTATTTGTTTATTTGGATCCCCAATAGCTTTTGCAGAAGCAGCAGCTACTCTTCCTGGGGTCCACAAAAAAACACAAAACATGACAAGTAACAAAACAATGATACACTGCTAGACAAGGACAGTCACATTCATGTTGAAATACAATGATTTACAAACAACATAACACACAAGGGGATCTGTGCAAACATTATATCTAGAAATACATAAAGTGATTAAAAAACTTCCCAAAATGTATTGGACACAGTTATCCATAATATACAGTTCCTTCAGAAAGTATGCATACCCCTTGACTTATTCCACATTTCTTGTGTTACAGTCTGAATTCAAAATCTATAAAAATACAAAAAATCTCACCCATCTACACACCGTACCCCATAATGACAAAGTGAAAACATGTTTTTAGACATTTTTCCAAATTGGATTGAATTCCAAGTGTTTGGACTTCTAGTTCACTCTTCTAACTCCATTTTATTCATCTATTATCTATTAATTAATCCAAGTATGTAAGCGCTTTGCACACCTGGATTGTACAATATTTGCTAGACAGCCATTTTCAAGTCTTGCCATAGATTGTCAAAACGATTTAATTCAAAACTGTAACTAGGCCCCTCAGGAACATTCAACGTCATTTTGGTAAGCAACTCCAGTGTATCCTGTATTTGGCCTTCTGTTTTAGGTTATTGTCCTGCTGAAAGGTGAATTTGTCTCCTAGTGTCTGTTGGAAAGCAGACTGAACAAGGCATACCCATAACATGATGCAGCCACCAACATTCTTGAAAATATGAAGAGTGGTACTGAGTGATGTGTTGTGTTGGATTTGCCCCAAACATAACGGTTCATTTTCAAACCATTAAGTTAATTTCTTTGCCACATATTTAGCAGGCTTACTTTAGTGCCTTACTGCAAACAGGATGCACGTTTTGGAATATTTTTTATTCTGTACAGTTTTCCCTCTTTCCACTCTGCCATTTAGGTTAGTATTGGGGAGTAACTACAATTCTCAGTTTTCTCCTATCACAGCCATTAAACTCTGTAACTGTTTTAAAATCCTCTTTGGCCTCATGGGGAAATCCCAGAGCTGTTTCTTTTCTCTCTGGCAACTGAGTTAGAAAGGATGCCTGTATCTTTGTAGTGGCCAGGTTTATTGATACACCATCCAAAGTGTAATTAATAACTTCACCATGCTCAAAAGGTTATTAAATTAAACAAGGTGCCCTTGTTTGCGAGCCATTGGAAAACCTCCCTGGTCTTTGTGGTTAAATCTGTGTTTGAAATTCACTTCTCGACTGAGGGACCTTACAGAGAATTGTATGTTTGGGGTACAGAAATTAGGTAGTCTTTCAAAAATCATGTTAAAACACTATTATTGCACACAAAGTGAGTCCACGCAACTTATTATGTGACTTAAGGAAATCTTTCCTCCTGAATTTATTTAGGCTTGCCATAATAAAGGGGTTGAATACTTATTGACTCAAGACATTTCAGCGTATTTTTTATTAAATTGTAAAAAAAAAAAAAAAAGTTAAATAACAATTCTGTTTTGACATTATGAGATATTGTGTAGGCCAGTTACACATAATGTCAATTTAATCCATTTAAATTCAGGCTGTAACAACCAAATGTGGAAGAAGTCAACGGGTGTGAATGCTTTCTGAAGGCACTGTAAGCCTTGCATAAGCTGTCCCGTGTCTGTGTACCTGGCCGAAAATCATTTTGATTGCACCAGCACTAACTGTTGTATAAACTTACATTGTCTAACAAAATGTTTAATTAGGCTATTCATTAAAAAGTTAAAATAATCTAAACGCAAACCCCTTGACTTCTATCCAATTCTATGTTCAATAAAAAAACGTACCTTTTTAAATGTATGCCTCGTCGTATTCGAAATGAATTACAATCTTTTTAGAAATGAGTTTGCATCATATTTATAATCATCGCTTAATAAAATAACATAATTCCTCGAAAACCCGTTGTGAAGAATAAGAAATGGGAAACTCCGTTTGTTAGGCTACTTGTGCGCTCCGCTCCCACTGTTTCACTACCGATTCTCCGTTCAATACCTCAGGCTAACCAGATTTACACCACGTGATCGCATGGTCGGTGTTCGTGCGGATAATTACTTTTCTACACTAAACCGAGCAACACAGAATGAGAAAACGGACAGTTGTTTTGTTTTTAGACACACATTTTAAAACGGATTTCTTATTTTTTCTTATAAATCCAAACACAATTTGATATTTTGATTTTCACATGTGGGTGGGGTTAAATGTGAAATGCCTGTCATTGGCCTGGCGTTGCCGAGGTCCACAGCTCCTATCTTGGTTCATCTGCACCCTTCCAGTCAGTTTGTGGCGGAGGCAGATGCTACTGATGTTGGAGTGGGGGCGGTCCTATCCCAGTGTTCTGCCCTGGACCTCAAGCTACATCCCTGCGCCTTTTCCCATCGCCTCAACTCTACGGAAAATAACTAAGATGTGGGGAATCGTGAGCTTCGGGAGGCACTGGTTGGAGGAGGCGGAACACCCATTCATCGTGTGGATAGACCACAAGAACCTGGAGTATCTCCGCACCGCCAAGCGCCTCAACTCCAGGCAAGCCAGATGGGTCCTGCTGTTCACACGGTTCAACCGTACTGGCCGGGATCCAAGAATGTCAAGCCGGTAATCGGATGTTTATGTCTAACACTGTCCGCGCTGTGGTCCTGGAGTGGGCCCATTCCTCCAGGCTTGCCTGCCACCTGGGGTCCCGTCAGACCCTGGCCTTCGTGCAACAACGCTTTTGGTGGCCTATGATGGTTCCGGATGTCGCTGCATTTGTCTCCGCCTGCACGATCTGTGCTCAGAATAAGACTCCTCGGTAAGCTCCGGCTGCTCTTCTGCAACCACTGCCTGTTTTCCAAGGGCGCTCACTTCATTCCTCTCCCCCAACTACCCTGGGCCGAGGAAATGGCCCAGCTCATGGTGTAGCACTTCTTCCGGATCCATGGACTGCCCGTGGACATGGTTTCCGACTCGGGGCCTCAGTTCTCGTTCTGGAAGGCGTTCTGCGCCCTCATTGGGTCATCTGCCAGCCTGTCCTCTGGGTTCCACCCCCAGTCCAATGACCAGTCGTAGCGAACCAACCAGGATCTTGAGACCACTCTGCGCTGCCTGGTCTCCTTCAACCTCACCTCCTGGAGCTAGCAGCTGGTCGGGGTCAAGTACGCCCGCAACACCCTTCCCTGCTCTGCCACGGGCCTATCTCCGTTTGAGTGTTCCCTGGGGTATGAGACCCCGCTCTTCCCCGAGGAAGAGGTTGGCGTACCTTCTGACCAGATGTTTGTCCGCCGCTGTCATCGTACCTGCAAGAGAGCCTGGTCGGCCCTCCTCAAGACCACCTCCAGGTATCGATGACAAGAGGATCGCCATCGGACCCCGGCATTGTCTCGGGCAGAAGGTATGGCTATCCACCCGGGATCTTGTTTGTTTGTCTTCTGTTGCACCGTACCCTTCGTATACATCACACCTTTCATAAGCCCAGAGTCAACCCTATGTCTCACAGCCCTTTGTCTTCTGTTTCCAGAAGGGGGGGGGGGTCGCCCATTATCCCCTGTGTATTTATACCTGTGTTCTTTGTATGTCCAATGCCAGTTCGTTTTGTTTGACAAGTCAACCAGCATTTTTGTACTCAGCTCCTGCTTTTTCCAGTCTCTCTTTTTCTCCCCCTACTGCTTGACCCTGAGCCTGCCTGCCGTCCGGTACCGTTGCCCCACCTCTAGTTTACTGTCCCCTGCCTGCCTTGACCTGTCTATTGCCTGCCCCTGTTGGAATATTAAACCATTGTCAATTTGACGTGTCTGCATCGGGGTCTTACCTTGATTCCTGATAGAACTGCTGTTATTGTAAATGGTTAGCTAACTGATATATTCTAGCTAGTCACCTCCAAAATGAATGGCAAAAAATACTTTATAAATACAAATACTGAGCTATATTATAGGCCTATGCAAAAAAAAGTATATTTTATACAATTGCTCAAATATGTTTAAGTAATTTAAAAAAAGGTGTCAATTATTGGCACCCGTTTTCAATACTTTGTGTACCTTGCCCTTGTGAGGATAACAGCATTTAGCCTTTTCTAGAACTCAGACCATTCCTCCATACAGAATCTTTCCAGAGCCTTGATATCCTTTGGTCTGCACTTATGGACTGCCCTCTTCAATTCAAACCACAGGTTCTCAATGGGGTTCAAGTCCGGAGACCGAAATGGTCATTGCAAAATGTAGATTTTGTGGTAAATTAACAATTTCTTTATGGATTTGAATGTGTGCTTGGGTCATTGTCTAGCTTTACGATCCACTTGAGGCCAAGTTTCAGCCTCATGGCTTAGGCAACCAGGTTTTTGGCTAAAATGTCCTGGTACTTGGTAGAGTTCTTGATGCTGTTGACCCTAACAAGAGCCCCAGGACTAGTGGAAGCAAAACATCCCTATAAAATCAAAGATCCACCACCATATTTTATAGTAGGCATGAGGTTCTTTTCTGCATATGCATCCTTCTTTCAAAGCCAAAACCACCACTGGTGTGTGTAGACAAAAAGCTCTATTTACATCTTATCTGACCATAGCACCCAGTTCCAATCTAAGTGTCATGAGAATTTTCAAATCCCAATGATAATAACTATCAATCAATCAATAGCTTTGACCAATTCCCGAGGTTTGTAAGACCGTGGGTATAATAATAATAATTAGGCAAAGACTCAGCTTTATGCAAAAGGTCTGTACAGTTTATTCAGAGAACGTTCTAAAGTCAAGAATACAAAGACATCCATTTTATACCAGGCTCCTTAATTACGCACATACTTTCACACAAACAGTAGATATCCTATGCACATACATACACACAAACAGTAGGTGAGTTTTATCCTTCTCCATAGTTCTCACCACTGTGTATCATTACCTAGCCGACAGTTCCATTCCCCCGAGATTAGGGGAACCTTGAGAAGTAAGGACGTCAGAGGACAAAAATCAGTTAACCACCTAACTGAGGAACTCAATTTAACTTTGCGCAATACCCTAGATGCAGTTGCACCCCTAAAAACTAAAAACATTTGTCATAAGAAATTATCTCCCTGGTATACAGAAAATACCCGAGCTCTGAAGCAAGCTTCGGAAATGGCGCCACACCAAACTGGAAGTCTTTCGACTAGCTTGGAAAGACAGTACCGTGCAGTATCGAAGAGCCCTCACTGCTGCTCGATCATCGTAATGATCATGATCATTAGAAAGCAAATTACGGACTCCTCTTTAAATCTGCGTATTCCTCCAAAGCTCAGTTGTCCTGAGTCTGCACAACTCTGCCAGGACGTAGGATCAAGAGAGACACTAAAGTGTTTTAGTACTAGATCTCTTGACACAATGATGAAAATAATCATGGCCTCTAAACCTTCAAGCTGCAAACTGGACCCTATTCCAACTAAACTACTGAAAAAGCTGCTTCCTGTGCTTGGCCCTTCTATGTTGAACATAATAAACGGCTCTCTATCCACCGGATGTGTACCAAACTCACTAAAAGTGGCAGTAATAAAGCCTCTCTTGAAAAAGCCAAACCTTGACCAAGAAAATATAAAAAAACTAATCGGCCTGTATCGAATCTTCCATTCCTTTCAAATATTTTAGAAAAAGCTGTTGCGCAGCAACTCACTGCCTTCCTGAAGACAAACAATGTATACGAAATGCTTCAGTCTGGTTTTAGACCCCATCATAGCACTGAGACTGCTCTTGTGAAGGTGGTAAATGACATTTTAATGGCGTCAGACCGAGGCTCTGCATCTGTCCTCGTGCTCCTAGACCTTAGTGCTGCTTTTGATACCATCGATCACCACATTCTTTTGGAGAGATTGGAAACCCAAATTGGTCTACACGGACAAGTTCTGGCCTGGTTTAGATCTTATCTGTCGGAGAGATATCAGTTTGTCTCTGTGAATGGTTTGTCCTCTGACAAATCAACTGTACATTTTGGTGTTCCTCAAGGTTCCGTTTTAGGACCACTATTGTTTTCACTATATATTTGACCTCTTGGGCATGTCATTCGAAAACATAATGTTAACTTTCACTGCTATGCGGATGACACACAGCTGTACATTTCAAAGAAACATGGTGAAGCCCCAAAATTGCCCTCGCTAGAAGCCTGTGTTTCAGCCATAAGGAAGTGGATGGCTGCAAACTTTCTACTTTTAAACTCGGACAAAACAGAGATGCTTGTTTTAGGTCCCAAGAAACAAAGAGATCTTCTGTTGAATCTGACAATTAATCTTGATGGTTGTACAGTCGTCTCAAATAAAACTGTGAAGGACCTCGGCGTTACTCTGGACCCTGATCTCTCTTTTGACGAACATATCAAGACTGTTTCAAGGACAACTTTTTTCCATCTACGTAACATTGCAAAAATCAGAAACTTTCTGTCCAAAAATGATGCAGAAAAATGTATCCATGCTTTTGTTACTTCTAGGTTAGACTACTGCAATGCTTTACTTTCCGGCTACCCGGATAAAGCACTAAATAAACTTCAGTTAGTGCTAAATACGGCTGCTAGAATCCTGACTAGAACCAAAAAGATTTATAATATTACTCCAGTGCTAGCCTCCCTACACTGGCTTCCAGTTAAGGCAAGGGCTGATTTCAAGGTTTTACTGCTAACCTACAAAGAATTACATGGGCTTGCTCCTACCTATCTTTCTGATTTGCTCCTGCCGTACATACCTACATGTACGCTACGGTCACAAGACACAGGCCTCCTAATTGTCCCTAGAATTTCTAAGCAAACAGCTGGAGGCAGGGCTTTCTCCTATAGAGCTCAATTTTTATGGAATGGTCTGCCTAACCATGTGAGAGACGCAGACTTGGTCTCAACCTTTAAGTCTTTACTGAAGACTCATCTCTTCAGTGGGTCATATGATTGAGTGTAGTCTGGCCCAGGAGTGTGAAGGTGAACGGAAAGGCTCTGGAGCAACGAACCGCCCTTGCTGTCTCTGCCTGACCGGTTCCCCTCTCTCCACTGGGATTCTCTGCCTCTAACCCTATTACAGGGGCTGAGTCACTGGCTTACTGGTGCTCTTTCATGCCGTCCCTAGGAGGGGTGCGTCACTTGAGTGGGTTGAGTCACTGATGTGATCTTCCTGTCTGGGTTGGCGCCCCCCCTTGGGTTGTGCCGTGGCGGAGATCTTTGTGGGCTATACTCAGCCTTGTCTCAGGATGATAAGTTGGTGGTTGAAGATATCCCTCTAGTGGTGTGGGGGCTGTGCTTTGGTAAAGTGGGTGGGGTTATATCCTTCCTGTTTGGCCCTGTCCGGGGGTATCATCGGATGGGGTCACAGTGTCTCCTGACTCCTCCTGTCTCAGCCTCCAGTATTTATGCTGCAGTAGTTTGTGTGTCGGGGGGCTAGGGTAAGTTTGTTATATCTGGAGTACTTCTCCTGTCTTATCCGGTGTCCTGTGTGAATTTAAGTATGCTCTCTCTAATTCTCTCTTTCTCTCGGAGGACCTGATCCCTAGGACCATGCTTCAGGACTACCTGGCATGATGACTCCTTGCTGTCCCTAGTCCACCTGGCCGTGCTGCTGCTCCATTTTCAACTTTTCTGCCTGCGGCTATGGAATCCTTACCTTTTCACCGGACGTGCTACCTGTCCCAGACCTGCTGTTTTCAACTCTCTAGAGACAGCAGGAGCGGTAGAGATACTCTTAATGATCGGCTATGAAAAGCCAACTGACATTTACTCCTGATGTGCTGACTTGCTGCACCCTCGACAACTACTGTGATTATTATTATTTGACCATGCTGGTCATTCATGAACATTTGAACATCTTGGCCATGTTCTGTTATAATCTCCACCCGGCACAGCCAGAAGAGGACTGGCCACCCCTCATAGCCTGGTTCCTCTCTAGGTTTCTTCCTATGTATTGGCCTTTCTAGGGAGTTTTTCCTAGCCACCGTGCTTCTACACCTGCATTGCTTGCTGTTTGGGGTTTTAGGCTGGGTTTCTGTACAGCACTTTGAGATATCAGCTGATGTAAGAAGGGCTATATAAATACATTTGATTTGAAGTACTCCCTGTCCTCATAAGTTTCTCAGAGTCCTAGCCAGGTCGGTTCAAACACACTTTAATTGTTCTTCGGTATTTTCTTAGGCACACACACATTTCTCTCTTTCCCAGTCCAACCTAATTGGACTTATGTTAAATACTGTAATTATTCCTTCTACATGCTACATAAACTATACTCCCTAATGGTTACGTTTCAGGGTAGAATTATTTAATCATCTTCAAACATATAAATTATTTTATCACTAAGTGCCAACACCGTTTAGCAAACTCCAGGCGTTTACATTTGTTGTTTGCTCTGAATAAAGTTGTTTTATTGGAACTCTTCCAAATAGCCTATAAATCAAATGTTATTGGTCACATACAGATATTTAGCAGATGTTATTGCGGGTGTAGCGAAATGCTTGTGTTCCTAGATCCAACGGTGCATTAGTATCTAAAAACGATTCACAAGAATACACATCTAAAAGTAAAAGAATGGAATTAAGAAATATATAAATAGAGCTATGTCGTAGTGGTATGAATTAAAATACAGTAGAATAGACTACAGTATCTCCATATGAGATCAGTAAAGCAGTTCATAAACATTAAAGTGGCCAGGGATTCCAAGTCTGTCTATAGGGCAGCAGCCTCTAAGGTGCAGGGTTGCGTAACCGGGTGGAAGCAGGCTAGTGATGGCTATTTAAACAGTCTGATGGCCTTGAGATTGAAAAACAGCTTCTGTCTCTCGGTCCCAGCTTTGATGCACCTGTACGGACCTCTACTTCTGGATGATAGTAGGGTGAACAGGCCGTGGCTCAGGTGGTTGATGTTTTTGATGATCTTTTTGGCCTTCTTGTGACATCGGGTAATCATTAGATTAAGCCGCCTCAATATTTGTAGCCGTAGGCGGTAATATCTCTCTAGGAGCTTATCCGTCGTCAGTATTGTGAGATACTGAAAGATTTGAATGGAGAAAGCTGATTCAAGAGCAGCACTACTTTTCTTTTGATCCTATCAGTATCGACACATGCTCCAACGACGCACTTAACAGTTTTATCTGTGTGGCGTTTTGGGAAACACAAGTTACATCTTCGGCCATTGTAGGATAGATGCATCATGAAAACAATCATAAGCCTCAAAAGTTCCATCGCTATCAGGAAACCGGGCCCAAGTCAAAACATTGTGTTTCAAAGTGTTAAAGCACTGCGGAGAAAAAAACAACGACCGGGATTGTAATCAATTAAGGTTACAAAATTTGGTTAGTTTGTAGACTGTTATTTTTATTCAAAGAAAATAGTCTGCGAAATGTATAGGCCTAGCCTATGTTTCACATGAAATGTGTGCTATTAGTGGTGTTTGCATAAGATGAGAGCGGCATCGATTTCAGCGCCAGGGAACTGGACAGCTCCCCCAACTGGATCATGTAAAAAACCAAACATGCCCCCAACGATGCTCTTAGCAGTGGGTCAGCATATATGGGAACTCCTTCCAGATTGTTGAAAAAGCATTCCAGGTAAAGCTGGTTGAGAGAATGTCAAGAGTATGCAAAACTGTCATTAAGGCAAAGGGTGGCTGGTTTGAAAAACCTCAAATTAATTTTGATTTGTTTAACACTTTGTTGGTTACTACATGATTCCATGTGTTATTTCATAGTTTTGATGTCTATTATTCTACATTGTAGAAAATAGTAAAAATAAAAACCCTGGAATGAGTAGGTGTGTCCAAACCTTTGACTCTTACTGTATGTACAGTGCCTTGCGAAAGTATTCGGCCCCCTTGAACTTTGCGACCTTTTGCCACATTTCAGGCTTCAAACAAAGATATAAAACTTTATTTTTTTGTGAAGAATCAACAACAAGTGGGACACAATCATGAAGTGGAACGACATTTACTGGATATTTCAAACTTTAACAAATCAAAAACTGAAAAATTGGGCGTGCAAAATTATTCAGCCCCCTTAAGTTAATACTTTGTAGCGCCACCTTTTGCTGCGATTACAGCTGTAAGTCGCTTGGGGTATGTCTCTATCAGTTTTGCACATCGAGAGACTGACATTTTTTCCCATTCCTCCTTGCAAAACAGCTCGAGCTCAGTGAGGTTGGATGGAGAGCATTTGTGAACAGCAGTTTTCAGTTCTTTCCACAGATTCTCGATTGGATTCAGGTCTGGACTTTGACTTGGCCATTCTAACACCTGGATATGTTTATTTTTGAACCATTCCATTGTAGATTTTGCTTTATGTTTTGGATCATTGTCTTGTTGGAAGACAAATCTCCGTCCCAGTCTCAGGTCTTTTGCAGACTCCATCAGGTTTTCTTCCATAATGGTCCTGTATTTGGCTCCATCCATCTTCCCATCAATTTTAACCATCTTCCCTGTCCCTGCTGAAGAAAAGCAGGCCCAAACCATGATGCTGCCACCACCATGTTTGACAGTGGGGATGGTGTGTTCAGGGTGATGAGCTGTGTTGCTTTTACGCCAAACATAACGTTTTGCATTGTTGCCAAAAAGTTCAATTTTGGTTTCATCTGACCAGAGCACCTTCTTCCACATGTTTGGTGTGTCTCCCAGGTGGCTTGTGGCAAACTTTAAACGACACTTTTTATGGATATTTTTAAGAAATGGCTTTCTTCTTGCCACTCTTCCATAAAGGCCAGATTTGTGCAATATACGACTGATTGTTGTCCTATGGACAGAGTCTCCCACCTCAGCTGTAGATCTCTGCAGTTCATCCAGAGTGAGCATGGGCCTCTTGGCTGCATCTCTGATCAGTCTTCTCCTTGTATGAGCTGAAAGTTTAGAGGGACGGCCAGGTCTTGGTAGATTTGCAGTGGTCTGATACTCCTTCCATTTCAATATTATCGCTTGCACAGTGCTCCTTGGGATGTTTAAAGCTTGGGAAATCTTTTTGTATCCAAATCCGGCTTTAAACTTCTTCACAACAGTATCTCGGACATGCCTGGTGTGTTCCTTGTTCTTCATGATGCTCTCTGCGCTTTTAACGGACCTCTGAGACTATCACAGTGCAGGTGCATTTATACGGAGACTTGATTACACACAGGTGGATTGTATTTATCATCATTAGTAATTTAGGTCAACATTGGATCATTCAGAGATCCTCACTGAACTTCTGGAGAGAGTTTGCTGCACTGAAAGTAAAGGGGCTGAATCATTTTGCACGCCCAATTTTTCCGTTTTTGATTTGTTAAAAAATGAAATGTCGTTCCACTTCATGATTGTGTCCCACTTGTTGTTGATTCTTCACAAAAAATACAGTTTTATATCTTTATGTTTGAAGCCTGAAATGTGGCAAAAGGTCGCAAAGTTCAAGGGGGCCGAATACTTTCGCAAGGCACTGTATGTATAAATAATTACCAGAACAAGGCTGCTGGCTGTATTCCAAATCCCACTGGCTAGCTGACTGAATTAAACACTATTTCATCCAACAATGAATGTCCCAATCTAATTTGATATAATACCATGATCTAAATCACACAAGTAGTTTGATACGCCCTCTTACAGAGAATCAGATACAGAGTATTACTGTTTCCTGTTTCATAAGAGAGGATTCAAGGAATTATGTTTTGTTTATCAGTGCCTTCATTAAAAACTTCAGACTAGCAATCTGATTATAACACATTTAGTGCTTCAGTTAAATCATAGCCTTTTACTCTATAAAAGGAGATATGACTGAAATAACCACATGAACAATTGTGTTCACAAAACACGTACCTGTTGCAGTGATCCTTTAATATTACTTTCTGCAAAATAAAGTGTAAACACATATATAAAACCTTAATCAACCATTTATAAAAAGGAGAAAAATGATCATAATACATGAGCATTTGGTCTACTTCCCTACACAACATCATACTCTTTCTATTATCAGTATCAAATCAACCGGACACGTTTTTCTTTCAAGATACTCATTCGGCAATTAAGTGGCAACCATGACTTCTTAAAACCAGAATAAGACGCCATGGATCTCTTGGTCTCCTTATTACCAAGTAAAACTCTGGCAAGACTGACATTCATTTGAATTCAAAAAGCACCCTTAATAAGAAAGAAAATAAAGGCTTAGAAACATTTAAAACCTTTCAAGTTAACAAAATGAACTTATAACAAATGGACCCGTAAAACAAAATAAAATGATTTAAGTTCTTTTCACATTTGTTGTGATGAGGTGAAGAAATAAGCAGAAGAACATGCGGAACAAAATCAAGTCTAAAGAAGCCACGGAAAATTAGCAACTTATTGAATGAACTCAAGCACTAGCTACAGTTGAAGTCGGAAGTTTACATACACCTTAGCCAAATACATTTAAACTCAGTTTTTCGCAATTCCTGAAGTTTAATCCTAGTAAAAATTCCCTGTTTTAGGTCAGTTAGGATTACCACTTTATTTCAAAAATGTGAAATGTCAGAATAATAGTAGAGAGAATGATTTATTTCAGCTTTTATTTCTTTCATCACATTCCCAGTGGGTCAGAAGTTTACATATACTAATTGAGTGTTTGGTAGAATTGCCTTTAAATTGTTTAACTTGGGTCAAACACTTTTCTGCTCTTTTGCACACCAGTATTTCTACCTGCACATCGATCACTCCAATGTTAATTTCCTCACGCCATTTGCACACTGTATATACACTTTCTTTTTTTCTATTGTGTCATTGACTGTACGCTTGTTTATTCCATGTGTAACTCTGTTTGTCGCACTGCGTTGCTTTATCTTGGCCAGGTCACAGTTGTAAATGAGAACTTGTTCTCAGCTAGCCTACCTGGTTAAATAAAAGGTGAAATACATATATTTTTATAACAAACCGAGTCAGGTTTGTAGGCCTCCTTGCTCGCACTCGCTTTTTCAGTTCTGCCCACAAATATTCTATAGGATTGAGGTCAGTGCTTTGTGACGGCCACACCAATACCTTGACTTTGTTGTCCTTAAGCCATTTTGCCACAACTTTGTAAGTATGCTTGGGGTCAATGTCCGTTTGGAAAACCCATTTGCAACCAAGCTTTAACTTCCTGACTGATGTCTTGAGATGCTGCTTCAATATATGCACATCATTTTCCTTCCTCATGACTCCATCTATTTTGTGAAGTGAACCAGTTCCTCCTGCAGCAAAGCAACCCCACAACATGATGCTGCCACCCCTGTTTTTCACGGTTGGGATGGTGTTCTTTGGCTTGCAAGCCTCCCAATTTTTTCTCCAAACATAACGATGGTCATTATGGCCAAACGGTTCTATTTTTGTTTCATCAGACCAAAGGACATTTCTCCAAAAAGTATGATCTTTGTCCCCATGTGCAGTAGCAAACCGTAGTCTGGCTTTATTATGGCGGTTTTGGAGCAGTGGCTTCTTCCTTGCTGAGCGGCCTTTCAAGTTATGTCGATATAGGACTCATTTTACTGAGGATATAGATACTTTTGTACCCGTTTCCTCCAGCATCTTCACAAGGTCCTTTGCTGTTCTGGGATTGATTTGTACTTTTCACACCAAAGTACGTTCATCGCTAGGAAACAGAACACATCTCCTTCCTGAGCAGTATGATGGCTGCGTTGTAACATGGTGTTTATACTTGCGTACTATTGTTTGTACAGATGAATGTGGTACCTTCAGGCATTTGGAAATTGCTCCCAAGGATGAACCAGACTTGTGGCGGTCTACAATTTTTTTTTTCTCCCCATGATGTCAAGCAAACAGGCACAGAGTTTGAAGGTAGGCCTTGAAATACATCCACAGGTACACCTCCAATTGCCTCAAATTAGCCTATCAGAAGCTTCTAAAGCCATGACAATTTTCTGGAATTTTCCAAGCTGTTTAAAGGCACAGTCAACTTAGTATGTCAACTTTGACCCACTGGAATTGTGATACAGTGAATTGTAAGTAAAATAATCTGTCTGTAAACAATTGTTGGTAAAAATGATTTGCGTCATGCACAAAGTAGATAAACTATAGTTTTGGCAAGTTGGTTAGGATAACAATACATTTGTGGAGTGGTTGAAAAACAAGTTAATGACTCCAAACTAAAATGTATGTAAACTTCAGGCTTCAACTGTATGTTCTTCAGTGGTGATATGTCAAGATGATAGATAATACAATGTCAAAATATCAGACTATAATGTTAGGGAAAAGTTTCAGTCCTCATAAATTACAACATATACAGTGGCTTCAGAAAGTATTCACACCCCTTGACTTTCTCCACATTGCTGTTATAGCCTGCATTTAAAATTGATTAAATTAAGATGTGTCACAGGCCTACCCACAACACCATAATGTTAAAGTGGAATCATGCATTTAGATTTTTTTACAAAATAATAAAAAATGAAAAGCTAAAACGGAGGCTATAAGTATTCAACCCTTTTGTTATGGCAAGCCTAAATAAGTTCAGGAGTAAAAATGTGCTTAACAACTCACATAATAGGTTGCATGGAGTTTATTGGCTGTAATAAGAGAAAACTGAGATTGTAGTTACTACAAAATACTAACCTAATTGACAGAGTGAAAAGAAGGAAGCCTGTACAGAATACAGCATTCAAAAACATGCATCCTGTTTGCAACAAGGCACTAAAGTAAAACTGCAAAAAAAGTACGTTTTTTTCCCCTGAAGAAAGTGTTACGTTTGGGGTAAATCCAATACAACAAATTACAGAGTACCACTTCATATTTTCAAGCATAGTAGTTGCTGCAACATGTTATGCTTTTAATCGTTAGGGACTGGGGAGTTTCAGGGTAATAAAGAAACAGAATTGAGCTTAGCACAGAAAAATCTGAGGAAAACCTGATTTCCACCAGACACTAAGATGAATTCACCTTTCAGCAGGACAATAACCTAAAACACAAGGCCAAATATACACTGGAGTTGCTTACCAAGAAGACAGTGAATGTTCCTGAGTGGCCGAGTTAGTTTACTCAAATCTACGCCAATACCTGAAAAGGGTTCTCTAGCAATGATCAACAACCAATTTGACAGAGCTTGAAGAATTTAGAAAATAATAAAATGGGCAAATGTTGCACAATCCAGGTGTGGAAAGCTCTTAGAGACTTACCCAGAAAGACTCACAGCTGTAATCACTAACAAAGGTGCTTCCACAAAGTAATGACTCAGGGGTGTGAAAACGTTAGATATTTCAGTATTTAATTTAATACATTTGCAAAAATCTCTAAAAACATGCATTCACGTTGTCATTATGGGATATTGTGTGCAGTAGATGTGATCAAAAAAATGTAGTTAATCCATTTGGAATTCAGGCTGTAACAAAAAGTGGAATAAGTCAAGGGGTATGAATACTTTGATGGCACTGTACCACTTATCAATACCAATGTACATTGAAACATGATCAAGAGACATTCCGAGGGTGTCTTAGGGATATGCAAAAAACATTTCAAATTCACATGCGTATAATACACACTTGTACAAGTGTGAAATAGGACAGATGTAAGCACACCCACCCAATTATTATTACATTGTGTACTTTGCAAGAAGTAGCAGAGGAGCTTCACATAATAGAATCATAGCAAACCAACTACTGTTTGGATCCAATGCAAGTCAGAATTTAGCCACAGGTTTGCAGTAATAGGAAATATAAATACATGAGATTTAGAGGTAACATGCTATGCAATGTTCAACAGTAAATACTGTACATAAATCACAGCTCATGCGCTCTCACAAATTAGTGTTCATCCATACAATCCCTCCCTAAAACTTAAACCACACAGTCTTACTCTCCAACCACACTGATCGACAAAAAACAAAAAAAATACCACCCATGCTCCTAGTTGTGCTTGGTCAATGAGTGCCTCAATCACCATGCAGTGCCTGGCAAGCAGACCGGAGTTAATGTGCTTTCAAATATATATAATTTTTATTTTTTAAAGTCCCTCAAAAGTTTCATCGCCACATGCAAGTGTGTTATATCGTAGATGTATGGGGGCCTAAACTAAGGTGGTACGGCAACGAGGGAGTATCCACAGCTTCCTGTACCATTCTGAAATTATTCAGTAGTGTGGTTGGAAACAAACGAAAGGCAACAAGCCAGCTTATGTTATGAGCTTATGAGAGATATCAGTGCAGCAGTGTGATGAAGTCAGACTGGTCACATACACTACATAACCAGGGCAGAAATTTGACAAACTGACTGGTTGGAAAGGTGGCATCCTATGACAGTGCCAGGTTGAAAGTCACTGAACTCTTTAGCAAGGCCATTCTCCTGCCAATGTTTGTCTATGGAGATTGCATGGCGGTGTGCTCGATTCCATACACCTGCCAGCAACGGGTGTGGCCGAAATAGCCGAATCCACTCATTTGAAGGGGTATCCACATACTTTGTATATATAATGTCCTTTAACATTTCTAACACTTGCCTCGCTATACTGGATGGTGGATTAAACCACACTAATAAACCCACAGAAACTAATAAGCAGAGGCACAATAACATGACAGTCATTCTTCATTCCAATATCTTTCTTGCCAAGTATGTAAACTACATAGAATTGAGTTCCACATTAATGTTAGTAAGGCTTTATATCAATGAAGTAAAATGGGTGAAGATAGCACAGATATATCATTTACATAGGTGTTACTTAAGCATTTCTTGTAGTTATAATTTGCTGTGCAAATTTCTTTGTAGGCTAGGTAAATGTTACTGGCAAGATGGAATATATCAACTTACAAAAAGTTTTGTTTACACACACACACACACACACACACACACACACACGATTAGTTAAATCCATTGTGAGTTGAGCTTAGAGTATCTAATAACACATCAATCTTATAGTTCAAGAGCACTGGACTGTGAACAATCCTGGGAGTTCAATGTGAATGCAAATCAGTCTGCCGTTGGTGGAAGTAATGTGTCAACACTAACAATATGTTAATACATTTGGGTCCAGCAGCAAAACTGATCCATTTTGCAGTTGAAAAACTTTCCCAATCTTGATTGATGACGACAACAAAAGTGACTATGAAGAATGTTCAACCTTGAGACTCAACATCCTGGCCAAACAGTCCAATCAAATCACCAAGAAGCAGGGCTTTTGCCAAGTCTAGCCCTGGACTTCACATAAAGAAAAAACACATTCCTTTTTTGGTTCAGGATTAAGACAGTTCTGTGTGAGAAAGCTGTCACGGAGAGGCATTGTGTTGGTCCCGTATAGTTCATTGGTCTCTGTTACCAATACAAAATGCTACTGTAGCAATGTTCACGCTCCTAAAAACAGACCAAAAGCACATCAACATTGTAGCTTGAATCTAACAGGTGATCGTGAGAGCACCTGACAGCTTTATCCCTTATGATGTAGCTAGTGTTTTTCATATAACTGCTCAATAACTAGTGTTTCTAAACTAGTGTTTCTAAAAAGCTTCACTTCGATTTCTCCAAAGATGCTTTGAAAGCATGGAGCATTGAAACAGTTTCATTGAGACATTTTTGCTACAACCTCTCTTAGGAAGTCAGTGATGCAATTTAAACAGGCACTTAATCCATGATAAAAGATGAACCTGCACCTGACAAAGTGTTACATTTGTCCCTCTTATTTCCATAGAAAATAAGTGCCATGAACATACTACACACAATGGGTATGGTTTGGCTGAAACATTTTGGATAACCCCTTGGCTAGAAGAGTAAAGGCTGGGTGCAAGGCACAACGACTGGGAGAGTCTGTAGCATGTTCTCCAACTGGTTTAACCAGATCATTTGGATTAAGGGTCATCTCAACCGGGTTATCCAGTAATGGATCAGAGTAAAAATAGAATCCCCAACAGAGCAGGCCCTGAATAGGTGCTTGAAGTGGCCTTAAGCTGTGTGTCCATCACACGTAAGGTGTCAGTGAAAAGGGCAAGACTGTTCACAATAGCAATATTATGAATAGCTTGCAGTGAGCTTATTTGTATGTTTCTTATGGCGATTCAAATCTAGCAGGCCTCTAGACCAGAGACAGAGTGGCCGGCGTGTGGCACGGCTGGGATGAAGGGTGGTTCAGTGAAGTGAGCTATAACACCAGAGTTGAATGTCGAGTTGAAGTGTTGGAGGTGCAGTGAGGTCAGAGGAGCTTCCGAGCAGGGCTGCAGGTTGTGCTTGCAGTGTTGGGTGGGGAAATCACATCAGGTCTCAAAGTACTTGTAGATGGCCGTGACGTAGGTCATCACACTCTGCCAGTCTGGTCTCTCAGTACTGGCCATCTCATTCAGGTCCTGCAGCAGAGAATGAGACCACGGGGGTGACAGAAGCTTTGTCGTTAAGACACATAATGCCTTGGAAAAAGTCCTTGCCATTTGTTCATCTTTGTATCATTTATTTACAGTGCCTTGCGAAAGTATTCGGCCCCCTTGAACTTTGCGACCTTTTGCCACATTTCAGGCTTCAAACAAAGATATAAAACTGTATTTTTTTGTGAAGAATCAACAACAAGTGGGACACAATCATGAAGTGGAACGACATTTATTGGATATTTCAAACTTTAACAAATCAAAAACTGAAAAATTGCAAAATTATTCAGCCCCCTTAAGTTAATACTTTGTAGCGCCACCTTTTGCTGCGATTACAGCTGTAAGTCGCTTGGGGTATGTCTCTATCAGTTTTGCACATCGAGAGACTGACATTTTTTCCCATTCCTCCTTGCAAAACAGCTCGAGCTCAGTGAGGTTGGATGGAGAGCATTTGTGAACAGCAGTTTTCAGTTCTTTCCACAGATTCTCGATTGGATTCAGGTCTGGACTTTGACTTGGCCATTCTAACACCTGGATATGTTTATTTTTGAACCATTCCATTGTAGATTTTGCTTTGTTTTGGATCATTGTCTTGTTGGAAGACAAATCTCCGTCCCAGTTTCAGGTCTTTTGCAGACTCCATCAGGTTTTCTTCCAGAATGGTCCTGTATTTGGCTCCATCCATCTTCCCATCAATTTTAACCATCTTCCCTGTCCCTGCTGAAGAAAAGCAAGCCCAAACCATGATGCTGCCACCACCATGTTTGACAGTGGGGATGGTGTGTTCAGCTGTGTTGCTTTTACGCCAAACATAACGTTTTGCATTGTTGCCAAAAAGTTCAATTTTGGTTTCATCTGACCAGAGCACCTTCTTCCACATGTTTGGTGTGTCTCCCAGGTGGCTTGTGGCAAACTTTAAACGACACTTTTTATGGATATCTTTAAGAAATGGCTTTCTTCTTGCCACTTTTCCATAAAGGCCAGATTTGTGCAATATACGACTGATTGTTGTCCTATGGACAGAGTCTCCCACCTCAGCTGTAGATCTCTGCAGTTCATCCAGAGTGATCATGGGCCTCTTGGCTGCATCTCTGATCAGTCTTCTCCTTGTATGAGCTGAAAGTTTAGAGGGACGGCCAGGTCTTGGTAGATTTGCAGTGGTCTGATACTCCTTCCATTTCAATATTATCGCTTGCACAGTGCTCCTTGGGATGTTTAAAGCTTGGGAAATCTTTTTGTATCCAAATCCGGCTTTAAACTTCTTCACAACAATATCTCGGACCTGCCTGGTGTGTTCCTTGTTCTTCATGATGCTCTCTGCGCTTTTAACGGACCTCTGAGACTATCACAGTGCAGGTGCATTTATACGGAGACTTGATGACACACAGGTGGATTGTATTTATCATCATTAGTCATTTAGGTCAACATTGGATCATTCAGAGATCCTCACTGAACTTCTGGAGAGAGTTTGCTGCACTGAAAGTAAAGGGGCTGAATAATTTTGCACGCCCAATTATTCAGTTTTTGATTTGTTAAAAAAGTTTGAAATATCCAATAAACGTCGTTCCACTTCATGATTGTGTCCCACTTGTTGTTGATTCTTCACAAAAAAATACAGTTTTATATCTTTATGTTTGAAGCCTGAAATGTGGCAAAAGGTCGCAAAGTTCAAGGGGGCCGAATACTTTCGCAAGGCACTGTACATAAAAACTTGAAATAACATGCTGTTGTTGTCTAGGTCAGAGTTCCACAATCTGACTAGAAATAACTGTGGAGGTCAGAAAAGTGCTTTTGTGGCATAAATTCTGAAAATAAGAGCTTGCATCTTCTATTTCTGGAACCAAGTGAACCCATAAAACAAATGTCAGGACAATTCACACAGGGCCTGCTTTATACCTAGCTATGGATAGTGATATACACTCATGCGAGGACTTATTTTGTGAAAAGGGCTAAAATAGCAGTCCAGGTGATACTATGAAACCGCACCTGCAAGCCTGCTCAATGAAGGCAGTTTCATCCTAAAGATCCTCTCTACAGGAGTCTGCCTATAAGAGCCTATACAGTCCACAATCTCAATGCCTCACAGAAAACATACCATCCTCAACATGCAATAGAATAGCAGGCCACAATTCACAACCTTGCCAGTGACATTGTGGTGATTTTTAAAGGTGAAATGAGCCTGAAAGATTCTCTATTCAAAATTAGATTTTCTTTTAAGCTGTCAGATATAGTTTTGAATATAATCCTGTGAAAATATTCAGTTCAGTTAATCTTTCACTTACCAGAGTGGACTTGATCCCCACACTCTCTGCAGCCTGGAAGGCTAGTGTGAAATTTTGCCTCTAAAGATAGGGAGACAAAAACACACTAATGATCCCTGATGACAGATTAATGAGACAACTGTAAACAATAGCTAGGTTCTCATCCAATTGGTGAGAGATTTATGTAAATATTCAAAAATCTACATAAAACAATATGCACATTTTCCCACCAGAATTTCCATCAAACTGACATGGTGCAGATAAAGGTACCGACATGGTGCAGATAAAGGTACGCGCGTGCAGATAAAGGTACGCGCGTGCCGACATGGGGCAGATAAAGGTACGCGCGTGCCGACATGGTGCAGATAAAGGTACGCGCGTGCCGACATGGTGCAGATAAAGGTACGCGCGTGCCGACATGGTGCACATAAAAATTACTTGTGGTTATGTTCCCATGTACCGAATAAAAAAACTAAGTTAAAATGGGCTTCCATCGCAACTTCAACTCTAATGATGATTTTGTCACAAAAATTGTTGCGATAAATAGCAAACTTGCACAACCTGGTTTCAGCACACGCTCTCTAGACTTGGCTGAAAGTGGACAGGGGGTTATATGATTTTAAAAGAGCAAGATTTTTATTTAATATTTGGCAGCCGAGCACCGATCATCATGTCATCAGCATTCACAGAATAGCCTACCTTTGATATTTAGCCTATTGTAAATTTGCATGATTACCGTACACTTAACCACAAATAAACTTTTGATGCTTTTCCGTGTGGTGGTGGTAGGCCCATATTATCTTGTGACTCCGAGTTTACTTCGATATGATGTTATTATATCAATATTTGCACATAAAGGCATTTCCACTGCATTTCTTGAATAATTCATTTTAGTCACAAAAAGATCCCACCAGGTCAAACGAAACAAATTGTCTATCGACATTTGTGAATTTGCACCAACATTTCCTGTTCCCATAAGCCCTGTTGTGACTTATTTTAGTCAGGTAATTCTTCCACATGTAATGGTTGGATGGAAATCTGGATATAGTTCTTTGACACATTGTTACTCATCATCATCACCACCACCATAGTAGGAGGTAGGCTTGCCTTGTCCTGGCTCGTGAGCTCCTGGTAGGGGATGTGAGCAGGCAGGTAGGTGTGTAGCACAGCACAGAACGCAAGGCCGTCGTTCCAGCTGCTGCTGAAGTTTGTTATGTCGATGTTCTGCCAGAAAGAGGGGCAAAGGGTTATTTTCATTGTAGTGCAAATGTACAGTGTAAAGACATGTGGGATGCAGGAGGAGTTTGATATTGATAATACAATATATAACTGGGTCAGGTCCCAGACGTTGGTCCTAAAAGCACCATGCTGCCTCATCCTACTGGTGGCTATAATGTCTCAAATAAACAGGCTTGTGTTCCCCAAGAACAAGCTGTTTTATGAGAATGACCTCGTTTCTCTGAAGGATGAGGTCGTATACACCGAGTGTACAAAACATTAAGAACACATTGCAAATATTGAGTTGCTCCTCTTTGCCCTCAGAACAGTCTCAATGCATCAGGTCATGCACTCTACAAGGTGTCGAAAGCGTTCCACAGGGATGCTGGCCCATGTTGACTCCAATGATTCCCACAGTTGTGTCAAGTTGGCTGGATTTCCTTTGGATGGGGGACCATTCTTGATACACAAGGGAAACTTTTGAGTGTGAAAAACCCAGCAGCGTTGCAGTTCTTGACACATCACATTTACATAAGTATTTAGATCCTGTACTCAGAACTTTGTTGAAGCACCTTTGACAGCGATTACAGCCTTGAGTCTTCTTAGGTATGACGTTACAAGCTTGGCACACCTGTATTTGGGGTGTTTCTCCCATTCTTCTCTGCAGATCCTCTCAAGCTCTGTCAGGTTGGATGGTGAGCGTCGCTGCACAGCTATTTTCAGGTCCCTCCATAGATGTTTGATCAGGTTCAAGTCCGGGCTCTGGTTGGGCTACTCAAGGACATTCAGAGGCTTGTCCGGACGCTACTCCTGCATTGTCATAGCTGAGTGCTTAGGGTCGTTGTCCTGTTGGAAGGTGAACCTTTGCCCAGTCGGAGGTCCTGAGCGTTCTGGAACAGGTTTTCATCAAGGATCTCTGTACTTTGCTTTGTTCATCTTTCCCTCGATCCTGACTAGTCTCCCAGTCCCTGCCGCTAAAAAACATCCCCACAGCGTGATGCTGCAACCTCCTTGCTTCACGGTAGGGATGGTGCCAGGTTTCCTCCAGATGTGACGCTTGGCATTCAGGCCAAAGAGTTCAGTCTTGGTTTCATCAGACCAGAGAATCGTGTTTCTCATGGTCAGTTTCCTTTAGGTGCCTTTTGGCAAATTCCAAGCGGGCTGTCATGTGGCTTTTACTGAGGACTGGTTTCTGTCTGGTGGAGTCCTTCTGGAAGGTTCTCCCAACTCCACAGAGGACCTCTGGAGCTCTGTCAGAGTGACCATCAGGTTCCTGGTCACCTCCCTGACCAAAGCCCTTCTCCCCCGATTTCTCAGTTTGGCCAGGTGGCCAGCTCTAGGAAGGGTCTTGGTGGTTCCAAACTTCTTCCATTTAAGAATGATGGAAGCCACTGTGTTCTTGGAGACCTTCAATGCTGCAGAAATGTTTTGGTACCCTTCCCCAGATCTGTGCCTCGACACAAGCCTGACTGAGCTCTACAGACAATTATTTTGACCTCATAGCTTGGTTTTTGCTCTGGAAGCTAAATAAACTCACACATGTTTAGGCGAGATGCTAGTTAGTGGAGTAGAACACTTGAAAAAGGAGAGCTGCACACCCTAGGAGCTCAGATGAAATAATTCAATAACCAACATTGACAGACAAGCGGTCTTCATCATTGGTTTTTGCTCTGACATGCACGGTCAACTGTGGGACCTTATATAGACAGGTGTGTGCCTTTCCAAATCATGTCCAATCAATTTAATTTACCTCAGGTGGACTCCAGTCAAGTTGTAGAAACGTCACAAGGATGATCAATGGAAACAGGATGCACCTGAGCTCAATTTCAAGTCTCATAGCAAAGGGTCTGAATACTTATGTTAATAAGGTAACGGTTTTTGAAATGTTCAAAATGTCTAAAAACCTGTTTTCGCTTTGTCATTATTGGATACTGTGTGTAGAGTTTTTATTTATCTATCAACTTTAAAATAAGGCTGTAACATAAAATGTGGAAAAAGGTCATTACCTTCCGAATGCACTGTAAATCTTTTGTCTTGCCCATTCACCTTCTGAATGGCACACGTACTGTACACAATCCATGTCTCAATTGTCTCAAGGCTTAAAAAGTCCTTCTTTAACCCATCTCCTACCCTTCATACAGTGATTGAAGTGGATTTAACAAGTGACATTTATAAGGGATCATAGCTTTCACCTGGTCAGTCTGTCATGAAAGCGCTAGTGTTATTAAATGTTTTGTATACTTAGTGTATGCTGATTGAGTATGATGTGTCTGCTCAAGTTAATCTGACCAGATGAAACGATCAATCAAATATATTTTATAAAGCCTTTTTACATCAGCAGCTGTCACAAAGTGCTTATACAGATATAGCAATGCAGATGTAGAAGCACAGGGGCTAGGAAAAACTCCCTAGAAAGACAGGAACCTAGAGAGGAACCAGGCTCAGAGGGGTGGCCAGTTCTCTTCTGGCTTTGCCGGCTGGAGATTAAAAGAGTACATGACCATTAAGGCCAGATAGTTCAAGATGTTCATAGATGACCAGCAGATAAGATGACTAGCAGGGTAAAATAATAATCAGTGGTTATAGAAGGTGTAACAGGTCAGCACCTCAGGAGTAAATATAAGTTGGCTTTTCATAGCCGAGCACTTAGTTGGTCGAGACAGCAAGTGTGGTAGAGAGAAAGAGTGCGATAGAAACTAGATTTCTGTTAGCACATTATAATCCTGGCAGGATTGTTTCCTCAGCTACAACAACAACAAAATAATTCCCCACAAAAAACAAAGATGGTTAGTTTCCATCCCACTAGCGCAATGCATTACATCCCAATGCTCTCCTCCCATCCAGGCAAACCACAGCTTTTCTGTCAGGCAGTTGAAAGGACGTGTGTAATTTGGCACAATTCCTGAAGAGGACCTCTGTAAAGGGGGAACCATGACGACCATTCACTCTCTGCACCAGAACCAACAAGACCATTGAAAACAAAGCTGTTTCAATATGATAGACTGAGTCTTAAAAACGTGCCCTAGATAGCAAATTCAACAAATCAATATAGTTGATTTATAGTAGCTAAATGTTTATTCCCTCTCTGGATGACGCTTGAAGCCGTTCCCAGGCACTGTTGGTCCAATCCCATGCTTTAGAGTAGGAGAGGAACTATAAGGACAACACAATAAAACTGACAAGTCCTCATAACATCGAGAATGGTTTAGGACTTGAAAAGGAGAGCATAAAGGATGCACTGATATAGGTGTCTGAGAGGGGCTCTTAAAACTCAATCAACTAGACACTGGAGGAATAAAGGACATTCTGACGCTATTCAACGCTATTGAATTAGACTGTCATTAATGAACCTCACACCAGATATTTTAACTTCTAAAAAAAAAAACATCCATTGGATCAGTCTCACTGTTGAGATATTTAACTAAATAAATGATTATCAACAGGCGAGTCAGTGACATGAGAGGTGAAATGACCCGAGATTTCATTCTCATCCCAACAGGTCTGTTCTGACTGAACGACACATACCTGGTACCCCTCAGTCTTCTTCTGGCACCACTTGAGCAGTGCGTTCCTCTTGGAACCCCCATACTCCCGGGCCAGGGCTGAGAGGGGGTCCTTCCGCTCCTCTCTGAACACAAATCACATAGGAAAGGGCAGAGTCATTTGAATTAATACACATATCCAGATTCCATGTACCTGGCTAGTCCACAAAGTCCATTGAAGCCTAAATGCTATAGTCAAAATCAGTGTTGTAGTACTCGAGACCGGTCTCCAGACCACACAGAGTGTCTCAGTCTCGACTAGGTCTCGGACAAATCAGGACTCGTCATTTCTTCCCGAGACCATTAATAATTATCAGCTCCTATTCAGTAAGCGCATAAAACCACTTGATCAGGCCTACTATCCACACTTAATTTAGGACACATTAATAGCTTTTTACCTACCTGGGCTTCCTACTTTAACATTACTGTCCTTTACTTCTGTTGAAAAAATATCCTCAAGCTTTGTTTGCGCTCGCCAGAATTTCCTTGCTTTGCTAGCATTCTCACTATTAGTAAGTTGAGACTGGGGAAGTTGTAGAGTGGCTCCCTATTTGCCCTCAGCTTGCATTCTGAATGTCTAAATATAAACACACAGAAACACTGGACATTTTCAACTCTTATTATGGTGGCGATTTGACACAATTACAATCATGGTCTTGAATTGGACTTTTTGTGCATTTTTCTGGTCCGGTCTTGACACACTCTCGAACCCCTCCCGGTCTTGACACACTCTCGAACCCCTCCCGGTCTTGACACACTCTCGAACCACTCCCGGTCTTGGGTTTGACTCGATTGAATCAGAATTGCTTTAAGTGGTCTCGAAAACAAAACTGGTAAAAATAGAATGTTAACCATACAAAGGACTTAGTGGACTCCTATGTATGGTATGAAAGTATGGAGCTGGTAAGGCTGTTACCGGAGGCGGCTGCGTGCAGTGGGGGTGACGGAGGCGGTGGGAGAGGAGGAGGACAGGGAGGAAGCAGAGCCCATGGCCATCAGAGAGGACGAGGTGCCACCCTCAGGGGCAGAGATGTCCCTCTTCATCTCCTCACTGCTCCTGCGGGACACTGGCCACCACACAAACAGACAACCATACAGTGTGGCTGACACGTCTTCACAGCAAGTGACACCTGAAAAGTCTGATCTGTGCTGTGTGTGCATGGTAGGGGAAGCAATTCAATCAAATATTTTGTCAAATGTCATTGATTTCTTTCTCAAAATGCACTTAATTTTACTGGCAACCATTTAGAAGAATTGCAGATTTATTTCAAGGTCAATTCCTATTTCCATGACTTTGATACCTGATATGGCCATGGCCTTAGATGAGTCCATGTTTGAGACCCTCTGCAGAGCAGAGGCAGGGCGGCTGGCAGAGGAGCCCCTAAGATGATGCTCTGCTGTGGAGGGAAGGACAGTGGCAATATTAACAACCCCACAACCAGTCAAGAAACAAATATGACTTTCAAGCAAGAGGGATGTGGGGTCAAAAGCAACATTCCAGGCCTGGAACTGTCAAGCACCATGGAAGGAAGTTAATTTTCCATGCAAGAAAACAGCCGGGACATTAAACGAAACATTGGAGGCTGTGACCACTATAGTACGTTCACATTTATAGGCCTTTGAACATGAAGTTAGCAGGGCTTCATGTTTACTCACCCATGGTGCTTTGTTACACCTCCCTCACCATATTAAAGTCAACATGAAGCTCTGCTGACTGACTGCACACTCGCCTCCTCAGGGGCTAATTACACCAACCCCCCTGCTTAAGGCAAGGCACCAACACACTCGCTGAGATATAGCCACATAATATGAGGACTCACCGAGGTCTAATGTCCAAGATGAAATTGTATTATTTTCCTGTGACATTAAAACGCCTCTCTCATTTTGTTCAAGAGAGACCGAATGAGATCCAGACATGGAGCTTGGTTTGTGCTACTGACTCACCTGGCATGCTGATGTCTGTGTAGCTGGGCCTTTTGTCATTCAGAGAGGAGAGGGGTTTGGCTGCTGAGATGGACCCAGTTATGGACTGTCTCTGAAATAGACCAACAATCATTTGATTAAAACTCTCACATACAAAATGTCTTCATCCTCCCAAAAAGAAGTAGCCTACTGTTTGCCATTTCTGGAAAAAGGCCCAGCTTGAGGAGATCATTTTGACAGCAGCACTAGCAGCCAGCCACTGGCAATAATCCCGTGACTGCAGAGGAGGTAAAAAAAAGAAAGATGCAACAACAAGACTGAAGACTTATGAAAGTTGTATATGAGGAAACAGAAAAACCCATCTCCCCCTGAACTCTGATCCTTTTATATGAGAACACCAGATTCTCTACTAGAATAATGCATGTAAAATATCGAAGGCTCAGATTTCCCCCCTCTTATCCACAGTATTACATGGCCTGACTGAATGTGTCCGTCTACTGTACAGCACCGCAAAGTTCATGACAAAGGTAGTAGTCCTTGAGCCATGAAGCTCATTATGTTCTCAAAAATGTGTGAGAGTTTAAAACATGAGAAAAATATTTTTATGGGGCAATTGAATGCACTGAGAAAGAATCTATGGATGATGTGGATGCACTGACACTAAGTCACTCTGGATAAGATAATCCACAAAATTACCAAAATGTAAGTGAAGGGAAAGTGAGGTAATGGAATTAAAGTGATGGGACAATACTCTCAATCAAAAACTCAATGTCTGTTCCATCTCACGGTCTGTGTATGAGGCAAGCCCAGCTGTGACAAAGTGCCAGAAGAGGAAATGCCCCCTGTAGAGTATTGGAGGTCTATAAACACTGGGAACATAGAACAACTCTTGACCTGGTGGTCAGAGTAACTCTTTAACTACTACACCGCTCCCCATCCTACACTGCTCTGGTGGGTTCTAAAAACACTCCATTTGATCTAGACCTTGGTAAGTAGTTCTGTGTGAATGACTGGTCTAGTGTAAGCCAGGGATTCTGTGTGTGTGTTTGACCAGATGCCTACATTTAGAGCTCGCCACGCAAATAAAACACACTGAAATGGGTCAGTGGGTCAAATGTTCTAGGTGATATACCTGCATGGGTGTGATGGCGGCAGCAGGAGGGGTCTTCATGGGGCTGGGGCTCAGGGGAGTGCGTGGTAATGTGACAGCAGGGGCAGAGGTCGGGGGGACTAGGCCTGTTGTGAACAGAAGAAGACACAAATCAGTCACATCAGGTAGAAATCCCACAGTAATAGAACTACACTGTATAAGGAGCAGTGATGCTTGGTAGGCTCATTACTAGGAATGTACAGGTCAAATTAGAAGTCAGAAAAGGGGTCCATATCTTACACTCGCAGGTTGGGGTACCTTGTGAGGAGGCATTGTCGAAGCTCTTGATGAGGGTTTTGACGGTGGGAGAGGGCTCTGAGGAGGTAGAGGAGCGACGGCTCAGGCCCATACCCTGCCTAAGTGCAGCCAGATCCCTCTCCACTGCATTCATGTAGTTATACACCCTGCCCCTCTCCTCATCCTGCCTGAGGAGACAAACAAAAACACACACATACAGACCAAGGGCACATCAGGTGTCACATCACCCATTTCATGTGTATGAAAATACAGACCAGCACATCCAGCTTGATCAATGTGACTATCACTGTTAAACCCAAACCTGCAGATACATCTCCCTTAATGGCCTCCAACTGCTCTTAAAACGCAAGTAAAACTAAATGCATGCTATTCAACCGATCACTGCCCGCCCGTCCAGCATCACTACTCTGGACGACTCGGACTTAGAATATGTGGACAACTACAAATACCTAGGTGTCTGGTTAGACTCACATTAAGCATCTCCAATCCAAAATTAAATCTAGAATCGGCTTCCTATTTCACAACAAAGCATCCTTCACTCATGCATGCCGATCCTCGACTTCGGTGATGTAATCTATAAAATAGCCTAGAACACTCTACTCAACAAACTGGATGCAGTCTATCACAGTGCCATCCGTTTTGTCACCAAAGCCCCATATACTACCCACCATTGCCACCTGTACACTCACATTGGTTGGCCCTCGCTTCATACTCGTCGCCAAACCCAGTGGCTACAGGTTATCTACAAGTCTCTGCTAGGTAAATCCCCACCTTATCTCTGCTCACCATAGCAGCACCCACTCATAGCACGTGCTCCAGCAGGTATATCTCACTGGTCACCCCCAAAGCCAATTCCTCCTTTGGTCACCTCACCTTCCAGTTCTCTGCTGCCAATGACTGGAACAAACTGCAAAAATCTCTTAAGCTGGAGACACATATCTCCCTCACTAGCTTTAAGCATCAGCTGTCAGAGCAGCTCACAGATCACTGCACCTGTACATTGCCCATCTGTAAACAGCCCATCTATCTACCTAGCTCATCCCCATACTGTATTTATTTATTTAGCTCCTTTGCACCCCAGTATCTCTACTTGCACATTAATCTTCTGCACATCTACCATTCCAGTAATTAGTTGCTATATTGTAATTACTTCACCACCATGGCCTATTTACTGCCTTAACTCCCTTATCTTACCTCATTTGCACTCACTGTATATAGACTTTTTGTTTTCTTTGTTCTACTGTATTATTGACTATGTTTGTTTATTCCACGTGTAACTCTGTTGTTGAATTGTGTCGAATTGCTATGCTTTATCTTGGCCAGGTCACAGTTGCAACTAGCCTACCTGGTTAAATTATTAAATTTTTTAAAATGATCACAATACAGCTGGCGTCGGCTGACGAGACACTTGGAATCAAGCACAGCTTGTTCCTCAGTGTCTCTTACTTGCGGTTCTTGACTTCCTCCAGCTCCTTGCCCAGCTTCTCGTTCTTCTCCTGGGCCTCGCGGAGACGGTGACGCATATCCCCAATCTCCTCCTGTGCTTCCGACTTGATGTCATTAGCGATAACCACGGCCGTCTGCAGATCAGCCTGGAACTGACGCCACTCTGCCGACTCTTCCTGAACACACACAGCGAAACAAAACAAACAAGCGCATCATGAGATACGGCCCTCAATACTGAGGCAGAATTTTTTTGGGGGAACCAAACGTCATTATATTGCTTTCTAGTGAATTCCAGTTGTAATGAACATGGCCCAAACCATAGTGCTGTTGTGCTTGACCGTGTCAGTGAACCCTGGTCCTCAGATGGCCCTGTCCACTCACCCTCAGCCTCCGGTGGAGGATCTTAATCTCCCGCTCCATGTCATGCTTCTGGTCCTGCAGTTTTTTCACAGAGTCTGAGGGAGGAAGCAGATACATGGCTGAGTTCATGTGAACAGGCCACAGGATATATTCACACGCAGCACAGGAAGATACGTGTGCCTTTTATTAGCCTGAGTGACTTATAACCACACAAATAAACAAAGGTGCAAGTACAGAAATCTCTTATTCTAACAGAGGACTATTCACACTTTCCTCAGGCTGCAAGAAGCCTGACAGCCACCATGTGGGCAAAAGTGGAAAATGCATTGTGTGGCTCCAGTGATATGTGATTTAATGACGCGGTTCTATGATGCTGTGCCATGTTTCCCCCCCTGGCCCGAGCCCACTCACTCTCCAGGTCTGTGATGACGAGGTTGTCGTGGAGTTTGACTGCTCGGTGCTGCTCCACCTCATCCTCCAGCTCAAATATGGTCTCCTTCATGTCCCCGATCTCAGTCTCCTTCTCCAGCAGCTCACCGCGCTGTTTCTCCAGCCCACGCTTCTGCTCAGCCATCTGCTTCTGTACCTGTTCCTGGAAGTCCTGGTACTCCCCATCCAGCTGCACACACCACCCAGGACAGAAGAAATCAATCCTCTCATTCATTAACTAATGGCCCAAATGAATACTCATTCTCCCCCCCCCCCAGTAGTGAGGGAATACAGTGGTTCGTCCTTTAAAAGTTGCGGCGCAGCTTGTATGGTGCTGCAGAATTCTATGGCACGTTATTTAAGTGTGAACCACTGGTGCCATTAATGCTAGTTAGTGCTAGTTTGACCACCAGCGGGCATCTTTGAGAAGCATTTGATAGCCTTCAATAGTGGCTGTATTAGAGAATTGAAAACCTTTTTTGTAAGAAAATAGTATATGGGACTGATTAAGAAATCTTGCTTAATTCATTTAATAAAAATGGTGTTTCTATTCCAAGAAAAACCCTCTGAATTTCCATTAGGATGGAACGGAAAAAATGGTGCTGTACAACGTGACGGTCGGGAGTAGGCTACAGTACTGGGCTATTTAGCTAAAGAATCCCCGTGTCATGCGGGCACGTGGGAGACCGGGGTTCAATTCCCCGATGGGGAGGAAGGAGTCGGCTGTCCTTGTAAATAAGAATTTGTTCTTAACTGGACTTGCCTAGTTAAATATAGGTTACACTAAGAGCATAACATCTCTACACCCTAATTGAATAATTGTCGTCTAACCAATACCCAAACAGAAATTCAGTCAAAATAAAAATCTAATTGATTTAGACCAGTCCCCACGCTCGTCTCAGAGCAGTGATAAAATAGTTGAAGGCTTTTTCTTCTAACTCCAATATGCTCTTTAAATAAATAAGACTTACACCGCTTTTAACAGCACATTACTCAACACTAGTGAGACTCATGTCGCCTACGGTAGGCCTACAGTATATTGAAAAATATGAAGTGACTCTCCGCCAATAATTACAGAGGATATTTCTGTAATTCACCAATATTTATTCCCCTAGTAATTTGTTATGGATCCATAACTAAATAAACATCGGCATTTTGAAAGAGTATTTTTATCATTATTTTATTAACGAAAGCATAAAGATGCCATTATTAGTAACATTGTTTTACTTTTAACGTGCAGACTGGCACTAAGCACCCCCCCTCCCCATGGGCTAGGTCGGTCTTCTGTGCGTGGCTCTGCGGCCCATCCCGTGCCCCCTGCCCTCATGCCTTTAACCTTGCACCCTTTCAATGGATACAGCTGGAGAACTGCAAGGCAATCCCATTATGCGCCAATCAGGAGCTATGACCAATATATATTGTCCTGCTAATAACAGGGTTAATAATGTGTTGAATATCCAAGGGGCTTTCATATAATTCTAAATGAATAATAAATCACTTTGTTTAAGCCAATAACAATATTTTGGAGATGAATTTGTTTTCAAATAAAGTAAAATGAGCGAGAAAAGGGCCATTCTTGAACACGGGGTGCGATATTTACTAATTTGTTATTTAGAATGGATTTATTTCTATTGAGTCATTCTGATGGCAGAGTCAGGATTTGACAAAAATAGCATGAATTCAAAGACCCATCCTGCCTGGTGTCAATGTTATAGGCTGGTGGCGGTGGTCTACCGCCATCTGATCTGCAGCAACTATGCGATGCCATCACATCAGCATAGACCAACATTCCTGTGGATCTTTTCCAACTTGTAGAATCCATGCCCCAAATAATTCAGGCTGTTCTGGAGGAAAAGGTGGGTCTGTCCCAGTACTAGATGGGTGTACCTAATAAACTGACCAGTGAGTGCATAGAGCAGACAGATGCATTTCTATGAAAGCTTTAAAGTAACTGTCCAGTGAAAATGTAACTTTTAAAAGTTCATATTCTGTTAACTCATACCCAAATAATGTTGTTGACTCATCCTATAAGCATAAATTAAAGAAAACAAATACTTAAACCCCACCTAAAAAATGCTTTCTATTTCCTCATAATGTGATGTCATGTTGGCTCATTTGCTGAGCTGGCCAATCAGCTGTTTACTTGTCATGAATATTCTTAATGACCGGTATACGGCCACACCATTCTGCTGTTGGGTACGACCCATACCATTCAAACACAGAAAAGCTGATTTTTAACATACTTAATTTAAAAAATTGGAAGGAAAACTATTTCACTCATAATGAATTAAAAACACTGGACAGTTACTTTAAGGTGGTATAGAGGAAAGTGGACTTTTATGAACTTTTCACAAGTTGGATACAGGAGACAGAAGCAACCATCAAAAGGGTTGGATGAAGGAAAGTGTACTACCCCTGTAGGATAGTGTGTGCGTGGACTCACCTTATTGAGGGTGTCCTGCAGCCTGGTGACATCACTGCAGGCGTGGCCCAGGTCCTCCTGCAGTTTGGCAGCCCTGCCCTCTGCCTCCTCCTTGTCCAGCCGAACACCCTCCAGCAGCTGGCAGATGTCACTCTTGTCTCCAGAGTTGTGGATGGAGTAGAGCTCAGCCACCTTCTGCCTCTCCTGGTCCAGCTGGGCCCTGCAGCGGCTCAGCTCTACCTGGTCACTGCTCACCGCCGCCTTGTACTCCTCCAGCGCTGCCACCATGGCCCCCCGGTCCTGCCTCTCTGACTCCATGATGCGCTCCATGTGGTGGTTTCTCTCCTTCAGAGCGCCGATCAACTCCTGGGCCTCGGCGTTGTCCTGCTCAGCCATCTTTAGTGTGTTGCTGAGGTGCTGCTGCACCCCCAGTAGCTGCTCCCTGTCGAAGCGGGCGTTGTCGGCCAGGTCCACGTAGCGCTGCTCCAGCTCCATGTAGCGGCCGCTCTTGATGTCCTCCTCCAGGACGTAGGACACGTGGTGATCGTCCAGCAGAGAGCGGAAGTACTCAATCTGCCGGCCGTAGTGCTCCAGCTTGTCGCTCTGCTGACACAGAGAGTCCATGAGGATTACCTTCTCTTCCCCTAGCCTTTCGTTCTCTCCATTCAGCTCCTGGGTGATCTGCTGCAGGTCAGCCAGCTCCTGTAGTGTAGCCTGCAGCTCCTCGGCCGTGCTGTGCTGGTTCTCCTCCATTTGGTGGATTCGCTCTGTCAGGCAGGCCAAAGACACCTCGCTGGCGTTGCCGCTGCTGCCCCGGCACGAGCGTTCTCGGCTGGGCAGGCTCTCAGACTCGGAGGAGGAGGAGGCTCCGGAGGGGGCGTCCAGGGCGTCGTCGCTGGATGTGACACCCTGGTAGACCTCGCTGGACTCACTGTCCAAGTTGTCCAATGAACCACCGTGCTGTTGGTCCGTCAGCAGGTCCTCCAGGGAGCCCGGAGCAGAGCCCTCCACAGAGGACGTAAGGGTACCAGTGCACCTGCCATCGCTGTGTCTGCTGCTGGCAGCCAGGTCTGGGCTCAGGGAGGCGTAGTTAAAGAGCTTGTCAGAGCCATCCAGCCTCTGCTCCAGGGAGAAGCCAAGCGCATTGAGCCGGTCCTTCAGCATGCGGTTCTCACTCTTCAACAGGTTCAGCTCCTCACGGATGGCATGGTTCTGATCCTGCAGGAGGAGCAGCGTGGACTCCACGTCCGCTGCTGTGATGGCCGACACCTCCCTCTCCAGGGACTTCTCCTCCCCCCTTCCGCCTTCTCCCTCCTCTGGGGGCACCTCTTCCCGTCCCAGGCCCAGCTGAGCCCTCATATCTCTCAGCTCACTGCGTAGGTGCAGGATCTCCACGTCTTTGCTCTTGGCCAAACCCAGCAGGTCCTCCACCTTGGCCTCCAGGGCCACCTTGTCACTGATCTGTCTGTCTGATTTAGACTTGTTCATGCGGCCCTCTGACTCTGCTAGCTGCTGGCTGCGAGAGCACTTTCCCTGGGCCACATCTCCCTGCCCTGCCCCTGATGACTGCTTCTTACTAGGCGATGTTCTGGATGTCCGCAGACGATCCCTTGATGAGTTGGGCTCCTTGGAGGTCGAGGACGTCACACGTTTGGCTGAGGAACCTTGTAAAAAGAGAGCAAGCATGAAATGCAGAGTAATAATAAATATGATGAAAATATACTAGAGCATTAGAGGTTAGTCAACTAATATAAAGATATAAACAAATAATACCTGTGCTAGTCTTTGGTTTACTGTCTGGGTTACCATTGCTGTTCCCCGTGGAGGCAGTCCTCTTATTCTTGGTCACAGTGCGGTTCGTAGCTGGAGTTCCCCCTGCCATTGCTGCTAGCAGATCATCATTGCTTTTAACCTGGAGAACAATCACATGAGAAAGATCACTTTAATACCACTCCCACTGATCCAGCCAGCCACCAGAAGAATAACTTAGCAATGTTCGGTACCATGGTAAACATGTACAAATGGGTGTTAGCCATTGTATTTTTAAGCAATAAAGCATGGGGGCGTGGGGGGGTGGCATATGGCCAAAATAAAACACAGCTAAGGGCTGTTCTTAGGCACGACGCAACGTAATTAGAGCAGTAACAAGAAATGTTTTGTCATACCCATGCTATACGGTCTGATATACCATGGCTAATTAGCATTCAGAGCTCGAACCATCCAGTTTCTAATACATAATATGGTAGAAGTGTACCTGGCTTAGTAACAAAAAGTGTAGTGAGATAATAGAAGTGTACCTTTGACAGTGGTGCTGTTGTGGTGGTCTTGGCTGCAGCCTTGCCGGTGGTTCCTGTAGCAGTGCCTTCAGTCTTCCCCCTCTCTCCACTCTGAGCCTTAGTCCCCACCGGCCTGCCTGTCTTCTTCATACTGGGCTCTCTGATACCCATACATTTACACCTCAGTGTGGACACACAAAAGAGGTTTCCATAAAAAGGAAAACACCTTATCTCCACAAGTCTGGAAAACAAGGCTTTCTCCTCTGGAATTCATCTTGCTCAGTCTCAGGTTTCCTGTCAACTCCACTAGATGGCAGTCACTGGCTGGTTTGGGTCTAACTGGGGTTGTTCTGCGGTCAGAAGTTCTTACTGTCACAGATGAAGATTTAATACACAATCCATGTGTATTAGCTCACATCTCACCCAGGTGCATGGACAACTGGCCTTGCTGTCATGATGACCAAGGTAGGGAAAGTATTTGGGGCTTTATAACAGCAGAGCTTATAAAACAGTGTTAAAGGACAAATGAGGCAGTCTTTTTCATCCTGAAAAAAATAAAATCACCCCAAGCAGTAAGAAAAATAGGCTAGGTGTTGCGCACAAGAACATTTGACTTTTTGTCTTCAAGGAATGGTTGTGTAACATTGAGAATAGCACTGAGAATAGCCTAAAAATAAACAAAATCTGCTAAATGGGTGAACCAATTAGTGGGGTAATGGCTTTCCAAAAGGATCGGCAAGGCAATACAGTTCTTAGAGAAATGGACATAGTTTAAATTTAAATTATACTGCCGGAGACGAGGGGGAGGGTCTCAGTAAAACCTTTCTTCTGTATGCTCTCCCCTAAGATTCCTACAATCGAACCCAACCTGCTGCTTCTGGCTATACTATACCTCACTGCATAGCCTGTGACCATTAAACCAAAACAGTCTTTCTGGGTATCTTTGTGCCTGCTCTTAAGATGGGTGCAGATGGAAGTACCAACTCTCTGCCTGGAAAGTCTCATTGTTTAATCAATTAAGACGACAAAAAGTTAAGAGTAAATATTATACTTGCTTCATTTGAAAATATAAAATGACATAGGGAGCATTTCTGGTTAAAGACAATTATCTGTGCCTGTGACAAAGTGAACTTTTCCTAAACTCTTTTGTTTGGCGTATTAAGAAATTCCAACTTGAAGCCAAAACTCTTTCAATTCTCTTTCGTCTTTAGACTAACTGACATAATCCATCAAAAAGAGTTGCAAATAAAGAGAACACGCTGTCTGGTCCTTGTGCTGGAGTTATGAGATCTTTCCAGAGCTTCTCTAACAGTTCCCCGTTGTCCTCCCTCACCTCATTTATGGCAGAGCAGCAGAGGGCTTGTGCTCATGAGGAGTGGGCCTAAACTCTGCCTAATGTTTCTCAGCTGTGCGCAAGTGTGTGTGTGTGTGTGTGTGTGTGTGTGTGTGTGTGTGTGTGTGTGTGTGTGTGTGTTGCAACCCTGTGGTGGGGAGGTGCTTGTTTATTCAGACCCCCCATTGAAATATATCTAGTGTACACATTCCTGAACAGCCAGAGGGCAAAGAGACAGGCCAGACCGTGAATGTTGAAATAACTAAAGGGAAATACAATACAGTAACAAACATTCCACTTATTGGCAGTATTAATGTAAAACTTAGCATTGGAATATTCCTTTACAGTTGCCCCTATAATGCAAAACAAAAACACAGAAATAGGGACATCTTGCAACAATGAGTGTTCTTACTGAAGCCTATACATCCCAGTCAGGTGTGGGTAGGCCTGTTCTCACCTCCATCTGACCTCTGTTTGGATTGTGCAATGCATATTGCCAGCTGCTGACATGGGCTCTCAACACACATACTGGGTAGGCTACAGTTGTCTGTAGCAGTTGTCTGTGGCTCAGATGTGAGTCAAACCAGATCACCCAAACACACAACCTGGACCTAGAGGGCTGCTCTTTTCTGTAACTATGAATGAATGGGACTGGGTGACAGAGACTGGGGAATAAACTGACCTTCAGTCTATGCTCACTCTTCATAGAGTAACATGATGGAATGTCTTCTGTAGACCATCAGGATCAGGTGTGAAGTAATACTTCAAGGCCTTTCTTATAGTCAACATACACTGTGTATACTAACCTCTGATCTCACAGTCAAACATCTTCCAAAGCCAAAGAGCCAGTCCTAACAGATCCAACCAAGACATTTTTCCTTTTAAGATCACAAGGTCCAACCGAAATGTGACTTCCACTTATCTCAACCCGTCCAAAAGATACACATACCTCTACAGGATAGGAGAGGTTGGAGGAGGGGGCTGCCACACTGGGCACCTGTTGAGCAGTTGTTTTGGGGGGTTAAGTGCCTTTCTCAAGGGCACAACAGCTGGCAATGGCATTTAGGATTTGATACCAGCAGCAACCCTCCAGTTGCCAGCTCACTTCAGACCAGAGATTTGACCTGGCAACCCTCTGGTGACCCCCTGAAAAGTGGTGCACCATTCCCAGGGGTACTCCAATACCGGGTAGATGCTGAACAAGGCAGTTAACCCACTGTTCCTAGGCCGTCATTGTAAATAAGAATTTGTTCTTAACTGACTTGCCCAGTTAAATAAAGGTTAAATAAGTGGAGCAACTCCCATTTCCCACTCCCTATTTGAAAACCCCATTTAATAAGTAATCACCCAACGGGGGATGTATTAGATAAACTGATAAGAACAGATACTACACTTGATTAGGGTTGCAAAATTCTGGCAACCTTCAATAAATTCCCTGGTTTTCTAGAAATCCTGGTTGGAGGATTCCGCATTTTTCTGCTTATTCCCTCCTGGTTCCGGGATCCTCCAAATGGGATTTTGGGAAACCAGGGAATTTATTGAAAGTTCCTGAATTTTGCAACCCTACACTTGATCTTAGCCAAGTTAACCCTATCATGTACCTATTATGCTGGATTGGGAAACACTGTGCTATGCAGTGCAAACAGAAAACATGGCTAGGACCGTCTTGTATGGGAGGTTAGGGGATTTTGGTGAACAACTCACAAAGGAGGACACAATCACACATGCACAAACATATTCTGTTTAAAGGGGGAATTGGCTCTGGAAGCCAAAACAGCCAAATACTCCCTCTAAATCGATTCTCAATTATGGTCCAGTTCTAGAAACATAAATCCCTCTATTTTCATATCATGTCAAAATATTTTCACAAATCCAAAATACACCCTGACTGTTTTAACCCGCTTTAACACATTTGCAGCCAACAATATTTTTCAGTGACAACTTTGTGGCATCGTTCTTCCGTTTACAGGTGTTCGGAGACACAGATAGCTAATTAGCACAGATAGCCCACTCCGTCTTCCATCTGTTTTCTGTAAACAAGCGCTGTAACATGGAAATATGACCATGTGGGAACACTAACCCTATAAAAGGTGTGTATCAATTAAACTTTTTTTATTATTACTCGCCGATATGAAAGATAAGGTTTCAAAACCGTACCGCGAGCGATGGTGTGTATGCTCAGACCAAGCATTGCGGCTCTTAACAAAACTTACCCTACAGAAGCCTTCGTCCAATGACTTATATATAATGGAACTGAGTGTCATGACCAAGGGCTAGTGCTGAGGGAACCTCCAGCTTTAGGAATGTGCTTTGTTTGGCAGGGGTTTCCTTTCAAACTGCAAGAGGAACATTTCCAAGAACTGAAGATTTTTCACTTTGGGACATTTTTCCAAAAGGCAGGCTGCAGAGACACTGTAGGCTAGGCCTAATACCTATTGCATAAGTCACATTCATTGGACAAGACATTGAAGAGCAGGTCATAAAAATATAGCTTAATGATGCACTACGCAGAAATTTCCCCACCTTTTCCTGGTTGGTGGGGCCTAAAATTCTAATAGTTCACTTAATTTCAGTTTGTGACAAAACAAGCTAGTGTAGAGAATCATTGTACCATCTAAAGCGCTGTGAAATATATTTTCCAGAACCAAAAATATTGTATTAACAGCTGGTGTACAAAACCAAAACTATACCGAACAACAATATAAAATGCAACAGCCACACTCAGGCTCTGTGTGTAGTTAATCCGACCCTCCCTGCCTAGTCAACGCCATTTTATCTGCTGTTGTTGTGCTAGCTGATTAGCTGTTGTTGTCTCACCTACTGTTTTAGCTAGCTCTCCCAATTCAACACCTGTGATTACTGTATGCCTCGCTGTATGTCTCTCTCAAATGTCAATATGCCTTGTATACTGTTGTTCAGGTTAGTCATCATTGTTTTAGTTTACAATGGAGCCCCTAGTTCCACTCTTCATACCCCTGATACCTCCTTTGTCCCACCTCCCACACATGCGGTGACCTCACCCATTACAACCAGCATGTCCAGAGATACAACCTCTCTCATCATCACCCAGTACCTGGGCTTACCTCCGCTGTACCCGCACCCCACCATACCCCTGTCTGCGCATTATGCCCTGAATATATTCTACAGAACTAAGAACAGATATAGCTCTTGGTTCACTCCAGACCTGACTGCCCTCGACCAGCACAAAAACATCCTGTGGCGGACTGCAATAGCATTGAATAGTCCCCGCGATATGCAACTGTTCAGGGACGTCAGGAACCAATACACGCAGTCAGTCAGGAAAGCTAAGGCCAGCTTCTTCAGGCAGAAATTTGCATCCTGTAGCTCCAACTCCAAAAAGTTCTGGGACACTGTGAAGTCCATGGAGAACAAGAGCACCTCCTCCCAGCTGCCCACTGCACTGAGGCTAGGTAACACGGTCACCACCGATAAATCCATGATTATCGAAAACTTCAACAAGCATTTCTCAACGGCTGGCCATGCCTTCCGCCTGGCTACTCCAACCTCAGCCAACAGCTCCGCCCCCCCCGCAGCTACTTGCCCAAGCCTCTCCAGGTTCTCCTTTACCCAAATACAGATAGCAGATGTTCTGAAAGAGCTGCAAAACCTGGACCCGTACAAATCAGCTGGGCTTGACAATCTGGACCCTCTATTTCTGAAACTATCCGCCGCCATTGTCGCAACCCCTACTACCAGCCTGTTCAACCTCTCTTTCATATCGTCTGAGATCCCCAAGGATTGGAAAGCTGCCGCAGTCATCCCCCTCTTCAAAGGGGGAGACACCCTGGACCCAAACTGTTACAGACCTATATCCATCCTGCCCTGCCTATCTAAGGTCTTCGAAAGCCAAGTCAACAAACAGGTCACTGACCATCTCGAATCCCACCGTACCTTCTCCGCTGTGCAATCTGGTTTCCGAGCCGGTCACGGGTGCACCTCAGCCACGCTCAAGGTACTAAACGATATCATAACCGCCATCGATAAAAGACAGTACTGTGCAGCCGTCTTCATCGACCTTGCCAAGGCTTTCGATTCTGTCAATCACCATATTCTTATCGGCAGACTCAGTAGCCTCGGTTTTTCTGATGACTGCCTTGCCTGGTTCACCAACTACTTTGCAGACAGAGTTCAGTGTGTCAAATCGGAGATGCTGTCCGGTCCTCTGGCAGTCTCTATGGGGGTGCCACAAGGTTCAATTCTCTGTATATATCAATGATGTTGCTCTTGCTGCGGGCGATTCCCTGATCCACCTCTACGCAGACGACACCATTCTATATACTTCCGGCCCGTCCTTGGACACTGTGCTATCTAACCTCCAAACGAGCTTCAATGCCATACAACACTCCTTCCGTGGCCTCCAACTGCTCTTAAACGCTAGTAAAACCAAATGCATGCTTTTCAACCGTTCGCTGCCTGCACCCGCACGCCTGACTAGCATCACCACCCTGGATGGTTCCGACCTTGAATATGTGGACATCTATAAGTACCTAGGTGTCTGGCTAGACTGTAAACTCTCCTTCCAGACTCATATCAAACATCTCCAATCGAAAATCAAATCTAGAGTCGGCTTTCTATTCCGCAACAAAGCCTCCTTCACTCACGCCGCCAAACTTACCCTAGTAAAACTGACTATCCTCCCGATCCTCGACTTCAGCGATGTCATCTACAAAATTGCTTCCAACACTCTACTCAGCAAACTGGATGCAGTTTATCACAGTGCCATCCGTTTTGTCACTAAAGCACCTTATACCACCCACCACTGCGACCTGTATGCTTTAGTCGGCTGGCCCTCGCTACATATTCGTCACCAGACCCACTGGCTCCAGGTCATCTACAAGTCCATGCTAGGTAAAGCTCCGCCTTATCTCAGTTCACTGGTCACGATGGCAACACGCGCTCCAGCAGGTGTATCTCACTGATCATCCCTAAAGCCAACACCTCATTTGGCCGCCTTTCGTTTCAGTTCTCTGCTGCCTGTGACTGGAACGAATTGCAAAAATCGCTGAAGTTGGAGACTTTTATCTCCCTCACCAACTTCAAACATCTGCTATCTGAGCAGCTAACCGATCGCTGCAGCTGTACATAGTCCATCGGTAAATAGCCCACCCAATTTACCTACCTCATCCCCATACTGTTTTTGTTTATTTACTTTTCTGCTCCTTTGCACACCAATATCTCTACCTGTACATGACCATCTGATCATTTATCGCTCCAGTGTTAATCTGCAAAATTGTAATTATTCGCCTACCTCCTCATGCCTTTTGCACACATTGTATATAGACTCCCCCTTTTTTTTCTATTGTGTTATTGACTTGTTAATTGTTTACTCCATGTGTTGTCTGTTCACACTGCTATGCTTTATCTTGGCCAGGTCGCAGTTGCAAATGAGAACTTGTTCTCAACTAGCCTACCTGGTTAAATAAAGGTGAAATAAAAAATAAATAAAAATGTAAAGCGTTGGTCCCATGTTTCATGAGCTGAAATAAAAGATCCCAGATATTTTCCATACGCACAAAAAGCTTATTTCTCAAATGTGGTGCACAAATTAGTTTCCGTCGCTATTAGTGTGCATTTCTCTTTTATCAAGATAATCCATCCACCTGACAGGTGTGGAATATCAAGAAGATAATTAAACAGCATGATCATTACACAGGTGCAGCTTGTGCTGGGGACAACGAAAGGCCACTAAAATGTGCTGTTTTGTCACACAACACAATGCCACAAATGTCTCCAAGTTGAGGGAGAGTGCAATTGGCATGCTAACTGCAGGAATGTCCACCAGAGCTGTTGGCAGAGAATTTAATGTTAATTTCTCTATCATAAGAAAAACGTTGTTTTAGAGACTTTGGCAGTACGCCCGACCGGCCTCACATCCGTAGACCACGTAACCACGGCAGCCCAGGAATTCCACATCCGTCTTCTTCAACTGCGGGATCGTCTGAGACCAGCCACCCGGACAGCTGATGAAACTAAGTATTTCTGTCTGTAATAAAACCCTTTTGTGGGGAGAAACTATTTCAGATTGGTTGGACCTGGCTCCCAGATTGGCCCCTGCCCTCCCATTGGCAAGACCCTGCCCAGTCATGTGAAATCCATAGATTAGGGCCTAATTAAATCTATTTCAATTGACTGATTTCCTTATATAAACTATAACTCAGTAAAATCGTTGCGTTTATATTTTTGTTCAGTATAAAATATGCAAAAACGAAACTTTAACATCTTTTTAGACTTACTTTCAATGAGAATTACAGATTTAACATTTATGCGAGTTTGGTCGGGTTGCCCAAAAAGTATTATTTCATTAAGTCAAATAAAGTTGTCAGTTAATAAAAGATCGACTCACAATTATTCTACTGTATGAGAACAGTGTGCGTTTTAACAAAAATAAGTATGGCCTTTAAAGAAATCTCTAAATTGCATGCGGTAATGAGTGACATGCTTCAAGTTCAAGGAATCAAACATTTAATTACATGACAATTGGTTACTAATGTAATGACATTTGAAATAGAGCAGTTGATAGAATGTCACCCAATTTACCTTGCTTGTCAGCTATCAATCTAATAGCTTGCTGCCAACATTTTGTTACCTAGCCAAACGCTTGTTTTCCCAGTGCTTGTATATGACTAACTAGCAGACATAGTTACGACACGGACTACATTACTTTTAGCTCTATTTTCTAATCACGTCAGCTAGCCATCGTTTTAGCACGCAAATCAATCAATACAGCCACTCATGAGTTGTCAGCTAACGTGGCTAACCATTTAAATTAGCTAACGTTAGCTGCGTCAAACTATTCAGCTATAATACTAACTAATTAGCTAGACAAAAATACACCCACCTAGCTAGTTGAATATTCCAGGAGACGTGAACGCTGCAAGGTTTTCATTAGCTTAACAGCTATCTAGCTGGCTAAAAGTCATACCTTGTTCTTGGCTTTTTCCATTTGATCCTTGAAGATTAAAGATGACTTCCGGGGTGCGAGTACATCTGAAGAAAGCTTTGTAGCCAAGACAGATAGCTACTGGAGATTATCCCAATGTTTCCATTGCAGCTGCATTGGTCCATCTGACACGATGCTTTTCAGTTGTCAATGCAGCAACTAACAGCAGCCTGATGCTTGCTTAGTCAGTGCAATCCGGGATCCTTGGGACGTCCCTACCCCTACATTAAAACCCCTTCACAGAGCCTTGCCCTGGTCTGGAGAGCATCGTTCATAGATGCGTATTCTAGCCCTTCTATCTCCATCTTCTTCTTCTGTGTATTTTATATGGCTGTTGGCAACCAAACTATCTCCATCTAGAGCCCAACTCTAGTTGAGGGCAGGTTATACAGTATATATGAATGAGATGTATTTATTTTATTTCACTCTTATTTAACCAGGTAGGCTAGTTGAGAACAAGTTCTCATTTGCAACTGCGACCTGGCCAAGATAATGCAAAGCAGTTCGACACATACAACAACAGAGTTACACATGGTATGAACAAAACATACAATCAATAATAGGGTAGGAAAATCTATATACAGCATGTGCAAATGAGGTAGGATAAGAGACGTAAGGCAATAAATAGGCCATGGTGGCAAAGTAATTACAATATAACAATTACACACTGGAATGGTAGGATGTGCAGAGGATGAATGTGCAAGTTGAGATACTGGGGTGCAAAGGTGCAAGATAAATAAGTAAATAAATACAGTATGGGCTATTTACAGATGAGCTATGTACAGGTGCAGTGATCTGTGAGCTGCTCTGACAGCTGGTGCTTAAAGCTAGTGAGGGAGGTAAGAGTCTCCAGCTTCAGAGATTTTTGCAGTTCGTTCCAGTCATTGGCAGCAGAGAACTGGAAGGAGAGGCGACCAAAGGAAGAATTGGCTTTGGGGGTGACCGTGAGATATACCTTCTGGAGCACGTGCCACGGGTGACCAGTGAGCTGAGATAAGGCAGGGCTTTACCTAGCAGAGACTTGTAGATGACCTGGAGCCAGTGGGTTTGGCGAGGAGTTTGAAGCGAGGGCCAGCCAACGAGAGCATACAGGTTGCAGTGGTGGGTAGTATATGGGGCTTTGGTGACAAACGGATGGCACTGTGATAGACTGCATCCAATTTGTTGAGTGGAGTGTTGGAGGCTATTTTGTAAATGACATCACTGAAGTCAAGGATTGGTAGGATGGTCAGTTTTACCAGGGTATGTTTGGCAGCATGAGTGAAGGATGCTTTGTTGCAAAATAAGAAGCCGATTCTAGATTTCATTTTGGATTGGAGATGTTTGATATGAGTCTGGAAGGAGAGTTTACAGTCTAACCAGACACCTAGTTAATTGTAGTTGTCCACATATTCTAAGTCCGAACCGTCCAGAGTAGTGATGCTGGACGGGCGGGCGGGCAGGTGCGGGCAACGATCGTTTGAAGAGCATGTATTTAGTTTTACTTGCATTTAAGAGCAGTTGGCGGCCACGGAAGGAGAGTTGTATGGCATTGAAGCTCATCTGGAGGTTAGTTAACACAGTGTCCAACAAAGGACCAGAGGTATACAGAATGGTGTCGTCTGCGTAGAGGTGGATCAAAGAATCACCAGCAGCGAGAACGACGTCATTGATGTATACAGAGAAGAGTCGTCCCAAGAATTGAACCCCGTAGGACAACAGGCCCCCCAATTTGACATACTGAACTCTATCGGATAAGTAGTTGGTGAACCAAGCAAGGCAATCCTTTGAGATACCAAGGCTGTTGAGTCTGCCAATAAGAATGTTGTGATTGACAGAGTCGAAAGCCTTAGCCAGGTGGATGAATATGGCTGCACAGTAATATCTTATCGATGGCGGTTATGATAACGTTTAGGACCTTGAGCGTCGCTGAGATGCACCCACGACCAGCTCTGAAACCAGATTGCATAGCGGAGAAGGTACGGTGAGATTCAAAATGGTCAGTAATCTGTTTGTTAACTTGGCTTTCAAAGACCTTAGAAAGGCAGGGTAGGATAGATATAAGTCTGTAGCAGTTTGGGTCTAGAGTGAAGAGGGGGATGACCGCAGCAGCTTTCCAATCTATGGGGATCTCAGACGATACGAAAGAGAGGTTGAACAGGCTGGTAATAGGGGTTTCAACAATTTTGGCAGATAATTTTAAAAAGAGAGGGTCCAGATTGTCTAGCCCGGCTGATTTGTAGGGGTCCAGATTTTGCAGCTCTTCCAGAACAGATTGATGAAGCACATGTATTTCATCTCTGTAGCTCATGCAGCTGTTTTGAAGAATACTTGTAGCTAATACATTGTGAGGAAAAGAGAACAAACATCAACATACGGTGTAGTAGACCTACATACAACGCGTGAACAAACAAATGTAGTTCAATTATGTTCTCAGACGACAGAAAATCAAGAAAAAAATACAAAGCACATGGAAATCAACTCTTTATTGTACATATACATAAATGATTGGGATAATGACTACAACAGTGTCTGGAAGGAAAAAGAGATGTCAATTAAGTGATTGCTGATAGGCTACATACAAACAGTCAGTTAGCCTAACAGTTTCATATGTGCTATAATGGTATCTTAACTTGCGTAACATCTCAATTCAGATATCTGTAAACATTTGGAATGATTTTCACTTTGCCAGCACAAATACATTTTCCAAGAGCTTTCGAAGTTACAGCTCACCAGGCAGAGAACAGTAAACCCCATTATACATTTTACTAGAAACAAAATAACACAACAGAAGACAATGGTGCCCTTCACAATGCCCATATTTGTTTTCTTACCCAGGAGATTTGAATATTAGTGGATCAATACCAGGGTAGGGTAGGCTACCACTAAAATGTAATAAAGAGACAAAGCTTAGCTCAGTGCTATTTCTGTCTCAGTTCCACGTGACAACACTGAACAGTCTGTGGTTTTAACCCTTCTGAAATAAAAACTAAATTCCTCCTGTAAAGGGATGGCGTTTTCAGATTAATGAGCTCTAAGTGAATCAGATCAAAATATAAATTATCCTAAAGAGGAAATGCTTAAGGCCAATGTAGGACCTTTATAAGATAACAAAACTCTGATAAACGGTTGTGGTCCACTTTTATAACCTGGCAGAAATCTCTTAACTCAAAAATCACATAGACAGCAGTTGAAGAGAAAAACATTTAAAACATATTTAAGTCAACATGCCTGCATGTTAAATATACCTACTTAAAAGTGTGATCAATCTCACATTCCTTACAAAATAAAGACAGCATTTGCATAAACATCTGGTGAATACAGTTTTCCTACAATGTGCTTCAACAGGGGGGGGGGGGGGGGCGGGGGGCACATGATTCCACAATGAAACAGGCCTAACGAATTAGCTCCATAATAAGGATTTTAACTACTGTATCTTTCGGGTTTTGAGAATTGTGCTCATTAGTGGATAACCAGTACCTCTAAAATGACCTGATTGTCGGATATAAGTAACATAAATACATTTTGACACACTATCTGTAAGTGCTCAGCACACCTAATATGTGGTAATGACAATGAAAGTATAAATATCTAAAGATCCCAAATGAATCAGAATATCAGTGTGCAATATACTGTAGTAGAGAATGTTTTTCTCTTTTGCAACAGCTGCATCATGGAGTTGACAATTTGCCTCACTTCCATCATCTGGTTAAACTATTATTACCTTTGAAAATCATATAAAGGAATGGCCTGTGCTTTGATCTGACCACATTCAATGGATTTCTTTGTGTTTGACGTTTGTTTGATGTCAACAAGGTAAGGATGACATTAGGATCATTGATCATATTGGAATGGCTTTGGTCACGGTAATGAAGTATTAGTTCTAGTTTGGAATGTGCTGTTAACTCCATCTGGTGGCCATTTCGAGGAGCTGCGCTGTAATCCAGCCATTGCTGCTCAGCACACAGTAAAAAAAAAATTTGGATTCAACTAATTATTACTAAGTAACTGGTTCCAGAGCCTTTTTTTTTAGTTTACTCAACTTTTCAATCAGTGAACGTAACATTTTTAGTTGGCCCAAAATAATTATTTAGTTGGCCCAAAATTATTACTTCTAGTTGAATAAACATATGAGACAAGTTAAGCAAAAACATAATTTAAAGTTATGCCTAAGCTTTCTCAAATTGGAGCTAAGTTTGGACCGACTAAAAATGTTACGTTCAGGTAACACTTTGAACAGAAAGTTGTTAATTAGCTCCTGCCGCAGCCATTCTTGGTCACAGCCAACAGTTTACCATGGAAGGCAAAATTTTGTCAAATTCTTCCTCATATGGAAATGTCCATGCTCCCGCTATACTTCAGTGGAGAAAAGGATGCTTTGACGTTTGCTGTCCGGTGTTGGGATACCTTCAAGCTGAAGGAAATACAGTAGGACCTGTACCTACAGAAGGGGAAAGGGACAGAGCAGAGGAAAGGGATAATTAGAATCATAGCACAGACTTATGGGCTCTACAAATACACCACATGACCAGAAGTATGTGAACGCCTGCTCGTCGAACGTCTCATTACAAAATCATGGCCATTAATATGGAGTTGGTCCCCCCTTTGCTGCTATAACAGCCTCCACTCTTCTGGAAAGCCTTTCCACTAGAAGTTGTAACATTGCTGCGGGGACTTGCTTCCATTCAGCCACAAGAGCATTAGTGAGGTAAGGCACTGATGTTGGACGATTAGGCCTGGCTCGCAGTAGGCGTTCCAATTCATCTCAAAGGTGTTTGATGAGGTTGAGGTCAGGGCTCTGTGCAGGCCAGTCAAGTTCTTCCACACCGATCTCGACAAACCATTTCTGTATGAACCTTGCTTTGTGCACGGTGACATTATCATACTAAAACAGAAGTTGGAAGGGCAGAATTATCTATAATGTCATTGTATGCTGTAGCATTAAGATTTAGAACTAAGGGGCCTAGCTTGAACCATGAAAAACAGCCCCAGACCTTTATTCCTCCTCCACCAAACTTTACAGTTGGCACTATACATTCGGGCAGGTAGCATTCTCCTGGCATCCGCCAAACCCACATTCGTCCGTCGGACTGCCAGATGGTGAAGTGTGATTCATCACTACAGAAAACGCGTTTCCACTGATCCAGAGAGTCCAATGGCGACGAGCTTTACAATGCGCTTTGGCATTGCGCATGGTGATCTTAGACCTGTGTGCATCTGCCAGGCCATAGAAACCCATTTCATGAAGCTCCCGACGAACAGTTCTTGTGCAGACGTTGCTTCGAGAGTCAGTTTGGAACTCAGTAGTAAGTGTTGCAACCGAGGACAGATGATTTCTACACGCTTCAGCTCTCGGCGGTCCCGTTCTGTGAGCTTGTGCGGCCTACCACTTCATGGCTGAGCCGTTGTTGGTCCTAGACGTTTCCACTTCAAAATAACAGCACTTACAGTTATCCTGGACAGCTCTAGCAGGGTAGAAATTTTACGAACTGACTTGATGGAAAGGTGGCATCCTATGACGGTGCCAAGTTGAAAGTCACTGCGCTCTTCGGTAAGGCAATTCTACTGCCACTGTTTGTCTATGGAGATTGCATGGCTGTGTGCCCAACTTTATACACCTGTCAGCAACGGGTGTGGTTGAAATAGCAGAACCAACTAATTTGAAGGGGTGTCCACATGTTTTTGAATATGTGGTGTACCTCAATCTACCTCAGCAACAAAAATCAACATCGAAGCTTACTTTCAAAAGACACTATAGTACCTGTGACATAACCTCCAGTGACCAGCTGTCATTCATAGTGATGGGCTGTGTGGCATTGCTTGGGATCTTGCTGTCTTTCTCAGAGGGGCGGAGCAGGGTGGGGCCAAAGACCGTGGCCAGGTTGTGGAAAGACATCTTGTTAACGCTCTCATTATCAGCAATCCTGTAAGAACACAGATGAGAGGAAGTCTCAGCTTGTGGGATGCAGAGAAAAAGGAAGAAGAGATTAGCAAGAGTATTTTACAGCTATCTGACTGTATTCATGTGACAGAATAGAATACGATGCCACTTTCGGGGACTATACCTCTTCAGGTGGTCCAGCAGAAAGAGGAAGGTGACCAGGTTGGGTTCTGGGAGTGATAGCAGCAGGTTCAGCATACAGCTCTCCTTAGCCACACTGTCTGACAGGGCTGAAAGAGGATACAATTAGTTAGCTTTTTTATGGTAACTGTACTACCTGATCTATGTTTAATGGTCTGTTAAATTTCACGCTTATGCTGTATTCACTATGACAATATGAAAAGCAAATGGTAGGCTTTAAGGTTACAAGGAGAGACTGACCGATGCCTCCAGCGAAGTTGGGGTACAGGTCATCTGTGAAAAGAGGTTCCGGCAGCTCACGGAAATACAGCTTCAGCGTTCCAGCAATTGCATTCACATCCATCTCACTCATCATCACCGACACATCCTTATTGTCTGTCAATCACAGGAAGGAAATGAATGATAATCATGGGGGAACAGTAAGCTGCAGGACGGTATAAATAATAGCAATCCATTAATGACATTGTATACCTCCTGCTGTATTATTTGCAGGTTAGCGTTATTGGTCACGTTATGGAGGCACTCTGCAGAGTGCTCACTAGCTGTCACAGACACAAAGTCATAACATCTGATTAAAGTTATGTTGAGGACAAAAAACAAATGTTTTATTGTCATGAATTTTTACAATTTAGCCTATTTTGATTTTGCAGTTGGCCAATCTAAGGGAAAATCGCTCAGTTCTGCCTCCAGTACAAGACTCATGACAATAAACGTCAACCTGCGTATTATTTGCTATGGAGGAGATCCAAGGTCTGTGTACTCACTGGCATCAAATGCACCCTTTAGGGCCTGGATGTCTGTAGCCACCCCTGAGACCCGGTAGATTCCCACCTCCTCCATGCCCCGGCGCTCGATCTCCTCTACACACTGCTTCACGATAAGGGGCACCTTAGAACGCTCCCGTCTGTCAAGGACACACACACAAACACACACATACACCAGGATTAAAACAGGATCAATGCAGGAGACGAGAAGTCCAGTGCTTTACACTACTGTTACCTGTGACTGCACAACTGGGTGTCTCATTTCTGACTACACAGCTGGTGTTTAGGTATTGTGGTAGTGCATAAACTATATTGAGATTCTTTTTCTGTTTCAATATAATATCTGTTTAATAATATAATATGTAAAACCTGTTCCCCAGTATGTAAAACCCAGTATGTAAAACCTGTTCCCCAGTATGTAAAACCCAGTATGTAAAACCTGTTCCCCAGTATGTAAAACCCAGTATGTAAAACCTGTTCCCCAGTATGTAAAACCCAGTATGTAAAACCTGTTCCCCAGTATGTAAAACCCAGTATGTAAAACCTGTTCCCCAGTATGTAAAACCTGTTCCCCAGTATGTAAAACCTGTTCCCCAGTATGTAAAACCTGTTCCCCAGTATGTAAAACCTTTTCCCAGTATGTCAAACCTGTTCCCAGTATGTCAAACCTGTTCCCAGTATGTCAAACCTGTTCCCCAGTATGTCAAACCTGTTCCCAGTATGTAAAACCCAGTATGTAAAACCTGTTCCCCAGTATGTCAAACCTGTTCCCAGTATGTAAAACCCAGTATGTAAAACCTGTTCCCCAGTATGTAAAACCTGTTCCCCAGTATGTAAAACCTGTTCCCCAGTATGTAAAACCTGTTCCCCAGTATGTAAAACCTGTTCCCCAGTATGTAAAACCTGTTCCCCAGTATGTAAAACCTGTTCCCCGTATGTAATACCTGTTCCCCAGTATGTAAAACCTGTTCCCAGTATGTAATACCTGTTCCCCAGTATGTAATACCTGTTCCCAGTATGTAAAACCTGTTCCCAGTATGTAATACCTGTTTCCCAGTATGTAAAACCTGTTCCCCAGTATGTAAAACCTGTTCCCCAGTATGTAAAACCTGTTCCCCAGTATGTCAAACCTGTTCCCAGTATGTCAAACCTGTTCCCAGTATGTAAAACCTGTTCCCCAGTATGTCAAACCTGTTCCCAGTATGTAAAACCCAGTATGTAAAACCTGTTCCCCAGTATGTCAAACCTGTTCCCAGTATGTAAAACCCAGTATGTAAAACCTGTTCCCCAGTATGTAAAACCTGTTCCCCAGTATGTAAAACCTGTTCCCCAGTATGTAAAACCTGTTCCCCAGTATGTAAAACCTGTTCCCCAGTATGTAATACCTGTTCCCCAGTATGTAATACCTGTTCCCCAGTATGTAAAACCTGTTCCCCAGTATGTAAAACCTGTTCCCCAGTATGTAATACCTGTTCCCCAGTATGTAAAACCTGTTCCCCAGTATGTAAAACCTGTTCCCCAGTATGTAAAACCTGTTCCCCAGTATGTAAAACCTGTTCCCCAGTATGTAAAACCTGTTCCCCAGTATGTAAAACCTGTTCCCCAGTATGTAAAACCTGTTCCCCAGTATGTAAAACCTGTTCCCCAGTATGTAAAACCTGTTCCCCAGTATGTAAAACCTGTTCCCCAGTATGTAAAACCTGTTCCCCAGTATGTAATACCTGTTCCCCAGTATGTAATACCTGTTCCCCAGTATGTAAAACCTGTTCCCCAGTATGTAAAACCTGTTCCCCAGTATGTAAAACCTGTTCCCCAGTATGTAATACCTGTTCCCCAGTATGTAAAACCTGTTCCCCAGTATGTAAAACCTGTTCCCCAGTATGTAAAACCTGTTCCCCAGTATGTAAAACCTGTTCCCCAGTATGTAAAACCTGTTCCCCAGTATGTAAAACCTGTTCCCCAGTATGTAAAACCTGTTCCCCAGTATGTAATACCTGTTCCCCAGTATGTAATACCTGTTCCCCAGTATGTAAAACCTGTTCCCCAGTATGTAAAACCTGTTCCCAGTATGTAATACCTGTTCCCCAGTATGTAAAACCTGTTCCCCAGTATGTAATACCTGTTCCCAGTATGTAAAACCTGTTCCCAGTATGTAATACCTGTTCCCCAGTATGTAATACCTGTTCCCCAGTATGTAATACCTGTTCCCCAGTATGTAATACCTGTTCCCCAGTATGTAAAACCTGTTCCCCAGTATGTAATACCTGTTCCCCAGTATGTAATACCTGTTCCCCAGTATGTAATACCTGTTCCCCAGTATGTAAAACCTGTTCCCCAGTATGTAAAACCTGTTCCCCAGTATGTAAAACCTGTTCCCCAGTATGTAAAACCTGTTCCCCAGTATGTAAAACCTGTTCCCCAGTATGTAAAACCTGTTCCCAGTATGGAGAAATGGCCGCTGCCTTAAAGAGAGTAAAGTGAACACTAAAAAGACCTGCAGTATTGCATCTTCAGCACTATAAAATTATGTTTTCTCAAATAAAAGCTGCCCATAAGGGACTGGAATTTAGAGTTACTTTACAAATGATTGGGATCCCTATGAAAATAGAAAAACCCAAACAAGGCATGTCTTTGAGAGTTATTCCTGGCCTTACATTGAAAGTGAAGGAGGTTGGAGGAGGTATCCCATTCATTTGGCAATATTAGGTCTGATCTGTGTTGGTCACAGAAATGTGGTATGCATTACACTGAGGCTCTCATGACAGGCTTACCATGAGCTGATTTGGTTCTGGGTGCTGAGATTATACAGAGGCTAACAAAGACACATTCACTTACTTGGTTACAACACTTATTTTCACCCCAAACACGCCTGACTGTTTCCGCGAGGGCATTCTCTTTAGACTGAACTCTCTGCTGGTGAACTTCATTGACAGCTTCACCTCAATCTGCACCAAGAGAAGTTAAGAATTAGCCAGCAGTCAGAGAAATGAAGACTATTGCATGTAACATCATCAACACAGTACATGTAAATACAGGGGTCACACTTAATATTGAAAAGTCTTTATACCCCAGTAATCATCATGGGAAAAACCATTGTAATTACCATGTTATACAGGCCTAGATAACTTATTCAACAATGTTTACACTGGCCACTGGAGTATAAAGTGGTGCCAAAAATGCTGCCTTTGCAAAATAAAAAACAGTAAGATGTTGTGGTTTTGGAAAAGATTTGTGCAAAACAGTGAAGATTTAGCATTTTCTATGCTGGTAATACATACTCCGTTCATGGTGATGACTGTTCTTTGCCAGTCTTTGCTTTGCAGGGTCTGGGGATCCAGCTAGAAAATATGGAGACATCTGTCAGTCAGAGAAATCATCTGACCCAGTAACGCTGTGCAGACAGACGCTGTATGGACATCATGATGCTGTGGGATTGATGCAGTCTTTATCTCAGTACAGACATGTTATAGTACTGTATTAATGACATACATTGTATTATTAAGAACCAATGAGATATTTAAACCACTCAAAATCCTGCTTTGTAAGAATGTTTCGCACAGTTAGCCTCTTGATCCTTTCCAATTGATCAGAGACTAAAGCAGAACAAATCAAACTTAATGAAACTGTCCATATTAGAAGGAAATTATAATTTCACAGAAGAAAAGCTAAAACTGGACAAAAGGATTGTTTCAATGATGAAGATGGTTATTTTGCATTTCTTTCCAATCAGTAAGCCCGGGTCTTACATATCAGTTACCCATCACTTTCCCTCATCCTTACATAAACTCCATATGTTTGAGTAGTGTCAACTCAAGTTACTGTGCTATTTTAATCATCTGACTAATACCAAGCTGCCAACAGTTATTTCTAGTGGTCAGGCACAAGTGTTGTGATAACATCATCTCATGGTATTCAGATGACCTACCATGACAGATGTCCTCTCAGCCAAGGAACCAACAGACACTCAATATAACTCTGATAATCTTAATCTTTTTGTTCTGTGGACATCTCTCTTACATAAGGCAGTGGACTTATCAAAAGAGAATAGAGTATTAAGTATGAGAATATAACACATTCAAGGATACTTAAAATATGTACCAACTAAGGATGTATGTACATATTAAAATATCTACCCTACCCTATATTAATGTTCCTAATCAAATACCATCCATGACAAAAATAAAGAAAGACCATTCTCTCTCTTATGTGTGCCATGTCTTTACCTTCTGTCTGAGCAGAGTGCTGCGGACCTTGCCCCACAGTCGTGCCCCTGTGCCTGGGGGCTTCCTGGGACCTGTGTCCCCCTCATCCTCCAGAGAACAGCTGCTAGTGAACTGACTGCTGGTCTGATCCAGAATCAGCTCTTCAGTACAGGTCTCACCCATTCTTTTAGTTGAGACTCAGTCGCTCACACTCTACTTTCCCCACTAATGTACTGTACCAAAAAATGGGACAAACAAAACAAGACAGCAGTCCAGAAAATAATCTTCCAAATCAGCCACTCTGTCCTAAACAATCCCCAACTAACAGCATGGATCCCTCTGATCTGATATGGTTATTGGATTGTCTCAAAGAATCCTGAGGCCCGCATAGTCTTTTAGTGGTCCAGTAGAGTCCCCCACAAGTGTGTGTGTCCTGTCAACTTCTTAACCCTGTCATGCTATCAATCCTTCCACGCCAGATAAAAAATAAGTTGAACAAAGGCAGCCACTCGACCACGCTGCCTCCCTGTTGTTCCAGTTCCCAGATGGATCTGTGGATTAACTCCTGAGAATCCCCTCCTCCTGTGATTATGGACACACGCTGGCGGCTGCTCAGAGGTTGTTATGAGCACTACAACCCCAAGCCTCCTACAGGATCCTCATCAGTCACCAGTTAGTTGGTATATATGTTTTGGGTCTACTGGCTCCTCCTAACTGAGCGCCTTTGTCTGACCCTTTCTCCTTTCAACCAAACCCTCCCACATCGGATCTGTCTCTTTTTAATCCCCAAACATTTGGGCACACACAATGTTCAGACTGCCTCTCCAATCAGCACTTATCTCAAATTCCACAAACAGATCAGACCCAGGCCAGAGGGTCACACACAATTGAATTGAAGTGTGGGACCACGTTGGTTGTGGATTGTCCAAAAAGACAATAGAATCAGCACATTGTCTATTCAAAAGACAAACATACAATGTTCTGTATTGGATGTTTTCAGGGTTCTTCTGAGAGGGGTCCCGCTCTGTCTCACTGGATAGATATGTACCAGGGGCTACATTTGGCCAGCCTGTTTCCCTTCCCAACTGTAATCCCCCTCTGTCACAACACCCCATCACCAGTCAGGCTGAGGTGACCCAGGAGCATCCCCCACAGTCCTTTTCCTTTTCCACACCACAGAACCACACATGGTGGGATTATCCACAGACAGGGCAGCTATTGGGGCTGGTATACTAGATAAGTCATTTTCACCACTGTGGCCTATTAGTTAATTCAGCTATGTCACTGTTGACACTGTAGACCAGCGTGACAGGCAACACAAAATGTGCTTCATACTCTCACTCCGTACCTGTATCTGTCCTTTGGCCATGATCCTGTCTGTGTTCTCTCCGTCCTCCTTGTTTTGCTTGGCTTTGTTGTAGCACTTCTCATAACACAGCAGCCTCAGAGTCTGAGAGCCTTCCAGCTCAATCTCAAACTCCTGCAGGGAAACAGCAAAAAAAACCACGTAAAAATCAATCCAGCAGATAAGGCTGAATAGACAGGACACTAACTGGCACGTGGCATCCTCACCTCGTTCCACTTGGGTTGTGTGGAGTCTCTGTACACTCGTGTCTTGGCTTTGTTCACAAAGTAGCCAAAGGAGTCCACCTCCAGAGTGCAGTAGAGATCTGTGTGGAAGAAGAAACAGTTCATGGGAGTTAGCGTGGTTAATAGGGATACACACTGAGTCACAGTAAGACCTGGATGGAGGAGTATACATGTACTTTGCCCTACACTGTTAAACCATACTTTATGACAATCCTCACAATACAACTTGCCATGCCCTCTGAATCTGGTAAGTACTGAGGATAATATTTCCTCTCCAGAGTATGTTTACATCTGGATTAACAGGTCAGATTTGTTATAAAATAAGAAAAACTGTATGCATCTGAGCTGTACGCGTGACTGTATTTGGGACAAAGACTGAAACGACAGGGGTTTTCCATCCAGACCAGCTGTGGCCGGACCACAGTGTTCCTTGTTAATCCTCAGAGTTCTGACTGTTCCCCAGCAGCTGCTCCCCATGGGAATGTCTGCTGACTGCCAGGTGACAGCCGGACTGGAGGAGACTGACAGCGGAAGGGAAGGACAGCCTTGGCTATACTCCATTCAAGGTGATCAGGGTAGGACACCAAAAACTGAGCCACTTACTCAAGCTCTGTTGGAGGCCTGATGCAGAGTGAACAATGACATTCAGAAAACCGTAGAATCCAGACGATTCATCTTCTAAAGAGAGGAGAGGGAAAAGTCATGAGTTGTTCAATCAAAAACAATACTAATAAACATCTCCCTCTCTTATTATTAATAAGTGTGGCATTACTAACCAGCCTTCCATCCTTACTAATACTGTATCAGTTGTGTCAATGGCCTACCTTCTTTATTCATGGTCATTGGTATAGTATGGACCGTCTGAAGCTTCACACATGAGTTGGTGAGCATCTGCAGCTCCAGGGAGGTCAGAGAGAAGCTTTTGAAACCTGCAGGAGGGAATGGAGGTCAGAGAGAGACTGACGGCCACCATCAGCTCAATTATGGGATTGTCACAAGCATTGCTTATGTTGCAGAGAACACTCACACTTCTTCTGTTGCTCGCGGATTATGTCCTTCCACTCTGCACGTTCGTAATCTGATGAGATGAGGAATGTGAAGCCCTGAAACACACAAAGGAATATACAATACAACAGACATCTTACCAATGCTGTACCACATTTCTACACCTGTAGGGGGCAGCAGATCCTCGACCAAAATATTTCAAAGTACAAACAATGAACTGTGTAGTTGTTAGATATGACCTTGCAGGACCATAGGTGCAGAGAGAGAGGAATTAGTCAGTGGCTGGCTCACCTTGCCGTTCCTGTTGGCCACTCTGAAGGCCATGCTGGGGGACATGAGCAGCAGCAGAGACTCCTGCTCCGACAGCTTCTTCCTCAAACGCTCTATCGCCTTCCCTCCTTTAGTGGTTCTCTGCACAGACGCATATAGAAGACGAGCACTCAGACAGCTGCTGCCGTCTCAATGTATAGCACTGTCTCAGTCATTAATGGCTCCTATGAAGTCATGATCTGGTCAAGTGCTTCAACATTATTATAATAAAGTGATCTGTTATAACACTATAGGGACTTCCCCTCTTTCTGATGTCTGTTGTCACCTTCTCTCTCTGGAGCTCATTCTTGATCTGTGAGATTCTGATCTTCATGGCGTCAATCTCCTCGTCCTGGACCTGGGGTATGGGCGTGGCCTCCGAGTCCTCGATGGTCTGGAAGGTGAGGTCTGACAGTGGGATGTACCACTTACAGTCATACTGCTGGCCTTTCCTGGAGAGAGACAAACACACACACACACAAGAACCATCAAACACACACACACACACACGCAGACAGACAGACGTAAGGAACACCACAGCCAGGATATTAAACAAACCATCTGGTCCATCAGTAAATCTACACTTACCCTGCAGTCTGTTTCTTCAACTTGGCACAGAGAAGTAAGTCTGTGAAGAGGAAGACATGACGAAGCTTTCTGGATCCCTCCACCAGCTCCACCATGAAGCAGTCCCTCAGCAGCTGACGGTTCTACAGAGGCAAAACAGGGAATCACACATTCATTGGATATTTTATCTATTCATATTCACACCCGTAACCCCCTCATTCAATCAATTCACAGAACACAGAATCAGTAGTTGTCGAGTGGGTTTCATAAACAAATGTACTCTGATGAATCACGTGACTTGGGTTGCAAAATTCTGTGATTTTGGGAAAACCAGGGAATTTATTGAAAGTTGCCATACCAGGCGGTGATTCAACCGGTCAAAATGCTCTCGATGGTGCAGCTGTAGAACTTAACTTAAGCATCTGGGGACCCATGCCAAATATTTTCAGTCTCCTGGGGGGGGGGGGGGGTGTTTTTGTGCCCTCCTCACAACTGTCTTGGTGTGTTTGGACCATGATAGTTTGTTGGGGATGTGGACACCAAGGAACTTGACACTCTCGACCCGCTCCACTACAGCCCCGTCGACGTTAACGGGGGCCTGTTCAGCCCACCTTTTCCTGTAGTCCACAATCAGCTCCTTTGTCTAGCTCACATTGAGTGAGAGGTTGTTGTCCTAGCACCACACAACCAGGTCTTTGACCTCCTGCCTATAGGCTGTCTCATCATTGTCAGTGATCAGGCCTACCACTGTTGTGTTGTCAGCAAACTTAATGATGGTGTTGGAGTCGTGTTTGGCCACACAGTTGTGGATAAACAGGGAGTACAGGAGGGGACTAAGCACACAGCCCTGAGGGGCCCCAGTGTTGAGGATCGGCATGGCAGACGTGTTGTTGCCTACCCTTACCAGCTGAGCTGTAGTCAATTAATATCATTCTCACATCAGTGTTCCTTTTGTCCAGGTGGGAAAGGGCAGTGTGGAGTGCAATGGAGATTACGTAATCTGTGGAGCTGTTGGGGTGGTATGCGAATTGGAGTGAGTCTAGCTTATCTGGGATGATGCTGTTGATGTGAGCCATGACCAGCCTTTCAAAGCACTTCATGGCTACCGACGTGAGTGCTACGGGGCGGTAATAATTTTAGGCAGGTTACCTTTGCTTCCTTGGGCACAGGGACTATGGTGGTCTGCTTGAAACATGTAGGTATTACAGACACAGTCAGGGAGAGGTTGAAAATGTCGATGAAGACACTTGCCAGTTGGTCCGCGCACTTCGTCGATGCACTTATTGATGAAGCCAATGACTGAGGTGGTATACTCAAGGCCATTGGATGAATCGCGGAGCATATTCCCGTCTGTGCTAGTAAAACAGTCCTGTAGCGTAGCATCCGCGTCATCTTACCACTTCCGTATTGAGCGAGTCACTGGTACTTCCTACTTTAGTTTTTGCTTGTAAGCAGGAATCAGGAGGATAGATTTATAGTCGGATTTGCCAAATGGAGGGCGAGGGAGAGCTTTGTATGCATCTCTGTGTGTGGAGTAAATGTGGTCTAGAGTTTTTTTCCTCTGGTTGCACATTTAACATACTGGTGGAAATTCAGTAAAACGGATTTATGTTTGCCTGCATTAAAGTCCCCGGCCACTAGGAGCGCTGCTTCTGGATGAGCATTTTCTTGCTTGCTTATGGCCTTATACAGCTGGTTGAGTGCGATCTTAGTGCCAACATAGGTTTGTGGTGGTAAAATAGACGGCTACGAATAATATAGATGAGAACTCTCTTGATAGATAGTGTGGTCTGCAGTTTATCATAAGGTACTCTACCTCAGGCGAGCAATACCTCGAGACTTCTTTAATATTAGACATCGAGCATCAGCTGTTATTGACAAATAGACACACACCCCATTGGCCAATAGAACGGATGGCAGCGGGGGTTTAATCACTTGCCTACGAATTCTCAGAAGGCAGCCCAACCTCCTCCCCCTTTTTCTCCGTCTTTTCTCCATGCAAATGACGGGGATTTGGGCAGTTCCCGAGAAAGCAGTATATCCTTCGTGTCGGACTCGTTAAAGAAAAGAGCCAGTGTTTACAGGAATAGATCCTAATAATCCTGCCTGCCTGGCCAGTCCAGTGGGCGGTTGGTAACTGATGCAGTGACATCTGCTCTTCCTGTGGCCAGAGCGGGGCTGTGAATGCTTGGACTGTTAATACTGACCTTTGACCCTAAAAAGCTGCTTATAATTTTTTTTTTTTAAATAGCACACATGTGGGACTCTACCAATCCATCCTAACCACATTTATGTAAAAACAAGGAAAACTCCACCAGGGAGATGCCCTCGTGGATTTATGGTCACTGTATTTACATGGTCATCGGTTACGTTGACTTATCTCAAAATGGAGGATGACTATCTGATGACAAAATTGGTAAGATGGGCCCAACTAGGAGGTGGAAACTTTCCCTGGGAATATAATGGAAATATATGAAAATTAATATGAATACCATTTAAATGTAGATGTTTTTTGCATTAGAAATATTTACCATATCATATAGAGACAGAAACATAGACCTTTTACCTTATCATAAGTAGACATAATTTCAAATGATTAAATCCATCCAATAGAAATTTTATTATGAATTGAGCATTAATTAAATGGGTTGACTCTTCACATGGGAAGATTTCACTGAACAACAGAAGGGAATAAAATGATTCTGATTCCAGGAGGACCATGAGCTGTTGCTATCGATAAGGTGTCCGATTCATCATTTTCACCTCGAATAGAAGTAGAGGGACTTTTGTAAGAGGTTGCTTGTTGTGAGCGCTGAGGGAACTTTATGCACTTGGCCAGGTGATTCTGCATCTTTGTTTCATTCTTCACATATGATTTGGCACAGTATTTTCAAATGTATCCAGCTTTTCCTTCTACATCAGCTGCAGTGAACTGTCTCCACACATCAGATAGTGCCTGTGGCATTTTCCTGTAAAGATTAGAAGAAAAATATATACAATTCCATATACAGATAAATAGTTAAGCAGTTAGATTAAACAACTCCTTTGTAAGATATGTTTTATTTTATTTAACATGTATGGATTAACACTCCTTAGTTAGCAGGCTCAAGCAAGCTAAAACCCACATGATAGCAACTAACTAGCAGAAATTGTTAACAAGTTAGAAATTATTTAAACACACTTTGCTGTAGACTATTTATTAGTTACATTATTTTTTGTTATGTCATCAAATATATTCACCCCACCCAGTATTGTAATCAAAACTTACCAGAAAGCATGTAGTCCTTGGCTCAGACAGTGTAGTTGTGTGGGCTCAATAGCATCTCACTAGTGTGCAAGAGCTTGAGAATCAGGAGGATATGTGATGGAAGAGTGCACTGTGCATGCAGTTGCAATTCCTTTTAATTGGGGATAGTTTAACCAAAATATGCCACAAGACCTAGAATTGCCTTATGTGTATCCCACAAAAAAAGGTTCACTGTTATAAGCTAACCTTTTTGATGAATTTAAGCAAAATTCCCAACATTCTGGGGCTTAACTTCCCAGGGAAAATCTCCAGAAATTTACAGGAAAGTTTCCGACCCTTTGCAACCCTAGGCCCAACTAAATCAAACCCTGGATTTCAATCACCACAGTAAGTTTATCCAGTTAGCTACCAAACTCCAGTCACTTACAAGTACTACATTTATTTTGCCTTTAGCAAATAGAGGCCTATGAATTTGGAATACTACAATAGAGCCAACCCATACAGAAATGTAATTTGTCTGAGTTCCATTCTCACGTTTACTTATTGTAAGAAGTCTGATGGACATAGTTGGACAGGTTTCCAGTAATAATAGATGAAATTCAGCAGGGGTGAGGGAGTGAGGGTAAGTAACTAGTACGTGCCGCCACGGGAAAGGGTGGACAGATACTTGATAAGACGTGCTACAGGTCATTTCTGGGAAGCAGACTTCAGAGTGGGAAAGGATGATGGGAGTGGGGGAGCCAGGACAAGGATGTAGGCAGTGCGATGGGCTTTCCTGGTCAGAACCATATTATTTTGTCATGAGCTTCCTCTACACTCCACTTCCTCCACTAATAAACCAGACAGGCAGAGATGACTCAGCAGGAATCTGACTCACAACGCAGGTTTATTGGAGTTTACAGACACACCTTTTCCCTGGCTTTTACAGGAACTGAGAAGCACTGATTGGCTAATTTACAGTAACCCTCAGATTCTTAATGTATAGCTCTGAACCTGTGTTGCTTGGGGGAATCTATCTTATTATGCTAACTACTGTAACTGTCTGAATGGACGAGATGCAGGCTGTGTAATCTGACACTATTTTGCTTATGGAATGGTGCAGTGTGACATCAAAGTGTCTGAAAAGAAGACAAGTATGAAAGCATTATAAAGGGAGGTCCAGATAGCCACAAGACCAGGTTCGGGTGTCTGTGTGCCTCTAAAGCCGTGTTCACATTGGCAGTTTGAAGCAACTCAAATCCTATACATTTGCATATCTGATTCGAATCTGATATTTTTCCTGCAAAAAAACACAGAATCTGACAAATCTGATTCCTTGTCAAATCTGATTTATTTGCCCTCAAGTGGTTTTTAGACTTTTATTCAGCATATATTGTTTCTTGCTAGCTACTCTGCTGACAGTTTGACAAGAACATGTGGTAGCTAACTAGCTTGTTAATTGGTTACAAATAAATTAGTGAATGTGCTAGCTAGCTAGTTGACTGCTGTGGCTAGCCAAAAAGGTATCGTTTGAAAGTTCTATCATCTTATCCTTTGAGGCTTTAAAAGTCTTCTTACATAATGATTTTGAACATTCAAAGCAAACGTCCATGGCAGGCATTGTTGTCACCTTAGCTTGCTACATAACTTCTGAGTGACAGGAAGCACAAGCACCAATCAGCCTACCCTACTGCACACACACACCCGTCGTTACTGTGACAACTAGTGGAGCCTTGTCAGCAAATGACTGCTGTCTGAACATACACAAATTCGATTTGGTCACTTGAAACTTTCTGTTTGGACAGTCAGTTGTCCAAAATGCATGCCACTTCATGTCATAGCCTGCCACACTGACCTCTCCCTTCTTCACTGTCATAGACTGCCTGCGTGGGGTGATCTCCTCGTTGATGCTGGACAGGAAGTTCTGGGAGATTCTCAGGGCATCCTGCAGCAGTGGATAGTCTGGGTGGCTGGAGGGGGTGTGTTTCAACAGGTCCTGAGAGAGAAAGAGAAAGAGAGAAAAAGATAGAAAGAGGGTGAAAGAAAGAAAGAAAAAAAGGGGGGAGAAAGGTGAAAGAAAAAGAAAGGAGAGAGAGGGTGAAAGAAAGTAAGAAAAAGAGTGAAAGGGTAAGAAAAAAGGAGAGAAAGATGGAAAGAAAGAGAGAAAGAGCGGAGAGAGAAAGAAAGAGTAAAAAAGGAGGAGAAATAGTAAGAAAGAAAGAAAAAGAAAGGAGAGAAAGAGGGTGAAATAAAGAAAGAGGGAAAGAGAGAAGTGAAAGAAAGAAAGATAAACCGGGTGAAAGAAAGAAAGAAAAAGAAAAAAGAGAGCGAAAGAAAAAATTTAAGAAAGGAGAGAAATAGTAAGAAAGGAAAAGAAAAAAGAAAGGAGGGTGAAAGAAAGAAACGAGAGAAACAAAGAATGAGAGAGAAATAGTAAGAAAGGAAGAGAAAGAGGAGAGAGTGAAAGAAAGAGGGTGAAAGAAAGGAGGAAAGAGAGAAAGAAAGAGACAGAAAGAAATAAATAAAGAGAGAAGGAAAGGGAGACAGAGAAATAAAGAATTCAAAAATTAAGAAAGGAGAGAGAGCGAAAGAAAGAGGAGAGAGCAAAAGAGAGAAAGAAAAAGATAGGAAGAGAAGAAAGAGAAAATGTGAAATAGAGAAAGAAAAAATACATTCATTTGAGATAAATTATGATCACTTTTTCTAAGATATGTGAAGCATTGTTTTCATAAAATAAATTCAGGTCTGAAGGGAAAAAATCTTCAGTGTGTTGATTTGACTTACATGCAGAACCAGGGTGCTGCGGGTGACTCTGTCCACGGGTTTATAGAGCAGAGCTGAGGGGGACAGGGTCATAAAGTATATAAAGTCCAAGGCAGGACATGGCAACGCAGAACTAACAACATAGAACACCTTGAGGTTGAGGGTTATATTCAATATGCTTTAACTAAGCATGTACCACTCTTTCTGAATTCAAATAGCTAGAGGGTTGAATTCTTCATAATCTTGAACTATAGATATTTAAATAAATGTAAGGTTTAGTTCATTTTGACTGTGAATTGTTCAAAATAATGAAATTGCACTTACTTTCCAGTGAATGTTTTGCCTGGTCTTTGCATTCCTTGGTGCTTATGACCTTAAGATTCTGAGTGCACAACAGGAATTGAGAAAGGCATAATGATACAAGTACACCATTTCAACACAGCATCACAGTAATATTTATTTTAATCTCTGTCCACCCAGCCGGTTCTAGCAATTGAGCCTGGGGATGAGGTATTCTATCCGAAACGTTGCCCGTGTAAAAGTAAACATAGAAAATACAATACATACCTGACATATTTCAGCAAACTGTACGTTGGCCTGGCAGCACTTGTCAGCAGTCTCCACAGCAACCGTATAGTTATCCACAAAGGCCCTGTACACTCCTAGCTGGCTGGCCTATAATAGAGAGTAGATACGATGTAGTTAACCTGTTGTTGGATTCATGGACCCAGTTTTGGCTGCTCTCTACTCCGGTGATACTAGTTGCTCTCCCTTCTCATGGTGCTGAGAATAGCGATCAGACGAGGTATGGCCTTTCAACAAAAAACAGCATTGATAACATGCATCCTATCAGTCATAATTTGTCCTTTTTTTATGACTGTGCACACACACACACACACATACGAGTGTGCATGTAAACAGTCATTAAAAAAAAGGACAAATGATGTGATTTTGTTTCATGCATCTTCCTTTCCTCCACCGTCATACTGAGGCAGCTCTTTGCAGTCAGGAGCCTCTTAGTGATGTTTTGTCCTCCTTTACTGCCTGTTATGTGCTATAGCCAGGCTTTTATCTGTGTGGGAGATGTGAGCAGACTGCCTGGAGACATGTGGGGTCCAGCATCCACCGCACATTATAGCCAGTCTAACTCCCTCTTTCTACTCTTTAAATCTCTCTTCAGTATTATTAATGATCAAAGGAAGTCTACTAATATTGTCTTTAAAAGTGACTGACTTATTGGATAAATATCTGCTTACGCACAGAAGAATGCAGTTTGTGGCTGGGGGAGTCTATTTCACGTTTTTGTACTCATGAACAAAGGAACAAATGCATCTGGAAGAACTAACACAAAAGAACCATAACAACATTTCCTAGGTCTTTACACAACAATAATAATGCTCACCAGTTTCTGGAAGAGATCGCCCACACACTGGTTGTGGCACCACTCCTGAACTCTGGGTAGCAGGGCATCGTAAAAGTCCTTGTGGATCTCATGGAGCTCCGTCACCTTGAAGAAGATGGTCTCTATCTGCTGGATGGTCAGCATCGGCTGGGAGGTGGTGGCCGCTGCCCTCAGAGGCTTCATGGGCTGGGACAATCAATGCAAGACAAGCATTACTGTGTGTGTGTGTGTGTGTGTGCGTGTGTGTGTGTGTATACATCCATCCGTCTGTCCATCCAACATTTTACTGTCCCAATGCTCTGAAATCACTGTTCATCACAGTGAGGTGTGGCATATTCAATTAGTGTCATATTCAATTAGCTCAAAGTCCTGTCTCTTACCAGTAAGATAGCCCCCAGGTGGCTGAGATATGTCTCCTCACTGGCCAGGATCCCTGACAAAACCCACTTCCGCATCTCCAACTCTTTCTCCTGATCCAGCTCTGTCTGTGTGTGAGAATGAGACTAACAGTGAATGGCAGAGAGAGAGAGAAAGAGAGACAGTGAGAACGACAGACCGGGGATTCACTTCTACCAGGCTTATTTGGTGATTCTAATTGTAACCAGAGCAGATCTTCCCTAATCCCCCTGGGTGTTGAATGAGACCGCTAAACAGCTACGAGTAGAGACTGTCGTCTCATGGGAACCCAATACATTTGATTAAATCCTGTTGGAGATGTAGAGGGCAGAGGCCAGGGTCAAAGATCCATTGTATTGTGGAGGGAAACAATTGTTTTCCTAGCCTAGGATGGGACCTGTAGTTACTGATGGGTCAAAGGCATCAGTAGTTAGGTTTCTGACAGTCTGTCGCTCACGATTCCATTTATTCCGTTCCAGCCATTACTATGAGCCCGTACTCCCCCGTTAACGTGCCACCAGCCGCCTGTGGTCGGTCGATATGGAGCTCATGCACAGAGCCGAAATGAATAGCTCTGACATTCCACAGCTGGAATACTAAGGGGGGCACAAGAGAAGGCCTCCCCCTGGATTTAACCTTTGAAGATCAGAGAGCTGAGCACATCAGAGGAGGACCTAGGGGACACCGGAGATTGGCTAGGTACAGTACAATAGAGGTGGATGAGATTTATAGGGTGAGTGAAAGTGTGGTTGGAACGAGCAGAGCATCTCTATTAAATACACTCAGAGAGCCCAAGGCAGAGTTATAGAGGACGGGGGCATTAACAGACAGCTGCACTGGGTGGAAAAATCAGACACATGGGCTTTAAGAGTAGAAGATGGAGGTGTATGATAAACTGGCAATAACCTTACCGACAGGGTGGACTCCAGGGAGCCAGAGGAGTGTGTGTGCTGGCTGCTGCAGCTCTTGGAGCGGAGGCGAGGTGAGGAGGAGGGTGAGGTGCTGAAAGGCAGGAGGTCATGGTGCTGCTGGTGCTCCTCCGCCTGCTCCAGGTCATAGCCATAGGAAGGAGGGGTCCCACTGTAGGGGACTTTTGGGATAATTACAGACAGATGGAGGGGATTAGGTGTGGTAGTGTAAAGTAGGTTCCAAGACAGTGGCACTGTGTGAATCTCTCTCTCTCTCTCTGACACTTCACACCCTTCACATGCAAGACATTCTCTCTTCTCCTCTAAAAACACCATTAAAGCCACTGAACAGGCAGTGAAAGAAGATAGAAATGTGTGATCAATTGTCATGACCGGTTTGACTGGGAACATCACCTCCCTCCAAAAAATGTGTCTATATTCATCTGCTCTTTGAAATATATCTTTTTTAATTTAAAAACAATAATCCTTTGTTGAGACGAGAATATGGTGCAGACTCAAAAAGAACCAAAGTAGGTCTTACATCAAACACGAGGGTGTAAAAATATTACGAAAACAAAATAAAGTTATTCATATCTGTATATCAATGGTATTATATAAAAGCTACTGTACATTCAAAATAACTAGAATGACCTGATGAAAACAGCTCTGTCATTCAAACTCTAATGTGCTCTATTCCAATACATTCTGTGTCTCGGTGCTTCAAATCCCCTCTGATCTTCAGAGACTGTGCCAGACACACAGGGACCATCCCACAGCAGAGGATAAGCCAGGAGAATCGCAGCAAAAACTCTGATTCACTTGTGTGGTGAGGGGAAGCATTAGTCAGTCCCTCTACTCTCTGTACATGACATACTTTAACTGTACAGATGCAGAAGCAGTTCAAGGCAGCTATACTGAACAGGAGCTTATTAACCATAGTAATGCTTTATTTACATATCAACTCGATGACAATAAACACTCGAAGGAGGGCACAGAGTAAGCGAGCAATTAAAGAGGAATTCCTTCTTAATGATCACTCAGTAGCCATAGGTGAACCAGTAGCCTGAGGGACAGATATTTGGGACAATGGGAGTTCCGCCACTCGTCATCATATCTTATCCTCTCCTTCCATCTCAACCATGTCGGATTGTGGCTGTGTGGTTTTCAAGTTCATTCTTGGTGAATAAATCCAAGGTGTAGGGAAGTGGCCAGAACACAGACCAGAAAACACCCCCTTTTATTCACAATCACAGCAAAGCAGACATTCTGGGTGGAAGTGTTTGCAGACACAATGCAAAACAGGGGTCTATCTTGATGTGTTAGCTGCTGTTGTCTAGTTGTTTCCACTATTATTCATCTATATAGTTTTGCATCAAGAACAGTTCAATCCCTTTTATTGTCACTTTGACTCATCAACAACATCTACCATTATTGTCAGTATCAGTGCGGCAGAAGCACAAGCACCACCAGTGTAACGATACAAGCTGTGGTGTTTGTTTGTCTGTGAGGCCTCAGTGTTACACTAGCTGTATGTAGCTGAAATACTGTATGTTCAGAAGTGGACACACAGATAACTATACTGAATCAAAATATAAACGTAACATGTAAAGTATTGGTCCCTTCATGAGCTGAAATAAAAGATCCTCGAAAATGTCCATATGCACAAAAAGCTTAATTCTCTCAAATTCTGTGCACATATTTTTTACATCCCTGTTAGTGAGCATTTCTCCTTTTCCAAGATAATCCATCCACCTGACAGGTGTGGCATATCAAGAAGCTGATTAAACAGCATGATCATTACACAGGTGCACCTTGTGCCGGGGCCAATAAAAGGGCACTCTAAAATGTGCAGTTTTGCCACACAACACAATGCCACAGATGTCTCAATTTGAGGGAGCGTGCAATTGGCATGCTGACTGAAGGAACGCCCACCTCCAATGGCGTTTTAGAGATTTTGGCAGTGCGTCTAACCGGCCTCACAACAGCAGACCACGTGTAACCACCCCAAACCAGGTTCTCCACATCCGGCTTCTTCACCTGCGGGATCATCTGAGAGCAGCCACCTGGACAGCTGATAAAACTTTGAGTTTCTACAACCAAAGAACTTCTGCACAAACTGCTCGTCGTCTTCACCAGGGTCTTGACCTGACTGTAGTTTAACGTTGTAGCCAACTTCGGTGGGCAAATGCTCACCTTCAATGGTCACTGGCATGCTGGAGATGTGTGCTCTTCACGGATGAATCCCGGCATCAACTGTACTGGGCAGATGACAGACAGCGATGGCATCATGCGGGCGAGCGTTTTGTTGATGTCAACGTTGTGACATGGTGCCCCATGGTGGAGGTGGGGTTATGGTATGGGTAGGCATAAGCTACAGACAACAAAGACAACTGCATTTTGTCAATGGCAATTTGAATGCACACAGTGATACTGCAACAAGATCCTGAGGCCCAGTGTCGTGCCATTCATCCACAGCCATCACATTTCAGCATAAAAATGCACGGCCCCATTTTGCAAGATTCTGTACACAATTCCTGGAACCTGAAAATGTCCCAGTTCTTCCATGGCCTGCATACTCCCATTAAACATATTTGGGATGCTATGGATCGACGTGTACAACAGCGTGTTCCAGTACCCGCCAATATCCAGCAACTTCACACAGTCATTGAAGAGGAGTGGAACAACATTCCACAGGCCACAATCAACAGCCTGATCAACTCTATGTGAAGGAGATGTGTCGTGCTGCATGAGGCAAATGGTGTTCTCACCAGGTACTGTATCTGTGACCAAGAGATGCACATCTGTATTCCCAGTCATGTGAGATCCATAGATTAGGGCCTAATTAATTTATTTCTGATTTATTATTTCCTTACTTTAATTGTAAAATCTTTGAAATTGTTGCATGTTGCGTTTATATTTTTGCTCAGTGTAGTTCACCTCTGCTAGAAAACAGGAAAGAGAGGATTCCGGAAGCAAGGAAGGCAGATGGAACCCAGCCATGTGGAGTGGCCGGGGGCTGGTTGAGTCAGGCTGACAGTGGGACACCCCCAGAGACCATGACAAAGAACCTGAACAAACACACTGGGCCGTGCAGAGAGAAACCACTGTGTTTACTCTGGAGGAGCAGGCAAGGGGAATACAGGGGAAGTCAATGTGAAAGGCCACACTGTGTGTCTGTCAGATTATACAACAGCAGTGACCCTGAGTGAATAACCTCTCACACAGCCACAGAGGCCTGGAAATCACAGTCAATGGACAAACACTGACCAATCATACAGACACAAATATATTTCAGTAAAATGGACATAAACTATAAAACATGTCTTAAAATGTTATTTCTTACATTAATTGATATTAACTCAAATAATGTTCACAGAGACAGTTATTTACATGGCTCTGGGAAAACCATGCATTTTAAATGCAGAATAGTTATCCATGGTAGCATGAAAAAGCAGGCAAGCTTCCCAACATTGAGTGAAGAGGATTTCACAATAGACTAGTTCCTCAGTACAGCTTAGTTCTCAGACTGCAAGGCCTGTTGCTAAGGAAGTGTCCAGGCAGGTCTGTCCAGAACATTCAGGAAATTCATCAACTTCAGAGCAGGAAACAGACATTCTGCACACGGTCACCTTTTCACACAAACATCCCCCTCCTCCCACACGTACACATTTAAATTAATATTAAATATCATATATCAACTCTGGGATTGCTGTCTTTGAACCAACCCTGTGAGTTGTCTAATGCATTGACTTTTTCCTAAGTTAAATCACGGTAAAACGTTTAACAAAGAAGATCAGCTACAGCTCTGTGGGATTACCAAAGAGCTAATGCAGTTTCCTCTGTGCAGTATTAGTATGGAAAGCCGTTTTAACATAGTCAGTGGCCAGTTCACGAAAATGGTTCGCTCCTACAGACAGTGAGTCACAAGGCCATGGCTTGCTATATAAAGCAGGCAGACAGGCATTCAGTTACTTTTATATTGAACGTTAGAATGGGCCAAACTAGTGACGTAAGTGACTTTCAGAGTAGTATGATCGTCGTTGCCAGGGGCGCGGGTTCGAGTATCTCAGAAACATCCGGCCTCCTGGGATTTTCACGCACGACAGTGCCTAGGGTTGGCCAATAATGGTACGACAAACAAAAAACATCCAGTCAGCAGCAGTCCGGTGGTCGAAAACAACTCGTTGATGAGAGAGTTCAAAGGAGAATGGCAAGAATCATTCAAGCAAACAGGCAAATAATAGCTCAGTACTACAGTGGTATGCACAACGGCATCTCGGAGCACTAAACTCGTCGGTCCTTGTCACGGATGGGCTATTGCAGCAGAAGACCACACAGGTTCCATTCCTATCAACTAAAAACAAGAAGAAGATGCTCCAGTCGGCACGCGATCACCTACACTGGACAATTGTGGAGTGGAAAAACATTGCCTGGCCCGACAAATCCTGGTTTCTGTTTGGTCATGCTGATGGCTGAGTTAGGATTTGGCGTAAGCAGCATGAGTCCACGGCCTCATCATGCCGGGTGTCAATGGTACAGGCTGGTGGTGTAATGGTGTGGGGAATGTTTTCCTGGCACACGTTAGGTCCCTTGATACCAATGTCAACACCCCGAAGAATTCAAGCTGTTCTGAAGGAAACTGGGGGATTGAACCGGTATTAGATGGGTGTACCAAAATAAACTGTGTATATTCATCACGTTTTATATTAATAATGGAATTTTTTTAATGAATAATGGAATTTTCTATATTAATATTATTTTACTTTGAAAATGTGGAGTAGATTGTGTACATCAATACGAAAAATATAAAATGTAATCTTTTTTAGATAAAATTTTAAGGCAGCAAAATGTGAAAACTGTGCAAGGAATTTGTAGACTTTCACTAGCACTGTATGTAGGAGCACGTAAATTGAATCCCGACCCCATGAAGTTCATTATAATACAGTGGGGCAAAAAAGTATTTAGTCAGCCACCAATTGTGCAAGTTCTCCCACTTAAAAAGATGAGGCCTGTAATTTTCATCATAGGTACACTTCAACTATGACAGACAAAATGAGAAAAGAAAAATCCAGAAAATCACATTGTAGGATTTTTAATGAATTTATTTGCAAATTATCTTTTTAAGTGGGAGAACTTGCACAATTGGTGGCTGACTAAATACTTTTTTGCCCCACTGTAAATAACAAAATATAAATGCTATTGTCGCTATCAAAAATGTGAATAATTGCTATCAATTACATTTTTGATATCCAAAATTGTCATTTTTATATTGATGAATCATATAAATAAAAATATATATCTTAATGACATTTTAACAACAATAACTGTATGTTAAAACAGCTTCCCTAGTAATAGTGAAAGCAGAGGGGTTTACTCTTAAACACTATGTGGTTGAATGGTGGTAGAGTGGATCTGTGTCTCCCCTCAATTAACCTCAAAATGGTTACTAATGTGCAATAGAGCTGTAACAAATATATTCTAATAACATTGCATAACAGTGCTCAAACCAACAGCTGGGGCTGAGAGGGTTTTAGATGTAGCAGCAAAGGACAACGTTTCTCTGGACTTTTAATAGAGAATCCTGCAGAATTTAGAGGTTCTTTCAGCATTATTGAATTTGCCAGTGTTCTGATCTTTGGGTTTAGGAAGCCAAAGTTCATCAGGCTCAGAAAAGCTTTGGCTGGATCTGGAAGTTGTGTTTGTTTAGTGTACAAGTTAGTAGTTCCCGAGGGAGCCATTTGGCCACACTACTACAAACCCGCTTCTCTTTTATCTTTTACAATAGGACAAGGCTGACCTATAAATAGCTGTCTGCTAGGATTACAAACATAACAGGTTAACATGCTCTTAAATCCTAGTCCAGAGAATAACCTGTGCACTGTCAACATGCACTCTGTCCCTGTGGATGCAACAATTGTGGAGAGTGATGAGAGGTTTGACGCAACACACACAACAAAAGCATCAAGGACATATTCACAGACCTGTAATCCTAATCCACATGTATAGATAGATGAACTGACTATGATCCAGAGAGAAGGGGAATGACAGATGTGTTAGCAGGACAAATCCACAGAATCATAAACACAGAAATTCAACATCACAACTGTGATGTGACCTTGCTTAGAGAGCAGGGTTCACACAGTTTTGGCAGGATACAGGATATCCATATGAATGCTAAAAAATACATTTAAAAAAGGACTTGTCTTGAAGATATAGTTCCCTTTTCTTTCTCCCTTGGATTAAGACCGAGAGCTTGATTGTGTTGAAGCTGAATGTTGCTGTTTTTAGAATCTCCATGTAATGCATCAAAGCACTGTCACACTTCACTGCATTGGCTAAAGGACACTTTAAATATTTCTATGGAGAGAAGGATGAACTCTGCATTTGTTCTGGAAATAACTAAACGGAGGAAATGGTCCAGACAGTGATCAGAGTGACAGTCTGTAGAGATCCTGCCAGTCCCATCTGGACACGCATTAACCGGGATGGGATGCAATGGACAAAACAGAGTACATCGATTCCTCTCAATTGACCACCAGAATTGAGATTAAAAAATCTGTTAAAATGAGACACAAATGTTAAAGGATTCTCCAAAGAAGGGGCTAATATTCCCTTTAAGACTGATTATTTGGGACATTATGGTCCAGGAATAATAACTGTAGTATTGAGTGTAGTACAATGACAGTCTCTGTCAATGACAGCATGCTTATAGATGAGAAAATACAGTGCCTTGCGAAAGTATTCGGCCCCCTTGAACTTTGCGACCTTTTGCCACATTTCAGGCTTCAAACATAAAGATATAAAACTGTCTTTTTTTGTGAAGAATCAACAACAAGTGGGACACAATCATGAAGTGGAACGACATTTATTGGATATTTCAAACCTTTTTAACAAATCAAAAACTGAAAAATTGGGCGTGCAAAATTATTCAGCCCCTTTACTTTCAGTGCAGCAAACTCTCTCCAGAAGTTCAGTGAGGATCTCTGAATGATCCAATGTTGACCTAAATGACTAATGATGATAAATACAATCCACCTGTGTGTAATCAAGTCTCCGTATAAATGCACCTGCACTGTGATAGTCTCAGAGGTCCGTTAAAAGCGCAGAGAGCATCATGAAGAACAAGGAACACACCAGGCAGGTCCGAGATACTGTTGTGAAGAAGTTTAAAGCCGGATTTGGATACAAAAAGATTTCCCAAGCTTTAAACATCCCAAGGAGCACTGTGCAAGCGATAATATTGAAATGGAAGGAGTATCAGACCACTGCAAATCTACCAAGACCTGGCCGTCCCTCTAAACTTTCAGCTCATACAAGGAGAAGACTGATCAGAGATGCAGCCAAGAGGCCCATGATCACTCTGGATGAACTGCAGCGATCTACAGCTGAGGTGGGAGACTCTGTCCATAGGACAACAATCAGTCGTATATTGCACAAATCTGGCCTTTATGGAAGAGTGGCAAGAAGAAAGCCATTTCTTAAAAATATCCATAAAAAGTGTTGTTTAAAGTTTGCCACAAGCCACCTGGGAGACACACCAAACATGTGGAAGAAGGTGCTCTGGTCAGATGAAACCAAAATTGAACTTTTTGGCAACAATGCAAAACGTTATGTTTGGCGTAAAAGCAACACAGCTGAACACACCCACTGTCAAACATGGTGGTGGCAGCATCATGGTTTGGGCCTGCTTTTATTCAGCAGGGACAGGGAAGATGGTTAAAATTGATGGGAAGATGGATGGAGCCAAATACAGGACCATTCTGGAAGAAAACCTGATGGAGTCTGCAAAAGGCCTGAGACTGGGACGGAGATTAGTCTTCCAACAAGACAATGATCCAAAACATAAAGCAAAATCTACAATGGAATGGTTCAAAAATAAACATATCCAGGTGTTAGAATGGCCAAGTCAAAGTCCAGACCTGAATCCAATCGTGAATCTGTGGAAAGAACTGAAAACTGCTGTTCACAAATGCTCTCCATCCAACCTCACTGAGCTCGAGCTGTTTTGCAAGGAGGAATGGGAAAAAATGTCAGTCTCTCGATTTGCAAAACTGATAGAGACATACCCCAAGCGACTTACAGCTGTAATCGCAGCAAAAGGTGGCGCTACAAAGTATTAACTTAAGGGGGCTGAATCATTTTGCACACCCAATTTTTCAGTTTTTGATTTGTTAAAAAAGTTTGAAATATCCAATAAATGTCGTTCCACTTCATGATTGTGTCCCACTTGTTGTTGATTCTTCACAAAAAAATGCAGTTTTATATCTTTATGTTTGAAGCCTGAAATGTGGCAAAAGGTCGCAAAGTTCAACGGGGCCGAATACTTTCGCAAGGCACTGTATATGGCACCTTCTAAACATTTTTTATATGATGCTGTTAAGAGCTTTGGAAACTTTCTGCCTCCACTAAATGGATTCTCATCCTGATGGTGTGATCACTGGAGAGACGTCTGTCAGCTAATCGAGAGGAAACAAGTGTCACAATGTCTTTTACCATCCAGCATGTATGGAATGTACAAATAGAAAGTTATACAGGTTTATCAATACAAATCTGCTTTACTAATCCTCAGCCTACAAAGAGTTGCACTTCAATCCCACTACTACGAAGGGGTCTTTTCATCCCTCACAGCTAACACAGGAAGGGATGGGTTGGGTGGAGATCTTTCAGTACTGCACACACTTCATTTCAGCACATCTGGTTTCTCTCGGACTGAGCTTCACCCATCAGGTTGAAAAGAATCAGGTCTGAAAACGTGGCACCTGCAACGGGGTGGTGGCACTGCAGCCCTGAAAGAAGCTGACTGGGTGTTTAAGGCAGATCAGCAGAGTGCGAGCCAACCAACCATCAGCACATTCTGGCACATCTGAAGTGCCCTGTTGAAGTGGGAGGGAGCCCGACCACAGGCCCAGTAGGAGTAGTGAGGCCCACCAGCTCTGCTCAGATCGGTTATGGGACAGCCTAAAATTAGCACCAGCCATTGAGCAGTGTAGGTCAGAACTCAGCTGCCCAGCCCACCACACTTACTAATCAGTGTGTTGAAATAGCTCAGGGTGGTCACAGTAATGCTCTGTATAACAGAATATCAAGGTTCAATAATTGCTCCAGTCTGTGACCTACAGGATAAACAGTACCAGTCAAAAGTTTGGACAAACCTACTCATTAAAGGGGTTTTCTTTATTTTTAACATTGTAGAATAATAGTGAAGACATAACACATGTAACCAAAAAAAAGTGTTAAACAAATCAAAATATATTTTAGATTCTTTAAAGTAGCCATCCTTTGCCTTGATGACAGCTTTGCACACTCTTGGCATTATCTCAACCAACTTCATAAGGTAGTCACCTGGAATGCTTATCCAACAGTCTTGAAGGAGTTCTCACATATGCTGAGCACTTGTTGGCTGCTTTTCCTTCACTCTGCAATCCAAATCATCCAAAACACAACTGATTGGCTCAAAAGCATTAAGGAAAGAAATTCCACAAATGTACTTTTAACAAGGCACACCTGTTAATTGAAATGCATTCCAACACTTTTTTGGTTACTACATGATTCCATATGTGTTATTTCATAGTTTTGATGTCTTCACTATTATTCTACAATGCAGAAAATAGTCAAAATAAAGAAAAACCCTTGAATGAGTAGGGCTGTCCAAACTTTTGACTGGTACTGGTACTGTGTTTGTGTGCGGGTGCACACACAAACTTGACTGATACAGTGAGGGTGTGATACTAGCTGAAAAAGAGGGAGAGAAAAGAGGCAACCAACACAAAATGTGTTTTCCTCTCATATCATAAGTTATTCAGATCTCAACGCCCGTGTCTTATCTTCTCTTTTCCAATAAACCACAAGAAAAACAGATTGCAGACACACACACACAAAATTCAACCCAAACAGATGCACTCACATGACAGTCTAAGAGTTGGTCACACAGAAGGCCAGGTTTAGAGGCTTTTCCACTCAGCACTGTGGACAACCAGGAAATGGGAGCAAAGACCAGGAACTAAACATGATTATTCCCTATAATTGTGCTTTCAGAGCAATTTCAAGAAAAGCTGTTTAGCTTCCAGGAGGAATCTTCTTAAGGACTCATGCTTGTAGATATGCGTATTTATTCTACAGTACATCTTGTTAAAGTAAATACATGAAATAGTACTGTCTGCCAGAAGTGACATCCACAAACAAATTATGGTCTAACATGGCCCAGGCAGTTTGTGCAGAGGTGAGCTCATCTCATATAGCACATTACCATCGCTGTGTTCCCCCACACCCCACAAGCAGCTGAAACATTCCATTAACACGTGGCTTGCCAGCCAGCAGCACAGAGGGCCCTTTGAATAAGACCTGTAAAGGGATCTAAGACCAGGGGACCAGAAGGGGACCGAGACGGAGCACGAGGGAGGATTAGAGAGGAGGAGGAGGCCTGGAGGGAGGGCCAAAAGATCAAACATTTCTCATGCATTTTTACCATTATCTGTAAGCAAATATATGGATATGGAAAACAGCCTGGGGTACACACAAATACTTTCAGATGTGCTGTTCAATCTGACAGTATTTCTCATGTTTCAGAGTTAAGGGTTGAAATTGCGCCAAGTAGGCTACTTCCCAACCGTTAACCCCTATGCTGGTGTAACTTGAACTGGATAGGGCCTGCTTATTTCAGATATTAATGGTGTGTTTGTCCCTTCGCTCCATCTGACTGCAGTTGGCAGGTCCCTGGCCTGCTGCTCTGATCCCCTGCCAGCTCTCCAGGCACACTCCATTCTGTACCATTTTACCAAGTCACCCACCCGAGAGGACAGGTGACTCAAAACACAGAGCTCAGTCAGGGTGCACAAGAGCTCTTTCCCTTTTCTGTGCTGGCGCCACTTCATCTACATTGTTGGACACGTATCTTGTATGTAAACTCAATTGGGAGGGAGAGGTGAAATCATTTTTGCTTCCTTAACCACTAAAGGCTCAGAATGTTGACATTCAGGTACAAAAAAGAAACAGTGTGAGCTTCATCAGGAGCTCTGAAATATTCATGATTGGATCGTAAACCTGGAGGGTGGGCCACCACCGCATCTGTGATTTCTCCTGTGGTTGCAAATACAGCCCTGGACTGAGGCCAGACACGCTGACAGATAGAACCACTATCAGACCACCTGAGTGAAAGCTTTTCATTAGTGTCAAATGAGACATATACCTGTCTAATTGATATTAAGTGGAAGCTCCTCTTGGCCTGGCACAGGTTCACTCAAAGTGCAGACATTCTAACAACACAATCCCCAGTAGACCTTTTTATAATGTACTCATGATTAGCCATGAGTCAAAGTACTGGCCACTGGCATATGCCTATGTTATAGTGATAATTAACTATAGCAAAGCAGACAAACCATAGAAGTGGCTTCCTTTAAGCCACACAGCTAACCAGCAGCTCTATTCACAGCTAACCAGCAGCTCTATTCACAGCTAACCAGCAGCTCTATTCACAGCTAACCAGCAGCTCTATTCACAGCTAACCAGCAGCTCTATTCACAGCTAACCAGCAGCTCTATTCACAGCTAACCAGCAGCTCTATTCACAGCTAACCAGCAGCTCTATTCACAGCTAACCAGCAGCTCTATTCACAGCTAACCAGCAGCTCTATTCACAGCTAACCAGCAGCTCTATTCACAGCCAGGAGGGACAATTGGCCTAGATCTCCACATATGACAAGACTGGTGCTCATTCTCTAATTCCTAGGCTATTCTAGGAAAAAGAGACCTTAGAGATTTGTACATTTTAGACTGGTTGTTTTCCGATGATTACAAGCGGGAGGTGTAGCAGGGTTTGTAGAGTCAGTGTGGCAAGGACAGAGGCCCATTTATGCCATTCAGTACTGTACCAAATCCTAGGGCTGTTCCTGCTCCTCCTCAGGCAGACCCAAAGTATGCCACAATGCCAGACAGTAAAACACTAGAGGTCTGCTGGGTAGTCAATGCCACCCCATGTTTGACTGGCTGTTTGCTCATGCAGTCACAGAAAAAAAACGCATCGCAGAGTTTTTTTTTTCTTCTTAAAATGTAGCAACGACATATTGCAACTTTAACTAATTAAAATGAAGGCAGTGCCATCTGAAAGGAACATACGAACCCTCCTAAAGCTACAGTAAATATTCACCAGAACGCTTACGTAACTAGAGCACAGTGGCCCTTTATAACATTGTCATTATAAAATAGCTTTAGCAGATTACATGGAATGTATTAAATGCTGCAAGGAGTTTAATGATAAAACAAAAAATGACATTTCCCACACACTCTAAAAGTCAGTGCCCACAACAGAGGACAGCAGTTTGTCATGCTCGCCTCAAAACTACTGCTTATCACAGCACTGATCCAGCAATGTATGCAATAATGTTCCTACAACATCAGAAAATAAATCCAGATCTCTGTTAATCCACAAAGCACGGTTTGCATGAAGTGATCCTGCAGCAGGACCGTTACCTCAGCAACATGGCCTTTAAGACAACCACTCCAGGGACAGGCTCAGCAACATGGCCTTTAAGACAACCACTCCAGGGACAGGCTCAGCAACATGGCCTTTAAGACAACCACTCCAGGGACAGGCTCAGCAACATGGTCTTTAAGACAACCACTCCAGGGACAGGCTCAGCAACATGGTCTTTAAGACAACCACTCCAGGGACAGGCTCAGCAACATGGTCTTTAAGACAACCACTCCAGGGACAGGCTCAGCAACATGGTCTTTAAGACAACCACTCCAGGGACAGGCTCAGCAACATGGCCTTTAAGACAACCACTCCAGGGACAGGCTCAGCAACATGGTCTTTAAGACAACCACTCCAGGGACAGGCTCAACAACATGGTCTTTAAGACAACCACTCCAGGGACAGGCTCAGCAACATGGCCTTTAAGACAACCACTCCAGGGACAGGCTCAGTAACATGGCCTTTAAGACAACCACTCCAGGGACAGGCTCAACAACATGGCCTTTAAGACAACCACTCCAAGGACAGGCTCAGCAACATGGCCTTTAAGACAACCACTCCAGGGACAGGCTCAACAACATGGCCTTTAAGACAACCACTCCAAGGACAGGCTCAGCAACATGGCCTTTAAGACAACCACTCCAGGGACAGGCTCAGCAACATGGCCTTTAAGACAACCACTCCAGGGACAGGCTCAGCAACATGGTCTTTAAGACAACCACTCCAGGGACAGGCTCAGCAACATGGTCTTTAAGACAACCACTCCAAGGACAGGCTCAGCAACATGGCCTTTAAGACAACCACTCCAGGGACAGGCTCAGCAACATGGCCTTTAAGACAACCACTCCAGGGACAGGCTCAGCAACATGGCCTTTAAGACAACCACTCCAGGGACAGGCTCAGCAACATGGCCTTTAAGACAACCACTCCAGGGACAGGCTCAGTAACATGGCCTTTAAGACAACCACTCCTGGGACAGGCTCAATGTTTTTGCTGGACTTTTAATCAGAAAGCTGTAGCAATCGCAACTTTCTCTGTATCTCACAGCCGGTTTCCCTATTTTCTACAGGTCAAGCTGCATTGGTAAATAGGTGTTATTGTGAAGAAACAATCAAATGGTAAGACAATGAGGAAAACCACACATTACAGTGTTATTGCACTGTCCTAAAGCAAAATATTTGACCACAAGTCTCATGGACTTGTGCACTTTGTCAGAAGAGCCACACACTGGCTTACTGTTCTCATGCTGATTATTTCCCAGATTATTTGCTTGTTCATTGCACATTTGGTTTACAATCCTATGCTTTCCAGCCTATCACCTTTCATAACAGCCTATTCTCAACAATTGCTACCAAAAAAAAAAAGTTTTCTGCTCTTCTCATTTGAATTATCATAGCTTTTATTAGTTGAGCCTAGCATGTCGGAAATGGAAGACAATGAATGACCCTGACTGATTTACTACAACCGACAGTCTGCTTTTATGACTTCAGTGAAATCATGTGATATGAGGAAATATGTGGCATTGAGTCAGCCATTCACTTAGACATGTCTATACCTATTTGAGTCATCATAGACCTGAGCAACCAAAAATATCTCAATGACTGTTCATTTAGAGACTAGGAACAACACAGGGAAGAAGACAGAATATCAAATTGTGACCTTTCCCTGTCAGTCTGTGGCTAAGGAAATGAGTTCTAAAGACTAACGGAGAGGAAATCAACATTTGGCGTTTATCATCTCCACCAAAATAATATTTTCAAGACCAGATCAAAGCAGTGAAGCACAGGCTTAATAAGAGAGGGAGAACATGTGTTTGTTTTTCCTCAGCTGTCTGGAACAAAGTGTTTTATAAAACATACACCCTGTCATGTTTTGATGCTTAAATAAATATTTTGCATTGAACTCTCTCTTCTCTGTCCTTGCAGTACCTAGTACCACCCTATCCCACTTAAACATTGTTGCAGTGTCAATACGTTCGACATGAGTGACTCTCCTATTGTGTTCACACATCACAACAGGAAACACTGAGGACTGAAATGTTGATGGGAAGCCATCTGACGATGAGCCCTCCATCCTCTTTTTAGTGAGAGTTCTCAGCCCTTTCCCTCCCCACCCCCAACAAAGAGCCTCCCTAAACGTATCACGCTACACAAACCCTTTTAAGTGAATTACTCCTAGACAAGGACAACAATGTTGATGTGTGCTGACACAAAAACACTCCGGGTGGACAGGGCCGAGCGACTGGGCAGCCTGAGGGCACGCACGGTCTCAATCAGGGCATCTCTAGATGAGCACTACAACACTCAATGGTAGAGAACAGAAGGGGGAAAGGGGGCAGACATGCTTACAAAGTGAAAAGAAAACAGTCGTACAATCCACAAAGAACCACACAATCACTACGGTGCTTTGCAAAGGTGGGCTGTGCTAATGGTTTCATATAATCATATGTAAACACATTTGGCAGAGCTATAGTACACTATAGCATCATGTTGCAGCTGCACATATAAGCACATCGCTGCATGAGGAGAGATCAAGGTTAGGGCAAGTACAGGCATCTCTAATAAACACATGAAATGGCAGTGGCTATTGAGCCCTAAGGATGCATAAACAGTTCTTGTGCTTTTTTACATAAAATATAAATAAAAGACTTGAGTACAAAAGGACAGTATAGAGACTATGGCCTTGTAGACCTACCCAGATCTCCATGGAGACTGTTGTCATGTGAGGTCCTACTGGACGTAGTGGAGTCCCCATCACCGGGCCAGATCTGGCCTATTTTACGGACACCCACGATGGAGGCCTCGGACACCAACACTTCCTGCTTCAGACGTCTCTGAGACAGTGGGGAGGGCAGGCTGCTGCTGTCAAAGGACTGCTGGGAAATCTGGGAAGGTGAATGACTTTTCTGACTGTACGTGTGATTGGTGGTAGGACTTGGGGACATGTGACTTGACTGGCCAGAGGAGAAGTCTTCCTCGCTGGACGTCAGGTTCTCATTGGAGCTGCAGTCTGGGGTGTAGCCGCCCCCAGCATCGTAAAAACTGCCAGGTGAGTAGGAGCGCCTTGGCCAGTTTTGGCGTGAGTCTTCCTCCACACTGTGGTCCCTCATGTGAATGACCCTCCCCTCCCCCTCTGCCATTAACCCCCCAACATACACACTGGTGTAGGGTTGACAGTTTGCCGGCTGTCTCCCCCCATTGGAACGGATCACACTGTCCTTGAGGAAATGTGGGTTCACCTCTGTGTCATCATACAGCCCATTGTAGCCACAGCCGCCCTCTGTGGACCTGCATCTGAGCACAGATTTGCGGATCTCCCCCATAGCAGTGGATAGGTTCCCGGGCAGTGAGTGCATGGACCTGTTGCGCTCCATTTGCATGGCCTGGCAGCCCAGGCTGCTGATCTTATCTGAGACTTTCCTGTCATTGACCTTCACGAGGCCTCTCTCATGGTGGTACTCCATGTTCACGTAGAAGGGTCTCTCTGTCCCTCCAACCCCCTTCCCATCTCCAGCTGTGTGAGAGTTGGCTATCTTGATGCGCTCGAAGGTGGACCTCAGTGCTGCTACTGAGCTCATGCCCACCCTGTCCCTGTCCAGGTCTGTGTCTGGGGGACACACAGTAGGCATGTGGGGGCACAACTCACCCCTCTGTGCGAAGGGAGTCACCCCATCTACCTCTCCCTCTGGATACTGTTTATAGCTCCCTGTGTCGACTGCCTCTCTCGGCTGCTCCTCCACTGTAGGCTCCTCATCTAAGTGGGATGTCTGGGTGTCTGAAAAACTGGATTGGTCTCCAATATTCATTAGGGACATCCTCTTGATGCCCCATCTCTGCCCATCATAAGCCTTCCTCTCCTTGGCCAGTAACGTCTGCAGGTAGATCATCTGAAAGCGCTCTTTGTTTTCCTCTAACTCCAGCTGCCTGATAGATGACTTGCATTTCTCCAGCTCCTGCTCAATATCCCCCAATGATTTCAGCTCCATGCTTGGGGCATCTGACTCAGGGAACTGGGCTTTCCAAGCCTCCACAAAACCTACTGGTTCAACCATAGTTTGTTTTGTTTTACCTAGTCCACGGAGAATAGAGTAATTGAGTATAAACTAAGTTTCTACTAAACTATATGATACGTTTCCAATCAAAATAATTTCTAAAGCATAACTTATAATGGCCATTAAAAGCTATTTCCACACTCCACTGACTGAATACATTTTTTCACAAGACTCATGCAAAAAAAAATGTCTACTTATCATGCACCATTATATTATAGTCAGATTGAGTGTTTACGGGCACCAGTGAGAATGACATGAGGCCTGTTTTCAAAACGAGCCAGTTCAGATACCTGCAACAAAAGAATAACAAAGAATAAGTGTCCTTCCATATCTTCTGTAATGTCGGTCACAAACAATTACTCTTCATTCATCGTAAAAGCAGAATCACTGTCCTATCCAGAAGTTCCATTCAATGATTTAGTGAAAGTCCAAGAACAATTAAACATTTCCAGTGTAATAGATGTTTTTAATGTTACCGGTAATTCGTTATCCTGCACCCGATTGAAAGTTAGTTTTAATGTTCTCTCGTTAACCTTACACCCACTAGACATTAGATACACTTCGTCGGATCGCACACTAGCTACGGTTACTGTGTTTTGGTCATTTTCTTTATTGAGTTGGTGCTGAAAAGAGAGGGAGGGACTTTGATGTGTCCAGTTTTAAAGACGCAGGCACGTCGAGAACACAAAAGATAAAGCCAAGCTGCAAAACAACTCTGGAAAATATGATTATATGGTCTATCTATATTATGTAAGTAATAATGTAGACTAATATTTTGCTATTTTGAAAGATTAAAAACAGAAATGTTGTATTATTACGGTAAGTAGGCTACAAACCGCCTGAAATAATGATATTTGTCTCCATCTACTGGTACAAAAGAGAAATCCAGACGGACAAGAACCCGCATGCAACTCTGCGTGTGCACTTGGCAGAATCTTGCGCAGCATGTTCCACAGGCTGAACCCACTGCAGGCTGACCCTCTTGAACAAGCCGAAATACTTCCTGTTAGCAACCAGCTCGAGGACGCTTGTGTCTGGTTTCCAAGACGGATTGCCTTGTGACTGTACACGTTGTCTTAGCGGTTTAAAACGAGTTTTTCTCAAAAGAAACAAGGGGACAAGCCAGCTGGCCACTTTGTGCATACGAACGGGCTTGTCAGCGTGTAGCTAGCTATGCTTCAAGCTATCCACCTCGGAAAGTAACGGCAGCTAGGCTAGTAAAAAGCTAGCAAGCTAATGCTAAGGTTGATTCTGACTTTTTGCTAGCTAATCGTCTTCACTAGCTTGCAGCTAAAGTTCTTTACCTCGCAATAACATTAGCTGACCAGTTGATTTCAAGATGAGCGAGCAACTTAAATTTATTGTTGAGCACCTGAATAAAGACCCCTTCAAGAAAAACTTTAACTTGATCACCTTTGACTCACTGGAGCCAATGCAACTTCTGCAAATTCTCAACGATGTTCTGGCCGAAATAGACCCTAAGGTGAGACAATTTATGTTTTGCAATGTACACAACAACCTCATACTTGATCACGAGTTGTCCAGTGGTGTATATAGTTGTCCCAGTTGATATTACGCCTAAAATGGTATTATCTTGATGATGACACCTGCCCCATTTGGAGCTCCACTACAATTGTGTTTACCAGTCACCCAAAGTGTGTGTAAAATGTGTGAATTACATGTAAATCATATTTTATTTATTTCAGCAAACTATTGATATCCGTGAAGAAATGCCTGACCAGACAGCAAAGAGAATGTTCACTCTGCTGGGGATGTTGAAATACAAACCACCTGGGAATATGTCTGAGCCGTAAGTATTCTTCTGATCAAATCAAACTTTATTTGTCTACAATAAGTGTAGACTTTATCGTGAAATGCTTACTTACAAGCCCTTAACCAACAGTGCAGTTCAAGAAGAAGAAAATATTTACCAAGTAATAATAAAAAGCAACACAATAACAATAACGAGGCTATGTACAGGGGGCGCCGGTACCGAGTCAGTGTGCAGGGGTACAGGCTAGTTGAGGTAATCTGTACATGTAGGTGGGGGTGAAGGGACTATGCATAGGTAACAAACAAACAGCGAATAGCAGCAGTGTACAAGAGGGGGGTTGGGTCAATGTAAATTGTCCGGTGGCAATTTTTATGAATTGTTCAGCAGTCTAATGGCTTGGGGGTAGAAGCTGTTGAGGAGCCTTTTGGTCCTAGACTTGGTGGTCCGGTACCGCTTGCTATGCGGTAGCAGAGAAGTCTATAACTTGGGTGACTGGAGTCTCTGACAATATTGGGGTTTCCTCTGACACCGCCTATTATATAGGTCCTGGATGGCAGGAAGCTTGGCCCCAGTGATGTACTGGGCCGTTCACAGTACCCTCTGTAGCGCCTTATGGTCAGATGCCGAGCAGTTGCCATACCAGGCGGTGATGCAACCGGTCAGGATGCTCTCGATGGTGCAGCTGTAGAACCTTTTGAGGATCTGGGGACCCATGCCAAATCTTGAAACTTGAAACTCTTGACCCGCTCCACTACAGCCCCGTCAATGTTAATGAGGGCCTGTTCGGCCCGCCTTTTCCTGTATTGCACGATCAGCTCCTTTGCCTTGCTCATATTGAGGGAGAGGTTATTGTTCTTGCACCACACTGCCAGTTCTCTGACCTCCTCCCTATAGGTCGTCTCATCGTTGTCAGTGATCAGGCCTACCACTGTTGTGTCGTCAGCAAACTTAATGATAGTGTTGGAGTCGCATTTGGCCACCTAATCATGGGTGAACAGGGAATACAGGAGGGGACTAAGCACACACCCCTGAGGGGCCCCAGTGTTAAGGATCAGCGTAGCAGATGTGTTGTTGCCTACTCGTCAGGCAGATTTCAGCATTAGAAAACAGAGTGTTTACTGTCCTCTCTTTTTAAATACAGGAGCAGTTTCAGACAGGGCCTGGTGACGGGCAGTAAGCCTGTGATACACCCTATCCTTCACTGGCTGCTGCAGAGGATTACAGAGCTGAAGAAGAGAGCTTACTTGGCTCGCTTCCTGGTTAAGCTGGAGGTGCCTGCTGAATTCCTGCAGGATGATGTCATCACTGACACCTATCACCAGGTTTGTTTAACATTGGGCAAATTTGTTGGCCCGCCATGCAAAACAATTTGCCCACTGACTTCAAGGTGCAAGCATAATGCTGTATTCATAACCAAGTGGGAAGGTGATGCATTCACGTGTTTTCAACTAATTCAGAAACACGTATTGGCTCATGGCCAACAAGCTGCATCAACCATAAACTAAAAGTACTGCTATAATGCTTGCAAACAAATTATTGTGTTTAAAAAAAAACATATTAATAGATTATTTATAAAAATACATGTTTTGCTGTTTCATTTAACTGTTGAAAATGCTGTTCTACCTTAGTACGTGATGTCAGAGGTCAGCATGTGTGAGAAGTCAGAGCTCAGGGATGATAGATGAGTTTCCCACTAGTAATTACCAGTTGGAGGGATGTTCAAGTAGATTTTTCCTAGTCATACGTGGTAAATGCCACCTTCCCATTAGGTTCTGAATGCAGCATAATATTTAACATGGGATCATGGCTCCTCGTCTTGCTAGACTAAAGAGATAATTAAAACCATTATTTTATTATTTAAAGGTCACTGCGTTTCGGACAGATGCTATGTGCATAACTGAGAAATATGATTCATAGTTTCATAGTGTTTGATCGGTTGTTTTTGTAGTATGAAGAATTAGTGGAAGGATTCAAGACCTACCACAAGGAGTGTGAGCAACTGAAAAGCTCTGGCTTTTCCACTGCAGAGATCAGAAAGGTAAAAACGGGAACAACATTTTGTTTTCCACTCATCACTTAGTATCATATGGAATTCTCTTAAGTTAAGCCACAGATGGTGATATGTGCACAGACACAGTGCTAAAACGCAATCTTTTCCCTAACCTCAGGACATTGGTGCTATGGAGGAGGAGAAGGACCAGCTGATCAAGCGAGTGGAGAGGCTGAAGAAGAGGGTAAGGCAGACAAGCAGTCTGTTTGAGGAAGCCCACCCTGTCATAATGCCTGGAACTCACAGGGATTCACAGAGTAATGAAAACATGACCTCTCATACACGCCAAAAGATTCCTTGTGGTAATGAGACTAGACAGGCATCTGACAAGCTCAATGCTTCACCCTTTTACAGGGCAGATGAGTAATGGAGTGATCATTTAGGGGTCATACTTTTAAGCCATGCCAGAAGGGGGAACTGGGTCAGTGGCAGCAGTGGCTCCTGGCAGTCGTGTGAGGTGAAACTCAGATGCCGGCACAGTATCACAGTTTATTATGTGTCCAACAGGTGGAGTCAGTGTCCAACCACCAGCGGATGCTGGAACTGGCCAGACAACTACGGGTGGAAAAGGAGAGAGAAGAGTCTCTGGCTCAGCAGAAGCAAGAGCAGAAGAACCAAGTAATGAATTGACTTTTCTTAGTCTAGTTTACATCCTGTTTTGTCTACCTTTCCAATTTACAGGCTTTGTTATCCATATGATCAACTTTACTGCATACAGAGTACAAATAAGTGATACAGACTTTAGGGGAAAGGTCTACATGTTATCACAGATGGTTGTCAATTAGATATCCCAAATTCACCTACAAGTAGATTTATCAACATGATGTTGTTTTTTTAGATGCTGATAAGTGTGTGTTGCCATTTGGATATGTTCAGCTTTTCCAGGCAGAACAGAGACTGCAGAGATCTCAGCAGCAGCTGAAGGACCTGCGACAGGCAGCAGCAGATGCCAAGCCAGAGAGTGAGTAGGCATGTTCTGCATCACCCTCAACGCCACAGCTGGTTGAAAGGTCAGGGACACATCAGGTCAGGCTGAATCTCTGTTAATTGTTTCACCTGTATTAAGGCCCTGTAATCATGCTGATCTTTTATGTGCTCCATTAGAGCTCACCATATGTGGACTTGCCTCTTTTTTGTTGTTGTTGTCCTGATCTACTAGTAGCATTTTTACAATCACACAGGAGATTTACACATTTACAGTTTAAAAATTGACGAAAGCAAAGATGTGGCACACCAACAAAGAATTTGACAATCCAATGACTCAAAATGTCACATATCAAAACATTTCCTAATGTGACTATTTTGTAATGGTTTTCGGTCTCATATACAGTAGGCCTACTGTGAATCAGAGCTCAACAGCAGCATTTAAGAGCACAATCTATGTTGAGGTTAGAGATAGTTAATTTAGACAATGTTATGCATACACTCTTGATCTGATTATGATGAACGGGTGTCTCAAGTTTAAGATGTGCATATCACCCTCCTTTACTTCAATGAGCAGGTGTGCCTCATTGTGTTTCGAAGAATGAGGTATCCTGATCAAAGGTGTAAGAATGAGCTTTGTCTTTGTCACTGTCTCAGGCTTAATGAAGAGGCTTGAAGAGGAGATCAAGTTCAACTCCTACATGGTGTCTGACAAACTGCCCAAGGAGCTGGATAGTAAAAGGCGGATGGTGCAGTACCTGCAGAAGGTGGTGTCTGAGCCGGCCATGGGCCAAGCTGAGCTTGGGGAACTAGAGGACAAGGTGAGATATCTCCACCTACCTGAGCAATTAAGCTATTGAGCTTTGCAAGTTTGGTAAATTTGGTTCACGCAGATTACAACAAGAATGACTGACAATAGCCAAAAAGTTTGATTCTGACAAATTGAAAGTTTAAGTCTGACTGTACCCTACTTTGTCCAGATTCGAGAAAACAACATTGAAATAAACCTGCTGATTGAGAAAAGAATGATGCGGAACGACCCCATAGATGATAAACTGTCTCTTTTCAGACAACAGGTGATTATTATTTTTTCTTATTTTCTATTTTCACATTCTTCAGAGATACAGTAGCGTTATTATTATATGACATAACACCAGCAATTACCTAGGATGAATGTTGTGTACATTTCAGAATGCCATTCTCTGTCATTGATACTAAACTCAGCAAAAAATAAACGTCCCTTTTTCAGGACCCTGTCTTTTAAAGATAATTTGTAAAAATCTTATTTACTTTACAGATCTTCATTGTAAAAGGTTTTAACAATGTCTCCCATGCTTGTTCAATGAACCATAAACAATTAATGAACATGCACCTGTGGTACAGTTTTTGAGACACTAACAGTTTACAGACGGTAGGCAATTAAGGTCACAGTTATGAAAACTTAGGACACTAAAGAGGCCTTTCTACTGACTCTGAAAAACACCAAAAGAAAGATGCTCAGGGTCCCTGCTCATCTGCGTGAACGTGCCTTAGGCATGCTGCAAGGAGGCATGAGGACTGCAGATGTGGCCAGGGAAATAAATTGCGATGTCTGTACTGTGAGACGCCTAAGACAGCGCTATAGGGCGGACAGCTGATCGTCCTCGCAGTGGGAGACCACGTGTAACAACACCTTCACAGGATCGGTACATCCGAACATCACACCTGTGGAACAGGTACAGGATGGCAACAACAACTGCCCAAGTTACACCAGGAATGCATAATCCCTTCATCAGTGCTCAGACTAATAGGCTGAGAGAGGCTGGACTGAGGGCTTGTAGGCCTGTTGTAAGGCAGGTCCTCACCAGAAATCACCGGCAACAACGTCGCCTATGGGCACAAACCCACTGTCGCTGGACCAGACAGGACTGGCAAAAAGTGCTCTTCACTGACGAGTCGCGGTTTTGTCTCACCAGAGGTGATGGCCGGATTCGCGTTTATCATCGAAGAAATGAGCATTACACCAAAGCCTGTACTCTGGAGCTGGATCGATTTGGAGGTGGAGGATCCGTCATGGTCTGGGGTGGTGTGTCACAGCGCCATCGGACTGAGCTTGTTGTCATAGCAGGCAATCTCAACGCTGTGCGTTACAGGGAAACATCCTCCTCCCTCATCCTGAGATGACCCTCCAGCATGACAATGCTACCAGTCATACTGCTCGTTCTGTGCGTGATTTCCTGCAAGTCAGGAATGTCAGTGTTATGCCATGGCCAGTGAAGAGCCCGGATCTCAATCCCATTGAGCACGTCTGGGATCTGTTGGATCGGAGGGTGAGGGCTAGGGCCATTCCCCCCAGAAATGTCCAGGAACTTGCAGGTGCCTTGGTGGAAGAGTGGGGTAACATCTCACAGCAAGAACTGGCAAATCTGGTGCAGCCCGTGAGGAGGAGATGCACTGCAGTACTTAATGCAGCTGGTGGCCACACCAGTTACTGACTGTTACTTTTGATTTTGACCTCTCCCTTTGTTCAGGGACACATTATTCCATTTCTGTTAGTCACATGTCTGTGGAACTTGTTCAGTTTATGTCTCAGTTGTTGAATCTTGTTATGTTCATACAAATATTTTATTTCGTTTATTTTCAGAAAACTTAACATGTGTAAACATGTTAAGTTTGCTGAAAATAAACGCAGTTGACAGTGAGAGGACATTTATTTTTAAATCAGTTTAAATCAGACATATCTTTGTCAGCTATATGAATTTGTATGAGCTGGCTGTTTGTGTATGGTTAAGCGTTTGCTGGCTGTTTGAACTTTTGTGGATGATTGATGTTGTCTGATGTAGTGAGGCAACTTTATTTTTCATCAACATATTTATTCATGTTATCATATTGATATTTTAATACTTTGTTTTGTTGTCTCTTTTGCTATGGTGAGGCAGCTCTAGGATGAACTGCTCTGGTTTTGTCACTGTTCTATACCTATTCTATAAAAATAAAAGAGAGCCGCACACTCTAGGAGCTCAGATGCAAAAAATGTAATACCAACGTTTCGACAGCCAAGCTGTCTTCATCAGGGTATAATCACAAACACTGCGGGATGACTCGTTTATATAGTGTCAAAAGACACAGGTGTCTGTAATCATGGCCAAGAGTGGCCTAATATCATTGGTTAATCAATGTGCGGCTCTCTTTTATTTTTATTTTCAAGTTTCTACTCCGCTAGCCAGCACCTCGTCTTAATAGGTGTGCGTTTCTTTTTCTTCTATACCTATTCTATACCTGTGAAATGTGTGCATGTTCTGCTTGGTTATTTTGTGTGAATTAGAATAAATGGATATATATATACAGTATACTATTTTCTACATTGTAGAATAATAGTGAAGACATCAAGCTATGAAATAACACCTGGAATTCATGTTACTACATCCAAAAAGTGTTAAACAAATCAAAATAGATTTGAGATTCTACAAAGTAGGGCCTCCTGAGTGGCGCAGTGATTTAAGGCATTGCATCGCAGTGCTAGCTGTGCCACTAGAGATCCTGGTTTGAGTCCAGGCTCTGTCGCAATCGGCCGCAACCGGGAGACCCATGGGGCGGCGCACAATTGGCCCAGCGTCGTTCGGGTTAGAGGAGGATTTGACCTGCAGGGATGTTCTTGTCCCATTGCATTCTAGCGACTCCTGTTGCGGGCCGGGTGCAATGCACACTGTTTCCTCCGATACAGTGGTGCGGCTGGCTTCCGGGTTAAGCAGGCATTGTGTCAAGAAGCAGTGCGGCTCGGCAGAGTCGTGTTTCGGAGGACGCACGGCTCTCGACCTTCGCCTCTCCCGAGTCCGTACAGGAGTTGCAGCGATGGGACAAGACTGTAAACTACCAATTTGATACCATGAAATTGGGGAGAAAAAAGGGGTTAATTCTCTCAACCAGCTTCTTGAGGTAGTAACCTGGAATGCATTTCAATTAACAGGTGTGCCTTGTTAAAAGTTAATAGCATTTGAGCCAATAAGTTGTGTGACAAGGTAGGGGTGGTATACAGAAGTTAGCCCTATTTGGTAAAATACCAAGGCCATATTATGGCAAGAACAGCTTAAATAAGCAAAGAGAAACGACAGCCCATCATTACTTTAACACAAGGTCAGTCAATGCAAAAAAATTAAAAATGTCATCAAATGGTGGCTACTTTTGAAGAATCTAAAATATATTTAGATTTGTTTAACACTTTTTTGGTTACTACATGATTCCATATGTGTTATTTTATAGTTTTGATGTCTTCTATTTTTCTACAATGTAGAAAATAGTAAAAATAAGGAAAATACCATGAATGAGTAGGTGTGTCCAAACTTGACGTATTCAGAGTATTCAGACCCCATTACTTTTTCCACATTTTGTTACGTTACAGCCTTATTCTAAAATTGACTATATTCATTTTTTTCTTCATCAATCTACACAGAATACCCCATAATGACAAAGCAAAAACAGGTTTAGAAATTTTGGCTAATTTATTAAAAATTAAAAACTGAAATGTTATAAGAATTCAGACCCTTTGTTGAAGCACCTTTGGCAGCGATTACTGTACAGAATCGAGTCTTCTTGGTTATGACGCTACAAGCTTGGCGCTGTATTTGGGAAGTTTCTCCCATTTCTCTGCAGATTCTCTCAAACTATGTCAGGTTGGATGGGGAGTGTTGCTGCACAGCTATTTTCAGGTCTTTCCAGAGATGTTAGATTGGGTTCAATTCTGGGCTCTGGCTGGGCCACTCAAGGACATTGAGACTTGTCCTGAAGCCACTCCTGCGTTGTCTTGGCTGTGTGCTTAGAGTCATTGTCCTGTTGGAAGGTGAACCTTCGCCCCAGTCTTAGGACCTGAGCGCTCTGGAGCAGGTTTTCATCAAGGATCTCTCTGTACATTGTTCTGTTCATCTTTGCCTCGATCCTGAATAGTCTCCCTGCCGCTGAAAATCATCCCCACTGCATAATGCTGCCACCAACTTGCTTCACCGTAGGGATGGAGCCAGGTTTCCTCCAGAGGTGACACTTGGTATTCAGGCCAAAGAGTTCAATCTTGGTTTCATCAGACCAGAGAATCTTGTTTCTCATGGTCTGAGAATCCTTTAGGTGCCTTTTGGCAAACTCCAAGCAGGCTGTCATGTGCCGTTTACTGAGGAGTGGCTTTCGTCTGGCCACTCTACCATAAAGGCCTGATTGGTGGAGTGTTGCAGAGATGGTTGTCCTTCTTGAAGGTCCTCCCATCTCCACAGAGGAACTCCGGAGCTCTGTCAGAGTGACCATCGGGTTCTTGGTCACCTCCCTGACCAAGGCCTTTCTCCACCAATTACTCAGTTTAGCCAGGTGGCCATCTCTAGGAAGAGTCTTGGTGGTTCCAAACTTCTTCCATTTAAGAAATATAGAGGCCACTGTGTTCTTGGGGACCTTCAATGCTGCAGAAATGTTTTGGTACCCTTTTCTAGATCTGTGCCTCGACACAATCCTGTCTCGGAGCTCTACGGACAATTCCTTCGACCTCATGGCTTGGTTTTTGCTCTGGCATGCACTGTCAACTGTGGGACCTTATATAGACAGGTGTGTGCCTTTCCAAATCATGTCAAATCAATTGAATTTACCACCGGTGGACTCCAATCAAGTTGTAGAAGCATCTCAAGGAGGATCAATGGAAACAGGATGGACCTGAGCTCAATTTCGAAACTCATAGCAAAGGGTCTGAATACTAATGTAAATAAGGTATTTCTGTTGTTTACTTTAAATAAATGTGCGGAAATGTCTAAAAACCTGTTTTCGCTTTGTTATTTAGGGGGTATTGTGCGTAGATTGTTGAGTTAAACATTTTTTTAAATCCATTTTAGAATAAGGCTGTAACGTAACAAAATGTTGAAGGAGTCGAGGGGTCTGAATACTTTCCGAAGGCACCGTATATATACTGGCTGTATCTGTATTGACTGTATCTGTAATAATATGACTGGTGTGGCTCTTCAGGCATCGATTATAACTCGTAAGAAGGAGGCGAAGGCGGAGGAGCTGCAGGAGGCGCGGGAGGAGCTAGCTGCACTAGACAGAGAGCTGAACCAGAAGAACAGCCAGGCACGAGACCAGGATGGAGACGAGGTCATCCGGGGAGATGAGGTAACATTACAGGAACTAACCGCCTCTCACAGCTCAATACTCTTGTCTGAACATCATCATCCACACCAATAGTAATCACCTTCCTCACCAGTCAATGTTTGTGGAATAGGGTCATATACGTTTTTGGGGGTAATTGAAATATTGTCATTTTGCAGCAAAAAGACTGCTGCCACTATATACAATCTGCTCAGTATTCACTTGCAACGTTGTACAATTGCCCACCACTCAAAACTCAACATCACTATCCAAACTTTCTCAAAAGATAGTAAAATGCATCAGAGATCAAATATTTTCCATCTTTAGGGGTAGATTGATTAAACATTCTACTGTTTGCTTACGTCTACTCCAATACATAATCTTTGTTGATAAGGGTGACGTGCGGTAGTTGTGGATCCCAGTAAACATGAGACGCTATTTCTGCTCTTATGTAAACATAGTGGAGCTTACAGGCTAATGCTACTTATCCCTGTTCCCCTCACTCTCCCACTTTCCCATGCAAGGTTAAAAATAGACCACAACAGGGGCTACCCGGAACCAGGACAGTATTTAACAAACTGTCTGAAATGTATTTTATTTTTATATCTCTTGTGTAAATATTCTTAATTAATTCAGCAAAACAAACTATTTCAGTGTAAATCCTTCAACTAACTTTGACATCTATGGAGGATATTTTACCGCAAAGAAAACAAACTGACATGAGGTTTTGTTTATATTTTTGTACTTTTACCCCTTTTTCGTGATATCCAATTGGTAGTTAGTCTTGTCCCATCGCTCCAACTCCCCTACGGACTCGGGAGAGGCAAAGGTTGAGAGCCATGCATGCTTTGACGCCATGTTTGGTTAGATCACTTAGTATAAACCATTGGCAGAGAAAGATCTCTCAAATTTGAGTGCCTTTTTGCCTCTGCGACATAGTGCCAGGAGCCATCACTCCTGTGTGTCAACACACCCTGTGCCTGGCTCTGTAAGATCAAGGATAAAGAGAACGACCACTCTTCACATCTCAGACTAAGCCTGTTCCTGTTTGCTGCGCGACCTTCGGCCATTAACAGGTCTATATAGTTGGTGGTAGCTGATGCATAGGGCATGTGCTGTACCCATATGTTGTCTGAGTGGTTTATGGGCAGGCGTTCCACACTCAGTGAAAACATTGCGCTGACAGCTGGACAGGCTGGTGAAGCACAGGAGCTGCATGTCTGAAATAGCATCCACTTTCTCCCTGCTCTCCTCCGTGCCCTGTTCAATGTGTGTGGTTTCATCTGCTCCTCTGGATAATGAGTGAGTGTGTTTGATGTGAAAGGAAACTCTAAACCTGACTTTTTCTCAGTATGTTAACAGTAGGTGAGAACCGGATGGAGGAGGAGTCAGGGGATTTATGGTAAATGGAAAGGGTCTAGTCACACTGGGCTTATCTGTCTCTCCCCGGGTCCATGGGTCATGGTGGAAATGAGCACCTTATCAGAGGTATTTTCCATTATGCTGCTAACATGTCATCACATGTCACCCAGCAACTGCTCATCCTCAGTGAGCTTGCTTTTACACCCACTACAAACTAGTCCACCATGTTGCTAGTGTTCCATCATTACATACACTGAGTGTACAAAATATTAAGAACACCTTCCTAATATTGAGTTATTGGCCTCAGAACGGCCTCAATTCGTCAGGGCATGTACTCTACAAGGTGTCGAAAGCGTTCCACGGGGATGCTGGCCCATGTTGACTCCAATGCTTCCCACAGTTGTGTCAAGTTGGCTGAATATCCTTTGAGTGGTGGACCATCCTTGATATACATAGGAAACTGTTGAGCATGAAAAACCCTGCAGCATTGCAGTTCTTGACACAAACCTACTACCATACCCGGTTCAAAGGCACGTAAACCCGTTGTCTTGTCCATTCACCCTTTGAATGGCACACATACACAAACCATGTCTCAAGGCTTAAAAATCCTTCTTTAACCTGTCTTCTCCCTTTCATCGACAATGATTGAAGTGGATTTAACAAGTGACATCACTAGGTCAGTCTGTTATGGAAATAATAATGCTTTCTGTTCACTTACACCCCAAATTCCCCCAACGTAAATAACAGATGTTTGCTCAGTCTGGAAAAGCTATTCACCCTGCCAAAATGGATTTCACATATAGTAGGTTACTGCTATTTATAAATATGCTCAGTGCATATACTGTATGGGCAAAATGTTTCATTATCTATTATAAACTGGGTGGTTCGAATACTGAATGCTAATTTGGCTGAAAGCTGTGTTATATCTAACCGTATACCATGGTTATGGCAAAAACAAATAGTTTTACTGTTCTAATTACTTTGGTAACTAGCTTATAATAACAATAAGGCACCTCTGGGGTTTGTGGAATATGGCCAATATACCACGGTTAAAGGCTGTATCCATGCACTCCGCATTGCGTAGTGCGTAAGAACAACCCTTAGCCGTGGTATATTGGCCATATACCACACCCCCTCGGGCCTTACTGCTTAACTATCCCAATGTGCTGCATTTCCCAGAACTATCCTCCTGTCCTGAGTATGTGTGTGTCTGACACAGGGTCATGATAAATAGTTCAAACCCTTCAAAGTTGTGTTGGATAATTTAGCAGCTGTTTTGGGGACATATTGTATGTGACGAGGGAATGCTACGCAGCCTTATTCTGGCTGCTAATTCCCTCTCAACCTTGTCTGCCCTTGATGTCCCAAAATAAAATAAACCGTACATTCTTGCGCACAAGCCATGCATGCCCAAGTGACTTACAGGACATTTTCTGGGATTCTCCAGAAGGAATACATTTTGACATGCACAGGAGTCTGAGGCACCTCGACCCCCCCCCCCCCCCCCCCCCCCCCAGTACTGCCTCAGCTATTGTCTTCTCCAAGAACATTTTACATTGTTCCATCACTGCTGGATACTAAGCCACATTATAGTAACTCTCTCTTTTTCACACTCCCGAACTCACTCTCTCAGACATGGGTCATGTCTGTCTAAGTAGAAACTGAAGGGGATGACCTGGCGTCAAGATGTGGTTTCCCTTGTGTATTTACTTTTTCTTCACTGACGTTTGATCTATTGTTTTAATGTTGTTATTTCTGTCTTGTTCCATTTCTCTTAGCATATCATTCATGACAATAGTCTCTCTCGATTCCACTCAGTTTAAACGTTTTGTGGGGAAACTGCGCAGCAAGGGGACGGTGTTCAAGAAGAAGCGTCAGGAGATTACCGAGCTGAGAGCTGAGTATGGGGTCTTACAGCGGACAGAGGAAATCCTAAAACAGAGGCACGAGGTCGGCCAACAGCAACTGGTAACTATGCACCACAGCAATCCCCTTCGCAGCAATCCACCCTACCACCCTACCTGCTCCCCTCCATACCTCATAGAAGCCCCTTGGGACACTTACCTTTCCATCCTGCCCTTGTTCATGCAATGTACATTAACAGTAAAGTGACATGCCTTCCTGGAAATGACTTCACACCTCTGTTCCCTCCCAGCTTCTGACTTGCTTATAGCCTGGCTGACATAGTAAGGGCTGGGCTGCTGCTATTTGCGATGGCTGAATCTGCTCTTCTCTCTGTCTGACGCTGGTATTTTTTTAAATCAGTGGATATTAGTGTCTGAGCCCTTTCTCCTCTCACCACCTGCATTCCTGTTCCCATCACTCACCCACCCAGTCACCCCAGTCCAACTGTTACCCCTTCAACCTACAACTATGAACCATTTACTGCAACAATGTTGGTTATAGCCTACTGCATAACCCAAAAGTCACTAGAAGCCCTGCTTGCAACTGTGAACTATTCATATCAGAACCAAATATTATAATGTAATTTAATGAGGTCATTTACATTGTCTTTATCTGTGAACAGATCTGCAGGAGAGGGATGGGTGCTACATGGGAAGGAAATTGTGTTTCTTTTCATAGATCACAGATTTCTCACTCATATAATAGACCACACACACATCCTGCTATCTCAACCGCATGTAATCTTCTCTTCTTGGAGAACAAAGTGGCCTCTACTCCGAGGTGTTGAGCTGACCCCTGCCTGTTTGTGTGGACACAACCCTTCACAGTGCTTAGAGCACAGGCGCCAGGGGTCATTTCAGGACTAGGCTCCATGCTGCTATATATCCTCCCAGACAGAGAGGGAGTAACTCAGTCACTGTTTCAAGTTTCAAGTTTTATTAGTCGTATGTACAGGATGTACATGGTAAACACCGTCCAACAAAATACTTACTTGCCGGTTCCTTCTCGACAATACAACAACAATAATAATTAATAAAAAATACGAGTACAAACATAAAGTAAATGGCAGTAGAATAGAATAGTACATTTTTAGCGTAAGCATAATATAGGATGGCACAGTTTATAGTCCAATATTTACACATGTATCAGGGAAGGGGGGATTGGGGCCAAGTGTTTAAATTGTGCAGTTGTGATGTGTGTGTGTGTGTGGATGTCTGTGGGTGGGTGTCTGTGTGGGTGGGTGTCTGTGTGCATGTGTGGAAAGTCAGTGCAGGTGGTCAGTCTAGTTCAAGTGTTCAGCAGTCTGATGGCTTGTAGATAAATTGTCTCTGAGCCTGTTGGTATCAGACCTCATTTTCCGACACCGTCTGTCCGACTAAGGGATTGAACAGTCCGTGGCTGGGGTGTGTGGGGTCCTTGATAATGCTGCGGAACTTCCTCAACTACCGTTTCTGAGTCATAGCTATAGGCTTACATTTGTTGACATGGTGCAAACGAATCATTAACAATTAAGTCAGGTGAGCCACTGTATACATTACATGGAGGTTTACTCATTGCAAATTATTAACTTGAATTCACTGATTTCATCTTACTGCCTTGCAGCACATGTGGGTGTGTAGACTACATTGCTCAAATGCCAGGTGTTTCTAGTGAACTCTTGCCAGGTCCAGTCCCTAAACTGACATTTGCCTCAGGATTCTAACACTGGATACAATCGCATCATTTTATGCTGCTGCATTACAAGGCTGTCATATTTGGTGTAGTTACTGATGTGTCACCCCATATGCCCTCTCATGCTCTTATTGTGGTCCATTTAGCAATCCATGGAGGCACAGAAGGGGATCTCTGGGTACAGTGACACTCAGGAGGAACTGGAGAGAGTGTCAGCCATCAAGAGTGAACTGGACGAGATGAAGGGGCGCTCGCTGGACGACATGTCAGAAATGGTGACTATATCGGGATCGGAGCCACTATCTGAGTAGCATCTCACTTTACCACAGTGACAGATCTTTCCCCACTCCAGACCGCCCATACTCAGTCACAGGATCATGCTGATTGCGTTCAGATGCCCCTTCTAATGGGATACACAAACACAGCCCAATTTGTTTTACCAGAAGTGTCCTAGCCCTGTTTTGTTTGTGTCATTGATTTATTTGCATTGATTTAGTGACTTGATACCTTTTGAAATACCACTTGTGTGTAATTAATCTGTCTTTTTGTGGGGAAAGGAAGAGTAATTGCTGAGTTTTAAGCCAAGTTGGATCACCAAATCACTCTGTTTTATCAATCTGTCATCCCATTGCATTGAAGTCCAAATAGAACCAGTTGCAGCCGTTTAGGCCCCAGTCCAAGATGTTTTTGAAATTATTTAAAGGGTAGTCAGGGCTTGTGGTTAAAGCTGGCAGCTTGCACACTTGTGCTGTTGCCAATGATTCAAACATTCCTGGCTGTAGCCATAAAGTTGACTTTCACTCACTTCACAATCTTTGGCCTTAGATAGCTTTGCCTCTGAATGCACACCCTGTAAGGCCCCTGCTTGTGTACAACACAGGTGACATAAACTCAGCAACAACAAAAAACGTCCTCTCACTGTCAACTGCGTTTTATTTTCAGCAACTTAACATGTGTAAATATTTGTATGAACATAACAAGATTCAACAACTGGGACACAAACTGAACAAGTTCCAAAGACACGTGACTAACAGAAATTGAATCATGTGTCCCTGAACAAAATCAAAAGTAACAGTCAGTATCTGGTGTGGCCACCAGCTGCATTTGTTACATTGCATCTCCTCCTCATGGACTGCACCAGATTTGCCAGTTCTTGCTGTGAGCTGTTACCCCACTCTTCCACCAAGGCAACTGCAAGTTCCCGGACATTTCTAGGGGGGAATGGCCCTGCCCTCACCCTCTGATCCAACAGGTCCCAGATGTGCTCAATGGGATTGAGATCCGGGCTCTTTGCTGGCCATGGCAGAACACTGACATTCCTGTCTTGCAGGAAATCATGCACAGAACGAGCAGTATGTCTGGTGGCATTGTCATGCTGGAGGGTCATGTCAGGATGAGCCTGCAGGAAGGGTACCACATGAGGGAGGAGGATATCTTCCCTGTAACGCACAGCTTTGAGATTGCCTGCAATGACAACAAGCTCAGTCCGATGATGCTGTGACACACCGTCCCAGACCATGACGATATCGATCCCGCTCCAGAGTACAGGCCTTGGTGTAATGCTCATTCCTTCAACGATAAACGCAAAGCCAACCATCACCCCTAGTGAGACAAAACTGCGACTCGTCAGTGAACAGCACTTTTTGCCAGTCCTGTCTGGTCCAGCGATAGTGGGTTTGTGCCCATAGGCAACGTTGTTGCCGGTGATGTCTGGTGAGGACCTGCCTTACAACAGGCCTACAAGCCCTCAGTCCAGCCTCTCTCAGCCTATTGCACAGTCTGAGCACTGATGGATCAAGACAGGGTCTGGAAAAAGGGATGTTTCTTTTTTTGCTGAGTTTATAATGATTATTATGGTCATAGTTATCTTTAACTGACATTTATGTGGATTACTTTTCCCACCAAATCAGGATGTTGGCAGATGGGTTGAAATATGTGATGCTTTTTTTCAGGTGAAGAAACTGAACTCAACGATAGTGGAGAAAAAGTCTGCCCTTGCTCCGATAATAAAGGAACTGAGGCCTTTGAGACAGCAGTGTCAGGTGAACGTCACATGCTATAAAACTTTGTCTGCAGTTTCATCTTCAAATTGTGTCATTACACAGATCTGTGTCTATAGAATAACCTAAATGTACAGTACCAGTCAAAAGTTTGGACACCTACTCATTCATGGGCTTTTCTTTATTTTTACTATTTTCTACATTGTAGAATAATAGTGAAGACATCAAAACTATAAAATACCACATATGGAATCATATAGTAACCAAAAAAGTGTTAAACAAATCAATATAGATTTTAAATTCTTCAAAGTAGCCACCCTTTGCCTTGATGACAGCTTTGCACACTCTTGGCATTCTCTCAACCAGTTTCACCTGGAATGCTTTTCCAAGAGTCTTGAAGAAGTTCCCACATATGCTGAGCACAAAAAAATGCTTCAGAGTTCAAGTAACAAACACATCTCAACATCAACTGTTCAGAGGCGACTGCGTGAATCAAGCCTTCATGGTTGAATTGCTGTCAAGAAACCACTACTAAAGGACACCAATAAGAAGAAGAGACTTTCTTGGGCCAAGAAACACAAGCAATGGAAAGCATTCCAGGTGAAGCTGGTTGAGAGAATGCCAAGAGTGTGCAGAGGTTGGTAACTCTAATGAACTTATCCACTGCAGCAGAGGTAACTCTGGGTCTTCCTTTCCTGTGGCGGTCCTCATGAGAGCCAGTTCCATCATAGCGCTTTATGATTTCTGCCACTGCACTTGAAGAAACTTTGAAAGTTCTTGAAATTGTCCGCATTGACTGATATTCATGTGTTAATGTAATGATGGACTGTCGTTTCTCTTTGCTTATTGAGCTGTTCTTGCCATAATATGGACTTGGTCTTTTACCAAATAGGGCTATCATCTGAATACCATCCCTACCTTGTCACAACACAACTGATTGGCCCAAACCCGTTAACAAGGAAAGAAATTCCACAAATGTACTTTTAACATGGCACACCTGTTTAATTTAAATGAATTCCACTACCTCATGAAGCTGGTTGAGAGAATGCCAAGAGTGTGCAAAGCTGTCATCAAGGCAAAGGGTGGCTTCTTTGAAGAATCTCAAATATAAAATGTATTTTGATTTGTTAAAACTTTTGGTTACTACATGATTCCATATGTTTATTTCATAGTTTTGATGTCTTCACTATTATTCTACAGTGTAGAAAATAGTCAAAATAAAGAAAAACCCTTGAATTAGTAGGCGTGTCAATTATTGACAAGTACAGTACAACCACAGATTAAAAAGCATTACAAATCATGACATGAGGCCAAGAGATTTGACAAAAGAAGCGGGGAAAACCCTGACGCATCAGCCAGCTGCTGTTGACTTCATGCAAGATTGTTGTGGAGTCCATTAACGATATTTGAAACATAGTCTATGTGCATAGTGTACGACAGGGAAAGCACTTCACATCTCTCAGCTAAAGCTGGGGATCATATTTTCCAGATTGTGTTCCCTGAGTTGGTTGACCATCATACTGGCTAACATTTACTAATGATGAAAAGTTACGTCAGAAATGTATGAATATACTCAGCTAGAGCTTAGGCTTAAGTAAAACGGTGCAAATACATGGGCTTTGATCTGATAATGATATGAAAGGGCTTGGGGAAGCTAGAACTTATGCATACATAACATACTAGAATGGTGAAAAGTGTTGTCATTGTACTCTTTCTTTTTAAATGATTTTGAATATGTCCATGTATGTGTATTTCTTTGGGTTCATGTATCTGTGAATGTGTATTTCTTTGGGTTCATGTATCTGTGAATGTGTATTTCTTTGGGTTCATGTATCTGTGAATGGGTATTTCTTTGGGTTCATGTATCTGTGAATGGGTATTTCTTTCATGACAGGACCTAACTCAAGAGTATGAGGAAAAGAAGGCCCAGTATGACAGCTGTGCTGCAGGTCTGGAGAGTAACCGATCCAAACTGGAGCAGGTATAATATGAATGCTATGTGTAGACCCCTGGTCTATCTACCAACACACCCAACAGATCAGCATATCACCACATATCAAATCTTCTCTATTTACATCATTGGAATGTGCTCTGCGCGAGGACCAGTTCAGTACTGCCATAGCAACAAGCATCTGATGCTTCAGGCCTGATGCTTCAGTTTCCTATTGCCACATGTTTTCATTCACCACCTCCATTGCAGGAGGTGAGAGCTCTGAGGGAGGAGATGGCTCAGGAGGAAAACCGATACCACTATATCAACTGCATGAAAGAGGTAAGGGGTTCAGGTAGCAAACAACCCCTCCCCCAACACCTGTTCTGTGACTGTCAACCAGAGCTCTCTCTCTCTGCCCATCTCTCTCTCTCTTCACAGATCATTGAGATGCAAATGCAGCGAGCAGCAGAGGAGATGAAGGCTTACGTGTCTCCTGATCCGCAAGAGAGGAGGAAGACCATCCGGTGAGTCTGCCAGCTGTTTAGGATTTCTATTACTACAGTCACCTCCATATGCTACGATTACAGCACAATGGGTGCATACTGTATGCTACTGTTGCCACCCACCTCCCCCTATACCTCCCTCAAAGTACACACTTACAGCAGTCTGTTAGTAGATTCACCCTCATAGGTCACCCTCATTTCCAAGTGTGTCCAGAAGTATTGCTTTGCTATAGAAAAATATGTAAATCTATTTATATTACTGGTTTAATAAAATGTTATGTATGTTTGCTATGTTGTTATTCAACTACTAGGTAGTATTTTCCTTGTAAAACTCACAGTAATGTCATAATAGCAGCATTGAGCTTGCGAAAGTGAAAAGGCTCACATGAACTCTGACCCTCTGGCTGTTTCACAGGGAGCAGTACATGAAGAACATTGCAGAGCAGGAGTCCCTGGGCAAGGTGAGCAGAGAGGTGCTCTTTGTGCTTTGTCAGGGTGCAGGCACGGTGCCAATCCTGTGCTGCACTGGCATCTGAAATGGATCCCCTGCAAACACAGGCACCATGCTTTGGGTTCCTTCCTTCTTCACCCTGATAAGAGGGATGCCAGAGAGGAGGAAGGGTATGGCAGAGGGGGCTCAGCTGCATTCCTGCTAAACCATTTGGCCCAGTAGACAAACTGTAATGTAGATGTGCTGCTGCAGTAGACCAGCAGTGGAGGCTCCTCAGAGGAGGAATGGGAGGACCAACCTCAGTAAATTTCATAAAAATTGTGAAACATTAAAAGTAATCCTTTTTAAATAAAACTATACTAAATATATTCACGTCAAAAATAATAGATTAAAACACACTGTTATTTATGAAAATCTACAGTAGCTTCAACAGCACTCTCTAGGGTAGCACCATGGTATAGCCGAGAGGACAGCTAGCTTCCATCCTCCTCTCGGTACATTAACTTCAATACAAAACCTAGGAGGCTCATGGTTCTCACCCCCTTCTATAGACTTACACAATATGCTGTAATAGAAATAAGTCCATGCTCATACAAACATTTTTACTACACACCAGTATAGGTGCAGCTTGTATAACACAATGTCCATCCTCATCATTGGAGCAGCTGGAGGGATGCATGCTGATTTCTCTCTACCCTAGCTCTGTCCTAGTCCTCATCTACACTCATCTACATTTCCCCACCCCTGTCACATTCGTGACAAGCTACTTCTTTTTTAGGGTTATGAATAGGCTATATGCTAATTCCTCTAAGTAGTAAGTATTTGGTTGGTCAAGCTTCCCGTTAATTTATAAAAGGATGGCTTGCCTTGCAACTTATAATGAAAAGGTATTCAACTGAAAAAAGGCCATTTAACAATGCTGATCATACACTGTATGCATGTTGGGCTGACATTAATTCTTAGTCTTTCCCTTTGGACAACAACAGAAGTTGCGTGAGCAGCAGAAGACTGTGAGGGAGAGCCATGGGCCGAACATGAAGCAGGTGAAGATGTGGCGCGACCTTGAACAGCTGATGGAGTGCAAGCGCCAGTGCTTCCTGAGGGCCCAGAGCCAAGCCTCCATTGGGCAGGTCATCCAGGAGGGCGGTGAGGATAGGCTGGTGCTGTGAGGACGAGGAGAATATTAAAGCATGGCCAACTCTGGTACACTAAGCTCTACCACAATGACAAGGATTTCTCACTCATCTAACTACTGGACTTAGTTTGACAATTATAGTTCATTAATCTGTTCTGTTTGTCTTGTATTATATATTTTTAGGTGAGATAATTACTCTTCGTGTATCAAAACTACTCTGCTTTCATCGCCGCCAGTTAAAAGGATTCCATTCATCCAATCTGTGTTAATCCTGGTTTAGTTAGCGATTTGTGTTGTTTGTAAATAATCCCAAAGTAGGATTTAGTTTAACTGATTTATCTCCTGTGAGGAACACCTTTCTGGTGATGATATTGTGAGAGTTGCCGGATGAATCCAGAAACAAAGGGACACATGTACCAGGAGGTTTCAGCCAGATAAGATGTTTAACTCTCTCTGGCCCTCTGACTTTAAACAAATCCACAGCCTCCATTTTAAGAATGCAGTTTAAATCTATGTGTCTAAAGATAACAACAGCGTACAATGTGTTGCACTTGGGACACAGCTGCACTCAGTTATTTTGGGAAACAACAGCCACACCTTGGGTAAAGGAGCTTGCCAGTTTTGGAATTCAACTGGGCCTCTGGTTCAGATGGAACAGTGCAGAGTGAACTAATCAAGCATCATTTTCTTGCATCTTGTACTTTGAAGTATATTTCTATGTAACACCTTTATTTGTGCCATAAATTATACCGAACAAAAATATACATGCAACAATTTAAAAGATTTTAGTTACAATTCATATAAGGAAATCAGTCAATTGAAATAAATTCATTAGGCCCTAATCTATGGATTTCACATGACTGGGCAGGGGTACAGCCATGGGTGGGCCTTAGAGTGCATAGGCCCACCCACTTGGCAGCCAGGCCCACCCACTGGGGAGCCAGGCTCGACCAATTAGAATTTGTTTTTCTCCACAAAAGGGCTTTATTACAGACAGAAATACTCCTCAGCACCACCACCCTCCACTCAGACAATCCCGCAGGTGAAGAAGCTGGATTTGGAGGTCTTGGGCAGGCGTGGACACACGTGGTCTGCGGTTGTGAGGCCAGTTGGACGTACTGCCAAATTCTCCGTTTTTTGGGAGGGATCTTATGGTAGAGAAATTAACATTCAATTCTCTGGCAACAGCTCTGGTGGACATTCCTGCAGTCAGCATGCCAATTTTATGCTCCCTCAAAACTTGAGACATTTGTGGCATTGTGTTGTGTGACAAAACTGCACATTTTAGAGTGGCCTTTTACTGCCCCCAGCACAAGGTGCACCTGTGTAATGATCATGCTGTTTAATCGGCTTCTTGATATGCCACACCTGTCAGGTGGATCTATTATATTGGCAAAGGAGAAATGCTCACTAATAGGGGTGCAAGCAAATTAGTGCACAAAATAGAGAAATACACTTTTTGTGCTTATGAAAAGAAAATGTTGTTTTTTTCAGTTCATGAAACATGGGACCAACACTTTACATGTTGAGTTTATATTTTTGTTCAGTATATATATTATATGAGTTACATAATATCCTGTTGTACTTCTCATTTAACTTTGTTCATAAAAATATATTCTTATAGAGATTCTCTGGAACTTTTGTATACTTATTAGCGAGTAGTTCTGAAAGTAGGCCACATGAGCCTAAAGTGGTTCATTAAAGTTGCATACTACGTCACATATGTGCAGATATGTACACCACGTCATTGCTCTCGCTCTGCTGTGTGTGCATCTTGCTAGCTGTCACTCAATTCGTGAGGAGCTGAAGCTCATCGACTAGAACTCGAATTCCTAGGGTGTTGGACCATGTGGGGGGAAAATGTAGAGAAATGTCACATTGTTCAGAAAAACAGTCGCTTTCCGACTAGGGATTTCGTGGCTAATTGAGGTAAGATAGTAATTCTGCTCATAGATTATGCATTTCTGAACTACACATTGACACATCCAGTCCAAAGCGGGAGGTTTAAAAAATACTTAGCAGTCACCAAAGTTCCGGAGCATGTATTTAATACGATATTTAAAGTTTATTGATATTTGGTTGTATTTCTGTCTGAATAGTCACAGCCTTCTAAAGGGGATGGAAAACAATCAATGATAAATCAAACTGACCGGTCATCCTTAGAATAAATCTCCTATTCACAAATCAATCATTCTGAATACCTGTCTATAAATGCTGATGTGAGTAAGGGGACTTGTCACTTGCCGTACCCAAGTCTTAGCTTTGACTATATCTTGGGGACTTGAAGGGGGCACCCATGGTAATTTCAGCCCCCCTCTCCTTCCTTCCTCTGGGTATAGCATATACACTATAAATATAAAAGTATGTGGACGCCCCTTCAAATTAGTGGATTCTGATATTTCAGTCACACCTGTTGTTGACCGGTGTATAAAATCGAGCACACAGCCATGCAATCTCCATGAACAAAAAATGCCAGTAGAATGGCCTTTCTGAAGAGCTCCGTGACTTTCACCGCTGTTATTGTGAAGGACAACAATGGCTCAGCCACGAATTGGTAGGCCACACAAGCTCACAGAACGGGAACGCTGAAGCACGTAACGTGTAAAAATCGTCTGTCCTCGGTTGCAACACTCACTACCGAGTTCCAAACTGCCTCTGGAAACAACGTCAGCACAAGAACTGTTCGTCCTGAGCTTCATGAAATGGGTTTCCATGGCTGAGTAGCCACACACAAGCCTAACATCACAATGTGCAATGCCACGTGTCGGCTGGAGTGGTGTAAAGCTCGTCGCCATTGGACTCTGGAGTAGTGGGATAGCATTCTCTGGAGTGATGAATCACGCTTCACCATCTGGTAGTCCGACGGACAAATCTGGGTTTGGCTACCTGCCCCAATGAATAGTGATAACTGTAAAGTTAAGTGGAGGAGTAATAATGGTCTGGAGCTGTTTTTCATGGTTCGGTTTGGGCCCCTTTGTTCCAGTGAAGGGAAATATTAATGCTACAGCATACAATTACATACTAGACGATTTTGTGCTTCCAACTTTGTGGCAACAGTTTGGGGAAGGCCGTTTCCTGTTTCAGCATAACAATGCCCCCATGCACAAAGCGAGGTCCATACAGAAATGGTTTGTCGAGATCTGTGTGGAAGACGACAGGTAGCCTAGTGGTTAGAGCGTTGGGCCAGTAACCGACAGGTTGCTAGATCGAATCCCTGAGCTGACAAGGTACAAATCTGTTGTTCTACTCCTGAACAACAACATCATCATTGTAAATAAGAATTTGTTCTTAACTGACTTGACTTGTTAAATAAATAAAAACCTTGACTAGCCTGCACAGAGCTCTGACCTCAACTCCATCAAGCACCTTTGGGATGAATTGGAAGGTTGACTGTGAGCCAAACTGACTAATGCTCTTATGGCTTAATGGAAGAACATTTTCAACATCTAGTGGAAAGCTTTCCCAGAAGAGTGGAGGCTGTTGTAGCAGCAAAGAGGGGACCAACTCCATATGCCCATGATTTTAGAATGAGATGTTCGACAAGCAGGTGTCCACATACTTTGTCATGTAGTGTAACTCAATATACTGCAGACTGTCCTGACAGCCACAGTTAATGGTCCCTCCCTGTGCCAGATGGATCGCTTGTGAATTCCAGAAGGCAGCTTGACTCGGAACTGGTTGGGATAGAATTATAACTGAACAACAGGATCGGCCTTGTCCCACTGGAGGCTTCATTTAGAAGTGTCAACAGATGAAACAAGCCAGTCCTGTTACAAGAATTACCCCTAATAAACACAGTGGGGGTGTCATCTTAACCTTGTGCCCTTCGCTGACATAGTTCAAGCCATCATAGTAGTTTGCCTGTGATTGCTTTGCATCACTTGGTTTGACAAAGAAATGCTGCCTTTGTTCACATCAAATTATGATTTCAAGTGAGGTCAGGTGAGGTGAGTGCATTCAAATATATGCATGCTGCTAGAGTCCAGTCACTCTCATTGTTGTTGATCATACTAATGTACGTAAATAATGGCTGTGGCTAGGTATGCAAACTCAGTGTGGATCACAATCTATACTGGTACATAGACTTTCCATAGACAATATCCAGCCTGGTCAGTATCCCATGTCAAAGTATCTTGATATAGTTCACAGTAAATAGTCAATGGCTTTTTATTTAGCTAATTTAACAATTCAGAGCAAACTCTGGCACTGGAGAGCATGCAGGCTTATAATAACAGCCCTATGACTCAGCTAATTATGGCCCAGACTAAATCCCATGCTACATTTTATTTTAACATGGTCTGTTAATGATGCACTGGAATAAAAGCTTGAAGGTCGACACCTCTGGACCTTGAGTTGGAGAACCCTGAACTAGGGCCTACTGATCCTGGGAAAGGGAAATGCATCAACCAGATTTTCTGCATCATATTCAGATTACTACAGAGTATTGTTGTTTGGCTGTGTTTGTCACTGACTGCTAATATTAAACTCTTGGTAAAGCCTTACTTTTGAGAACATTTCCGGACTACTTCCGTCCAATGAGAGTAGTCCACATACTGAACATGCAAGGGGCAGTGTTGAGGCACTTTTGAACAAAACAGATGAGCACTACAGTGTGTTACCACTGAAGCTGAGAGGGTAGACCAACGCAAACCGAGGGTAGCGCAAGGATTGGACTGGGTGAATGCAGCTCTCAACAGTGGCGATTGCGGCATTATTTTCCACCATTTTTGGGGAGATAAGAGGACACCCAAAGTAACGTGAACATTCGTCGAAGGGTCATGTTTCGTTCCAATTAGCTCGTTCATAAGGCTAACAATTTACTATTCGTGTCATCAAGCAGTTATCTGAATGCATATTTCATAGTTGGCAAGCTGTATTTTTTTTCTTCTGAAAGTGTTGACTTTTAAAGAGACTGAGGCGGCTGAGTAACGTTAAACGAAATAAGGAGCCGATAGTCCACCATGGATAACGCTCACACAAAGAGTGTTGAAGAAGTTTATAGCGATTTTTCTGTCAACGAAAGCACAGGACTTGGTTTGGACCAGGTGAAACGTCAGAAGGAGAAATGGGGCTCGAACGGTACGTGATCCTCTAGCTACACTTTTACTACTGGTACCGGTATTTAAGCTAACTATATTTCACTAGATCAGGGTTTCCCAAACTCGGTGCTTGGCACTCCCCCGGTACACGTTTTGGTTTTTGTCCAAGCACTACACAGTTTGATTCAAATAATTTAAGTTTGGGTTTTCAAGACAACTGGGGGGAAAATGAGGTCAAATTATGACGTCGGTGATCTTCAGGTCTGAAAGTTGGAGCTCTAGAAAGAGGCCCGAGTTCCCGACTTGGAATTCTGTTGGATAACCGTTCAACACGAATTTTCCCAGATGGAGCTCGTTCTTTTCCCGAGTTCCCACTGGTCTGAGATTTCCCAGTTCAGTTATTTTGAACGCGTGATTAGCTAAACGTCAGCACACACTCAGCTTGGTAATTGGTTGACGTCATTGTAGACTACCTTGTGGGTTTCAATCCTACATTTACACATTTTACTGAACGAAGTAGTTACACGGGGTAATTGTTCATTTTCAAGGGTGTTTAAACCAGGCAGCAAGACCGCTGCGCTGACCTGTGCATTTGGTCAGGATAGCCGCCCGCACAGGCCCATGAAGCTAGCTATAACGATGCTCGCAGACTGGCTGGCTAACTATCGTTAGCTAAAACGAAAGCTGGTTTATAGGATCCTGTGGTCTGTCGTTTTTCTAGATGGTTATTTAGTATTATTCTGCCGGCACCACAAATTATGACGTCATGTGTGTATTGTAATGAGGAAACCTTCAGAATAAAAGTCCGTATTGCAATGTGGGTAATTCATTCAAAAATAATTAGCATTTTAGTCAATGGCAACTTTTTTTTATTTTGCTGCTTTTTTTTTACACCAATAATGAAGAAGTAATATGTTGACACTTTGGGCTATAGAGAACTTTTCTACCTGTCTCAACTAAAGTGTATTGGAAAATGCTCGGTAGGATCTTAACTAACCAAATATATGTAATTTTTGAGGGGAATGTGCCATACATATCCAGAAGCACTTCGTTCTCCACCCCATCCATAGCTGAGACCTGTTTTCTCTCTACAAGCCAATATGTACCCCATGTAAAGTCTATTACAGTGCATTATGATGGAGGTGGAGAACAAAGTGCTGCTGGATATGTATGACACAGTCCCCCTCCAAAACTACACACATTTGGTTAGTAAAGACCCTACTGAGTATTTTTCATCCCAGTGTATTTGAAACAGGTAGTAATGTTTTTTTTTCTCTCTCCACATCCCAATAAGTATCCCATATAGAGTGTTTTGCATTGCAGTAAATGGAGTTGGTGGAGTAATTATACCTGTTGCCCAGCATGAGACCAATTAAGGTTTTTCAGGCTCTATTGAGTAATTCCAATAACATGTGTTTTATTAAGTGCATTTCTTAAAATGTAGCCAACACAATGGCTTTCAATGTAGTACAATTTTATTTGTTACACGCGCCGAATACAACGGGTGTAGACTTTACCGTGAAATGCTTACTTACGAGCCCTTTCCCAACAATACCGAGTTTTTGTAAAAGGAATTTTAACACAAAATAACGAAGCTATATACAAGGGGTACGAGGTAATTGAGATGATATGTACATGTATGTAGGGGTAAAAGTGACTAAGCACTGAGGATGGATAATAAACAGCAGCGTATGTGAAAGTGTGTGTGGGGGTAGAAGCTGTCCAGAAGGCTTGGCACTCTGTTATAGCTTGCTGTGTGGTAGCCAGGAGAACAGTCTATGACTTGGGTGACTGGGGTCTTTGACAATTTCTAGAGCCTTCCTCTGACACCGCCTGGTATAGAGGTCCTGGATGGCATGGAGCTCGGCCCCAGTGATGTACTGGGCCGTACGTATTATCCTCTATAATGTCTTGCGGTCAGATGCCAAACAGTTGCCATACCAAGTGGTGATGCAGCCAGTCAAGATGCTCTCAGTAATGCAGCTGTAGAACTTTTTGATGTGCGGACCCATGACAAATCTTTTCAGTCCCCTGAGGTGAGAGCGGTGTTGTCGTGCCCTCTTCACGACTGTGTTGGTGTGTTTGGGCAATAATAGGTCCTTAGGGACGTGAACACAGAGGAACTTTCGACCCACTCCACCACAGCCCTGTCGATGTGAATGAGGGCGTGCTCGGCCCTCGGTTTTCTGTAGTCCACATACCTTTAATTTGTGTAAACTTTAGAAATAAAAGTTATTTATTTTTACGGTTCCTGAACAATTGTGCTATTTTGTATTTTTTTGTTGTTGCTGATCTTAACTAAAAAAAAATTAACATGAGCAAAAAGAGCTTTTGGACATCAGAACAGTGATCACTAATCTCGATTTGGATGAGGATTTGTACTTCAATGAGTCGGCGGCGAAGGACATACTGCTCATCCCAGACCAGGCCCAAATCACAGACACTCGTAAAAGGACGAAGCAGCGTTCTAGAGGTTGACATGCGGGATACCTGACGAGACTACGTCGGCGAGTGGATAAACCGCTTCTACCCTCCGTTGTATTGGCGAACGTGCAGTCACTGGAGAATAAACTGGGCAAGCTCCATAAAGACTATCCTATCAATGTGAGCTGAAGAACTGTAATATCATGTGTTCTCAGGACATGGAAAATATAAATTTAGTAGTTTTTTTCCACAGACGACGCAATCTCTACTGCACTCCGCACTGCCCTTTCCCACCTGGACTTCCTGACCCCAGGTGGTGAGGGTAGGCGGCAACAACATCCGCCACGCTGACCCTCAACGCAGGGGCCGCTTAGGGATGCGTGCTTAGTCCCTTACTGTACTCCCTGGCCGGGCACAACCGATGGCATGACGGTGGTAGGCCTGATCACCGACGATAATGAGACCGCATATAGGGAGGAGGTCAGAGATATACACAAGATTATAAGTTTTAAGTTCCTCGGCATGCACATCACAGACAAACTGAATTGGTCCACTCACACAGACAGCATTGTGAAGAAGGCGCAGCAGCGCCTCTTCAACCTCAGGAGGCTGAAGAAATTCGGCTTGTCACCAAAAGCACTCACAAACTTCTACAGATGCACAATCGAGAGCATCCTGGCGGGCTGTATCACCGCCTGGTACGGCAACTGCTCCGCCCTCAACCGTAAGGCTCTCCAGAGGGTAGTGAGGTCTGCACAACGCATCACCGGGGGCAAACTACCTGCCCTCCAGGACACCTACACCACCCGATGTTACAGGAAGGCCATAAAGATCATCAAGGACATCAACCACCCGAGCCACTGCCTGTTCACCCCGCTATCATCCAGAAGGCGAGGTCAGTACAGGTGCATCAAAGCTGGGACCAAGAGACTGAAAAACAGCTTCTATCTCAAGGCCATCAGACTGTTAAACAGCCACCACTAACATTGAGTGGCTGCTGCCAACACACTGACACTGACTCAACTCCAGCCATTTTAATAATGGGAAATTATGTAAATATATCACTAGCCACTTTAAACAATGCTACCTTATATCATGTTACTTACCCTACATTATTCATCTCATATGCATACGTATATACTGTACTCTATATCAGACTGTATCCTTATGTAATACATGTATCACTAGCCACTTTAACTATGCCACTTTGTTTACATACTCATCTCATATGTATATACTGTACTCGATACCATCTACTGTATCTTGCCTATGCTGCTCTGTACCATCACTCATTCATATATCCTTATGTACATATTCTTTATCCCCTTACACTGTGTATAAGACAGTAGTTTTGGAATTGTTAGTTAGATTACTTGTTGGTTATTACTGCATTGTCGGAACTAGAAGCACAAGCATTTCGCTACACTCGCATTAACATCTGCTAACCATGTGTATGTGACAAATAAAAATTTGATATATTGGATGTCTGACAACTTTCAAGGTGACCTCTGAGAAGATGGGTTAAAAAGAATCCCTACACCACCATGAATTCAAACATTGAGTGGGCAATGTTCTTACCCTCTATGCTTTTGCTACCGTTAATGACTCAGCCAAACTCAAGGCTGTGGTTTCACGCAGTGAATGCAATTAAATGAAGTCCCTGTTTTTCAAATTCCTGGTGGCAATCTAAACCAGGACATAGGGGGTTAGTGGGAGTCATTGGGGTCGGTGGTAGTCAAAGCCGAGGTGGAGATCAACAAATTGCAATGCCATGTCATGATTGATTGTCAAAATGTAAGAACGTTACTAAACCATTTTCCCTAATGGTGTGTTCTCTTTTCCCTGATGCACTTTGGATTGGACCATCTCAGAGCTACCTGCTGAAGAAGGTAACACTTGTTAAAAATAGTTGGTTGTAAAAATTAAACCTAATTCTGATATTTTCTCCAATTATTTGCAAAAGAGCTGATCTGATTGGTCAAAAGACCAATTTAGTGAAAAGATATCCAGAATGAGCTGCCTGTGTAAACGCAGCCTATGTGATGCATCATTTTTTTCTTGATTTCATGTCATTTAACACCTTTCATTCTACAGGGAAGTCTCTATGGGAGCTTGTTGTTGAACAGTTTGAAGATTTACTTGTAAGAATTCTTCTGCTGGCAGCTTGTATATCTTTTGTAAGTATATCACCTGGACAATTCATTTTTCTTCTTCCTGAGATGGGGTTGAGGGCACACTAAATTTGATACTGCTGCTGCTTGCCATGGGTCAGTTTCCCCCCTTTTAATAGGCTAGCCCTTGATATCAATCAACCAACATTTTACATTAGACAAGATTGATGTTTGTATTAGAAGCATGTCACTCTGGGGAATTTAGTCACAGTATTCTTGCTGTCACCGTAAAGGTTTAAATTAATATACTTTTGAATGCATTTGATTGCTTTGATTTATTATGTAGCTGTGTCAATCCTCTGATAAGCAAACACCTAAATCATCTGATCTTATGCTTGCTGTCTGGAGTTGCTGAAAAAAGCTAATGAGTGGGCTGTCTAATGGAAAGGGAAAGTTTGTTTGGCCTCTTGGCATGAGGTGTGGACAGCAAGTGCAAATGTCTTCTGTTTTTATGCCTCTGCTGAGGTTACATTCATAGATCAGGTGGCTAAACAGCTGAGAAGGCTAGCTACACATCTGAGGAATGGTGACAACAGCAGTTGCTTGAATCGAGTTGCTATCACCATGTGTCTAACAAGACATTTGAGTCGTCTTTAGCGTAATCACTTCTATCAGGGTTCTCACTGGTAGTTTGCCTTTCGCCTCGTGGTTTGACATTTAACGTTACATCGTTATTGGTAGTAAGTTGCCTATACACAAGCTAAATGGTTTGGTGGAAATGTAACTGACAGCATGCAGTGATCTAGCCTAAATTCCATAGTCCTACAGCATTATCAGTGTACTGCTACATCTGTTTACTATTCATGTTCTTAGGTAGTGGACAGATGGATGTTTTTCCATTGGAAAATATCATGTCAGATACCATGCACATTGATTTGAGGAGATGTGGTCCTTTTGAGGCCAATATGGAGGGTTCAAGAGCTGGAATCTATCATCCCTGGTGTGTGTGTGTGTGTTATAGAGGAGCTGGTATGTAGTGTGCCCAGCCGTGCGATATGAAGGTGTCAGTGGCTGCTGTCCGGGGGACAGGGCACCACTGAAGACCAAATTTGGGCTCTTACCTTCAGTGGGAGGGCACACGCCAGATGAATGCACCACGCCCCTCACTCCCATACTTTTGGTCGGTGGTCAGATCTGATTGTGGGAGTAATAGGCTAATAGAAAGTGAAATAAACGGGTGTAGCAGGTTGTTCATGATGGTGTCTGTGTTATGCAGCTTTGTCTCGTTGAGGTGAATTCGTGTGCTCTTATTCTCAGCAGTTAAGAGGGACATTATTCAAATGAGTCCCACTCCCAGAAGAGTGTTTTTATCTCCTGTTTGTGAGAGAGGAGGAGTGCTGAGTTGGAGAAGAGCTTTACTAAATGCACAATGTGTGGGTTGTGATTGATTACAGAAGCAGTGGTCCTCCTGGTAACTGGTTTAATGTTTGTGGGGGGTTGGTTTGAGGTGGTAAGATGGTTGTCTGTTGGTTTCAACTGCTCATATTTGATATGCATACTGTGTATGATACTGAGGGCCATTGATTAATTTAGCCAAATGTACTGTTATGTGAGGTGCTGACACTGATACAGCATTACAAATCCAGTCCATCTTTTATAAACTTTGTATCCTTACTATATTTTCTGTGTTTGATTGACAGTTTTGTAGTGCAAATGCAATGTATGTGCAAAATTTACCATAAACCTCAATTAAATCTGGCAGCATGATTTAATTAAATTCTGGTTCAATAATCACCTCCTTATATTGCACATTGTTGAAGAAAAGTTTCAAATTAAATCATGTTGCCAGATTAAAATGAGGTTAATGGTTAATTTTGCACTTATTAGCCCAAAGCTTTTGCATTTAAAAAAAAGAAATGTGACTGCCACTGCTAAGTTAATTAGTCATTTCAGATTGTGTACTTCTACCATGTTTGGGTCCATTGGCAGGCATGGATGAAGTTTGTCTGTTTTTTTTAACAGCTATGCTTTCTCCAGGACATTTAGCACAACCTTATTTCACAACATACTTCAATCATAGCTTTCTTAACATGATTATTTCAATTCATAGTTGTAAGTATCCAGGGGGGAATAATGTTGGTACGTGCTCCTGTACTATGTGCAATAATGGATCATCTCGTTGTCTTGTTTACCGTTAGGTCTTGGCCTTATTCGAGGATGGAGAAGAAACAATCACAGCCTTTGTGGAGCCTTTTGTAATCTTACTCATTCTTATAGCCAATGCCATAGTGGGTGTGTGGCAGGTGAGCAACTTACATTACATCATTTTGACCTCTTTTACAGTATCTTGAATGTCCGTGTGGAGCTGCAATGACAAGTATTTAAAAACTCTTGTTTTGCTTGTATGCTGCTAGCTAGTGACTATAGGCAAAACAGGCCACCATTCATAAGTTACAGGTAGGAGTATCCACAAATCTCATACATTATGCTTGCTGGTCACATGCCCGCTTAACTCTTATTAATGTCATGCTTTTCAATAGAAAGTAAATGGGCAGAGGAAGGAAGTGGGTCATTGACAACATTTGCGACAGTTTAGATGAGACCAAAGTGACAACCCCCCTCGCCCAGCCTTGACATGTCTGTTGCTTTGTTGATGTTTATACACAATGGTCTCTTAGCCATTCTCTAATCCATATTTGCAGTTTTTGCAAAGAGAACTCAGCCTGTAGCAACACAAAAAGGCCAAATGCTCCCTTAGGATTTATTCATTCAGTCTAAACTCATGCATATTTCTGGCCTGCGTGATTTCGTCCAGGAGAACTAGGCTACATTTCCTCAGCTGTCTGTCAACATAGATGGCATGTTTGTGAGCAAATGACCTTGAACATTTGAATCCAATCCATAAAGCATTTATGCGCAGCCAAAGAATGAGCATAAAATATTGTCAATCACTCTGTTTCAAACAACAAGTTCATAGTTGTCTTTCTTACTCAGTTTTGATGCCCAATTTCTAGTGTCAGTTAGAATGTCTGTCACACTGGTTGACTTTGCCTACCCTGTCAGGCAGCTCCTAGGAGGAATTTCCAAACCACTGTGTGCCATGGAGTAGACTCTAACATCTGTCCCTGTAGCCCTAAATTACCATGCTCAATAGGCTCTTTATTAACTTATATCAATCAATAAAATGTCATTCATAAATCCCTTTTCACATAAACTGTTTTCACTAAGTGCTCTACAGATTCCCAGCCTAAAACTCCAAAGAGCAAGCAATGCAGAAGCACTTATATGTTGAAGCTGGCCAGGAAATGTGGACTTTAGAACCAAGCATTCTATTCCTTTAAAGAAGTCCCACATCTGCAGTTTGTGGGATGGTGAAAAGTCAAATAGGCTTATTTGATTTGAATTGGCTTCTAAAATGATTTCAGATCATATATTTCGGTATGTAATATGTAACCAAACAGTCAACGTTTCTAATCTACACAGGAACGCAACGCTGAGGATGCCATTGAAGCCCTTAAAGAGTACGAGCCTGAGATGGGCAAGGTCTACCGCCAGGACAGGAAGACCGTTCAGAGGATCAAGGCCAAAGAAATCGTGCCTGGAGACATCGTGGAGGTTGCTGGTAAGTTGGCCCTGTCTTTCTCAGTGCTGTAGGATGCATTAAACCCACATCATTTTTGGTGATTCAGTAATTTGGCTTATGAATAACCATTATTTAAGATTGAAGCAAAAACAGTTCTTAGTCTTCGTTAGGAAAAAAAGGACACTCCTTCTCATCTATTTTCACTTAAACCAGCATAGTTTGACTCCTCACTCGGGTACATTTTATTTTTAACTGGACTCGTGAATCCAGGCATGGTTAGGCTTTCATTTTAACAGAGAAATCTAATTTAAATTGCCCTCTCCCCCAGTCCCACTGCAGAGGTGACACCCTACATGAGAGGTGTATTTTGGGATGTTTCTATTAACCCATTGTCCCAAAGGACTAGGCACTAGTGGTGCTAAGGATCTCTCGAAACACATGCGCATGTTTCCTAGGGTGCTAAACTCACGAAGGTACACGGCACACCACCTTGACGAGGCTCCCATTGTGTTCAACCATAGCGCCATGCTAGCACATTCCCATTGGAGCCGGTAAACTGAACCTCGGCGTGGCTCATCTCTCACGTTTCCTCAATGCAGCTCATGAAAGAGCCTGGTATGACTTACCCAAAGTCGGTGACTTTAGCAGCGAGAGAGGCGTTTCTGGTTGATTTTCAGAGGAATTGTGTCCTGAAAAGCATGTGGCTGCAGTACAGCAGGGGATGGACATAGATGTAGTCAACTGATGTGCAGTAAAATAGTGGAGTCCTTGAAGCGCTAATGTTATCATGATACTTGGTTTAACCCTAAGCCACTGAGGTGATACTGGGTTTTTCTGTGCATAGTGGTGGGTTTTATTTTTAGCCTGTCTAGATTCTGGAATCCTGGTGTATTTATAGCAGGCAGTGACGGTAGTTCCTTTCTGGGGGAAAGTGTTGCCGTGTATGACGTGGGACTCCAAGCAGGACTCCAAACTCACCTTGAGAAGGGCACCGGCAGCACAGTGCATTTGCTGCTTGCTCGTTTCTATGAAACCTATTGTTTTAGAGTGACGGAACATTTGGTTTGGGGGTTCATGTTTAACAATACCTTCATGATGGTATGTTTATCAAAGTGGATCCTGGATGTATTAGTGTTCTGTATATTTGCCTTTATTTGTTGCACAGAAATCCTTGGCTGGTCCTTGCTGTGTAAAAATATGATTGAGTATAGGTGTCATTAGTTGTGTAGAGTGAAGGTCGCTTTCGGTTTTGCTGTATGTTTACTCAGGAAAATGGCTAACGGCTCGGAAACCAGACTCTTCAAGGGAACAGTTGGCAAAGCAGATATTGTCAGAGTGATGCATTGTGGAGGCTGTCAGGTGGAGATTGAGAATGTCACCTAAACTTAGAGAGCACATTGGGGAAATCCTGCAGAGCCTTTTCAGATTGGTTTCTGTGAGGCTCCTTTCTGAATGTTTGCCCAAATCCCCAGTGTGAACCCCTGCCATGCAGGAAGGCTGGTCATGACGCAGATGCCAGGTTACTGCTGAGGCAGAGGACGCAGGCTGCGCTGACTGGCTGAGCTGTGAGCAGAATACTAAACGGGCCAATCTCTGGCCCTGCCTGTCAGGGTACCACTGTGTGCCCTGACACAGCCAGCCTCCCGCTCCACTTGTCAATGTGTTTATTACACATAACTAGTAGTCATCAACATAATGTGTCTATAGCCAGAGGTGTTGCAGTTCCACAGGACTGAGGAGAGTCTGGTCTGGTCCCTGGCTGGTGCATGTTCAGTACAGTAAGGGCCCAGATACTGATGGGACAAGTCTGTGTGGGGGGGGGGGGGGGGGGGGGGGGTCTCAGCTGCTTCTATTGTTTGGACAGCAAGATGACCTTGTAGGGAAGTCTGTGTCAATGGTGGATTGCGATCTCACCCCCGCCCACCTCCAAGCCCAACACACAGAGACCCTACCCATCACCACTCTCCATGGCCTGGGATTCCAGACACTCAGCATGGCATTTTGTGTGGCCTGCTGTGGGCTCTTTTGGCAAGTGTCTGGTCCAACCAGGTATTTGCTGTCCCCAGCTTGTCTGCAGGTGGCACAATGGCTGTCTGGGACTTAGATGAATAAGGTGGAGGGATCTGTATGTTACTGCATCAGAATCCCCTTTTCAAGTTCAATCTGCTGTTCATTTAGCCCTGGGCCCGGTTTCCCGATAGCGATGTAACTTCGGGAGTGTTTTAACAATGCACCTTTCCTACAAGGGCTGAAGATGTAACATGCATTTCCATAAACACCCCGTAGAGAGAGTGTTTAATAAGTGAGTCATTGGAGCATGTAGCTACTGATAGGATCGAAAGATCAGATCAGCTTTCTCCATTCAAATCTTACCTTAGCATTAGAATTGTGCCACAACACTGATGACGAATCAGCTCCTAGAGATATTATCACCTATGGCTTCAAATATTGAGGTGGCTTATTCTAATGCTTAGCCTATAATAATGCACTAAATCAAGATTTGACACAATTTTGCACGCATGTTACGCATCATGAAATGTATTGAGGCAATTTTTATACAGTAGCCTACAATTAGCAAAATAGAGCTCAATTGATTGAACATGAAATGTATGTCAATATTATTTAAATATATAGTGTCTGCAAAGTAATATATTTTCTCACCCATCTACACACAATACCCCATAATGACAGTGAAAATGTGTTTTTCAAAATAAAAATGCAAATGTATTAAAAAATTACATTTGCATACAGTGGGGCAAAAAGGTATTTAGTCAGCCACCAATTGTGCATGTTCTCCCACTTAAAAAGATGAGGCCTGTCATTTTCATCTTAGGTACACTTCAACTATGACAGAAAATCAGAAAAAAAAATCCAGAAAATCACATTGTAGGATTTTTAATGAATTTATTTGCAAATTATGGTGGAAAATAAGTATTTGGTCAATAACAAAAGTTTATCTCAATACTTTGTTATATACCCTTTGTTGGCAATGACAGAGGTCAAAAGTTTTCTGTAAGTCTTCACAAGGTTTTCACACACTGTTGCTAGTATTTTGGCCCATTCCTCCATGCAGATCTCATCTAGAGCAGTGATGTTTTGGGGCTGTTGCTGGGCAACACGGACTTTCAACTCCCTCCCAAGATTTTCTATGGGGTTGAGATCTGGAGACTGGCTAGGCCACTCCAGGACCTTGAAATGCTTCTTATGAAGCCACTCCTTTGTTGCCCGGGCGGTGTGTTTGGGATCATTGTCATGCTGAAAGACCCAGCCACGTTTCATCTTCAATGCCCTTGCTGATGGAAGGAGGTTTTCACTCAAAATCTCACGATGCATGGCCCCATTCATTTTTTCCTTTACACGGATCAGTCTTCCTGGTCCCTTTGCAGAAAAACAGCCCCAAAGCATGATGTTTCCACCCCCATGCTTCACAGTAGGTATGGTGTTCTTTAGATGCAACTCAGCATTCTTTGTCCTCCAAATACGACAAGTTGAGTTTTTACCAAAAAGTTATATTTTGGTTTCATCTGACCATATGACATTCTCCCAATCTTCTTCTGGATCATCCAAATGCTCTCTAGCAAACTTCAGACGGGCCTGGACATATATGTCTTCCATTTCCTAATAATTGCTCCCACAGTTGATTTATTCAGACCAAGCTGCTTACCTATTGCAGATTCAGTCTTCCCAGCCTGGTGCAGGTCTACAATTTTGTTTCTGGTGTCATTGGACAGCTCTTTGGTCTTGGCCATAGTGGAGTTTGGAGTGTGACTGTTTGAGGTTGTGGACAGGTGTCTTTTATACTGATAACAAGTTCAAACAGGTGCCATTAATACAGGTAACGAGTGGAGTACAGAGGAGCCTCTTAAAGAAGAAGTTACAGGTCTGTGAGAGCCAGAAATCTTGCTTGTTTGTAGGTGACCAAATACTTATTTTCCACCATAATTTGCAAATAAATTCATAAAAAATCCTACAATGTGATTTTCTGGATTTTTTTTCTCTCATTTTGTCGGTCATAGTTGAAGTGTACCTATGATGAAAATTACAGGCCTCTCTCACCTTTTTAAGTGGGATAACTTGCACAATTGGTGGCTGACTAAATACTTTTTTGCCCCACTAAGTGTTCACAGCCCTGAGTCAATACATGTTAGAATCCCCTTCGGCAGCGATTACAGCTGTGAGTCTTTCTGGGTAAGTCTCTAAGAGCTTTGCACACCTGGATTGTACAATATTTGCACATAAATAATTATTCAAGCTGTCAAGTTGGTTGTTGATCATTGCTAGACATAGATTTTCAAGCAGATTTAAGTTACAACTGTAACTCGGCCACTCAGGAACACGTTGAGGCTTCATTGTCTTCTTGGAAAGCAACTCCAATGTAGATTTGGCCTTGTGTTTTAGGTTTTTGTCCAACTAAAAGGTTAATTTGGTCTGTTTTGAAAGCAGACTGAACCAGGTTTTTCTCTAGGATTTTGCCTTGCTTAGCTCTATGCGGTTTCTTTTTATCCTAAACTCCCTAGTCCTTGCCGATGACAAGCATACTTATAATGATGCAGCGACCACTTTGCTTGAAAATATGAAGTGTTACTCAGTGATGTGTTGGATTTGCCCCAAGTATAACGGTTTATATTCAGGACATAAAGTTAATTTCTTTGTCACATTTTTGCAGTTTTACTTTAGTGTTTTATTGCAAACAGGATGCATGTTTTGTAATATTTGTATTCTGTACAGGCTTCCTTTTCACTCTGTCATTTAGGTTAGTATTGTGGAGTAACTACAATGTTGGTCCATCCTCAGTTTTCTCCTATCACAGCCATTAAACTCTAAATGTTTTAAAGTCACCATTGGCCTCTGAGCGATTTCCTTCTTCTCTGGCAACTGAGTTAGGAAAGATGCCCGTATCTTTGTAGTGACTGGGTGTATTCATACACCATCCAAAGTGTAATTAATAACTTCACCATGCTCAAAGGGATATTCAATGTCTTATTTTATTTACCATCTACCAATAGCTGCCCTTTGTGAGTCATTAAAACCTCCCTGGACTTTGTGGTTGAATCCCTTTCAAATTCACTGCTTAACTGAGGGACCTTAAAGATAATTATGAGTGGGATACAGAGAGTCTACCAAATTGTATTTATATGGTTTTTACAAACCATTCAAATAAAAGTACTTGTTTTGGACAACAACAAAAAAACACAGATTATTTTAAATACTAGATACTCAAATACACATGTATTTGAACCCAGGTCTGGTATCAACCAACAGTTATTAAGCCACTGCAATCTGAATGTTGTTTTTACATTGTCCTCGCGTTCAAGTGGCAGCTAATCCTGAGGCATGTCCTGCATTGACCGCTGAGAATCTGCGCTATGCTGTCTGGTTCTAGAATTGGTGGTAAAGGGGAAGACATGCTGGTCTGACCCTGGAGAGACTGTTAAGCGGAGCCACTAACAAGGAAGAGGCTGACCTCAAGACAACGGGAAACATTAGTACCCTTCAGAGTTTCTTCTTTCAGAATACATTACTGTGGTCATACTGTAGCATTGTACACAGCTTCTCATGGCCACATGTGGAACAGTGCATTAGAATATTAAGAAGACTGCTGTGTGGAGAGGGAAGGCGGGACGAGTTATCAACACCCCTTTCATTAAGCTAAGTAGAGGGTTTATTTACAACCTTTTCATGGTGTTAATGGCAACAGAACGCACTGGGACCGGACATCCAGAGAGGTCTTTAGCGATCCATTTCAATGTCTGAATAAAAATATTTTTCTAGTGTATGATGTGTCCCAGCATATAGAGGCCATAGAGAGTTTGAAGGCATGTTGACCCCTGACCTCTGCTCTTCCTTCCTATCTCCCAGCAGAACGCTGTTAGTCGGGCAGCATCTGGTCTACATCTCACACAGCATAGGCCGCTGGTCTTAATCTAGGTGTCACGTGGCTCCGTCGCAGTGTCCTGTTGCCACCGCAACCAAACCTGGCCCAGGACAGGACATGGTGGTCTGTTTGTAGTGTACTGTACTGTCCTACACACAGCCCTGTTCTGTTGGTTATGAGAGGAGACTGGAGATCTCAGTACACCCACTGAAAACAGGAAGTAGAGATTAAAGCCAGACACATGGTTGTTACTCCAACTAGCTTTAGGCTAGTGTTCATGGTCTCACATGCTCTTTTTTTCCTTTTCTAATTTTCTCTGATTCAACAAGTTCTTTGGCCTTTAGAATTTTTAGTGTACTGTACACTTGGTTAGTGGTGAACGCTTTCTAGACAAGAACAGCTGGTTAAGAGCACCTGAAGAGTTCTAGGACATAGTTAGCCGTCAAGTGCTTCTAAAATAGCCTAATCAGAATGAGCTATTTAAACCTTTTGTTGTAGCTGCCATAAGCACCTGCACCCTCTAGGATTGTCCACAGAGAAACCTGCTGTGTCATGCAGTCATACACAGCAGGGCCTGTGTCAGTCTGTCAGCGAAAGCAGTTTTTCTGTCTTCCTGGTGTGGCAGCCTTGCTTGGACCCACTCCACAGTTGTAAAGAAGGGCACCCCTGGAAGTCATGTCTGGCACTGGTTCACAGACTCTTGTGTCTGTGCTGCTTGTTGCTACGCGGCCTGTCTCAATCTCCTCGGCGTGGAGAATCACTTGTTGGCAAGCCTTGGGGTGAAAAGGTGTTCATGTTTGAGGAGACTTTTGGCCTGATACCAAGTAGGATGTTGACTTAAAGGGATAGCTGATGTATTCACACACACTTCATCCAGAGCAGGCCTGCAGACCTGGCTAACTGCACCAGGACAATCTTACGTGTTTTGTACCCCCATAAGGAAATCAAGTGTTATTGTAATTGGCTTTACTCCCTGTAGTCACCAGCGTTTCTTAAAACATTTGAATGTGTCTTGGCTCAGGAAGTGTTGCACAACCCTAAGGATGTGGCCGTTATGGGGGGAAACCTTTGACTGTGGTCATGTTTTCTTTCAGTTCAGCTTGGCGTCAGATTGTATTTTGAAACTCCTCCCAAATGTGTTATCTTTCTTTGGCCTGTAGATAATATTCTGTAACTGTTTGCCTTTGTCTGAATAGCTTTCAAGTGAGCCTGATGATAATTTGATGTTGCAGCCCATCCAAGGCCAATCCATTGCATACTTCCCTCTGTGAGTTAGGTCTCCTGACCTTTTCAGAAGTGAAACGCATTGTTCCACATTTAGACAGTTGAAAGATGCCATTGAGCTCTATACAATTATTTCTGAGAAAAGCGGTCTGTCTGTCTGTCTCTCTCTCCATGATTGGCCCATGTCCACTGATGGTCCAGAACTCCTGGCACCAGTGTCAGCATTAATACGGCCTGACACACACACACCCAACTGCTCGCATTCTCTCTCTTTCTCTCTCTCTGAGCCAAGGCCTTGTTGGTGTTGAGGCTTGTGTGTCTAGCTTTAATGTGTGACAGCTTAGGGACACCCGCTTGTTAATTTGAAGGTTTGAAAACAAGGCGTTTGAGGTTAAAGCGTGTACTGTGTGCTAAGCGCCACTCCTGTTGCGTCAATGAGTTTTGGAAAATGGGGCTCCATGTCTGAGTGACAGCAGCTGGTATTATCTCCTCCACCTCTTCCTGTGCAGTGGGGAGGACAGGAAAATAGCTGGCATTTAAACCAATCAATCAAATATTTTATAAAGCCTTTTTACATCAGCAGTTGTCACAAAGTGCTGAAACAGATACCCAGCCTAAAACCCCAAGAAGCAAGTAGTGCAGAAGCACAGTGGCTTGGAAAAACTCCCTAGAAAGGCAGGAACCTAGAGGAACCAGGCTCTGATGGGTAGCCAGTCCTCTTCTGGCTGTGCCAGGTGGAGATTAGAACAATACATGGCCATTAAGGCCAGATCGTTTGGACAGCTCATTGGGGGAACATATTTAAATAGTTTTCCCATTTTTGGCTGTGCGTATTGTTCATCCCATGCTATTTTTCTCTCCTCTCAAGGGCACAGGGGGATCGGATTAGTTTACTGTCTGTTCAGTCCTGAAAAAGGAATCCTGACGTTCATGAACATGTTTCTCTTCCCTGGCTTCCACCAGGCTCCCTCAATCACCAATACTCACTGTGTGTCTTGAAAAGAAAGGGCATGATTGAAGGACATTGAATACATTTTAATACCATGTTAAGTCTCCAGGTCTGTGAGAGCCAATATGTGTGTTTTTCTGTAGAACTGTGCCCTGCGGCGTTTATGTACTAATAGGTTGCAGAATCAGGTCGCCACAATTCAGATGTGGCCCAAATTGTCTGTCTCCTTTGGGAAGGGCCTTTTTATGGCTCACCGGTCCTCTGTTTCCTCATGCTGCTCTGGCTCTCCTCTCTCCGCTACAATAGAAGCCCAGTACTCTGCCTCTGTGTGGCACAGCAACCAACCCTGAAATTAGCTATAGTCTGTCAGTTAACACTGATGCTGAATAAATGACTTCTCTATTTCAGAGAACGGCTGGGTGGTCTTCAATAATCTAAGCACTCTGCAGGATCTGTATTTTTTTATAATGTTCTGCTTTTAATATTGGCTTCGACTTGAATATGACTTTGCACATCCACAACCAGTTTACTTGTCTTGAGACCTGTAACTGTATAGTATCTGCTGTGTGCTGCTACAATGACTCGACGTAATGGGCAGAAGTTATGGAGGTCATGTGAATTATCTGTCTAGTTTTCCCTGCTTGCAAAATGTGCAATGCAACATTGTTCGTCTATGATGTTTTTTTAATCTGTGTGCCTCTAATTCTGTCTTTATGTCTGGTTTCCCCTTCGCTAGTTGGAGACAAGGTTCCTGCAGACATCCGTCTTACATCCATCAAATCTACAACCCTGAGAGTAGACCAGTCCATCCTGACAGGTAAGACACACGGCTGTTTGCTGCACTGTGTTTTTCTATACCGAACAAACTTAGGCTACTCTACATCTCTAGTTGAAATAGACAAACTGTCTTACTCAAAAAGCATAACAAAACTCTCTCTTCCTGTGTAATGACATTGTATGCTAATTTCAGGTGTTCTACAGCTGTCTTTGCTGACAGTATGAGCTCCTCAGAGCCTGCAAGCATACTGTATGACTCACTTTTAATTGTCGTCTGCCACATGTTTATTTGCCTTCATTCCACATAGGCAAACTTGAACTGTTTATTCCTCCTCCAGAGCCAAGTTATTCCAAACTTCATTTGATTGGAGAGTCATGTCCCTAACACATCACCTCCATAGACTGGTAATATTGTAATACGTGAGGAATGTAGGAGTCAGTTCAAACCCAACTGCTCAGCCCCACCTCAAAACAAAAGTTTGTTTTACTTTAGCTTATCAAAATAAGGCTTCTTAATAATTGAATATCATGACACCGTTCACCGTTCACCGAGTTCACCTCCTCTGAGTCTAGAGCCAGGGTTTCCACTTGATCCACATTATGATCAGAGGCTGTGCCCTGCACCATGCGCACCAAGAGTTTTTCCCCGAGGCTTTAGACACAGCCAAAGGGATATCAGTGTGATACGTGACCTGAGCTGCTCTCTGCTGTGATTCCAGGTGAGTCGGTCTCTGTCATCAAGCACACGGACCCAGTGCCTGACCCTCGAGCTGTCAACCAGGACAAGAAGAACATGCTCTTCTCCGTAAGCAACACTCTTCTCTCTTCACTCCTTACTGCTCCTTGTAGCGGCTGTGTGATGATTGAACTCTCCAACATCAGCTCGTAGTTTGAGATTCTCCTTCAGTCACTTGTTTCAGTCAAGTTCAATGGAGTTGAAGAACATGCTTGATGCAGGTATCCCTTAACTTTCCTAAACATCATTAACAAATTATGCCAGCATCACTCAATATCAAAAATGTACTTAAAAATACAGACCCTGCTATTTTATTTTGGTTTGTAAATATAGTTAGAATATTCTAACTATATAGTCTGCTCTCAAGCGTGTGTGATTTGTGTGGCCATAACGTTCCACCTTTGTGTTTTCAGGGAACCAACATCTCGTCTGGCAAGGCTATTGGTGTGGTGGTGGCCACGGGCGTGAACACTGAGATTGGTAAGATCCGTGATGAGATGGCAGCCACTGAGCAGGAGAAGACCCCCCTGCAGCAGAAACTGGATGAGTTCGGGGAGCAGCTGTCCAAGGTCATCTCCCTGATCTGCATCGCTGTGTGGATGATCAACATCGGCCACTTCAACGACCCCGTCCACGGAGGCTCCTGGATCCGCGGCGCCGTCTACTACTTCAAGATCGCTGTGGCCCTGGCCGTGGCCGCCATCCCCGAGGGTCTGCCTGCTGTCATCACCACCTGCCTGGCCTTGGGCACCCGCCGCATGGCCAAGAAGAACGCCATCGTCCGCAGCCTGCCCTCTGTGGAGACCCTGGGCTGCACCTCTGTCATCTGCTCCGATAAGACCGGCACCCTCACCACCAACCAGATGTCTGTCTGCAGGGTGAGTCTGGTTGGTTGTTTTACATGCTGACTGGACAGGGAAGTCTGCCTCTGTTGCGTTACCTTGCTGTGATACTGTTTCAGAGTATGTGTATGTGTGCAGAAGGTTCTTTTGTAGTGGAGAATCAAGAGTGAGATGTGTTACAAAGAGGTGTTGAGGCAGCGATGCGCTGCGGCTTTGATAGACAGTCAGCCATTAGGTGTTCATCCGCGGTGCTCTTGCATAACTGACCTTGCGTCACTGCTCTGCGGAGCATCCAGTCCCTCCCACTTTCTGAGTGGCACCCCAACACACCTACAGCTCTTTCCCTTTCCCAGAGCAGAGAGACATTTCATTATTCATGAGCATGTTTATTCTCTTTTTGGTGAATATGCACAGATCTTTGGAACTGCTGACTCCACTCCTTTAAACTTTGACCTGTTTCATTATTTAGTAGGCCTATGTCTATCAAATGTTTTTGGATGAGAGGTTCTTTATTTGGTAGCGGCCATTTATTTCCCATAATACATTTCGTTTGAACTAGCATTCCATGGGTCTGGTCTGTTTTAATGTATGTCCCTCTGTAGTCACTTCCTTTCACCTCTGGTGCAGACTCAAATTATTAGGGGAAATGGGATGTCTAGTTAGTTGCGCAACTAAACTGAAATTTGTCTTCTGATTTTTAACCCAACCCTTCTGAATCAGAGAGGTGTGGGGGGCTGCCTTGAAGAGAAACTTCAGGATTTTGACAATGAGGCTTTTTTAAAATCTTCTTCCCTGGAGTCTGAAGTCGTGGATACCATTTTTATGTCTCCGTGTCCAGCATGAAGTTAGAGTTAGCTCAATGGCTGGACGTTTATGGGTATCTGGTAGCACAGGGCTCTCCAACCCTGGTCCTAGAGAGCTTCCATCCTGTAGGTTTTCACTCCAACCCTAATCTATCACACCTGACTCTAATAATTAGCTGGTTGATAAACTGAATCGGGTTAGTTACAACTGGGGTTGGACCTACAGGATGGTAGCACTCCAGGAGCAGGGTTGGAGAGCCCTGTGCTAGCGGATACCCATAGACGTCCAGCCATTGCGCTAACGTACGTTAGCATTGGATCACGAAACTACAACTTCCTTCATACTGGATGCATAACATAAAAATGGTATCATGAGTTCATCTGACATCTGAAATAAATGTCCTCGTTACCAAAATCCCGAAGTATCCCTTTAATCGACGTCCATGTCATCGGCGCTCAGGGAGCAGTTGTTGTTAGGAGGCATGATGCCATAATACACTAGTAAATTATACCATATCCTACTGTACCTATCTCATTGTTTCCATGAAGTGATGATGACATTTGTTTAAGTAACACATGTTTTAGGCTGTGACGAGTTCTCCACATTGCTTTCACCTATCCCAGTATTTTGAGAATGGGATCTCTGGTGTAGAGACTAGGAGCTGAAAGAGAACCATGCCTTTTTCAGGTTACTACCCAGTGTCCACCAAACAACCCCCATCTCCCATTTCATCTGTCAGTGATGCTTGGAAAATCTTCCACAAAATAGTTTGTGTTGAATTCACGACTTAAGCCTAATGTATTCGGCGAGAGGATGTAATGCTATTTTCTAATCATCTGACGTCAGCAGGGCTCTCTGAAGTGTGGCCTCCAGCTGGAAAAGAACATGAATGATTACCATCACTCTTACTTCATCCTTTCTCTCTGACTGAGACTGCTGGCGTGTTTCAGCTGACTGGCTGTTGTGACGTGGTATTAGTTTGCACGTGCCTACTACTAGGCTTGGACCAGTCCAGTTCTTCCTGTGGGAAAAGGCCCAGCCCTCCAGGCTTCAGTGCACTCTTCACTTTATGCTGGCTCCCTGACACTATTTACTTATGGACTAAACCAAACAAGCACTGCTCACTGCTAGACTCCTGCCTTAGCCCCCACACAGCCATAGGGCATCTAAATCCCTCCAGCCCAGAGAGTATAGTTGTGAGAGCTGATCTACAGCTATTATGTGGTGTTTGCTGCCATCTACAGTGTAAGTTAAATAACGGCCTCTAATGTAATGTTGTAACCATACATCTCTTATGACTGAAAATAACTTCTAGACATCAGGACTGCGATTACTCACCACGGACGAGCAGAATCCTCTTTTTCCTTTCACGACTCTGACGAGCCCGACGCAAAGGATATGCTGCTTCCTCGGAAACAGGCCCTGATCCACGTGAAGAGGAGGCTGAGAAAGAGGGGTCGAAGGTGCGCCTGCCTTCTGAGAATTCGCAGGCAATCAAATAAACCCCCACTTCCCTCCATTCTGCTAGCAAACGTGCAATCTTTGGACAATAAAATCAATGAGTTACACAGAAGATTGAACTACCAACGGGACATTAAAAACAAACATCTTATGTTTCACGGAGTAGTGGCTGAATGACGACGACAACATCAACATACAGCTGGCTGGTTATATGATGTAACAGCAGGATAGAACAGCGGCGTCGGGTAAGACGAGGGGCGGCGGTCTATGTATTTTGTAAACAACAGCTGGTGCACGATATCTAAGGAAGTCTCGAGCTATTGCTCACCTGAGGCAGAGTATCTCATGATAAGCTGTAGACCACACAACCTACCGAGAGAATTCTCATCTATATTCTTTGTAACTGTTTTACATGCCACCACAGTCAGAGGCTGGCACTAAGACAGCATTGAATGAGCTGTATTCCACCATAAGCAAACAAGAAAACGCTCACCCAGAGGCGGCGCTCCTAGTAGCCGGGGACTTTAATGCAGGGAAACTTAAATCCGTTTGACCAAATTTCTATCAGCCTGTTAAATGTGCAACCAGAGGGAAAAAATCTCTGGACCACCTATATTCCACACACAGAGACGCATACAAAGCTCTCCCTCGCCCTCCATTTGGCAAATCTGTGAAAAAGACCTTTAAACAGGTCAACATTCACAAGGCTGCAGGGCCAGACAGATTACTAGGACGTATACTGCAAGCATGCACTGAACAACTGGCAAGTCTCTTCACTGACATTTTCAACCTCTTCCTGTCCGAGTCTGTAATACCAACATGTTTTAAGCAGACCACCATACTCCCTGTGCCCAAGAACACTAAGGTAATCTGCCTATTTAACTACCTACCCGTAGCGTTCACGTCTGTAGCCATGAAGTGCTTTGAAAGGCTGGTCATGGCTCACATAACCATCATCCCAGAAACCCTAGACCCACTCCAATTTGCATACAGACCCAACAGATCCACAGATGATGCCATCTCCATTGCACTCCACACTGCCCTTTCCCACCTAGACAAAAGGAACACCTATGTGAGAATGCTACTCATTGACTACAGCTCAGTGTTCAACACCATAGTGCCCTCAAAGCTCATCACTAAGCTAAGGACCCTGCGACTAAATAACTCCCTCTGCAATTGGATCCTGGACTTCTTGATGGGCCGCCCCCAGGTGGTAATGTAACAACACATCTGCCACGGTGATCCTCAACACGGGGGCCCCTCAGGGGTGTGCGTGCTCAGTCCCTTCATGTACTCCCTGTTCACTCATGACTGCACGACTCCAACACCATCATTATATTTGCCGATGACACCGCAGTGGTAGGCCTGATCAACCGACAAGACAGCCTATAGGGAGGAGAGCAGAGACCTGGCCGTGTGGTGCCAGGACAACAACCTCTCCCTCAACGTGATCAAGACAAAGGAGATGATTGTGGACTACAGGAAAAAGAGGACAGAGCACACCCCCGTTTTCATCGACGGGGCTGCAGAGGTTGAGAGCTTCAAGTTCCTTGGTGTCCACATCACCAATAAACTAACATGGTCCAAGCACACCAAGACAGTCGTGAAGAGGGCACGACAAAACCTATTCCCAATCAGAAGGTTCTACAGCTGCACCATCGAGAGCATCCTGGTTGCATCACTGCCTGGTATGGCAACTGATCGGCCTCCGACTGCAAGGCACTACGGAGCGTAGTGCGAACGGCCCAGTACATCACTGGGGCCACGCTTCCTGCCATCCAGGACCTCTATACCAGGCGGTGTCAGAGGAAGGCCCTAAAAATGGTCAGACTCCACCCTAGTCATAGACTGTTCTCTCTGCTACCACACGACAAGAGGTACCGGAGCGCCAAGTCTAGGTCCAAGAGGCTTCTAAACAGCTTCTACCCCCAAGCAATAAGACTCTTGAACATCTAGTCAAATGGCTACCCAGACTATTTGCAGTGCCCCCCACCCCATCTGTTGTCATCTATGCACAGTCACTTTAATAACTCTACCTACATGTACCTACTACCTCAAATAACCGGTGTCCCCCGCACATTGACTCTGTACCGGTACCTCCCTGTAAATATTATTATTTCACTGCTGCTCTTTAATTACTTGTTACTTTTATCTCTTATTCTTATCTGTATTTTTTTTAAACTGCATTGTTGGTTAGGGGCTCGTAAGTAAGCATTTCACTGTAAGGTCTACCTGTTGTATTCGGCGCATGTGACTAATACAATTTGGTGTGAGATGATTAGTTTGTGTGAGTCAGCCCTAACTTTCCTTGTCTGTGTTGTGGTCTCCAGATGTTCATCATTGACCAGGCCGACGGGAACAGTTGCTCTCTGAATGAGTTCACCATCACTGGCTCTACTTACGCCCCTGAAGGAGAAGTGTAAGTACCAAATACTCTCTTAACGCCAGTCCGTTTAAGATACAATTATTTATTTACTTCCAATTACATGAAAGGTTGGAGGGAGTTAATCTTGTCTCCTGGCCTGTGTGTCTCCCTCCAGGTACCAGGATGGCAGACTAGTGAAGTCCTCCGCGTATGATGGTCTAGTGGAGATTGCCACCATCTGTGCCCTGTGCAATGACTCCTCTCTGGACTTCAATGAGGTCTGTGTGCATACCTGACTGCCTATCTCCTCCTTAATATGGATCATTAAAGGATGTTGAGTAGCGTTGACTGATTGGCTTATGTTTGTGTTGTCAGGCCAAAGGTGTGTATGAGAAGGTTGGCGAGGCTACAGAGACGGCTCTCACCTGCCTGGTGGAGAAGATGAATGCGTTTGACACCGATGTCAAAGGCCTGACCAAGATCGACAGGGCCAACGCCTGCAACTCTGTATGTACACTAACTTCAACCATTGAACAATTAAATGGTGTGGTACTCCATAGCTGGTTGTTAGCAGGTTTTCTGAGTGGTGTGTTGTCTGTCAGGTGATCATGCAACTGATGAAGAAGGAATTCACCCTGGAGTTCTCCAGAGACAGGAAGTCCATGTCTGTGTACTGCACCCCCAACAAGGCCCGCTCCTCACTTGGAAAGATGTTTGTCAAGGTATCCCCACATTTTTATAAACTGCTATGTTTGACTCACATTGAACCAAGTGTTAGTGTTTTTAAGTCACCCATGTTTGAATCTGTGTGTCAACCTTTAAAACACTTTAATCCCCACAGGGTGCCCCCGAGGGAGTTATTGACAGATGTACTCATGTCAGAGTGGGCACCTGCAAGGTTGCCATGACCCCGGGAATCAAAGAGAGGATCATGTCTACGATCCGTGGGTACGGGACTGGGCGTGACACCCTGCGCTGCCTGGCTCTGGCCACCCGGGACACCCCACCCAGGAAGGAGGACATGGTGCTGGTTGATTGTGCCCGCTTTGTTGATTATGAGGTGAGCACTACTCATCACCACTGCATAGAGTAGGAGTTGACAGGCATTTTGCTAAAAGGCATTTGTTATGTGTAGATACCATATCTAACTTATACTGCTGGATCCTATTAATATCATATGAAGACATATAAACGCAACATGTAAAGTGGTCCCATGTTTCTTGAGCAGAAATAAGAGGCCAGAAGTTTCCCATACGCACAAAAAGCTTATTTCTTTCAAATTTTGTGCTCAAACTTGTTTACCTCCCTGTTGGTGAGAATTTCACCTTTGCCAAGATAATCCATCCACTTGACAGGTGTGGCATATCAAGAAGCTGATTTAAACAGCATGATCATTACACAGGTGCACCTTGTGCTGGGGACAATAAAAGGCCACTTTAAAATGTGCAGTTTTGGCACACAACACAATGCCACAGAAATCTCAAGTTTTGAGAGTGTGTAACTGGCATGCTGACTGCAGGAATGTCCACCAAAGCTGTTGCCAGAGAATGTCATGTTAATTTCACTACCATAAGCTGCCTCCAACGTCATTTTAGAGAATTTGGCAGAACGTCCAACCGGCCTCACAACCGCAGACCATATGTAACCACGTCAGCCCAGGACCTCGTCAGCCCAGGACCTCGTCAGCCCAGGATCTCCACATCCGGCTTCGTCACCAGCGGTGTCGTCTGAGACCAGCCACCCGGACAGCTGATGAAACTGGGTTTGCACAACCAAAGTATTTCTGTCAGAAACCGTCTCAAGGAAGCTCATCTGCATGCTCGTCGTCCTCAACAGGTTCTTAACCCGACTGCAGTTCGGCGTCACAACCGACCTCAGTGGCCAAATGCTCACTTTTGATGGAGAAGTGTGCTCTTCAAGTATAATCCCAGTTTCAACTGTACCAGGCAGATAGCATGTATGGCGTCGTGTGGGCAAGCCGTTTGCTGATGTGAACAGAGTGCCCAGTAGTGGTGGTGGGGTTATGGTAAGGGCAGGCATAAGCTACAGACAATGAACACAATTGCATTTTATTGATGGTAATTTGAATGCACAGAGATACCGTGATGAGATCCTAAGGCCCATTGTCGTGCCATTCATCCGCCACCATTTCAGCATGATAATGCACAGTTCAATGCCGCAAGGTTCTGTACACAATTCCTGGAAGCTGAAAATGTCCCAGTTCTTCCATGGCCTGCATACTCACCATTGAGTACGTTTGGAATGCTCTGGTTCGACATGTTCGACAGCGTATTCCAGTTCTCGACAATATCCAGCAACTTCGCACAGCCATTTCATAGGCCACAAACAACAGCCTGATCAACTGTATTCGAAGGAGATGTGTTGTGCTGCGTGAGGCAAATGGTGGTCACACCAGATACTGACTGGTTTTCTGATCGGGGCCCTTACTTCTTTTTCAAAAGGATCTGTGACCAACAGATATCTGTATTCCCAGTCATGTAAAATCCATAGATTAGGGCCTAATGAATATATTTAAATTGACTGATTTCCTTAAATGAACTGTAACTCAATAAATCTTGTGGCATGTTTCCGTTTTTGTATTTTTGTTCAGTGTAGCATAACTTTTGGATGTATTGTGCAAAGTTCTAGTAGGAACCCTGATGGTGACTCTGTTTTTGTGTTTCTCTGCCCAGTCTGACCTGACCTTCGTGGGCTGCGTTGGCATGCTGGACCCTCCCAGGACCGAGGTGGCTGCCTCCATCAAGCTGTGCCGCCTAGCCGGCATCCGCGTCATCATGATCACTGGCGACAACAAGGGCACTGCCGTGGCCATCTGCCGCCGTATCGGCATCCTGGGTGAGGAAGACGACGTGGACAAAATGGCGTTCACTGGCCGCGAGTTTGACGACCTGACCCTTCAGGCCCAACGCGATGCTGTTATCAACGCCCGCTGCTTCGCCCGTGTCGAGCCCTCCCACAAGTCCAAGATCGTTGAGTTCCTGCAGGCCATGGACGAGATCACAGCCATGGTACACTGACCCCCCCCCCCCCCCCCCCCCCACTCACATCCTTACTGTACATGCAAAGCTGTTATATCTATTACTGTTGTCTTGTAGCCTCCTATCCACCCTTAAGTATCTGTTGTTTCTCCCACAGACTGGTGATGGAGTGAATGATGCTCCTGCCTTGAAGAAAGCAGAGATTGGCATCGCCATGGGCTCTGGCACTGCCGTGGCCAAGTCAGCCTCTGAGATGGTCCTGGCCGATGACAACTTTTCTTCCATCGTGGCGGCTGTGGAGGAGGGCAGGGCCATCTACAACAACATGAAACAGTTCATCCGCTACCTCATCTCCTCCAACGTGGGAGAGGTCGTCTGGTGAGTCTGTCATTTACGTACCTCCTCCTGCCAAAGTGATGTCTCTAGTGGTTTTATGGTGCTCCTGTGGAGGTTAATGATGTTTCTCTATGGGGGCAGTATCTTCCTGACGGCTGCTCTGGGCTTCCCTGAGGCTCTGATCCCCGTTCAGCTGCTGTGGGTCAACCTGGTGACAGATGGTCTCCCTGCCACCGCACTGGGCTTCAACCCCCCAGACCTGGACATCATGAACAAGCCCCCCCGCAGTGCCAAGGAGCCCCTCATCTCCGGATGGCTCTTCTTCAGATACCTGGCCATCGGCTGTGAGTTAATGGGACTGTTGTGCTTTGTTTCCAATTCTATATCAGATAGCTCAATCTTAACATTTTCTCAAGCTGACTGCTACTGGCATACCCTGCCACATACTGTTCTTGTGCACCTCTCTGCCTGTCTTTTGTCTTCCTAGTTGTAGAACTAGTCTGTCCCACAGTCAGTCAGCTATGTCTCTGTCCTCAGGCTATGTGGGAGCTGCCACAGTGGGAGCCGCTACCTGGTGGTTCGTGGCTGCTGAGGATGGCCCTATGATCTCTCTGTACCAGCTGGTGAGACTAACGCCTAGATGTCAGCTTTACTGTCCAAATGGTGTTTTACCTCCCAGCCTTATGTCTCTCGTGTCTGACTCCTCCCCCCACAGAGCCACTTCCTGCAGTGTTCCCCTGACAACCCTGACTTCTCAGACCTGGAGTGTCATGTGTTTGAGTCCCCCTACCCCATGACCATGGCCCTGTCTGTGCTTGTCACCATTGAGATGTGCAATGCCCTTAACAGGTGAGTCTTCTGCAGTGACATGAGCTTTCTTTCATCCTCAAAAATCATTTGCATTCAGTGGAGGACAGCTCCAACTTTTGTAAGTACAAGAATAGAATATAGAGTTTTGACTAATCTGATCCACAATGTGACCTTCTCCCAGCCTGTCAGAGAACCAGTCCCTGCTGCGTATGCCTCCCTGGGAGAACATCTGGCTGCTGGGGGCCATCTGCCTCTCCATGTCCCTCCACTTCCTCATCCTCTATGTGGAGCCACTGCCCGTAAGTCAGCTTTACTTATATCAACCAGGTCAATCTATAGGTTCCCCATGTTCACTCTCTTTCCATCCCTCATTCTCCTCCTCTATCTCTCCAGGTCATCTTCCAGATCACCCCTCTGGACCTGACCCAGTGGCTGGTGGTGCTGAAGATCTCCCTGCCCGTCATCCTGCTGGATGAGCTGCTAAAGTTCGTGGCCAGGAACTACCTGGAACCCGGTAACCAGCCAGAGTCTAAGTCAGCCAGCAAAGGCTGGTCCCTCTCTGCATGCACAGAGGGCATCTCCTGGCCCTTTGTGGGCATCACCCTCCCCCTGGTGCTGTGGCTCTACAGCATTGACACTAACGTGTCTGCCCTGTTCTGGTCCTGACTACACCACACAACCCTCCCAGTGCACCAGTGTGAGTGGAGATTAACACACGTCTAACAAAATCCCCCATTAACCAGGATCAACTACAACAACCACATCAACTGCAGTGAGAGCTCAAGTCAACATTTGTACCTGTGTTGATGACAGATGTAATCTGTGAGCCCTCTGCTGGTTCGTCTCCAGGACATTTTCACCATTCCTCTTTTTTATTCATATTTTTAATGCTTTTTGTTTGTCATTTGGCCATGTCTTTAATTTAATATCAAGCTTTTGGTTATTTTTTTTGCTCCCCATTCTTTTTTTGAACAGGCATAAAAAAAATCTGCTATTTAGAAGCTGTTCTGTGTACAGAGAATTAACACTATTTTATCAAAATTAAGATTTTTGTAGCTTTGGGAAGGCGGGGGGGGGGGGGGGGGGGGGGCAGCAGCGCACAGAACTCATAGTTTCACTTGTTTTCAGTGTGAACTTTGACCTCTGAAGAACTTGTAGATAACTATGCTGTGCCATAACTGTAAGGACCATCATTTGCACTGAATCAGAAGTCTGTACCAAAACTGCATGTATTCTGCCCAGGCATGAATAACGGGGATTTCTTCACCAAATTAATGATTGTTCGTTCCCCTGTTTGCTTTTTTTGTGTTTATTTTCTGCTCTAGTCAGAGCACAGCTACCTCAATGCTATTGATATCACAATTGATTACTACCTGTTTTCCTCAGTAAGCTTTTCATAAACATTGTCATATTGAGTGTTGAGGTATGCGCCATTTCGCTTGTGAATAAGGAAATCTAGACCCCTCATTTGCCTTTTTATGTTGCTTTTTTAAAGTTAATCTGTGTTCTTTTGATGTTCCTTGAGGGAGGTTAGGGTTAGGAGAAATATGTAAATGTTACCTTAGTTCAATTCAAAGCAGTTTTTTTGTAATATAGACAAGCCTGTCGTTAAACACGTTTACTTGAACACAATATATTGTCTTTTCATTAAGGTTAACTTTTTTATGGACACTGTAGTGTCTTATTACAATAATTCTATAGATTAAGTGTTGTGCATATACTGTACTTTAATATGTATAAACACACCAAGTGGTGGATTTTCTTATCAGTTTAGCACAAGATGGATGCTTTGATGGGATTGTTGTGGTCAGCACTCCCTATTGGGGTGGATCACTAAGCAGACTGCTTTGGCCATAGTATATAGGCCCAATGCTAAAATGACTGGCTTGTAGAAGAGTCTGTACATATAACACAAAATAGTATCTATGTGTATAGAGTTTTAAAGATGCTCCATAACTTTTACACTAGTTTTACTTGGGCGTGTTTTAGAAACACTATAGGTAATGGGTATTCCTAGAAAGCATGCTTTTTCCAATACCATGCCAGTAAATGCTTGTGTTCTTAAACCTAACTGCTATTTCTTCCAATCAGTGGTGCAAAGAATACCCAATTGTCATACTTGAGTAAAAGTGAAATACTACTTGAGTAAAAGTCTTAAAGTATTTGATTTTAAATTTACTTTTGATAAGTATATCATTTAAAATAGCTTATTATGCAAACCAGGTGGCACAATTGTTTTTATTTACAGATAGCCAGGGTCACACTCCAACACTCATTTACAAATGAAGCGTTTGTGTTTAGTGAGTGTGCCAGATCAGAGACAGTAGGGTGTGTCAATTGGACCAGTTTCTGTCCTACTAAGCTATCAAAACTTTAACGAGTATTTTGGGGTGTCAAGGAAAATGTATGGAGTAAAAAGTACATTTTTTTTTATTTCTTTAGGGATGTAGTGAAGTAAAAGTTGACAAATATAAATAGTAAAGTACAGATCCCCCCCACCACACACAAAAAAAATGACTTTAGTACTTTAATTTTGCTTACACCACTGAATGTCTTACTGCATTTATTCCCATCTTTCTGTTTGCACGTGGCATGGCCCTAGACATGACTGTAGGAAATGAAGCAGTAGATGACCTAATGGCTTTCTGTTCACCATGCCTTTTTAAATTCCCAGTGAGAGAGCCATGTCTCTGTGTGCGTCTTTGCTTTTTTGACCTATGCCTTGTTTCTGTCTGTCCTATGATTGATTTGGTTTCTCCCTGTCTTTCTCTCTCCTCTCTCTGCAGCTAGTGCCGTGTAAGCCCGCTCCTCCTATAAATCCCTTGTAGGAACTGCTTTAGTGTTGTGCATGTGTTTTGAGCAGCACATCTTCCAAGACCTGCATGTCAATAAAGAAGAGCTATCAAGACATGATTGATACATTTCATAAGCAATTACATGACAAAAAAAGTAATCAAATGGTATATATTTTTTAGCTGAATGGGTATAAATGTTTTTGGAATCAAATGAACCAATCCCAGGTCCCTCCATCCTTACTACATAAAGAGCCATAGGCTGCGTTTACACATGACAGCCCATTTCTGGTCTTTTGCCCAATTATTGGCAAAAGTAACAAAATATCAGAATTGGGTTGCCTGTGTAAATGCAGCCTTCAAACTAGACAAGAGTTCCTATGTTATCTTAATGTACACTTCCATGATGCATGTACTCTGAAGCAGCCATTTTATCAGATGTGTAATAATTAATGTATTGATAAATTAAATGGACAATAGTACAAATGTTCTCTTTTCTTAAGGAACTATTTTTGGGGGGGATGTGTAAAATAACCAAATAGACTTTTCTTTGCGCTGTAATGTGCAACATTTTTGAAGCATCTGAGAAGGCGGAGGTGTGGCGATAGATCCATTACCCTGAAAGGAAGTCAGTCGCTTCAATGGCACACGTGTGCCAAACTCATTTCAGAGCTGACGATTGTATAGTCACAACTTGTGGTTTCAGGTAAATAAAGCAATTCTACATTAATATGTTGCCGATCTTCTATATGCCAGATTGGAGATGTGTATTCATTTGAAGCTACCTTGCTTCTAGCCTAAATACAAGGCTGTTTTAGAGCAGTATTTCCCAACTCCAGTCCTTGTACCCTCAACGGCACACATTTTAGCCCCAGACAAGCAAACTTGATTCAACTTGTCAACTAATCATCAAGCCCTCAATTAATTGAATCACATGCATTTGTCTGGGGGTACTGGAGGACGAGTTGACTAGAACTGTTACTCAAGTCACTAATACTAATTTACCACAAACTTTAATAAAATGTCAGGGCATGAGACCAGACGTCATGATTTTATATCTCCTACACACACACCACATGGTTAAACATCTGCATTGGAAAACATTACTTTGCAAAGAATGTGTCAAATTAAATGACCCCATGATTGACACACATGTCTTAAGTTACCTGATTATTCAGAAGGGAAAGAATGTCACCAGTTTCACACCAATATGTGTTAATACATGCAAATATTACAAACAGAAAAAAACTGAATAATTTCAATGATTACTGGCTTCAGATTATCTTGTGTTAACCCAACAAACAAGGAAACTCCGGGGCCATGGCCCAACAATCCTAAATAGCCTCATCTCCTTTACTCTTGGACCCCTGATGGGTATGAAATAGGTTAGTAACGTTCATTTTCACCTACCAACTAATCAGTGATCGCAAAGGGAAGGAGACGTGGAATGGCAGGTTATAATTTTGGGCTGCTATGATGATGTCTATAACCCTGAGATGGGGCTTTATACACCTGTATCTTGAATACACACATATAGAGTCCACTGGAGCATTACATCAGGAACCCATGATGCCCATGTGTGGCATATTCCCCCCGCTGTGCACCTAGCGTCTCTGCAGTGGGCCTGGGTCACTGCATGCCAAACCACTGCTCCTGGTCTGCCCACTGGGCTGCCTCACTGTCACTGCCTTCCAGCTCTCCATCCTCCCCGCTGCCCTCCATGTCATCTCCATCCAGCTCCACAGTGGCATCAGCAGGGCTCTCCTCCTTCTCCATCTTCTGCATTCCTTCCAGAGACTTCTGGTCATTCGGGTCCAGGCTGAAAGATAGATGGAGTCAGATGATAGAGAAACATGTGCAGCCTCAAGATCGAAGTGCACCATTTACATATTTGAGAAATGGTAGGCCTAAGAGCGACACTGCATTAACATTTCATGAGTTGTCTAAAACCCTGAACTTTGGTGTAACATTACCTAAGTGCTATGCTGTATTGGTCCATAGCCTCTTGGTAATCATTGACCGCCACCAAGAAATCCCCCAGCATCCTGTGCAGCACACAGTCACTCTGATTGGCCAAGGCATTCCGGAGAAGAGCAATCCCTTCCTCGTATTTCTGTTCCCGACCTTAAATGGGAAAACAAACACAATATCATCTCTTGTCCCCAACATCTTCGGTAAAATAAAAATTACAAAGATACAATGGTTCTAAATCTCTACAGCAAAACAACTAATAGAACTTCAGGGTTTTCTACCAAGCCACATACTTAGCAGCTCTGCCTTCTTGACCACAGCCTTGGTGTAGTCAGGCCTCTGAGCTAGCGCCTTGTCCAGCAGGGTTTTGGCCTTCTCCTGGGTCACAGGGTCCTCCAGGCAGACTGTAGCCAGGATGGTCAGAGTCTGGGCATTCGCTCCCAGGGTCTTATAGATGTTATTGGCCATCCCCATTGCCTCTCGGATCCCATTGGATGCCAGGTAACAGTCAATCAGACCTGGGGACAGAGAAGGCTCATGACTAACTCAATACTAGTAATAAAACAAAAAACAACATCTGATGTTGCAGCTTTATGTGGGGGCAGTTCACGATGAAAACAGATGTTCATTACAATGATGCGATCAGAACAAGAAGGTCCCCTTGCCTTCATAGCAGTCCAGACGGCAGGGCGCCAGGCGCATGGACTCTCTGAAGTGGATGATGGCCTCCTGCACTCGGCCCATGTTCCTCAGTGCTGCCCCTTTCAGGAGGAGGGCTTGCACACTGTTGCTGTTCAGCTGGATGGCCTTGGCACCCAGGTAGAGGGCCCGGGAGTAGCGCTTACTGTAGAAGCTGTGACATCTGAGCCACCAAAAACCATATTGGTAGGAACATGTATTTAGCCACTGTGTTCTTGGGGACTTTCAATGCAGAAATGTTTTGGTACCCTTCCCCAGATCTGTGCCTCGGCACAATCCTGTCTCGTAGCTCTACAAACAATTGCTTTGACCTCATGGCTTGGTTTTTGCTCTGACATGCCCTGCTAACTTTGGGTCCTTATATAGACAGGTTTGTGCTTTTCCAAATCTTGTCCAATCAATTAAATTTACCACAAGTGGAGTTGTAGAAACATCTCAAGTATGATCAATGGAAACAGGATGCACCCAAGCTCAATTTTGAGTCTCATAGCAAAGGGTCTGAATCCTTATGTAAATAAGGTATGTTTTTTTTATTTTTTTTATACATTTGCAACAATTTCTAAAAACCTGTTTTCGCTTTGTCATTATGGGGGTATTGTGAATAGATGAGGTAAAAAAAATGTTTTTAATCCATTTTAGAATAAGGCTGTAACCTAACGAAATTTAGAAAAAGTCCAGGGGTCTGAATACTTTCCAAATGCACTGTATAGTGAGCAATATGTTTGGAACATCGAATTGCAATACATATACAATCATGAGAATCGCATCAGATATCGTATCAGCACCTAAGTATCGTGATTATCTTGGCAATTCCCAGCCGTATTACCCAGATATGACCCAGGGCTCTGCATGCTGGTCTGAGATGTTGAACAGCCTTCCTCCCAGGACCTCAACATCCTCCAGGTGCCCCTCACGTGCCATAAGGTAGCCATATACATCCATGCCTGACAGTAAGTAAAGACAACATAACTGAATTAGTTCAACTATAAATAAAAACCTAATAGTTAATGTCTTAAATAAGAATCGCTAGACTGGCTTAGTGAGTCCTAGGAAACTGATGTCTGCTGCCCAGTACCTTTGATCAGATAAGGGTCCAGCATCTGGGCCTGCTCAAACTTCAGGATGGAGTTCTTTGTGTCGCCTGCCCTGAAGTACACATCTGCCAGGCTCACCAGCAGGTCCACATTGTCACGCATTAGAGACTTCTTCTCCAGGGAGCTGAGAAGGAGAATCAGGAAACAGAGAAACACAACACCCAGAATGAGAGCCATAGTTTAACAACACCGGAGATTATGATTCATGAAATGAATAACTCTCCCATGGTGGGATGAGGAACTGGTCTGCTCACCGGATGGAGTTGATTGCTCTGTGGTTGTCCCCTGCATGTATGAAGGCATAGGATTTGATCCACACAGAGAGCCACTCCAGGTTGGGAAGACTCTGGATCACATCGATAGTCATGGACGCCACCTCAGCTCCCTTCACTGACAGAGACAGGAGACCTACAACAGCCACAAGTTAAAAGAACCCTTCAAAATGAAGAGCACAACATGGGATTTTGGCATGTCTGTGTGACGCACTACAGAAACATCCCAGTAACTAGTCCACACCAATGATGGCATCCAGTGCCAAGGGACACTGTCTCAGGACCTCTTTGTAGCTTGTGACAGCAGAGCGTTCGTGTCCAGCCTTCCTGTACAGATTAGCCAGCATCATGTTGATCTGAGGAAGGATAAACAAATATGCAATTCGGAAATTCCTCACAAGAATCTGGGCTGCTTTACTTTATTGAAATAGTCATAAAACGGCACTGCAAGCTTGGGTGTCATTGAGAGAGGATGGGGCTTTCAGGAGGGGACCTCAAAACAGCAACCTACCTTTGGGGTTCTCTGTCTAGATGGAATCCCATCAAGCACTGCAATTGCATCCTTATCCAGCTTCAGGATGGTGTAGCACTCTGCAATCTTATACTTGACCTCAATCTCTGAGGGAAAACTCTGAAATAAAGAAAAATGGCATTTGGTCAATTCAGAAGACATTGTACACGATTACAAATAGTCTGTAGAGCAACTCAGTCAAATGTGCATTATTTTTAATGAATGACATCGATGCCTGTTGCTACAGCCAGATATGTTGTAATTGACAGAGTTGGGAGCCTTCCACACCTGTGACTGCAAGGAGGATGCAGTTCCCCCTGTAGATGGCCGCACTTTAGAAGTTTTGCTGAGCACTTTCTTCTGCTGCAGTGCCATGTTGTACTTGCAAGCAGCATTACGGTACTCCTTGTCATGGAAGATGGCATCTGCATGATAAACCAGCAGCTGGTACTTCTGGGATGGTGAGAACAGTTCTCTGAAAGAACAGATGTGGTACATGCATCACCCTCTGGCACAGTATTTGACTGACAATAACTATATGAAGTGGTCAAGGAAATTAGCAATCAACATACAAAATCTTTTCACAAATAGTCACATTATTAATCCAGATACAACTACACTGAACAAAAATATAAAATGCAATATCTAAAGTGCTGGTCCTATGTCTCATGAGCTGATCCCAGAAATGTTCCATATGCACAAAAAGCTTATTTCCCTCAAATGTTGTGCACAAATGTGCTTAAATCGCAATTGGTGAGCATTTTACCCGTTGTCAAGATAATCCATTCACCTGACAGGTGTGGCGTATAAAAAAAAAACAACTGAAAAACAGCATGGTCATTACACAGGTGCACCTTGTGCTGGGCACAAAAGGCCTGTGCTGTTTTGTCACGCAACAATGCCACAGATGTCTCAAGTTGAGGAAGCATGATATGGCATGCTGACTGTAGGACTGTCCATCAGAGCTGTTTCCAGATAATTTAATGTTAATTCCTCTACCATAAGCAACCTCCAACGTTGTAATAGACAATTTGGCAGTACATCCAACCGGCATCACAACCACAGACCATGTGTAACCACACCTGCCCAGGATCCTCAGTAAGTTAACTTGGCTCCCAAGTGGGTGGGCCTAAGCCCTCCCACGCCCACTCGTGGCTGCGCCCCTGCCCAGTCATGTAAAATCCATAGATTATGGCCGAATGCATTTTTTTCAATTTACTGATTTTCTTATATGAACTGCAACTCAGCAAAATCTTTGCGTTTATATTCTTGTTCAGTGTACATTTCCACCCATCTTAAGCTAGTTGGTTTGCTAGCTAGATATAAATACTGCCAACTGCGTCCTTGTCAGCTTGGCTCGTGACGATAAGCATGCATTGATTAGGACATGTGTTATCAATTGTACAGAATGATATGCTTTTGAAGATGATCGAACGGAGTGAATAACTAGTTAGGTAGCTAACACCTCAGAGGGATGTTCAGTAGCTAGCCAGCCTGCTAGCTAATACTATACTGTTACTTACGGATTGTTATTGCTCATTGTCAGCAGTAAGCTACTAATTATCCGAACGTTTGAGTGAAGTCCCGCGGCGGCCATATCCCTCACATGATCTATGACGTTCATTTCGATGTAGTTTGATGGCTTGCTTTAAGATAAAAATCTAAAGTTTACGATTGCAGACAGGTAGTTTACTTGCTAGCTATCATCATAAACTGCGATGTATTAAATATGGCGCCGCAAGTTGAAGGACCATTCAATTATGTTTTTCTTTTATAAAAACATATCATTGCTACGTGTCATAAATATGACCGGTTTTTTCTTCTTTGTATAAATGACAAAAATGTAAGTAATACGTTTTAAAACCTTAAACGGACACAAAGTTGTCCTGTTCAGGCGAATAGAGTACCACAGTATGAGTTGTAATACCCTAGCGGTCAAACAGGGAAATTGTCAGGTCCAACTAAAATGTCTAGCCCAATGAAATCTGAAAACCTACGCAGATGTGAAAACTTACCCCAAAAAGGTTTTCGCAGAGAGGTGTTGCCACATTTATCCAATAAATGTTTGTTTCCCCATAACGTTATCGAGCAAATGAAGGATTTTTTTAAATGACGTAGGCTATTAAGCAAAATTCGGTTTTCTATCAAAATAATAATTATTGCGAGTTTAAGAATGTCACAAGAGAAAAGATCAATCGCCCTTATTAAACTCTCCAGATCATTTTCCATCAATGGATGTCGATGTAACTTGTTTTGACTGCCATGATTAAGCAATAAGGCCCGAGGATGTGTGATAGATATATGGCTAACATACCACGACTAAGGGCTGTGACCAACTGGCAAGTGTCTTCGCTGACATTTTCAACCTGTCCCTGGCCAGGTCTGTAATACCAACATGTTTTAAGCAGACCACCATAGTCCCTGTGCCCAAGAACACTAAGGTAACCTGCCTACCGACCCATAGCACTCACGTCTGTAGCCATGAAGTGCTTTGAAAGGCTGGTCATGGCTCACATAACCATCATCCCAGAAACCCTAGACCCACTCCAATTTGCATACCGCTGTGGTAGCAGAATCAGACTTCTTTAGGTAACATTGATAAAAATATGTTTTATTAATTTTTATAGTATGCTTATGCATTAAAATGGCAAAGGCAACGTCCCCCAAATGCAAGACGTCCACCAGCGATGTCTGAACTTTTACTTTTGAAAATATATCTTTCATCTATAAATACAGTAAAGTACACACACTACATTTTAGACAACTTTTTAGGCATTCAAGTTGTTGGTCTGATGGGAATCCATGACATTTTGCTTGAGGAACAACGGAGAACAAAAGAGGAAAGCCCCCACTTGTGCTACGTCATGACTTACCTGGATGTGCCCCCTTGTTAAGTAAATCAGGTGTTACATAGGTGAAAAGGAGACCAAATCAAATTTTCTTGGTCACATACACGTGTTCAGCAGATGTTATTGCGGGTGTAGCAAAATGCTTGTGCTTCTAGTTCCGACAGTGCAGTAATATCTAACAAGTAATATTTAACAATTACACAACATCAAATCAAATGTTATTGGTCACATACACATGATTAGCAGATGTTAATGCTAGTGTAGCGAAATGCTTGTGCTTCTAGTTCCGGCAGTGCAGTAATATCTAACAAGTAAACTAACAATTCCCAACAACGACCTAATACACACAAATCTAAAGGGATGGAATAAGAATATGTACATAGAAATATATGGATGCGCGATGCCGAGCAGCATAGGCAAGGTGCAATAGATGGTATAAGGCATAGTTTATACATATGAGTAATGTAAGATATGTTAACATTATTAAAGTGCCATTGTTTAAAGTGACTAGTGATCCATTTATTAGAGTGGCCAGTGATATGAGTCTCTGTGTAGGCAGCAGTCTCTCTGAGTTAGTGATTACTGTTTAGCAGTCTGATGGCCTTGAGATAGAAGCTGTTTTTCAGTCCCTCGGTCCAAGCTTTGATGCACCTGTACTGACCTCGCCTTCTGGATGGTAGCGGGGAGAACAGACAGTGGCTCGGGTGGTTGTTGTCCTTGATGATCTTTTTGGCTTTGCTGTGACATCAGGTGCTGTAGTTGTCTTGGAGGACAGGTAGTTTGCCCCCGGTGATATGTTGTGCAGACAGCACCACCCTCTGGGAGAGCCTTGCGGTTCATGGAGGTGCAGTTGCCCTACCAGCCTGTGATACAGCCCAACAGGATGCTCTCGATTGTGCATCTGTAAAAGTTTGTGAGGGTTTTGGGTGACAAGCCAAATTTCTTCAGCCTTCTTAGGTAGAAGAGGCGCTGTTGCACCTTCACCACACTGTCTGTGTGAGTGGACCATTTCAGTTTGTCAGTGATGTGTACGCAGAGGAGCTTTCCACCGTCTCCACTGAGTTCCCGTCAATGTGGATAGGGGGGGTGCACCCTCTGCTGTTTCCTGAAGTCCACGATCATCTCCTTTTGTTTTGTTGCCATTGAATGAGAGGTTATTTTCCTGTAACCAGATTCTCAGAGCCCTCACCTCCTCCCTGTAAGCTGTCTCATCATTGTTGGTAATCAAGCCTACTACTGTTGTGTCATCTGTAAACTTGATGATCGAGTTGGAGGCGTGCTTAGCCATGCAGTCATGGGTAAATAGCATGCACCCTTGAGGGGCCCCCGTGTTGAGGATCAGTGAAGTGGAGATGTTGTTTCCTACCTTCACCACCTGGAGCCGGCCCATTAGGAAGTCCAGAGCCCAGTTGCACAGGGAGGGGTTCAGTCCCAGGGCCTCAAGCTTAATGATGAGTTTGAAGGGTACTATGGTGTTGAATGCTGAGCTATAGTCCATGAACCACATTCTTACATATGTATTCCTCTCGTCTAGATGTGATAGGGCATAGTGCAGTGTGATCGTGATTGCATCGTCTGTGGATCTATTGGGCAGGTAAGAAAATTGAAGTGGGTCTAGGGTGACAGGTAAGGAAGAGGTGATATGATCCTTGACTTGTCTCTCAAAGCACTTCATGATGACAGAAGTAAGTGTTACGAGGCTATAGTCATTTAGTTCAGTTACCTTTGCCTTCTTGGGTACAGGAATAGCGCCATCAATGTGGTCTGTGGTTGTGAGGCCGGTTGGACATACTGCCAAATTCTCTAAAATGACATTGGAGGATTATGGTGGAGAAATTAACATTCAATTCTCTGGCAACAGCTCTGGTGGACATTCCTGCAGTCAGCTTGGCAAATGTATACTCCCTCAAAACTTAAGACATCTGTGGCATTGTGTTGTGTGACAAAACTGCACATTTTAAGCTTTTTGTGCATATGGAACATTTCTGGGATCTTCTATTTCAGCTCATGAAACATGGGACCAACACTTTACATTTTTCCTTTATATTTTTGTTCAGTATAATATATTTTTTTCTTCCAAAAGCAACACAGGCCTAATACCTGTAAAGTCATGAGTGCCCATTTTTTGAAAATCATGGGACATATAGTCTTTGGTTGCATGCTATTTTGGCCAGTCAGGTAGGTCTGGTCGGCCAAGCAGCTAGGTCTGGCGGCCAGGTTGGTCCGGCTGGCCAAGATGGGAGAAAAATAATCTTCTGAAATGTCATTCGTGGTCTTACGCTGCCATCTATTGGAATTATTTAGCAATTGCAGTTCATACATTTTTTTAACAATGTGTTGATCAGATCAAAACGTTTCTTTACCTAAGGTCACTGAATAAAGTGTATTCCCTACTGAAGTAGTAATTGCCAAATATGAAATATTTGCTAGTTCATTTGATCACTTAAACCATAAAATAACTATTTGTAGCATAATGGCATTTATAGCATAACGGCTTTGGTGAAGGAGGTTACGGATGTTCACACAACGAAGAAACAGGGGCCCCTTCCAGTAATGTGGAGTTGACATTGGACTTGATGCCAGTAAGGATGGTCTTTACGGAGACTGTAATACACTCCCTCCTTGATATAGCAATCCTTAGACTTCACTGCCTCTTCAATGGTAAGGTCCCTTGCACCATAGGGTCGCTTAACCTCCACCACTGCTGTGGTGCCCATCCGACACTCCGGTGAGGCACCCAGGATCCCAGACCCTGTGACCCAAAGCCCTGACTACTGCACATCCATCCCTGTAGCCATTTTGAATGCCCTCCTCTTCGTTATCTGTTCCCCACTTTACAGACAACGCTCCATCCAAAGACAGTGAACACCTTGAAATTCATTTGTCGTAAGAAATGTCCTATATAAATCAAGTTTGATTTGATTGATGACATTACAGCTGTAGAATATTTAATAAACGGTCATTTTCACGAGGACAATTGCAGTTTTTCCATAAACTTAATTGATAACTTGGGATTTTATCACTTGACATATTAATCATACAGTGGGAAGGATCCTATAAATCATGACTGTGTGAACGCATGTACCGCTCAGGATAAATAAATACTGTGCCTTTGAAGATCTGTCTCTGGTCATGAAACTACAATACAGGCTGGATGTCTAAACAAATTTTGAATATATATTTTTTTGATTCATTCTCATCAATGACAATATTCTAGTACTGAGTTATCACTTGTCAGTCTGGTATCTGGTTAATGATTATATAATTGATTAAGTGGCTCTTTCCTTTGTAGAATGTTGACCGCTGTATAGAAAACATTACTGCTATGATGCTCAAACTTAACTTAATAGCTAGACTCACTGACACAATAAACTTTATCCCTCATGCTGGCCCTGACCAAACGCAAACCGGTAAATTGCCCCTCTCCACATGGCCAGACTTTTAGTGGTCTTCTCCCCTTTTAATGTTCTTATGCTCATCCATGAAAAATGCCATAAGGTCTGAAAGACACCAACGTCACATACTGTGCAAACAATTATCTAGGCTAAGTAAAACAACAATTTGTTGATCTACTGCTCTGCTAACTAGCTAGCTAAAGTGTAGTTAGTGGCTAGCTAAAACAGAGAAAGGGGATGCAAATGCATGGCTTGGGCTAGAGATGACATGCAGTAGCTTTCTGCAGGAATGTGTAGTCTTGCTGAGGTCTTCTCTGTTGCTAATTAGCATTTAGATTTTTTGGGGAGTAAATTGAGGCCAATCTATTGAGAATATTCTACTTGTCCGATAGAGAATTGCATGGCATTCAAAACGTCCGCCAGGGTAAATCTACACGAAACACAGACCTTATATGAAGTAGTTCTAAAATTCCCGATGCAAAAAATGAATGGGGAAAAAACGATTGGAACCATTACCGGGTTTTACCGCTAGGTTTTTATGGGTAGTATGACGCGTCCACTGTGCCGGTCTATTTGGCGAAGCATTTATTTTTGTTGAAGCCCACATACCATGACTGAACAATCAGCACTACTTCTTCGAAAGCAATTGGCAGGTAAGCCAAAGATTCAAAGAAAGAAATAACTCCTAAACTAGCCTAGCTAACTTTCCATGGCCGGGCTTCCTCGACGGCAGTCGTGATTGTTTGTTTACATTACATTAGCGCGATCCAATTATCTCGGCTGTAAAACACATTCTAGATAATATTTTTTCCGCTAATTTATCATATTTGTTAAAATGACTGAATTCAACTTCACTAGCCCCATCTAACAAGTCTAAACTGGCGAACTAAGGTTAGCTATCATTAGCATTTTGACTGTTAGTGAGAACGTCACCAGGCAGCGTTAGCTGGCTAATTTAACTAGAAAATCAACCTTTTGTTACTGATTCGAGGTATGGTGGAAATAACTAGCGTTATCTAGCCTTAATCTAATTTTACACAAACCTCTGCTGTAAATCACAACCCTAGTTAGCGATTTACATGATCTGGCTTGCTATAGGCTGCTACCTAGCTGACAAGATAACAAAGGAATAATCAGCCCCATACCCATCTGTCAGTGATGGGAAAATCACATAATTATTAGCCAGTTCACTGGTTCTGGCAATGGCATCACTGTAGCAAACTCCATTAGCTGTTAACAGCTAGCATATACACCAAGGATCATCAACTAGATTCAGCAGCGGGACGATTTTTTTTCTTGAGTGTATGTGGACACCCCTTCAAATTAGTGGATTCGGCTATTTCAGTCACACCCTTTGCTGACAGGTGTATATAATCGAGCACACAGCCATGCAATCTCCATAGACAAACACTGGCAGTAGAATGGCAGAGCTCAGTGACTGTCAACGTGGCACCTAGAGCAGCACAGGTCAACTGTAAGTGCTGTTGTTGTGAAGTGGAAAGTCTAGGCGCAACAACAGCACAGTGGTAGGTCACACAAGCTCACAGAGCGGGACCGCTGAAGGGTGTAAAAATCATCTGTCCTCAGTTGCAACACTCACTACCAAGTTCCAAATTGCCTATGGAAGCAACATCAGCACAATAACTGATCGTTGGGAGCTTCATGAAATGGGTTTCCATTGTTGAGCAACTGCACACAGGCCTAAGTTCACCATGCGCAATGTCAACAGCTCCCCGCCATTGGTCTCTGAAGCAGTGGAAATGTGTTCTATGGAGTGATGAATCACACTTCACCATCTGGCAGTCCAACAGATGAATCTGGATTTGGCAGATGCCAGGAGAACGCTACTTACCCCAATGCATAGTGCCAACTGTAAAGTTTGGTGGCGGAGTAATAATGGTCTGGGGCTGTTTTTCAAAGTTCAGGCTAGGCCCCTTAGTTCCAGTGAAGGGAAATCTTAAATCTTATATTCTAGACGATTCTGTGCTTCCAACTTTGTGCCAACAGTTTGGGTAAGGCCCTTTCCTGTTTCAGCATGACAATGCCCCGGTGCACAAAGCGAGGTCCATATAGAAATGGTTTGTCGAGATCGGTGTGGAAGAACTTGACTGGCTTGCACAGAGCCCTGACCTCAACCCCATCGAACACCTTTGGGATGAATTGGAACACCGACTGCGAGCCAGGCCTAATTGCCCAACATCGGTGCTTGACCTCACTAATGCTCTTGTGGCTGAATGGAAGCAAGTCCCCGCAGCAATGTTCCAACATCTAGTGGAAAGCCTTCCCAGAAGAGTGGAGACTATTATATCAGCAGAGGGGGGAACCAACTCCATATTAATGCCCATGATTTTGGAATGAGATGTTCAACAAGCAGATGTCCAAATACTTTTGGTCATGTAGTGTAATTACAAATCATTTGTAGACTACAAATTGACTGCAAGTAGCCCAAATAGATATATTTGACAAAAACATGATAATTTCAAACCCTGCTTACATTTGTATACGATCACATATGTCTTCCTTTTATGTGTGGGAATATTTGGAACTGATTTCCTGGTGTGTTTATTTTTTTGGGGGGGTTCAAATAAAACCAACTCAGGGGGCACCAGTTGGGGATGCCTGATATACACGTTTTTAATTCAATTGTACACTAACCCCCTCCCTTTCTGTATTTTAGAAAACAGGTTTAACTTATCTTTTCTTAATATCGGTGGTTCAGACATCATGCACATTATTTCATACAATGGATAGTCATATGCACCTGATGTGGGCAACATACAGGCCACTTTTTCAATTGGCACCACTGACAATAGGTACCTGTCACTCATTGTCTACACAGCATTCCACTTTTCTGTGTTTTTTTCTTAGTTTATTGCATTTTGTTACCTCGTGTCTTTCTATTTCAGAACTCAACAAGAACCCAGTGGAGGGCTTTTCAGCTGGCCTAATAGACGATGACGATATATACAAATGGGAGGTTGTCATCATAGGGCCTCAAGACACCCTTTTGTAAGTTAAGACACAGGTTGCTATTCTGAAAGAGGAGGAGTACATATTTTAAATGTACTCTCAGATGGGGATGACTGCTTTGCTTTCTCTGTTCTCTCTATTACAGCGAAGGAGGTTTTTTTAAAGCATACCTGACCTTTCCCTATGATTATCCTCTACGGCCTCCCAAGTTGAAGTTCATCACTGAAATCTGGCATCCTAATGGTAAACACACTGTTAACACTTTGAGCCCAACTAAACCTAGCACTGTAATATTTTATAATCATTAGTGGGATTTATGTGTCTCCTACCATGTTTGCTAATGTATATAATGACTTTTCATCTCTTTCTTAGTGGCCAAGAATGGCGATGTATGTATCTCAATTCTGCATGAGCCAGGAGAGGACAAGTTTGGCTATGAGAAGCCAGAGGAACGTTGGCTTCCTATCCACACTGTAGAGACGATTATGATCAGTGTAATCTCCATGCTGGCCGACCCAAACAGTGAATCGCCTGCTAATGTGGATGCTGCGGTGAGTTGTAATAATACATGTATTTAACACAGACTGTGTGTTACAGTAGCCAAGTACTTCCAGAACCTGTGTCAAAGTGACAAGGACAACTGTGCTCTTGAGATTTTGAAATGGAGTTTGCGCTGGTCCCACAGAAAGAGTGGAGGGAGGATCCAAATGGTGAATTCAAGAGGAAGGTGGCTTGCTGTGTACGGAAAAGCCAGGAGATGGCATTTGACTAGAACCCAAACTCAATGGGTGAGTAAGCAACATACACCTAGAATCTGTGTTTCACCCAGTCTTGTTGCTATTGGAAGAAATGCAGTCAGTATTTTGTAATGTTCTGTTTTTCCTCTCTTCCATCCAGGTAAAGGAAATGGGTTCAGAAGGCAAATAGTCCGTTCAGCAAAAGGCTTCAGCACCCCTTCTTTTGCCATTGAAGGGATTTGGTTGGTCAGACACCTTTTCTTTCTTTTTTCTGAGAGGTTGTTGTTTTTCGTAAGAGGAATGAATTTGAGAAACCTACCAGTGAAAATGTCCCTCCATTTCCTAACTGGAATTTAAGTGAATTTATTTTGGAAAAATATAGATTAGATTTCAAGTTTAATAGTCACATGTACAGGGTTGCAATGATGTAAGATGTCACTACTGTAAATTAACATGCTTTTTTATCTGCTGCTTAACAGTTTTTCTACTTCGTATCAAGTTTCTTATGCAATTTGTTTGTTGTGCTTGAAGAATTTAAAAGACGTGAAAGTTCTTCTCGTTATTAGGTTCTCACCAAGTGTCCCATCCTCACAATCACCTTTACATAATGTCGGCCTGTCTGCAAAACCTTGTCAAACATGTTTTTGTCGTTCCACAGTCATTTGATCCCTCTTGCCTAATGTTAGTTCTACTCTCTCGTGGTGGTTTTTCTCTCCCTGGAGGGTTTGTGAGTGTGCTTGTTGACTGGGTCCTTTACCCAGATAATCACAATGTCTGCTACCAATCATGTCCCAGTCAAGTCTCTGAGGTCCTACTCACTCCGTTTTAATGAAACTTTCCGAACCAACCAAAAAGTTATGTTAAGACTTAAGCTATGATTATTCAGTGGATATACCGGTTTGCTGGCATCTGAATTTACCTCAATTTAAAAGGATTACACATAACAAATGTGTAATCCAGGTTTTATGGATGTTTTATTTGTTCTTAGTCTAGTGTTACATGGGAGCTGTAAGTGACATAGAACTTGACCCTCTGAGGTTGTTTCTGGGTGATGGGTGGCACATTTGGCTTCTTGGTGCATGTGTATTTGATCAGATCTTGTACAATTCACAATTACCCCAATATTTATATTTTGATTTGTGTATTCAGATGATATGATTACAAAAGCCTCAAACTAAGGCAGTCTAATTTTTAGTTATGGGTGCAGCCTCTTGTGGACAACCTGTTTTGCTTTGCTCTAAGGACTATCAAAAGTCTCATGATAATAACTGCCATATACCATCTGTTTACTCTTGGTGAAACCAGGTGGTACATCACTGGGAGGCATGCAATTACACCATTCGTTAAAACAGTTTACAATATGCAGAAGGCATCTAGAGTTGTTATGTCTTATTATATGGGATTTTGCTGTTGGTTTGTTGATCAAATCAAATTTTGTCACATGCGCCAAATACAACAGGTGTAGACCTGAAATGCTTACTTACAAACCCTTAACCAACAATGCAGTTAAGAAAAAGTGTTAAAGTATTTACTAAAATAAACTGAAGTAAACAATAAATAAAAATAACAAATAATTAAAGAGCAACAATAAAATAAAAGTAGCGAGGTTATATACAAGGGGTACTGGTACAGAGTCAATGTGAGGGGGCACAGGTTAGTCAAGGTAATTGAGGTAATATATACATGTAGGTAGAGGTAAAGTGACTATGCATAGATAATAAGCAGAGAGTAGCAGCAGTGTAAAAATGGGGGGGGGTTAGCTGTCCAAGAGTCTTATGGCTTGTGGGTAGAAGCTGTTAAGAAGCCTTTTGGACCTAGACTTGGTGCTCCGGTACCGCTTGCCCTGCGGTAGCGAGAGAACAGTCTATGGCTAGGGTGGCTGGAGTCTTTGGCAATTTTTAGGGCCTTCCTTTGACACTGTCTGGTATAGAGGTCCTGGGTGGCAGGAAGCTTTGACCCTCTATATCGCTTTGTGGTTGGGGCCCGAGCAGTTGCCATACAAGGTGGTGTTGCTCTCGATGGTGCAGCTGTAGAACTTTTTGAGGATCTTAGGACCCATGCCAAATCTTTTCAGTCTCCTGAGGGGGAATAGGCATTGTCGTGCCCTCTTCACGACTGTCTTGGTGTGTTTGGACCATGACAGTTCATTGGTGATGTGGACACCAAGGAAGTGTCAACCTGCTCCACTACAGCCCTGTCGATGAGAATGGGGGCATGCTCGGTCCTTCTTTTCCTGTAGTCCACGATCATCTCCTTTGTCTTGATCACGTTGAGGGAGAGGTTGTTGTCCTGGCACCACACTGCCAGGTCTCTCACCTCCTCCCTATAGGCTGTCTCATCGTTGTCGGTGATCAGGCCTACCAATGTTGTGTCGTCGGCTAACTTAATGATGGTGTTGGAGTCGTGCTTAGCCATGCAGTCATGGGTGAAAAGGGAGTACAGGAAGGGACTGAGCACGCACACCCCTGAGGGGCACCGTGTTGAGGATCACTGTGGCGGATGTGTTGTTACCTCCCCTTACCACCTAGGGGCTGCCTGTCAGGAAGTCCAGAATCCAGTTGCAGAAGAGGTGTTTAGTGCCGGGGTCCTTAGCGTAGTGATGAGCTTTGAGGGCACTATGGTGTTGAACTTTAGTCAATGAATAGCATTCTCACATAGGTTATCCTTTTTGTCCAGGTGGGAAAGAGCAGTGTGGAGTGCAATAGTGCGTCATCTGGGAGTTTTTCCTAGCCACCGTGCTTCTACACCTGCATTGCTTGCTGTTTGGGGTTTTAGGCTGGGTTTCTGTACAGCACTTTGTGACATCAGCTGATGTAAGAAGGGCTTTATAAATACATTTGATTGGTTGATCTGTTGGGGCGGTATGCAAATTTGAGTGGGTCTAGGGTTTCTGGGATAATGGTGTTTATGTGAGCCACGACCAGCCTTTCAAAGCCCTTCATGACTACAGACGTGAGTGCTATGGGTCGGTTGTCATTTAGGCAGGTTAACTTGGTGTTCTTCGGCACAGGGACTATGGTGGTCTGCTTGAAACATGTTGGTATTACATACCTGGCCAGGGACAGGTTGAAAATGTCAGTAAAGATACCAGTTGGTCAGCGCAAGCTCGCAGTACACGTCCTGGTAATCCATCTGACCCTGCGGCCTTGTGAATGCTGATCTGTTTAATGGTCTTACGCACATCGGCTACGAAGAGTGTGATCACACAGTCATCCGGAACAGCTGGTACTCTCATGCATGCTTCAGTGTTGCTTGCCTCGAAGTGTGCATAAAAGTTATTTAGCTTGTCTGGTAAGCTTGTTTCACGGCTGTGCTTCCCTTTTGTAGTCCATAGTAGTTTGCAAGCCCTGCCACATCCGACGAGCATCGGAGCCGGTGTAGTACGATTCGATCTTAGTCCTGTATTGACACTTTGCCTGTTTGATGGTTCGTCGGAGGGCACAGCGGGATTTCTTACAAGTGTCCGGGTTAGAGTCCCGCCCCTTGAATGTGGTAGCCTTTAGCTCAGTGTGAATGTTGCCTGTAATCCATGACTTCTGATTGGGGTATGTGCGTACGGTCGCCGTGGGAACGACATCATCGATGCATTTATTGATTTAGCCAGTGACTGATGTGGTGTACTCCTCACGCCACCGGAAGAATCCCGGAACTGGTCAGATTTGCTAAATGGAGGGCGAGTCAGAGCTTTGTGCGCGTCTCTGTGTGAGGAATAAAGTTGGTCCAGAGGTTTTTTTCCCTCTGGTTGCACATTTGATATGCTGGTAGAAATGAGGTAAAACGGATTTAAGTTTCCCTGCATTAAAGTCCGCGGCCACAAGGAGCGCCACCACTGGATGAGCATTTTCTTGTTTGCTTATGGCCTAATACAGCTCGTTGAGGGCGGTCTTAGTGCCAGCATCGGTTTGTGGTGGTAAATAGGCAGCTATGAAAAATATAGATTAAAATTCTCTTGGTAAATAGTGTGGTCTACAGCTTATCATGAGATACTCTACCTCAGGGGAGCAAAACCTCAAGACTTGATTAATATTAGATCTCATGTACCAGCTATTATTGACAAATAGCTACACCTTCTCTAACCCGGAGGCAGCTGTTCTATCTTGCAAATGCACAGAAAACCCAGACAGCTATATGTTTTCCATGTTCTCGTTGATATGTGAAAAGGAATGAAAATTCAAAGTAATCTGGAATCAAGTGTTATTGTGAATTAATATGGACAATTATGGTGCATGTTGATTTAAGATTATGCACAACAATCAATGTTTAAATTGTGGTGGGGGGCTTTGCCATAGGCTTGATAATCCTACTTTGCTTTGATAGTGTTCTTTTCATTAGAACCACCATAAAACCTACACCAAATCATCATCATCAATGTCAAAGCCTTGACCAATACTTAAACTAACAACTAATGACATACAATCATGTTTGCAGGTTTACTTGCTAACAAATTAGCTATGCTGGGATTGCATACAAATGCAGATATTCATATGATTGTATGTGACAAATGATGTAAAATGTATGGTACTGTGTAGGCTTTATGACTCATAAATTACCTTTTTCCTCTAGTTTTGCTAACATGACCACCTCAGACTGTTAATCACTGTATTTACAAAAGAGACTCAGTGCATTTAAAACATTGAAGCAATACACTCAGATAATCTCAATGGTGTTTATCCAAGTAATCCTGATATCTCACCTTATCCCTCGTTTGTTGTTTTTACCACTTTGTTTATCCAATGTGTATTTGACATGAGCTCAATAAAATGTATTAACTGTCATATACTCTTGGTCTTTTTGTATTTTTGTTTGACCTATTTAGTTGTATTTATCTAGTGATAGTCTAATCGGATGGCAAGATTACTTTATATAACCTCTTGTCAAGGCTGTGCTGAATCCGCCCAAAGGATTGAAATTCTCTTCTGGTCATGCGACCATGGCTCTGTAAGCTTAACTACTAATATTAAAATTGACCTTTGATTTGTTACAGTGACCAGGAGAGAATGTCAGTACAAAGTCATGAAAAACATGTTACATTTGTCTGATAAAACGCAGTGTTAGCTGCATTTTAGCAACAAGGTAGGCTTACAAAAATAGCTAATTTTATGCTTCTGTAATGAATGGTAATTAATTTAATTTATATGTATAGACCTGTTTTTAATGACTTATTCGAACTTTTGTAATATTGCCTTCAATGTAAACATCTCAGGTCAAGTTTCTATTATTTCATTGTTATAGGTCTGCAGAGTCCAATAACATGTAGAATCATAGATCTGGGTATGTATAGCCTACTGGTTGTTCAACTTATGCATTGTCTGAAACTATAGGGTGTTTTGTGTGTCAAATACAGTGTGAAACCCGAGACCTGAAATGCAATAGCCTGCATGTGGTGTATTAGACGCCACAAGCCAGGAGGTAGGCCTATAGGAGTTCATATATTTTCTAATTGTTGTTTGTGGCATATCTAAATGTTAATATGGTGATACTTGATGATTGAGCTAATAGCCTACCCATTAACATGTTACTCAATCAAAAATGAAAACAAACATTGTGTGATTCATTCAGATCAAGGCTTCATTAACCCATCTACAGTGCATTCGGAAAGTATTCAGATCCCTTGACTTTCTCCACCTTTTGTTACGTTACAGGCTTACTCTAAAATTGATTAAATTGTTTTTCTCCCTCGTCTACACACAACACCCCATAATGACAAAGCCAAAATAGGCTTTTAGACATTTGCAAGTTAATTTAAAAAATATATATATATATAATATATATACAGTGAGGAGAACAAGTATTTGATACACTGCCGATTATTCATGTTTTCCTACTTACAAAGCATGTAGAGGTCTGTAATTTTATCATAGGTACACTTCAACTGTGAGAGACGGAATCTAAAACAAAAATCCAGAAAATCACGTATGATTTTTAAGTAATTAATTAGCATTTTATTGCATGACATAAGTATTTGATACATCAGAAAAGCAGAACATAATATTTGGTACAGAAACCTTTGTTTGCAATTACAGAGATCATACGTTTCCTGTAGTTCTTGACCAGGTCTGCACACACTGCAGCAGGGATTTTGCCACACTCCTCCATACAGACCTTCTCCAGATCCTTCAGGTTTTGGGGCTGTCGCTGGGCACACGGACTTTCAGCTCCCTCCAAAGATTTTCTATTAGGTTCAGGTATGGAGACTGGCTAGGCCACTCCAGGACCTTGAGATGCTTCTTACGGAGCCACTCCTTAGTTGCCCTGGCTGTGTGTTTCGGGTCGTTGTGATGTTGTAAGACCCAGCCACTACCCATCTTCAATGCGCTTACTGAGGGAAGGAGGTTGTTGGCCAAGATCTCGCGATTCATGGCCCCATCCATCCTCCCCTCAATACGGTGCAGTCGTCCTGTCCCCTTTGCAGAAAAACATCCCCAAAGAATGATGTTTCCACCTCCATGCTTCACTGTTGGGATGGTGTTCTTGGGGTTAAACTCATCCTTCTTACTCCAAACACGGCGAGTGCAGTTTAGACCAAAAAGCTCTATTTTTGTCTCATCAGACCACATGACCTTCTCCCATTCCTCCTCTGGATCATCTAGATGGTCATTGGCAAACTTCAGACGGGCCTGGACATGCGCTGGCTTGAGCAGGGGGACCTTGCGTGCGCTGCAGGATTTTAATCCATGATGGCGTAGTGTGTTACTAATGGTTTTCTTTGAGACTGTGGTCCCAGCTCTCTTCAGGTTATTGACCAGGTCCTGCCGTGTAGTTCTGGGCTCATCCCTCACCTTCCTCATGATCATTGATGCCCCACGAGGTGAGATCTTGCATGGCGCCCCAGACCGAGGGTGATTGACCATCATCTTGAACTTCTTCCATTTTCTAATAATTGCGCCAACAGTTGTTGCCTTCTTCTTCGTCTACAATTTTAGCCCTGATGTCCTTACACAGCTGTCTGGTCTTGGCCATTGTGGAGAGGCTGGAGTCTGTTTGATTGAGTTTGTGGACAGGTGTATTTTATACAGGTAACAAGTTTAAACAGATGCAGTTAATACAGGTAATGAGTGGAGAACAGGAGGGATTCTTAAAGAAAAACTAACAGGACTGTGAGAGCCGGAATTCTTACTGGTTGGTAGGTGATCAAATACTTATGTCATGCAATAAAATGCTAATTATTTACTTAAAAATCATACAATGTGATTTTCTGGATTTCTGTTTTAGATTCTGTCTCTCACAGTTGAAATGTACCTATGATAAAAACAAATACAGATCTCTACATGCTTTGTAAGTACACTCAACATCAACAAAACTAAGGAGATGATTGTGGACTTCAGGGAACAGCAGAGGGAACACCCCCCTATCCACATCGATGGGACAGTAGTGGAGAGGGTAGTAAGTTTAAGTTCCTCGGCGTACACATCACAGACAAACTGAATTGGTCCACCCACACAGACAGCATCGTGAAGAAGGCGCAGCAGCGCCTCTTCAACCTCAGGAGGCTGAAGAAATTTGGCTTGTCACCAAAAGCACTCACAAACTTCTACAGATGCACAATCGAGAGCATCCTGTCGGGCTGTATCACCGCCTGGTACGGCAACTGCTCCGCCCACAACCAGAAAGGCTCTCCAGAGGGTAGTGAGGTCTCGCACAACGCATCACCGGGGGCAAACTACCTTCCCTCCAGGACACCTACACCACCCGATGTCACAGGAAGGCCATAAAGATCATCAAGGACAAAAACCACCCAAGCCACTGCCTGTTCATCCCGCTATCATCCAGAAGGCGAGGTCAGTACAGGTGCATCAAAGCAGGGACCGAGAGACTGAAAAACAGCTTCTATCTCAAGGCCATCGGACTGTTAAACAGCCACCGCTAACATTGAGTGGCTGCTGCCAACACACTGACTCAACTCCAACCACTTTAATAATGGGAATTGATGGAAATTTATGTAAAATATATCACTAGCCACTTTGCTACTTAATATGTTTACATACCCTACATTATTCATATCATATGTATATGTATATACTGTACTCTATATCATCTACTGCATCTTTATATAATACATGTATCACTAGCCACTTTAAACTATGCCACATTGTTTACATACCCTACATTACTCATCTCATATGTATATACTGTACTCTATACCATCTACTGCATCTTGCCTATGCCGTTCTGTACCATCACTTATTCATATCTTTATGTACATTTTGTACAATTTTTTATCCCTTTACACTTGTGTGTATAAGGTAGTAGTTTTTGTTAGGTTAGATTACTCGTTGGTTATTACTGCATTGTCGGAACTAGAAGCAAAAGCATTTCGCTACACTCGCATTAACATCTGCTAACCATGTGTATGTGACAAATAAATTTGATTTGATTTACTTGTTCTCCCCACTGTATATATACACACACAGTTGAAGTCGGAAGTTTACATACACTTAGGTTGGAGTCATTAAAACTTGTTTTTCAACCTCCACAAATTTCTAGTTAACAAACTATAGTTTTGGTATGTCGATTAGGACATCTACTTTGTGCATGACACAAGTCATTTTTTCCAACAATTGTTTACAGACAGATCATTTCACTTATAATTCACTGTATCACAATTCCAGTGGGTCAGAAGTTTACTAAATTGACTGCCTTTAAACAGCTTGGAAAATTCCAGAAAATTATGTCATGGCTGTAGAAGCTTCTGATAGGCTAATTAACATCATTTGAGTCAATTGGAGGTGTACCTGTGGATGCATTTCAAGGCCTACCTTCAAACTCAGTGCCTTTGCTTGACATCATGGGAAAATCCAAATAAATCAGCCAAGACTTCAGAAAAAAAGTGTAGACCACAAGTCTCAATCATCCTTGGGAGCAATTTCCAAACTCCTGAAGGTACCATGTTCATCTGTACAAACAATTGTACGCAAGTATAAACACCATGGGACCACGCAGCCATCATACCGCTCAGGAAGGAGATGTGTTTTTTCTCCTAGAGATGAACGTACTTTAGTGTCAAAGTGCAAATCAATCAACAAAAGTATCTATATCCACAGTAAAACGAGTCCTATATCAACATAGCCTGAAAGGCCACTTGGCAAGGAAAAAGCCACTGCTCCAAAACCGCCATAAAAAAGCCAGACTACGGTTTGCAACTGCAAATGGGGACTAATATCATACTTTTTAGAGAAATGTCCTCTGGTCTGATGAAACAAAAATAGAACTGTTTGGCCATAATGACCATTGCTATGTTTGGAGGAAAAAGGGGGAGGCTTGCAAGCCGAAGAACACCATCCCAACCGTGAAGCACAGGTGGCAGCATCATGTGGTGGGGGTGCTTTGCTGCAGGAGGGACTGGTGCACTTCACAAAATAGATGGCATCATGAGGTAGGAAAATTATGTGGATATATTGAAGCAACATCTCAAGACAACAGTAAGGAAGTTAAAGCTTGGTTGCAAATGGGTCTTCCAAATGGACAATGACCCCAAGCATACTTCCAAAGTTGTTGCAAAATGACGTAAGGACAACAAAGTCAAGCTATTAGAGTGACCATCACAAAGCCATCTCTCAATAACATAGAACATTTCTGGGCAGAACTGAAAAAGTGTGTGCGAGCAAGGAGGCCAACAAACCTGACTCAGTTACACAAGCTCTGTCAGGAGGAATGGGCCAAAATTCACGCAACTTATTGTGGGAAGCTTGTGGAAGGCACCCCGAAACGTTTGAACCAAGTTAAACAATTTAAAGGCAATGCTACCAAATACTAATTGAGTGTATGTAAACTTCTGACCCACTGAGAATGTGATGAAAGAAATAAAAACTGAAATAAATAATTCTCTCTACTCTTATTCTGACATTTTACATTCTTAAAATAAAGTGCTGATCCTAACTGGCCTAAGACAGGGAATTTTCACTCTGATTAAATGTCAGGAATTGTGAAAAACTGAGTTTAAATGTATTTGGCTAAGAAGTATGTAAACTTCTGACTTCAACTGTATATATAAAATGTACATAAGTATTCAGCCCCTTTACTCAGTACTTTGTTGGAGCACCTTTGGCAGCGATTACAGCCTCACATCTTCTTGGGTAGGACGCTACAAGCTTGGCACACCTGTATTTGTTTCTTACATTCTCTGCAGATCCTCTCAAGCTGTCAGGTTGGATGGGGAGTGCCGCTGCAAAGTTATTTTCAGGTCTCTCCAGAGATGTTTGATTGGGTTCTTGTCCGGGCTCTAGCTGGGCCACCCTAGGATATTCAGAGACTTGTCCCGAAGCCACTCTTGCATTGTCTTGGCTGTGTTCTTAGGGTCGTTGTCCTGTTGGAAGGTGAACCTTCGCACCAGTCTGAGATCCTGAGTGCTCTGGAGCAGGTTTTCGTCAAGGATCTCTCTGTACTTTGCTCCATTCATCTTTCCCTCAATCATAACTAGTCTCTCAGTCCCTGCCTCTGAAAAACATCCCGACAACATGATGCTGCCACCACCATGCATCACCGTAGGGATGGTGCCAGGTTTCCTCCAGACTTGAGGCTTGGCATTCGGGCCAAAGAGTTCAATCTTGGTTTCATCAGACCAGAGAATCTCGTTTCTCATGATCTGAGAGTCTTTTAGGTGCCTTTTAGCAAACTCCAAGCGGGCTGTTGTGCCTTTTACTGACAGGTGTGTGCCTTTCCAAATCATGTCCTTTCTATTGAACTGACCACAGGTGGACTCCAATCAAGTTGCAGAAACATCTCAAGGATGATCAATGGAAACAGGATGCACCTGAGCTCAATTTCGAAGTCTCATAGCAACGGGTCTGAATACTTAAGTAAATAAGCTATTGTTTTTTATTTTAAATAAAAAAAATTAAATACATTTATTTTAAATACATTTTCAACCATTTCTAAAAACCTGTTTTTGCTTTATCATTATGGAGTATTGTGTGTAGATTGATAAGGAATTGTTTTATTTAATCAATTTTAGAATATGGCTGTAATGTAACAAAATGTGGAAAAAGAGAAGGTTTCTGAATACTTTCCGAATGCACTGTATATGACAGACACTGAGCATGTGTATAAGGAACTAACCGCCAGGGTGGAGACGCACAGGACAGCACATTTCAAGGTCTCTGACAACCAGCAGGTGAAAACCACACTAAGTCCATGGTGACTGCATAATTACTACAGGTAACATGTCCGCAAGTTATTTACCATATACCATACCATAATTAACATATTTCTCAATTTAAATGTAGTGTTATACTAAATATTGTAATCATGTTCCAGCGTCCAACCCAAGACTGATGAAGCAACACTATCTTTATGTGCTGCTGTAACCGATTTGAAATAGCTAGCTAGTTAGCGGTGGTGTGTACTAATAGCGTTTCAAGGGCCGTGACTTTTGTGGAGTGATGGTTAAGGATGCTTCGTGGGTGTCAGTTGTTGATGTGTGCAGAGAATCCCTGGTTCAAGCCCAGGTTGGGGTGAGGAGAGGGACGGAAGCTATACTGTTACACTGCACAGGTGTATTTAATCAGGTGTGCTGTAACTGTATTTACTTTAGAATGAAATATGGACCAACTATTGCCCATCTTTCATTAAATATTTCCCCCCTACATCATAGCTCTTTGGATGGAATCAGAAATACTACTGGATATCTGCTACTTAAAGCTCATGTTCAAGATGGACAATGAGCGAGATTTTGGATCTAGGATCAAGCCATATGGACAGAGGAAGGGCACCACAGTGCACTCTAAAGTTATCCTCTCAAAGATTGCCAAATCACAGTGCAGAGTTAGAAGATGGCATTTTAAGTAATTATATTTAAGCCAGTTAAACATTTAATTAATCTGACAATGTATTGAGCTGTAGTATAATATTGAACATTTCAAAATACTTTCATACTCCTTATTGGTAAATTCATTTCTGTCTGCCTGTAAACTGTGTACAGGGTTGGGGAGTAACAGATTACAAAAAAACAACCTGTAATCTGTTACGTTACCAGCTAAAATATTGTAATCAGATTACAGATACTTTTGAAGAAATAGGTGATTACTTTTAAATTCAGAAAGGATGTTAACGAGAGAAAAAAAATACATGGATACCTTTTTAGTTCTTCTCAATAACATTAAATTCAGCATTTAAAAAAGGGCACACATTTAAATTTGTTCCACCTGAGCGAGTCTGACCACATATCAAATACCGCTTTGATGATACACAATGCATTTGATGGTTCCTTTTGGCTTCTTCGAATGCCTTTTAAGGGGAAAGTCATCCAAAAGTACTGAGTTTGGGTAATCCATAAATGACGTCACTGATTACAATTTAGACAGTGGATTACATTTAGAAATTAACCTTTCCAACCCTGACTGTGTATAAGCACTATCACATACAGTAGTTTATTAGCCATGTAAATACTACAGGCTACATTTAATATCTCTTCATTATTTATATATGATTACGGTTAATTGTAATGAATTGTTTATAACTCTACATTTTCAGTTTAAGGGTCAAGTAATGGTATGAGTTTGAGCATATTATTATCTCTAGGCTACCTGCTGTTTTGAAGCTGATGTGAAAGACTTTGAGATCTGGTGTCAGCCTAACTAGCACGCAACATCAGCACCATAGAAATAAGAATTAATTTTGTTGCACATTTATGCATGTCATATATTCCAAAAGCTAATATAACTGATCACAGAAATATTCATTTTTATACCATGGCATTGTTGAATATTCCTTTCTGATTGGCTTGAAGGGCATTCCAACATCACTACTCTGGACGGTTCTGACTTAGAATATGTGAACAACTACAAATACCTAGGTGTCTGGTTAGACTGTAAACTCTCCTTCCAAACTCACATCAAACATCTCCAATCCAAAGTTAAATCTAGAATTGGCTTCCTATTTCGCAACAAAGCATCCTTCAATCATGCTGCCAAACATACCCTTGTAAAACTGACCATCCTACCGATCCTCGACTTCGGCGATGTCATTTACAAAATAGCCTCCAAAACCCTACTCAATAAATTGGATGCAGTCTATCACAGTGCCATCCGTTTTGTCACCAAAACCCCATATACTACCCATCACTGCGACCTGTACGCTCTCGTTGGCTGGCCTTCGCTTCATACTCGTCGCCAAACCCACTGGCTCCAGGTCATCTACAAGACCCTGCTAGGTAAAGTCCCCTCTTATCTCAGCTCGCTGGTCACCATAGCAGCACCCACCTGTAGCATGCGCTCCAGCAGGTATATCTCCCTGGTCACCCCCAAAACCAATTCTTCCTTTGGCCGCCTCTCCTTTCAGTTCTCTGCTGCCAATGACTGGAACGAACTACAAAAATCTCTGAAACTGGAAACACTTATCTCCCTCACTAGCTTTAAGCACCAGCTGCCAGAGCAGCTCACAGATTACTGCACCTGTGCATAGCCCATCTATAATTTAGCCCAAACAACTCCCTCTCCCGCTACTAGATTTATTTATTTTGCTCCTTTGCACTTTCTTCCACTGTAAATCTACCATTCCAGTGTTTTACTTGCTATATTATATTTACTTCTCCACCATGGCCTTTTTTTTTGCCTTTACCTCCCTTATCTCACCTCATTTGCTCACATCGTATATAGACTTGTTTATACTGTATTATTGACTGTATGTTTGTTTTACTCCATGTGTAACTCTGTGTCGTTGTTGTATGTGTCGAACTGCTTTGCTTTATCTTGGCCAGGGCGCAATTGTAAATGGGAACTTGTTCTCAACTTGCCTACCTGGTTAAATAAAGGTGAAATAAAATAAACAATAAATACAAATTCTAGGGCATGCATTATTTCCTTATAACGCACGGTATATTTGCACAGTAGAATTCAATGGCTGTAGTTCATTTTTACATGTTTTGTTTGAGCTGCTTTTGAAAGCAAAAGTCGAAGTGAAAACAGTATTGGTATTATTGAATTCGATTTCCATAATAACAAGCTAGGACTGATGGTTTGACTAGCTAAACTAGCAAGTTTGTTTGTTTGGTTACCACGGCAACTACTGTAGCTATCTTGTAAACTTGCTATCTACTTCAGTGGATGTTGAACACATTTCTACCGTCAAATGAACACATTTCTAGTGACAAATTGTATAAAAGGGATAATCAACTCGGGGCTCTATGCGTTCCCTGGAAAATAATGCAACTCTGTGGAAGGTCAGTTCTACTCTGTTAGCGTGTCGTGGAACACACCTTTTACGTCGTTCATTAGTGTCCATGGAACTCGTTATTTCTATGATCACCAGCACGGGTTCAATATCAGCACCAAACGACATGACGTCACATAGCTGACAGACAAACTGAGTGAGAAGCAGTGACTGTTTATAAATAAAATACTGCTTATAAATAAAATAAAATAAAAAACAATTTAAGTGCAATTATATTCACTCTGAAAATATATTATGAATCATTATAATAATATATTTTCAGAGTGAATATAATTTAACTTAAATTGTTTATTTTTAGTATTTTATTTATATTTTTTGTATGTTTTAGCATTGTTAATACCTGTGTTTGGTTTGCTAGACATGTTTGATGTAGCAATGTAAGTAGATTTTTGTATTATGAAATAAAATTATAAAATAAAATAAAAAAATAAATAAAAAAAGAGAAGCAGTGACTGCACCAAAACATACAACATTGTGGTAGCTAACGCTACTTGAATTTGACGAACAAAATGAAGTGTGTCATTGAAGGAAACGGTGTGAAAGTTATATTAACTTTAAGAATATAGACCACGGGCATAAATGTTCAAAGTAAATAGCTAAAGTGCCAAACCTGGATAGTTAGTAGCTAACGTTAGGTTAATTAGCTAGCTAACCTAGCTCTTTAACGTTATCTAGTTAGCGCTCTAAAGTTGGCTAGCTCTTTGACTGCCTACTGTACTCAAACCAGCCACTGCTGATTGCTCCTGGGGTAACTAAGCTAGCTAAAATGGAAACATTTGTGTCAGCTAGCTAAATATATTGACACATTATTACTGCGTGGTGAATTCCATCCACTAAACAGTGTATCTTTTTGACAGCATTTGGGAAGGCTATTCATGCCCTGGCACGCATAGGTGATAAATTATGTTTGGATCCTATGGTGAAAGGTGTAAACATAATTGATTTACAAAGCTTTGTCAATTTGGTACATAGCATTGCCCTGTCCTAACCCTAACCATATGTCTATCATTATCTGCTTGGTCTGGTCTCTTGTAGTTTGCAGTGCCCATTCTGCCTACGACTGCTTCCTCTTCACCACACTGTTCTTCCAACACTACAGCCCAGACACAGGACCAGCCCAGGACTGTGGAACTGTCAAATACAAATTGGTAATGAAGGTAATGGCCAAGCAGTTCTGAATCTGCTGAATATGACCCCAAGTTATCTCAGGCCTCAGGGGAGATAGATGACTCTGACAGCCGTTTGGAACAGTCCATCATAATTTCTTGTAAAATGTGTGACTTTATAATAGCTGTTTATTAATATACATCCATTGGTTTTAGTCGGTGGTGCCACTGTTTCTGTGCCTGGCTACTATTGAGCGTAATGTGGATCGCTGTCAAATATCCATCAACCTCCCAGATAACCGGGTAATATTCCAGTTTCACTGAAGACTTAGTAGGAGAAAAGTCCAATAGCATGCCAAGATAATCCATCCACCTGACAGGTGTGGCATATCAAGAAGCTGATTAAACAGCATGATCATTACACAGGTGCACCTTGTGCTGAGGACAATAAAAGGGCACTCTAAAATGTGCAGTTTTGTCACACAACACAGTGCTACAGATGTCTCAAGTTTTGAGGGAGCGTGCAATCAGCATGCTGACTGCAGGAATGTCAACCAGAGCTGTTGCCAGATAATTGAAAGTTAATTTCTCTAAATATGCCACCCCAAACGTTTTTTTAGAGAATTTGGCAGTATGTCTCACAACAACAGCCCAGTAATAAAGCCCTTTTGTGGGGAAAAACTCATTCTGATTGGGTGGGCCTGACTCCCCAGGGGCCTGGCTCCCAAGTGGGTTGACCCCCAAGTAGGTTGGCCTATGCCCTCCCAGACCCACCCATGGCTGATTAGGGTCTAATGAATTTATTTCAATTGTCTGATTGAACTTAAACTCAGTAACTTTTTTGAAATTGTTGCATTGTTGCGTTTTATAATTTTGGTTAATAAATATGTTAAGGACTTGTGTGTTGGTAAGCAACATCCAGTAGGTACTCAATAATGATTTTGGAACAAAGTGGATTTCTCATCATCAGAATTTTCAGATTGCATTGCATAGTATTAACACTAGATGGCGGTGTTTTCCAACAGCGGTGTGTATCATACTTCTTGTGACAGATATCACCAAAACACATAACCTGTGTTTCCAGGAGAGTGAAGCTCTGCAAGCAGTGTTTCCTTCTCACCACCCAGGCCAGGTGAGCTGCCATAACATACCCCAATCTATCTCTTCATATGACGTTTATGAAGAGTGATTCAGATACCGTCTAGGAATTACTACAGGGTATATGATGATTATTTATTTAATTAACATTTGTGAAATATATTATTATTATTATTATTATTATTATTGTATTACATTTCTATTATTATTTTGGGCCAGACATCTAGGCAGCATGGTGATGCACTTCCCGGTGTCTCAGGAGGAGATCACTCTGTCCATGTCTCCTCTGAGAGTCAATCTGAAAAACTACTATGAAGAGGAAAGTGGTGAGATTCTGCACTGTCTACACAGTATGAAAAACACACGAACATCAGAAACATATTGTTCCTAACTCCTCATTGTTCTGGGTGCAGATGGAATGAAAGCCATGCACACTGAGATGTCTTTAGATCCCAGTGAGTTTGACTACTTCCAGGTTGGAGTTGACTAAGACATAACCTTCTGTCTGAAGGAGCTGAGTATAAGGGGGTTATTTTGAGAAGGTCCTACATTTTCTGTCACATGAGCTTGTAAATATATGGGTGAGTCACTGTCTATTCTTGCAGACCCAGGGTTAATTCATTTTTAAGGGGTCTTATTTACTGCACTATACCCAAGTGTCCAGGAGACTCTGTACCCTATAATTTTCAATAGAATTGACCCCTCCTGGGTGAGATTTTGTTTTATGACAGTAATGAATCAAGTTATGATATGATATGTTTTTTTCTGCACGTGTAGAGTTTTTGTGAACAGACAGTAATAAGTAGTAGAGCACATGCATTAATTACCTAACTCATGCATGCTCCAGATAAACCCAAGTCCTCAGAGGACAAATATACATAAACATTGATCCAATAGCAAAATAAATAATATGGAGCCCCCCCCCCCCCCGAAATTCTGCCATTTGGGATCATGTGTTAACTTGAAATATAATTGTTTGTGTCATTATAAAGTACAAATGATGAGTTTCAATCTGTGGTTTGACCCACAACCTTTGACCTGACCCTAACATCCTGGAATGTTGTTGGGGTACCCTATTGTGAAGTCCCTTTATTACACAGCAAAGCCATGCTTAGCTGTTTCTATGGACTGCTAGCCTGCTGGACAGTGAGCCAGTCTACAGTGCTGCTAGTCTTACCTGTCACAGTGTGTTAGAGGAGCTAGTATCACACACAGGGGCTCTAGTTTCTGGGCTTGGGAAACAGCGAGTCCACTGAAAACATGATTACCCCTTTCACTGTGATTGACCTCTACAACTTCAAAGGTCATGGCTAGCATACACAGCAACAAATCAAATCCAATTTTATTGGTCACATACACATATTTAGCAGATGCAAGTGAGGATGTAGTGAAATGCTTGTGTTCCTAGCTCCAACAGTGCAGTAGTATCTAACAATTCACAACAATACACAAATGTAAAAGTGAAAGAATTGAATTAAGAAATATATAAATATTAGGACGAGCAATGTCGGAGTGGCATTGACTAAAATACAGTAGAATAGAATACAGTATGTAAACATTATTAAAGTGACCAGTAATTCCATGTCTATGTATATAGGGCAGCAGCCTCTAAGGTGCAGGGTTGAGTAACCGGGAGGTATCCGCCTAGTGATGGCTATTTACCAGTCTGATGGCCTTGAGATAGAAGCTGTTTTTCAGTCTTTCGGTTCCAGCTTTGATGCACCTGTACTGACCTCGCCTTCTGGATGGTAGCGGGGGGAACAGGCCATTGCTCGGGTGGTTGTTGTCCTTGATGATCTTTTTGACATCGGGTGCTGTATGACCTTCCTGTGACATCGGGTGCTGTAGGTGTCCTGGAGGGAAGGTTGTTTGCCTACAGGGATGCATTGGGCAGACCATACCACCCTCTGGAGAGCCAGTTGGTAGTTGTCGTACCAGGTGGTGATGAAGCCTGACAGCATGCTCTCAATTGTGCATCTGTAAAAGTTTGTGAGGATCTTAGGGGCCAAGACATATTTCTTCAGCCTAATGAGGTTGAAGAGGCATGACATTGGTAAAATTGCCCTGTCACCTAATGTACATTGCTGTCTAGCAGAGTAGCAGAATGTTGTGATACACCATGACCTGTTATTTTCATGTGTGGTGAATGATCAAACTTTGAGACATCAGTTAATGATGAACATTAGTTGTTTCCAAACATGCATGTGTTTAATGTATTAATCTCTTCTCTAGGGATTTCTGTCATTTTCTTAATCACATGGTCTACGGGGGTCTGCCCACTTTGACGCTGCATGAAAGTAAGTATCCTGGTCCTTGTGATTATACCTCTTTTTACTTAGATCCTAAATAAGGTCCAGAGTTTTTCCCGGTCTGGTCACGCTGAGGTATGCTGATGCTGTGCTCTGCTGTCTGTCAGGTCTGTGTCCTTCAGTGTGGAAGATATGGTGCTGGAGGTCAGTGTGGTGTTGGCTACTTTTGTCCACCCAGAGAGCAGGACCCCTCCCAGGGTACAGAGGCCCAGGCTCCTGCTGCACTAAGGTAGCCATCACCATTTATTATACAGTAATTACACCACCACCAATAGGGGAGGTTCTGTATTTGGTGCATCATTGTGTAATACACAACATCACCAGTATCACTTAAAGCGCTTGTCCAATCACGTGACAGTCACAGTAGAGTATATTTGAATCCTAGAACTGGCTGTGCCAGTGATGTCATCCTTACTGGAGGCAGTTTGCCATCGTGTGCTTTTTTTGGTGCCTCAGTGGGTGTTGTGTTACAGAACAGTGTCGTGGTAGTTTAACAGAGCCTGGCTATCTGGGGCAAGGACGTGCTGGCTGGGTTAGAGGCCTGACAGACTGACAGGCTGTAATCCCTACATCCCCTACAGTCACTAACCTGTTACGTTGCTGTGGCGATGATGTCACTCAGTGTGGCTCTCCTTGCCCGCCTCTATCTATTTCTCTTACGTGTCTGCTCTGAGCTGCCTGAGGTGGGTTTTGCACCAGTCCCAGTCGGACCATGTTGACCATGTAGTTAACGCCTGTCAGGGCTCCCTCTCTCTCCCCAAGCTTAAACATGTCCTGTGTTATGTACCCACAGCTTTAAAATGAATTGTACATATAGTTCTGGCCAAATATAGTGACACTTTTGCACTTTTCTTAGATAATTCCCTATTTCTCTTAAAATAAGTTGAAACTGAAAAACACTTTTGGTCTCCACACCTTGTTATTGGATTTTCAACATTGCAGAACCAATTTTATTTTGTAAACAAAATACATTTACAGTTTACAATTTATTTTTAATTTTTAAATGAAGACAAATGGCATAGACACCCTGGAGCTTGTACTTGGTTGCACAGCCTTTGGCCAAGATAACTGCAGACAAATGCTTCCTGTAACCATAAACGATCTTGCTGCACCTTTCTACTGGTAATTTGGCCCACTCTCCAGCACCATACTGCTCAAATTCTTCAATGTTTGACAGGTTCCCTCCACCAACTGCTGTTTTCAGATCTCGCCATAGGTTTTAAATGGGATTCAGATCTGGACTCTTTGCTGGCCACTCCAGAACAGTCCAGCGTTTCTTTTTTAACCATTCCTGGGTGCTTTTTGATGTGTGTTTGGTGTCGTTGTCCTGCTGGAAGACCCACAACCTTCAACGGAGACCCAGTTTTTGGACACTGGGTTGAGCATTGGATTCCAAAACACACATATCTCCTGATTTCATGATGCCTTGCGCACTTCAAGGCCCCCAGTACCAAAGGTGGCAAAGCAACCCCACAGCATTGTCAAACCTCACACGTGTTTGATTGTAGGGAGGGTGTTCTTTTCATTGATTGGTTCATTTGGTCGCCGTGCATGAAAATTGGCAAGCCACCCCGGGTCCTCTCCAAATACTACCGCTGCACCATCGAGAGCGTCCTGACCGTTGTATTACGGCCTAGTAAGGGAATTACTCCATCCACAACCGCAAGGCCCTCCAGCGGAGGGTGAAAACGGCCCAGTACATCACCGGGCCCGTGTTTCCCACCCATCCAGGACATCCACCAGACATTGCACGCTATCTCATCTAACTTCTATTGGGTATCTACTATATGTCTATTAGAATACAGTAGACCTATTGCTTTAGTTTGTTGACTATCACAAATGTAGTTAGTTCATTTATATTGATTTAAGACTGACAGGCATAATCTGTTTTAAATCTTAAGCTGTATATAAAGATAGGCAGGTCACTAGAGGGAAATGCTAAATGCAGACTTAGAGTAATGGTCCTTATATGCTCTCGGGTGTGGAGGTTCTGCAGAGCTTCCAGAGGGTGAGGCAGATAGATGCTGGTCCCCCCCTGGCCCAGGGGTTTCCCTCTGCAGGCAAGTTGCTAGTATCCAGCCAGGGAAGCCCAGTGTTCAGTGGAGCAGCCTTCATGGGAGAATATTTTGACAGTCAGAACACCACATTACACACACCGAGGTCTTGGCATCACAACTCCTGCTTCCTCCAAGGTCAACTGTTCTGCCTGCGGCTATGGAATCCTGACCTGTTCACCGGACGTGCTACCTGTCCCAGACCTATTATTTGACCATGCTGGTCATTTATGAACATTTGAACATCTTGGCCATGTTCTGTTATAATCTCCACCCGGCACTGGCCACCCCTCATAGCCTGGTTCCTCTCTAGGTTTCTTCCTAGGTTTTGGCCTTTCTAGGGAGTTTTTCCTAGCCAACGTGCTTCAACACCTGCATTGCTTGCTGTTTGGGGTTTTAGGCTGGGTTTCTGTACAGCACTTTGAGATATCAACTCATGTATGAAGGGCTATATAAATACATTTGATTTGATTTAATAGAAATGTTCCCCAAAGATAAATTAGAACAGAGTTTGAACTTTGGTGGACCTCTGCTTGTGCCCTCAAGCCACTGTGTTCTGGGATTTTGGCAGGCTCTGACTGGTACTATACTTTGGTAAGTGCCAAATTATGGATAATGCCTTACTTCAACCTTTAAATTAGAAAGACATTTGCAATAATGTCTCACCATGTGAGGTGTGATTGCCCTCAAAGACAGACAGGATGAAGGTGAATTGTGATGGATGCAAGGTGTCTGGCGGGCTGCACAGCTTTAATATTCCCAGCAATTTTACCTAAGAACTGCCAGACCATACTGCTGACAATATGTTGAAAACTGTTTTACAGCTTGGTGATTGTTTTTCTCATACTCGTAGTCTGCTCAGCTGTCTATTAACAATGAATTGTGTTTTGGTTCCTTAGGTTCGCTCCCTCCTCTTTGGGGCCTTGTCCTGTGAGCAGGGTGATGGTTGTACCTTTGTGCTGCCCAGACTGTTGTGTTCCAGTGATACAGAAGAAGATGGGGGATATGACAGTGTCAGTGGTGCACTGTAAGTTACCATAGAACAATGAACCAGCCAATAACTATTTTTGTACCGTGCAATTTTTTTCAGACCATATTTTGTCTTTTTTTGTAGTGTCTTGACTTTACTTTCATTAATCTGATGACTGTTATTTATTTAATCAACTAACTATGTTTAATTGTTACCCAATTAAATTAATCATGTAACAATTAACTCATTAGGATTTGGGGCACCATGGAAGAGGTTATTTAAATAATTACCATCTCCTGAATTAAACTCTAAAGAGCTTTAACTATCACATCAATCTTCTACTGTTGTTCACTCTGGAAGATGGCCAGCCATGTCGGTGGTTCCCATTGGTGATGAGGGCAGCTAACCAGCCGCACCAGTGATTGTCTGGGAGGCGAGCCTCTCGCCCACGCTTCGTGCCGATTACTCAGGGTTCAGGACTCAGACCCCTTCACATGAACAGCTGCAACCCGGCAATGTTCCGGTCCAAAGGAAGGTGAGTTTATTTCTTCACCTTGTGTTGAGGTTCAAAGTTCCAACCATTTCAAATGTGTAGCCCCCGTTTCCTGGTCTCTGAGATTCCGCGTTTAAACCACTTTAGACGTGGCTGCAACTCCCCGTCTTTCTTGATCTAATGTTATTTTTGTGGCAATCCTTTTATGCACTCTGGCCGAAGGGGACGGTTCCATCAGGTTGACATGCTCTCTGACCTCAATCGGGGCGTGGCTACTTACTGTGCACAAAGTTATGTAAAACTAACTCTCTCTTATGGCTCCAACAATCACATTCATATCTTAAAAATACATACCTTTTTCATATATGGAAACTTGATAAAGGGGATATACTTTCCAAGTTACAGTATTTCATCCATACTGCTTTTCATTTTGTGATGTCATAAATTGTATGAGTTTTTTTTTATAGCTCCCCACATTCTTATGTTATAATTATTGTTCCAGTTTCCACTTTTGACTTTCAGCGGGAAAAGCCTATTAACAAAGACATTCCTCTGGTGGATTTTACTGGAGGGAGAGAAGGAGCCCTCTTCTCCTGTAATTTACAACAGGGTGTGAACTGTCAAACCGGCCCAGTTCCCTCTTCACCTCTTCTGTGGGTGAGAGAAGGTCTGGTTATTGTAACCATTGCCGATCTGACCCATTGTGATCCTCACAGGACAGTCATGACAAATGTAATTGTATTTAATATCTAAATTTGAGTGCTTTAAATGATAGTTCATAAAATATGGCCATTTGTTTTTACTTACAAATAAGTTATTCCAATGGTATATGTGCATCTTTTGCAAGGAGGAGAGTAGATTTGAAAGTCAGACATCAAAAACATAAAGACTCCGGACATTTTGCATCTCCCACTTTGGGCTGGATGTGTAGTTTATACATGCATAAACATAATGAGTGACAGCTAGCAAGATGTACACACAGGAGAGAGAGAGAGAGAGCAATGATGTGGTGCACATATCTGCACGAGTCCACTTTTGGCTCGTGAATGCTACTTTCAGAACTACTGGCTAAAAAGTATCAGAATCTCTTTTAAGTGATGTGTAGTTGATCTAGACCTGCCCATGAAAACATTCCTCAAGCCAAGCGCATGGATGCCACACCTGAGGAATGTGTAACTAAACATACAGATCACACTGAGCATTCTCTTGTAGCTTCAGGCAGTTTCCTCTGGTTGCATAAGAGCAGACAACTGCGAGGGAAAACGGCTCATAGGGAGTCTGGTCCACTGTGGTACTGAGGCAGAGGCATTGACAAGTCACAGTAGTGAATTGCTACCCTCTCTTCAGGGTTCCATCTGAAGAGAGAACAACTACGGAGAGTTCTCTATCAGAAACACATGATCATGTGTAGCAGTATAGCCTACCTAGCTGGTATTACAATTGTAGCCTGTTCTTGTTCTAGATGCTCATGTGCTTTTGACACGTGTTCATTATCTCAGGACACGGTCAGCCTACTGTGCATGTAAATATAACTTTCAGAGACCAGTGAACAAACAATATTGACAAGAAAAACCTATGACAAGGGTCTTCTGTTAAAGGAAAAGAACAAGGGTAATAAATACTATACTTTATTTAAATTTGACAGCTTTGAAAACATGTTTAATAGAACCTGCCTCTGCATTGAACTGTACAATCAAAATAAAGATACAAGCAGCTCTCATTATAACAAACTTTGCTTTTTGAACTGAAGTCTAGAATTGGCCAACAGAACAAAACTGTCTGGTCAGGTCACTAGGCCAGTGGAGAGCCAGACATGGACATCATGGGGAAGCTAGCTTTGATATAGTGCCATCTGACAGGGAGAATTGCTTGTACTTTAAGGTTGGTGAGGTTGTCAACCTCTAGTGCCATAATGCTTACAAAAACATTTGTCATCCAGTGCAGATGCCTTTCATCTCCCTGCGCAATATGAAAGGCATGCAGGGTATTGTTAATGATGAAACACCTGATAGCCAATCATTTTTTTCCTAGTTAGGGGAGAGCCCTTGAAGCAGGACAGTAGCCTTCAGTGAGGGTGCACCATTACATCAACAAGAACACCACCAAGGGTACCTCAGATGATACACAGAATATGAAGGATTCTAAGATCATGTCATACTTTTTCAAGCCTTAAAAATAATAATAATAGCTTGTTCATTCACATATGTCCCATGGTGAAAAGCATTGAACACATTGAAAGGGAATGAGAGGTCTCCGATCAGATGGCGTAAATTAAGACAGCAGGGCATGGTGGGAAAAGTGTGAAATATGGCTACTTGTCAGTTTCTGCTCTGTGTTCATTAGTTTAAATCAACATGTGCATAACACATGTTACTCTTAAAATGTTGCTGCACACATGTTGTAAATGCACAATGAAAATCTGCAATTAAAGATGAAATAAGTGACCTGATTATTATCACTTAATGAAATGTCCTATTGGAGCTTTACAGCAGGGGCAACTGATGAGACAAGGAAATGCTGATTGTGAACAATTATGCCTAAAGCTAAATTGAAGCTGTGCGCAGTCCAGATTCCCACCAAACAAGTTAAAAAAAACATGGTCACCTGACCAACATCCACTGTGAGCTTTCAGATATGCTTTCTTTAACCTTGTGCGTAAATGGTCATTACCATTGCATCCCAGTGGATACTGAAGAAAGCTGTGTAGCCTAGATAAAATAAACATTCAACATGTATACAATATAAAATCAGACAGGCTAGAGGTTACTATATCACACAATAACCTTCCACATCACTTGCAGTCACACCCTTTGCATCACAGCAGGAGTGAGTACTTCCGGCGCCGACAGAGATGGCCACCTCACTTCGCGTTCCTAGGAAACTGCGCAAGCATTTTGCTACACTCGCATGCTAACCATGTGTATGTGACAAATAAAAATTGATAGGTTTAACAGAAACATCAAGTCAAAATGTCCCATTCTTAGAAACAATTAACTTGGTCCATGTACAACCTAAATTGCACTCAAATGTATTTTATAAAGCCCATTTTGCAAGAGCAGTCGTCAAAGTGCTAGACAGATTCCCAGCCTAAAACCCCAAAGAGCAAGTAATGCAGATGTAGAAGCACAGTGGCTAGGAAAAACTCTAGAAAGGCTGGAATCACCTAGAGGAACCAGGCTCTGCCGGGTGGCGATTATAACAGTACATGGCCATTAAGGCCATATCGTTCTTAAAGACGTTTAAACGGTCATAGATGACCAGCAGAGTCATAACCAAAGTGGTTATAGAGGGTGCAACAGTATAACACCTTGTGAGTAAATATCAGTTGGCTTTTCATAGCAGAGCGTTGAGAGTGAGAGAAAAAGAGTTGAAAACAGCAGGCCTGGGACAAAGTAGCGCTTCCAGTGAACAATCAGAAACTGATATGCAGCAACGGCACCTGGTCTTCATACAATCCATTAGATCAGTCAAACTTAAAATGTCACTTGTCCAAAAATCGACCAAAACATTTCAACAACATTCATTCACATCACATAGACACATGCCCTTATGCCTACATAAAAAAGCTTGCCCTTCAATATAATTTATTATTAATTTGATTTGTTTAATCTGAGTCACTGAAAGTTGTTTTTCGAGGCCTTATTATTCAGACTTGATGGTAGATCTTAAGGATTCTCCTGCCTGTGAGTTCTCTAACTTTATGCAGCTCACTCTACCAATCCCTGCTGGTACCAGAGAGACTAAGGGATCCCCTGCTACTAGATCACCAATATGTTGCTAGAGGGCAGGACACCTGACAGTCCTGCCTCCTCAGTCTTTCTCCAAGTGGACAAGAGTGATGAGTGTGTGGACAGTGGTGAGTGATGATATTGAACCTTGAAGATTTACTGTTTGTTACTATTGCTTGTTGTTATAATGGATTCTGTGTTATACAAGTCCTTTGCTTATGTCATCATCTTATACAGTCAATATTATTATTGCTTGTGCTATTACTCCTTTTATTCTCATGCAATGTTTATTATGTACAGTATATTCATTAATCTCTCATCTCTGTACATAACCACATCCATCTCATATGTCCTCTTGAACTAAAGTTCTCTATTGTAGATAACTCTGAGGTTGCCTTATTCCTCTGACCGGGACAGGGGTCAGCGAGTCATGGACCAGTCTAACTGGAGAGCCGCTCTCTTTCAGTATCGTATTCCGATGTTACTTACGGTCTTCAAATCAGCTCATGATGGAACACTCACATGTACGATCCATAGATTTTCATTTCTGACCCAATCAACTTTTGACTGGCTACTACTGACCCAGATTCTTAATCTCTACCTTCTGGGCTTTGTTTTACAGCCCAAATAACAGACTTGTTCCTCATGTGAGAGCCAGAGCTTCAACACGACTACATCCTTTATCCCATTGAACAGGGATTAGGTCAAAGACAACTAGAGACTTTCCAAGATCGATACTTTGCAGCAGGTAGCCTAGCAGATGTCAGACAACCCTCTGCTTTATTCATCCATGTCTTCAGTCTATTAAAGATTAACACTCAGTTCTGATGGTGAAGTCAGTGCATGTATTGTCAGTGTTCCATCTGAGAGATGGGCCTGATTGAATCCTGGAGGAATTATGGTCTCAGGAGGGCAGCTCAGCCACCAACATCAGTCCTTAATCCCCGCCAGCAGGAACCAAAGCAGTCTGACATCTTTAAGAGGCAGACAAGAGGAAACTCCTAATTTCCCTACTAGCCTCCATACAGTCTCTAGTTTGTGTACTCTGCCACTATTGACAGCAACACAGTGATGTCATCTGGCTTTCCTCCTGTGGGAACGAGAAAGAGATCCAGTCAGGAGGATGAATGGACTGAGTTTGGGAACAATCAAATGTATCATCCCTAATAGAAGGAAAACTATTTAAAAAACAAGGGATCAGTCACTTCTTATTCCTCTCTGGGTGTCATTCTCCCTGAAGCAGGGCAGGAATAGAGCCAATGGACTGAAATGAGGACTACCTTGGCTTTGTCTCCAATTTCCACTCACATGAAGTGATAATCATTACCTCTTACATTCAGTCCATTGTCACAGGCAAACTGTGCAAAAGGTGACATGTAGTTGGGGTTGTATGCCAGAACATGGGCCTGCTCTGCAATGCTCCTGGCTGTCTGCTGGATACTCTCATAGTTAGTGTTCTGCAAAAAACAAAATGGAGTATAGTGTTAACATTTTTGGAATGTCTCGTTCCTCCACTTCAATACTCTACTTACTGTAAACATGTTTGTTGCACACAGGTACTGCAAGGATTTATGAGAGGGTGTACCTTGAGTTTTCTCAACTCCTGTAGGATCATGTGTTCGGGCATGTTGTCGAAGAGGCCATCTGTGGCTGTGAGAATGATGTCCCCCAACTGGACGTCAAAGGAGGAGCTGTCTGCAGCATCAGGACTGAAGGGGCACAGAGAGACACTGAGTCAGTGTGGAAGTCTTACAAGAGCATATCAACACAACATAGGGAAATAAGTCTTGCGGCACATTAGTTACCCGTCATGATTATACAGTGCCTTGGAAAGCGGCCTTAATTCTCTCTGCCCCAGACTCCCCGCCAGTTATGGCTGTCATACAAACCATTTGTAACCCAGCAGTCTTTCCATTAAGGCTTTAGTAATACAGGTTTCAAAATAATCATGATTACAGTCACAGATTTAGCTCTAAATAAAACAATGAACATCTTGTCTGCCCATCAAGGGCAAAAAATTCTAGATATATATATATATATATCTAAAATAGATAGATCTATCTATTTTAGATATATATATATATATATATATATATATATATATATATATATATCTATTATAGATATAAATATATAAATAAGACACATACATACATACCCACCCAGGTCAAATAGGTCACACATTTAGACAAACTGTTTATTCTGTATAGAGGTAAACAATGGATATCCTATGCACTGAGCACAACCAAGCCATATTATATAAACAGGTACGTTTAGGTTATGCTTGTGAATAGGCCTATTCTTATTCTACATTGACAGTTCAGCTCCAGTCCATGTGAGCAGCTCTAAATACGCAGCAGGTAGCCTAGCGGTTAGAGCGTTGGCACAGTAACGAAAGGGTCGCTAGTTCGAATCCCTGAGTCGACTAGGTGAAACATCTGTCAATGTGCCCTTGAGCAAGGCACTTGTCCCTGGAGCAGTTAGGGTTGCCATTAATAACGGCAGACCCTGGCCGTGAGCCCATGGGGGGAATTGGGATAAACAAAAAAACATTTCCAATTCACACATGCGCATAATGTGAAATAGGACAAAACACCTACCAAATTAAATAATCTCACTGTTCTAGAATACAGGGGTCAGAAAGCCTTTGGGCCAGCAGACCTGGGATTGGCTGCTGTGAGGAGGGCCCTAAGTTCACCCCTCTGTGTGTCTGATGACACTTTAAGCTGGCTGGGACAGTAGCAGGGATCCAACACCCACCCCACACTGGAGTATCTAGCGCAGCTGATGGCATGCGACAGCAGCACACGGCCCCAGCCGCCCCTGGCCTGCATGCACACTGACTGTGGCAGTACAGATCAGTCAATAAAGCTGCAGCAACACTGGACAAACCAGGGAGCAGCTCAAAGGCTGAACCAATGCTGAGACTGAGGGGCTCTGTGCTTCAAAGCCAAACCACAGCTTCTTTACAATAAAAAAATATGGCTTCGACAGAATCCACTGACCTGTCATTGAGGACAGCCCCCTCTGCCTCAGGCGGGGCGATAGAGAGCTGGAAGGGGGTGTTGAAGTAATGCTGCTGTTCATCAGAGCGGTGCACTACCTCTCCTCCCCGCACCACCAGGAAGCCAGAGTCTCCCAGGTTGGCTGTGTGCAGCCTGTGACTCTGCCGGTCCAGCACCACGATACAGGCCGTGCTGCTGCCTGGAGGGAAACACAAGAGTATGAATATATGGGTGGTGTAATGGGGATTTTAATGTTTGTGCTGTTCTAATAACCAATTTCTGTGTTCATGCAAGTGGCTGACTGTACAAATGATCACTATCAGTAGCTGCAATTTGCCCAGACCGTGTTTGAAAACAAACGAAATCTCAGTTTCAAGGGCTCAGCTTAGAGAGAAAGAAGCCTTGTGAGGTGCTGGTCTGTCACATGTTATGAAACAGTATTGGTTGGTCACATTTATATACACACTGCTCAAAAAAATAAAGGGAACACTTAAACAACGTAACTCCAAGTCAATCACACTTCTGTGAAATCAAACTGTCCACTTAGGAAGCAACACTGATTGACAATAAATTGTGCATGCTGTTGTGCAAATGGAATAGACAACAGGTGGACATTCTAGGCAATTAGCAAGACATCCCCAATAAAGGTGTGGTTCTGCAGGCGGTGACCACAGACCACTTCTCAGTTCCTATGCTTCCTGGCTGATGTTTTGGTCACTTTTGAATGCTGGCGGTGCTTTCACTCTAGTGGTAGCATGAGACGGAGTCTACAACCCACACAAGTGGCTCAGGTAGTGCAGCTCATCCAGGATGGCACATCAATGCGAGCTGTGGCAAGGTTTGCTGTGTCTGTCAGCGTAGTGTCCAGAGCATGGAGGCGCTACCAGGAGACAGGCCAGAACATCAGGAAACGTGGAGGAGGCCGTAGGAGGGCAACAACCCAGCAGCAGGATCGCTACCTCCGCCTTTGTGCAAGGAGGAGCAGGAGGAACAGTGCCAGAGCCCTGCAAAATGACCTCCAGCAGGCCACAAATGTGCATGTGTCTGCTCAAACGGTCAGAAACAGACTCCATGAGGGTGGTATGAGGGCCCGACGTCCACAGGTGGGGGTTGTGCTTACAGCCCAACACCGTGCAGGACGTTTGGCATTTGCCAGAGAACAAGATTGGCAAATTCGCCACTGGCACCCTGTGCTCTTCACAGATGAAAGCAGGTTCACACTGAGCACGTGACAGACGTGAGAGTCTGGACACGCCGTGGAGAACGTTCTGCTGCCTGCAACATCCTCCCGCATGACCAGTTTGGCGGTGGGTCAGTTATGGTGTGGGGTGGCATTTCTTTGGGGGGCCTCTCGCCAGAGGTAGCCTGACTGCCATTAGGTACCGAGATGAGATCCTCAGACCCCTTGTGAGACCATATGCTGGTGCGGTTGGCCCTGGGTTCCTCCTAATGCAAGACAATACTAGACCTCATGTGGCTGGAGTGTGTCAGCAGTTCCTGCAAGAGGAAGGCATTGATGCTATGGACTGGCCCGCCAGTTCCCCAGACCTGAATCCAATTGAGCACATCTGGGACATCATGTCTCGCTCCATCCACCAACACCACGTTGCACCAGACTGTCCAGGAGTTGGCGGATGCTTTAGTCCAGGTCTGGGAGGAGATCCCTCAGAAGACCATCCGCCACCTCATCAGGAGCATGCCCAGGCGTTGTAGGGAGGTCATACAGGCACGTGGAGGCCACACACACTACTGAGCCTCACTTTGACTTGTTTTAAGGACATTACCACAAAGTTGGATCAGCCTGTAGTGTGGTTTTCCACTTTAATTTTGAGTGTCACTCCAAATCCAGACCTCCATGGGTTGATAAATTTGATTTCCATTGATAATGTGTCATTTTGTTGTCAGCACATTCAACTATGTAAAGAAAAAAAGTATTTAATAAGAATATTTCATTCATTCAGATCTAGGATGTGTTATTTTAGTGTTCCCTTTATTTTTTTGAGCAGTGTATATATACAAATAAAAAAAATAACCATTTAACTAGGCAATGATTAATTAATTCATGCAAATATAACAAATATAACTTGTCTGTGTATAGCCATATAAGACACCTGCTGGGACTGCCCAGGTAGAGCTCCTGATTGACATGTGTACATGTGTGCATTGAGTTGGTTGGAACCTCTCCGGTGCACTGACAAACAATTCATTTAAGATTGACTTCAGGTGTCCCTGTGTAAGAATTTCCACAACAGTGATTCTATCTGTAACTAATGAAGTTGAATAGATTTCTCCCCAATTTCGTGGTATCCAATTGGTCTTGTCCAAACAGTCTTGTCTCATCGCTGCAACTCCTGTGCGGACTCGGGAGAGGCGAAGGTCGAGAGCCGTTCGTCCTCCGAAACACAACCCAACCAAGCCGAACTGCTTTTTGACACAATTGCCCACTTAACACGGAAGCCAGCCACACCAACGTGTCGGAGGAAACACCGTACACCTGCCAGCCAAACTCTCCCCTAACCCGGGCAACACTGGACCAATTGTGCGCTGCCCCATCGGCCTCCCGGTCACGGCAAGCTGCGACAGAGCCTGGACTTGAACCCAGAATCTCTAGTGGCACAGCTAGCACTGCCCTACACCACTGCGCCACTCAGGAGGCCTTGAAACGATAACATTGAAGGAAACATAAAAGTAAACCGAACCGGCGAAAACATGGCTCTGTGTGCAGCCACACCCTGCTAATGAGTCATCTAGTTTGGACCACCAGAATGTGCTATGGGTGCTCCATACAACACCCTCACGCTCTGACTCTCACTCCCGTTCTTGAATGTTTTTCCAATAGTAATACAATTACTGTTGGCCTCATGACCGCAATTGAAAAATACAACTTATTTGTCTTCTACAAGCGACATGGGATGAAAAAGTACAGACCACCGAGACCGACCGTTCTGGACTCCTTACGCAGTTCTTTCTCCCACATGTTTCTGCCTGCTTCATTCTAGCAAAGCACTGATCAAGACGAGATTCTGGAGCAGAGTTGCAGGTAGTAGGAATAGGCTACTAGTCTTTACATAGTAACAACAAAAATAGTAAGAGGCATGCAGCAGCTGTCTGACTCATGATGCAAATATCCTATCTAAATAGCAGCGCCCCGTGCCACTTAGTCTAACCACACAGACCGAAAATAACAGCCCATCCCATGACTGTTCCCTCTACTGCAGTGGTTCCAAAACTTTTTAGGCCCACGACACCATTTTGATATCTGAAATTTCCCAAATGTGAAAGAAATGTACTTAACAGCCAATGTTAACTTTATTTGGGGCTATGGTAGTCAATTGAAAAACATTCTAAACGTATTTCTGATTGTGCTGGTGTGTTGAGAAGACATACTTTTAATGTGGGGCTGTTTTAGACTAATTTGCGATTGACTATGTTTCTTCTCACCACCACTAATGAGATGGGTGTGGCTTGATGCATGTCGCGTTGGAGTTTCTCAAAGTCAGGGGGCGTGGCTGACAGCGCGCACCTCATCTCTGCTGTAACATCCAGCCCGGAACGATATTTGGTTTTAAGACGAGAGCACTGATGGTGCTTTCAAGGCAACTGGGACCTCTGAAAAATACAAGGTCAAATCATGACGTCAGTGATCATGTCGGCTGTTCACGAGTTGGAATTCCGAGTTGGTTGACTTCAAAATGTTCCATTCGAAACTAGTTTTTAATTAAATTATTATTTTTTTTTAAATGTACCCCCCTCCCCCAGAGTTCCCAGTTGTTTTGAACGCTGCATTAATTCTCAAAGAGAGACAGCAGGGTATTCCCTTGGAGTAAGGAACCAAAACTCCTCCGTAGTGATCCGTGAATCCATTCGGTCACATGACAGCTCGATCAGCTGTTCGATTTCACTTACCGGCATGTCTACTGAGCCAGGATCACAGCCAAACAGATTGGGAAGTAGGTTCCAAAGTGGTCTTCCAAGCGTTGGAGGTGAGCAGTCATTACTCAAGTGGGACACTTACTGATGCTGTTTTCTGTTAGAAACATGCACAGCCGAGGGAAAGGGGCATCATTCGCTTTTGAAAGACTCTCCAATAAGAAAAATGTCGTTCCTCTGAAACCACTGATTCGGTCACTTATCTGTAGAATGTTTTTGTATTTCCCCTGCATGCTTGCGTTCAGTTTCCTAAATATTCCTTCTAATTACACAGAAAGCCAAGGCTTTTTGTTTGTGAATGATTTCTTTATGAACTGTTGTCATTGTGAATGACAACCATTCCTCTCTCAATACAAAAAATCTTTCCAACACTCCCCCTTGATAACCACCAAGCCTCCATGTGAAATAGAACATTATCATACTCTGATTGCAAAAATATGTGGAGATATGAGAACAGGCATGTGTGCAGTGGATGTGGTTTGATGTACATTGAACAAAAATATAACCACAAAATGTAAAGTATTGGTCCCATGTTTCATGAGCTGAAATAAGATTATTTTTTCCATATGCACAAAAAGCTTCTCTCAAATGTTGTGCACAATTTTGTTTACATCCCTGTTAGTGAGCATTTCTCCTTTGCCAAGATCATCCATCCACCTGACAAGTGTGGCATATCAAGAAGCTGATTAAACAGCATACTTACAGAGGTGCACCTTGTGCTGGATACAATAAAAGGGCACTAAAAATGCACCGTTTTGTCACACAATGCCACAGATGTTTTGAGGGCGCGTGCAATTGGCATGCTGACTGCAGAAATGTCCACCACAGCTATTGCCAGAGAATGTTATGTTAATTTCTCTACCATAAGCCGCCTCCAACGTCATTATAGAGAATTTGGCAGTACGACCAACCATGGGCCAGCAGTTTGCTGATGTCAACGTTGTGAACAGAGTGCCCCATGGTGGCGGTGTGGTTATGGTATGGGCAGACATAAGCTATGGACAAAGAACACAATTGCATTTTATCGATGGCAATTTGAATACACAGATACCGTGACGAGATCCTGAGGCCCATTGTTGTGCCATTCATCTGCCGACATCACCTCATGTTTCACCATGATAATGCACGGCCCCATGTTGCAAGGATCTGTATACAATTCCTGGAAGATGAAAATATCCCAGTTCTTCCATGGCCTGCATACTTACCAGACATGTCACCTATTGAGTATGTTTGGCATGCTCTGGATCCACGTGTACAACAGCGTGTTCCAGTTCCCGCCAATATCCAGCACCTTCTCACAGCCATTGAAGAGGAGTGGGTCAACATTCCATAGGCCACAATCAACAGGCTGATCAAACCTTTGCGAAGGAGATGTGACCACCATTTGCCTCAGGCAGTGCGTCACACCAGATACTGACTGGTTTTCTGATCCACGCCCCTACCTTTTTTTTTTAAAGGTATGTGACCAACAGACGCATATCTGTATGGGTCCCAGTCATGTGAAATCCATAGATTAGAGCCTAAATAAATTTCAATTGTCCGATTTCCTTATATGAACTCTAACGAAGTACAATCTCTGAAATTGTAGCATGTTGGGTTTATATTTTTGTTCAGTATAGTTTACAATCAATTACCTGCTGCAGTATATGTCAGTTCTGTGCTCAGCTCGTTTGCCACCAGTTGCTCTCGGTGTATCATACAATGCTTCCATATGGCAGAGGGATACAATGGTCAAGTGCAGCCTTTTCCCATGATCCAAGGGTGCTGTGTAGTTGAATTATATATATATATATATATATATATATATTTGAATAATCTTTCATTTTACACTACCGGTCAAAAGTTTTAGAACAGAGTTTAATTTTTACTCTTCTCTACATTGTAGAATAATATGTGTTATGTCATAGTTTTGATATGGAATCATGTAGTAAGCGCAAAAAAGTGTTAAACAAATCAAAATAAATGTTATGAGAATCTTCAAATACCCACCCTTTGCCTTGACAGCTTAGCACACACTTGGCACTCTCAACCAGCTTAATGAGGTAGTCACCTGGAATGCATTTCAATTAACAGGTGTGCCTTGATAAAAGTTAATTTGTGGAATGTCTTTCCTTCTTAATGCATTTAGGCCAATCAGTTGTGTTGTGACAAAGTAGGGGGGGTATACAGAAGGGCTATTTGGTAAAATACCAAGTCCATATTACAGCAAGAACAGCTCAAATAAGCAAAGAGAAACGATATCCAATCATTTCTTTATGACATGAATGTCAGTCATTGCAGAAAATTTGAAGTACTTTGAAAGTTTCTTCTAGCGCAGTCGCAAAAACCATCAAGCACTATGATGAAACTGGCTTACATGAGGACCGCCACAGGAATGGAAGACCCAGAGTTACCTCTGCTGCATAGGATAAGTTCATTAGGAGTTGGCAGCCCAAATAAATGCTTCACAGAGTTGAAGTAACAGACATCAACTGTTCAGAAGAGACGGTGTGAATCAGGCCTTCATGGTCAAATTGCTGTAAGGAAACCACTACTAAAGGACACAAATAATAAGAAGAGACTTGCTTGGGCCAAGAAACACGAGCAATGGACATTAGACCGGTGGAAATCTGTCCTTGGGTCTGATGAGTGCAAATTGGAGATTTTTGGTTCCAACCGCCGTGTCTTTGTGAGACGCGGTGTGGGTGAACGGATGATCTCCATATGGGTATTTCCCAGTGTAAAGAATGGAGGTGGTGGTGTTCTGGTGTGGGGGTGCTTGATGGTGACACAGTGATTTTCTTAGAATTCAAGGCACACTTAACCAACATGGCTACAACAGCATTCTGCAGCAATACGCCATCCCATCTGGTTTGGGCTTAGTGGGACTATCATTTGTTTTTCAACAGGACAATGACCCAAAACACACCTCCAGGCTGTGTAAGGGCTATTTGACCAAGGAGAAGAGCAATGGAGTGCTGCATCAGATGACCTGGCCTCTACAATCCCGACCTCAACCAAATGGGGATGGGTTGGGATGAGTCGGACAGCAGAGTGAAGGAAAAGCAGCCAACAAGTGCTCAGCATATGTTGCAACTCCTTCAAGACGGTTGGAAAAGAATTCCAGGTAAAGCTGGTTGAGAAAATGCCAAGCGTGGCTATTTGAAGAAACTGAAATATATTTAACACTTTTTGCTTACTACATGATTCCATGTGTTATTTCATAGTTAACATCTCCACTATTATTCTACAATGTAGAAAATAGTAAAAATAAAGTAAAACCTTTGAATGAGTAGGTGTTCTAAAAGTTGACCGGTAGTGTATATTTAAGGTTAATCACAATGCAATGATTTTGATATAAAAAGACGATATGATAGATCTATCCATCTATATTTTGTATATACACTACAGTGCAAAAGTTTGGGGTCACTTGGAAAACAAGGACATTTCTATGAAAACATACATGAAATGAGTTGCAAAATGAATAGGAAATATAGTCAAGGTTGACAAGGTTATAAATAATGATTTTTAATTTAAATAATTGTGTCCTTCAAACTTTGCTTTCGTCAAAGAATCCTCCATTTGCAGCAATTACAGCCTTGCAGACCTTTGGCAGTCTAGTTGCCAATTTGTTGAGGTAATCTGAAGAGATTTCACCCCATGCTTCCTGAAGCACCTCCCAAAAGTTGGATTGGCACTTCTTACGGTCAAGCTGTTCCCACAACAGCTCAATAGGGTTGACATTCTGTGACTGTGCTGGCCACTCCATTATAGACAGAACACCAACTGACTGCTTCTTCCCTAAAAAGTTATTGCAAAGTGTGGAGCTGTGCTTTGGGTCATTGCCCTGTTGTAGGAGGAAATTGGCTCCAATTAAGTGCCGTTCACAGGGTATGGCATGGCATTGCAAAATGGAGTGATGGCCTTCCTTCTTCAAGATCCCTTTTAACCTGTACAAATTTCCCACTTGACCACCACCAAAGCACCTTCAGACCATCACATTGCCTCCACCATGCTTGACAGATGGCGTCAAGCACTCCTCCAGCATCTTTACATTTTTTCTGCTTCTCACGAATGTTCCTCTTTGTGATCCGAACACCTCAAACTTAGATTCGTCTGTCCTTAACACTTTTTTCCAATCTTCCTCTGTCCAGTATCTGTTCTTTTGCCCCTCTTAATCTTTTATTGGCTCGTCTGAGCATCCCGGAGTTGCCTCTTCACTGTTGACGTTGAGACTGGGGTTTAGCGGGTACTATTTAATGAAGCTGCCAGTTGAGGACTTGTAAGGCGTCGGTTTCTCAAACTAGACACTAATGTACTTGTCCTCTTGCTCAGTTGTGCACCGGGGCCTCCCACTCTTTCTATTCTGGTTAGAGACAGTTTGCGCTGTTCTGTGAAGGGAGTAGTACACAGCGATCTTCAGTTTCTTGGCAATTTCTCACATGGAATAGCCTTCATTTCTCAGAACAAGAATCGATTGACAAGTTTAAGAAGAAATGTATTTGTTTCTGGCCATTTTGATCCTGTAATCAAACCCACAAATGCTGTAGCTCCAGATACTCAACTGGCCTAAAGGGCAGTTTTATTGCTTCTTAAATCAGAACAAAAGTTTTCAACTGTGCTAACATAATTGCAAGTGTTTTCTAATGATCAATTAGCCTTTTAAAATTATAAACTTCGATTAGCTAACACAACGTGCCATTGGAACACAGGAGTGATGGTTGCTGATAATGGGCATCTGTACGCCTATGTAGATATTCCATAAATAATCTGCCATTTCCAGCTACAACAGTCATTTACAACATTAACAATGTCGACACTGTATTTCTGATCAATTTGATGTTATTTTAAAAAGGATATATTTTTTTGCTGCTCTTTCAGAAACAAGGACATTTCTAAGTGACCCCAAACTTTTGAACGGTAGTGTATATTTTTTTCCTTCAGATTTTGGCAATTTTCCCACGACCCCATTTTCATATCAGGCGACCCCGCTTGGGGCCGTGACCCCTAGTTTGGAAACCGCTGCTCTACTCTAAATGCCTAATCTAGTAAGCATGAGGCTGACACTAGTGATTTATTTTTGCACCAACCTCCAGGTTCACAAAACAGTGTTCCTCAAGGGATGGCTTTACTCACCTAGCAGAGGCACTTTGTTCTGTAGGAGCTCGTAGTAGCTGCTTGTGAGGACGCCCACAGGGTTGCCTGGAACAAAGCGTCCCTCCTTTACCAGCCGCTCACACGTCTTCATCAGGGTCCCTGAAAACTGGGATGGGTCCACCCCGTAGTCTCTCCAACCCCCCACCCCATCTGCAACGCCTGAGGAGACCAAACAGTTTGGTTTAAAAGAGGATAACACAGGATAGGAAATAATCAGGATTGGATTATGATTATTCTTAACACTCCTGACTAAGACATTCCCACAGGACTACAGTTTCTTGGCTGAGACGTTTTCTACAAAAGGAACAGGTCATATTGGTCGGAAACAAGAACTAGACGTTGTCACACAGCTGTAACGGGAGAAACAATAGGCACATACACCAAAACAATGCACCAAGTGTACAGCATAACAGTGCTCAGAATAGTTTTTATTTGACCTTTATTTAACTAGGCAAGTCAGTTTAGAACAAATTCTTATTTACAATGACGGCCTAGGAACAGTGGGTTAACTGCCTTGTTCAGGGGCAGCACAACAGATACGATCTCGCAACCTTCCGGTTACTAGTCCAACCACTAGGCTACCTGCCGCTCCAAATGAGACAAGGGACACTTCAGATAAACATTTCTTTGACCTGCTTATTATTACGAATGGTCAATTTGACAAACAGGCCTATTTCCTGGAATAATCTCCATTGATCATTTGGCCAGTCTGGTACATAAACAACTTTTACTGATAACTATGCAAAACTGGAAGTTAGACATTATCTGCAGTTGTCAAGTTACATTATCAACAAGCCCCTACACTAGCTTGAGGTCACATTATCCCACTTCATAAAAACATGAAACATTTGTTTTCTCTGGTATTAGAAATGTCCCTCTGCCTAAAGTGTGAGAAGTTAGTCTGGCAGTCCATGTTTGTCCTAGAAAGGCAAGTCTATCCAGCTGCTTCCAGACACTATAAAAATCAGCTCTTGCTGTGACCATACAAGGAGGGTTCTCCCTCATTCTCTCCCTGCCAACCTGAGGCTACCGGTAGTGACAACGAGGAGACATGGCATGCCTCACAACTTCCTCCCAAACCACACAGAGAACAACATGTAGCCTCAAGTGGATGGTGATTTTCTATCTAGTCAAGGGGGATTTTCTGGCTTTTGTTATGGCCGGGGCAATTCCACGGTAACAGAATTACGTGGAGACGCCGATGTCTTCCCTTTAAAATGTATGCCAAACTAAAACCAAAGTTCAACAACCAATACAACCCTATGCACAATGACTATTTTGAACAATTGACAAAGTAAATGAAAACGTTGAAAATAATGTTTTAAATGCCGGGAAAAAAATAAAACATTTTGCAAAACTAACAGAATTACAGTAAAATCTCCCTCAGTTTTATTCTGGTACCAAACTTTGTACCTGCACAGTTCTTCCAGTAAATGTTTTTTTTTTTTTTTAAGTTTGTGGAAATTGTTAAAAGTAGCCGAAGAACAACATCCCAACCGTGAAGCACGGGGGTGGCAGCATCATGTTGTGGGTGTGCTTTGCTGCAGGAGGGACTGGTGCACTTCACAAAATAGATGGCATCCTGAGGTAGGAAAATTATGTGGATATATTGAAGCAACATCTCAAGACATCAGTCAGGACATTAAAGCTTGGTTGCAAATGGGTCTTCCAAATGGACAATGACCCCAAACATACTTCCAAAGTTGTGGCAAAATGGCTTAAGGACAACAAAGTCAAGGTATTGGAGTGGCCATCACAAAGCCCTGACCTCAATCCTATAGAAAATGTGTGGGCAGAACTGAAAAAGCGTGCGAGCAAGGAGGCCTACAACCTAACTCCGTTACACCAGCTCTGTCAGGAGGAATGGGCCAAAATTCACCCAACTTATTGTGGGAAGCTTGTGGAAGGCTACCCGAAACGTTTGATCCAAGTTAAACAATTTAAAGGCAATGCTACCAAATGCTAATTGAGTGTATGTAAACCTTGACCCACTGGGAATCTGATGAAAGAAATGAAAGCTAAAATAAATAACTACTATTATTCTGACATTTCACATTCATAAAATAAAAGTGGTGATCCTAACTGACCTAAGACATGGAATTTTCACTCTGATTAATTGTCAGGAATTGTGAAAAACTGAGTTTAAATGTATTTGGCTAAGGTGTATGTATACTTATGACTTCAACTGAGATACACACACACACACTACCCTAAAAAGGCGTCAGCATGCTTCAGCTCGCCTGGCGCCTAGTCGAACTTTAACGAGCGTGTTTGCATACTCACTTAAAAAGACCTTCACTTGAAAAATGAGAAGACACGCAGCAATAGTACTGTTTGTCCATTTTGAGACACCATAGCAACTATATACTTCCTCAAAAGAGTCAGAATTTGATTGGACGTTTTTGCCAAAAAGATTTGTCGCACAATTTTACATTAAGATGTTTGGTGCAGCACTCGTTGAATGACAAATACTTTACTGAAGAATCTCCAATATTGACCAATCACCGACGAAGAGGTATAGACTTTGGTGCCGAACTTTAGCTTTATTTTGGCACTTACCTGTATATATATGAATGTGTTGTAACAGTGTTCTCCTGAGGTCCAGGACCAGTTAGGTACACCCTATATATTGTGGCCTGGGGTAATGTGTGAATGAAAAACCAAATCTGTCTGAGAGGGACTGGTTGTAGCCTACATAGTAAAAACTAAATAAACAAGCAAGAGAAAAAAAGAAAAGGAAGCCCCCCCCATTCACGTCACCGGGCTGTAGATGAGTGGTTTGAGAGCTTAAAGTTCCTCGGTGTCCACATGACTAAGGATCGCATACAACACAGTCGTGAAGAGGGCATGACAACACCTCTTCCCCCAAGGAGGCTGAAAATGTTGGCATTGGTCTCCAAAAAAAGTTCTACAGCTGCACCATTGAGAGCATCTTGACTTGCTGCATCACCGCTTGGCATGGCAACCGCTTGGCATCCGACCCCAAGGCGCTACAGAGAGTAGAGGGTTCACCCTCTGAATGGCACATACACAATCCATGTCTCAAGCAAAAGGCTTAAAAATCATTATTTAACCCGTCTCCGCCCCTTCATCTACACTGATTGAAGTGGATTTAACAGGCAATATCAATAAGGGATCATAGCTTTCATCTGGTCAGTCTCCAGGAAAGAGCAGGTGTTCCCAATGTTTTGTACACTCAATGTGTGTACATAGTGCATTCGGAAAGTATTCAGACCCCTTGACTTTGTCCACATTACAGCCTTATTCTAAAATGGATTACATTTTTTTTTTTTAATCCTCAATCTACACACAATACCCCATTATTAAAGCAAAAACAGGTTTCGATTTTTTTTGCAATTTTATAAAAAATAAAAACATAAATAGTCATTTACATAGGTATTTAGAGCCTTTGCTATGAGACTCGAAATTGAGCTCAGGTGCATCCTGTTTCCATTGATTGGAGTTGACTGGAGTCCACCTGTGGTAAATTCAATTGATCGGACATGATTTGGAAAGGCACACCTGTCTATATAAGGTCCCACAGCTGACAGTGCATGTCAAAAACCAAGCCATGAGGTCGAAGGAATTGTCCGTAGAGCTCTGAGACAAGCTTGCGTCGAGGTACTGATCTGGATTGGGTTGAGGTGCAGATCTTGGTCAGGGAGGTGACCAAGTACCAGATGGTCACTCTGACAGGTCCAGAGTTCCTCTGTGGAGATGGAAGAACCTTCCATAAGGACAACCATCTCAGCAGTACTCTGCCAATCAGGCATTTATGGTAGAGTGGCCAGACAGAAGCCACTACTCAGTAAAAGGCACAAAACATCCTTCACATAACAACTTTGGCCTGAATGCCAAGCATCATGTCTGGAGGAAACCTGGCACAATCACTACGGTGAAGGATGTTGGTGGCAGCATCATGCTGTGGGGATGTTTCAGTGGGAGGGACTGGGAGACTGGTTAGGATCTAGGGAAAGATGAATGGAGCAAAGTACAGAGATCCTTGATGAAAACCTGCTCCAGCGCGCTCAGGACCTCAGACTGGGGTGACGGGGTACCGTCCAATAGGACAACGACCCTAAGTAGGACAACGACCCTAAGCACACAGCCAAGATAACACAGGAGTGGCTTCGGGATAAGTCTCTGAATGTCCTAGAGTGGCCTAGCCAGAGCCCAGACTTGACCCTGATCACAAAAAAGCTGTGCAGCGATGTTCCCCGTCCAACCTGAAGATCTGCAGAGAATAATGGGAGAAACTCCAAATACAGGTGTGCCAAACTTGTAGCGTCATACCCAAGAAGACTCGAGGCTGTAATCGCTGCAAAAGGTGTTGTGTAGACTAAGGGTTTATTTATTGAATCAATTTTAGAATAAGGCTAACGTAACAAAATGTTGGAAAAAATCAAGGGGTCTTAATACTTTCCGAATGCACTGTATCTACCTCAATTACCTCAAACATTGAATCGGTACTTTATATAGCCAAGTTATCTTTACTCATTGTGTATTTATTTTCTCTCTTTGTATTATTGGGACTGGCCAGTAAGTAAGCATTTCACTGTTCGTCTACACCTGTTGTTTACAAAGCATGTTACAAATAACATTTTATTTTCAGTCCTAAACAATTGCCAATACTCTCCATCTGTCTAATATTTTCTTAATGTGTCCATAAATGGTTATGGCTGCCCCCTCTCATTACAACTCTGAAACTACTACAGGCAACTCGGACTTCCAGGACCCCTCAAAGGGGAGCAGAACAAGGCTGATACTGAGATGGCAATGATGGCAGATAACCCAGTAAGCAGTAAAAAAAAATATTGGCTTGAAGCAGTTCATTATTTTCTTGGCTTGAAGCTAAGCGAATAGCTGTTAACGCATTGGTCATTACAATAAAAGGTTGTGTCCCTGTTTTTTATTTTTATTGTTTGACAATATGCAACAGTAAGGTTACAAACTAGCTAGCAAATGTGCACTGTCTGGCCTGTTAGCTAGCTATCAAGCAAGCTAAACAACCTGGAAGGTTACATCATCACTTTACAGAATAGTTGTCAATGTAATTTATGTATTTTTTGCCAAATTAGTTTGTTACTCACCCAAAACATCGGCAGATCTATGTCGGGCAATAAAGCAAGCGTCGTCGCCATAGCACATCCCTTTCTTCAAGATACCTTTTCGAAAATCCTTCCCAAACCCGCATCTTGCCGTTACCAGGCTGTAGTCACCGCTATCCGTTTGAGAGAGTCCGCCAATAACAGCTCTGGCAACAAGTCTACCGTACGAAAGTACGGAGAACATCACATACACACCAGCTCCTACTAAAGCGCCAAGCTAGCTAGTTTAGCGCCGATGTAACCACACAATATTGTCTTGCTAGCGTTCTACTGTGATGCTTGGACTAGTCAGCTAGATAACCTGACAATAACATTAGCCACACACAGACAAAGCCGCGCGCAAGCTGATGTGATAACGCCCCCAGACGAGACGTGTATTCTTTAGTCTGAAGAGTTCTTGCAAATTTAGTGACGCCTGTGCCGTAATTCAACGGAGATCACACATCCAGATCCCAACAGACGTTCCAAGTTTGTCATAGCCATCGTGCCTGTAGAACAGCCCACATTATACACATCTGCGACTGGGGGAGCGAGCCAGAGTTATCTACTCTGTTGTGGTCTTGTGACTGCTGACGTCCATCTCATTACTTCTTCTTTGAGGAGGTTTCACGGCGGCTGGCATCCAATATATTGCATTACCACCACCTACTATATACTTTGCTTGACAAATAAATAAACACATGCCATAACACTACACTAACAAAAAAGGTTATAATAATACCACCCTACTCCACTATTTTAATATATTTAGTCCTACCTCATGCCAAGTGAATTAGGGGTCTAAGGCACTGCATCTCAGTGCAAAAGGAGACAGGACAGTCCCTAATTAGAATCCAGGCCTAATCACATTCGGCCGTGATTGGGAATCCCATAGGGCGGCGCACAATTGGTCCAGCGGCGTCCGGGTTTGGCCGGGTTAGGACGCAATTGTAAATAAGATTGTGTTCTTAACTGACTCGCCTTGTTAAAGGTTAAATAAAAAATATAATGCCAACAACCTGAAGGACGGGACATCACTTAATTAACACACCCTGTAACTCCTCGGATGTCAAGTCTCTCACACTCAAATACCTCTCTGCAGCTACCACCACAACCTCAATTTTCTGCGACTTACCTACTTATCACACCTAGGAACCTCCCTCCTACACACAGCTGCCACATGCCCATAAGCTTTTTATTTGTAATTTTTTTTTATTTAACCAGGTAGGCTAGTTGAGAAAAAGTTCTCATTTACAACTGCGACCTGGCCAAGATAAAGCATAGCAGTGTGAACAGACAACAACAGAGTTACACATGGAGTAAACAATAAACAAGTCAATAACACAGTAGAAAAAAAGAAAAAAAGAGTCTATATACAGTGCCTTGCGAAAGTATTCGGCCCCCTTGAACTTTGCGACCTTTTGCCACATTTCAGGCTTCAAACATAAATATATAAAACTGTATTTTTTTGTTAAGAATCAACAACAAGTGGGACACAATCATGAAGTGGAACGACATTTATTGGATATTTCAAACTTTTTTAACAAATCAAAAACTGAAAAATTGGGCGTGCAAAATTATTCAGCCCCCTTAAGTTAATACTTTGTAGCGCCACCTTTTGCTGCGATTACAGCTGTAAGTCGCTTGGGGTATGTCTCTATCAGTTTTGCACATCGAGAGACTGACATTTTTTCCCATTCCTCCTTGCAAAACAGCTCGAGCTCAGTGAGGTTGGATGGAGAGCATTTGTGAACAGCAGTTTTCAGTTCTCTCCACAGATTCTCGATTGGATTCAGGTCTGTACTTTGACTTGGCCATTCTAACACCTGGATATGTTTATTTTTGAACCATTCCATTGTAGATTTTGCTTTATGTTTTGGATCATTGTCTTGTTGGAAGACAAATCTCCGTCCCAGTCTCAGGTCTTTTGCAGACTCCATCAGGTTTTCTTCCAGAATGGTCCTGTATTTGGCTCCATCCATCTTCCCATCAATTTTAACCATCTTCCCTGTCCCTGCTGAAGAAAAGCAGGCCCAAACCATGATGCTGCCACCACCATGTTTGACAGTGGGGATGGTGTGTTCAGGGTGATGAGCTGTGTTGCTTTTACGCCAAACATAACGTTTTGCATTGTTGCCAAAAAGTTCAATTTTGGTTTCATCTGACCAGAGCACCTTCTTCCACATGTTTGGTGTGTCTCCCAGGTGGCTTGTGGCAAACTTTAAACGACACTTTTTATGGATATCTTTAAGAAATGGCTTTCTTCTTGCCACTCTTCCATAAAGGCCAGATTTGTGCAATATACGACTGATTGTTGTCCTATGGACAGAGTCTCCCACCTCAGCTGTAGATCTCTGCAGTTCATCCAGAGTGATCATGGGTCTCTTGGCTGCATCTCTGATCAGTCTTCTCCTTGTATGAGCTGAAAGTTTAGAGGGACGGCCAGGTCTTGGTAGATTTGCAGTGGTCTGATACTCCTTCCATTTCAATATTATCGCTTGCACAGTGCTCCTTGGGATGTTTAAAGCTTGGGAAATCTTTTTGTATCCAAATCCGGCTTTAAACTTCTTCACAACAGTATCTCGGACCTGCCTGGTGTGTTCCTTGTTCTTCATGATGCTCTCTGCACTTTTAACGGACCTCTGAGACTATCACAGTGCAGGTGCATTTATACGGAGACTTGATTACACACAGGTGGATTGTATTTATCATCATTAGTCATTTAGGTCAACATTGGATCATTCAGAGATCCTCACTGAACTTCTGGAGAGAGTTTGCTGCACTGAAAGTAAAGAGGCTGAATAATTTTGCACGCCCAATTTTTCAGTTTTTGATTTGTTAAAAAAGTTTGAAATATCCAATAAATGTCGTTCCACTTCATGATTGTGTCCCACTTGTTGTTGATTCTTCACAAAAAAATACAGTTTTATATCTTTATGTTTGAAGCCTGAAATGTGGCAAAAGGTCGCAAAGTTCAAGGGGGCCGAATACTTTCGCAAGGCACTGTACATTGTGTGCAAAAGGCATGAGGAGGTAGGCGAATAATTAACATTTTGCAGATTAACACTGGAGTGATAAATGATCAGATGGTCATGTGCAGGTAGAGATACTGGTGTGCAAAAGAGCAGAAGAGTAAATAAATAAAAACAGTATGGGGTTGAGGTAGGTAAATTGGGTGGGCTATTTACCGATGGACTATGTACAGCTGCAGCGATCGGTTAGCTGCTCAGATAGCAGATGTTTAAAGTTGGTGAGGGAGATAAAAGTCTCCAACTTCAGCGATTTTTGCAATTCGTTCCAGTCACAGGCAGCAGAGAACTGGAAGGAAAGGCGGCCAAATGGAGGTGTTGGCTTTAGGGATGATCAGTGAGATACACCTGCTGGAGCGCGTGCTACGGGTGAGTGTTGCCATCGTGACCAGTGAACTGAGATAAGGCGGAGCTTTACCTAGCATGGACTTGTAGATGACCTGGAGCCAGTGGGTCTGGCGATGAATATGTAGCGAGGGCCAGCCGACTAGAGCATACAGGTCGCAGTGGTGGGTGGTATAAGATGCTTTAGTAACAAAACGGATGGCACTGTGATAAACTGCATCCAGTTTGCTGAGTAGAGTATTGGAAGCTATTTTGTAGATAACATCGCCGAAGTCGAGGATCGGTAGGATAGTCAGTTTTACTAGGGTAAGTTTGGCGGCGTGAGTGAAGGAGGCTTTGTTGCGGAATAGAAAGCCGACTCTAGATTTGATTTTAGATTGGAGATGTTTGATATGAGTATGGAAGGAGAGTTTACAGTCTAGCCAGCCACCTAGGTACTTATAGATGTCCACATATTCTAGGTCGGAACCTTCCAGGGTGGTGATGCTAGTCGGGCATGCGGGTGCAGGCAGCGAACGGTTGAAAAGCATGCATTTGGTTTTACTAACGTTTAAGAGCAGTTGGAGGCCACGGAGGGAGTGTTGTATGGCATTGAAGCTCGTTTGGAGGTTAGATAGCACAGTGTCCAAGGAAGGGCCAGAAGTATACAGAATGGTGTCGTCTGCGTAGAGGTGGATCGGGGAATCGCCCGCAGCAAGAGCAACATCATTGATATATACAGAGAAAAGAGTCAGCCCGAGAATTGAACCCTGTGGCACCCCCATAGAGACTGCCAGAGGACCGGACAAGATGCCCTCCGATTTGACACACTGAACTCTGTCTGCAAAGTAGTTGGTGAACCAGGGAAGGCAGTAATTAGAAAAACCGATACCGATAAGAATATGGTGATTGACAGAGTCGAAAGCCTTGGCCAGGTCGATGAAGACGGCTGCACAGTGCTGTCTTTTATCGATGGCGGTTATGATATCGTTCAGTACCTTGAGCGTGGCTGAGGTGCACCTGTGACCGGCTTGGAAACCAGATTGCACAGCGGAGAAGGTACGGTGGGATTTGAGATGGTCAGTGATCTGTTTGTTGACTTGGCTTTCGAAGACCTTAGATAGGCAGGGCAGGATGGATATAGGTCTGTAACAGTTTGGGTCCAGGGTGTCTCCCCCTTTGAAGAGGGGGATGACTGCGGCAGCTTTCCAATCCTTGGGGATCTCAGACGATATGAAAGAGAGGTTGAACAGGCTGGTAATAGGGGTTGCGACAATGGCGGCGGATAGTTTCAGAAATAGAGGGTCCAGATTGTCAAGCCCAGCTGATTTGTACGGGTCCAGGTTTTGCAGCTCTTTCAGAACATCTGCTATCTGGATTTGGGTAAAGGAGAACTGTGGAGGCTTGGGCGAGTAGCTGCAGGGGGGGTGGGGGGGGGGGGGGGTGCTGTTGGCCGAGTTTGGAGTAGCCAGGAGGAAGGCATGGCCAGCCTTTGAGAAATGCTTGTTGAAGTTTTTGATTATCATGGATTTATCGGTGGTGACCGTGTTACCTAGCCTCAGTGCAGTGGGCAGCTGGTTGGAGGTGCTCTTGTTCTCCATGGACTTTACAGTGTCCCAGAACTTTTTGGAGTTAGAGCTACAGGATGCAAATTTCTGCTTGAAAAAGCTGGCTTTTGCTTTCCTGACTGACTGCGTGTATTGGTTCCTGACTTCCCTGAACAGTTGCATATCGCGGGGACTATTCGATGCTATTGCAGTCCGCCACAGGATGTTTTTGTGCTGGTCGAGGGCAGTCAGGTCTGGAGTGAACCAAGGGCTATATCTGTTCTTAGTTCTGCATTTTTTGAACGGAGCATGCTTATCTAAGATGGTGAGGAAGTTACTTTTAAGAATGACCAGGCATCCTCAACTGACGGGATGAGGTCAATATCCTTCCAGGATACCGGGGCCAGGTCGATTAGAAAGGCCTGCTCGCAGAAGGGAGCGTTTGGCAGTGATGAGGGGTGGTCGTTTGACTGCGGACCCGTAGCGGATACAGGCAATGAGGCAGTGATCGCTGAGATCCTGGTTGAAGACAGCGGAGGTGTATTTGGAGGGCCAGTTGGTCAGGATAACATCTATGAGGGTGCCCTTGTTTACAGATTTAGGGTTGTACCTGGTGGGTTCCTTGATGATTTGTGTGAGATTGAGGGCATCTAGCTTAGATTGTAGGATTGCCGGGATGTTAAGCATATCCCAGTTTAGGTCACCTAACAGAACAAACTCTGAAGCTAGATGGGGGGCAATCAATTCACAAATGGTGTCCAGGGCACAACTGTGAGCTGAGGGGGGGGGACGGTAGCAGGCGGCAACAGTGAGACTTATTTCTGGAGAGAGTAATTTTTAAAATGAGTAGTACGAACTGTTTGGGTATGGACCTAGAAAGTACGCCTTCTCCCTATGACCAGCAATCAAACAATTATCAAAGGACCACTTCTGGTTACCCTCACCGATTCCACAGCACCCGACTATGTTTTTACCCACCCTGAACCCACAAATGGATCATCCAAAAAGCAAGGGTCCACTTTCTCCAAAAACTTCACTCCTACTATCACATACTCAGCTTTATCCTGACCCTCGGTGTAAGCCTCTGGCTCCGAGAACTTCACACCTACCACCTCCAATACTTCGCCCTCATTCACTTCCATGTATCCTCCTGTCTTCCTAGCACTCTGCTTACAATTGCTACCATTTTCTTTAACAAACCATCTCCCTTTTTTCTGCTATTTTTAACCGACTCAAGCTCACAAACGTCTCCTTGTGATAATACTACACGTCCCATGACATAAATATTTTATTGCTTTCTCAAGGAACGCCATTTACCCGGCTGTCACAATCTCTGTACAATCAGCACAAACCCCTCGGGATGTAGCGCTAAACAGTGCATCCCACTTATAATGCAGCTGCTGATGTTATTCTTTATCAAACGCTGTCGTGACACTTTTCAATTTCAAACATGCGCGCTCCCCGGCTTCCCTCTCCGACGTGCACCTTCAACTCCATCTCATTACGCAATTTGAGTTTCCTTATAATTTAATCGATTCTGACACTTAATCATCCATTACTTTTCAGGTTTTCAATACATTTAAAATTGTTTAAATACGTTTTAAAATAATTAATTTCATATTTATGAAACTTTGATGACAGAAAAGCATGATGACTTTGCCGAGCGAGGGTTAGAGTCAGCTGGACGAAGAGTCTGCTGGATTTTTGGCACCTCCTTGTGGCAGTAATGGAAAATGTCTACTTCGAGGCCCACCAGACTTTCAAATTGGGGACCCCTTTTCACATCGTCTGTCTGCTAATGCTACCCAGTCAGTTCTGTCAAGAGTGGTTTAAAGTGGCAATATTTCAATAATAAAGTCAACTTTTTGTGTGAATAAAGTCAGTTATATTAAGACTAATGTAAGGGATTTGGTTACCTTCAATAAAATGTTATGAAAATGGTGGGTAAACTGCGTTTAGTTGCGTTTACCCTCCACTAGGCCTACACCACTGCCGGTAGCCTACCCTCTCTGCAGAGGCACCCATGAACACACGCAGAACAGGTAGCCTTCTTTCAATATAATACACGAGTTGAATCAAACCATGTTTCCACCTTAGTTTATGAGTTGTCCATAATTCATGAGTTGAATGCTTGGAGTCTTCACAGATCCTGTAACATAAAACACCAAATTTCTTTCCTTACATTAATGGCATGACCATGTTATTTTTAAATTATTTAAATTATTAATAATTCTCAATTATTTAACAATTGAATTAGAACATTGAACTTAAACCCTGTATGATTCCTGGATCTAAGTGTAACTATGGAAATAATACAGATACATAAATGGTCTACTTCTTCTGGCCACAGATGGCACAGACAACACCAATACATGCACGCAGTAGAAAAACAAAGCAATGAGCCTCTAAACAGCTGACTGACAAAAGCAAACAATGATAAATCAATGGATAAATCAAATGCATTGCAATAAAGGCTATTTTTATCAACGGCGCATGGCAAACAAATGGTGAAAATGTTGACTGAACAAAAATCTAAATGCAACATGTAAAGTGTTGGTCCCATGTTTCATAAGCTGAAATAAAAGATCCCAGGAATGTTCCATACGTACAAAAATGTTATTTCTCTTAAATGTTGTGCACAAATTTGTTTACATCCCTGTTAGTGAGCATTTCTCCTTTGCCAAGATAATCCAGTCAACTGACAGGTGTGGCATATATAGAAGCTGATTAAACAGCACGATCATTACACAGGTGCACCTTGTGCTGGGGACAATCAAAGGCCACTATAAAATGTGCAGTTTTGTCACACAACACAGTGCTACAGATGTCTCAAGTTTTGAGGGAGCGTGCAATCAGCATGCTGACTGCAGGAATGTCCACCAGAGCTGTTGCCAGAGAATTGAATGTCGTTTTAGAGAATTTTTCAGTACGTCCAACCGGGCCTGACAACCGCAGACCACGTGTAACCACGCCCATCCAGGACCTTCACATCCATGATAATGCATGGTCCTATGTTGCAAGGATCTGTACACAATTCCTGGAACCTGAAAATGGCCTGCACAATCACCAGACATGTCACCCACTGAGCATGTTGGGATGCTCTGGATCAATGTGTACGACTGCGTGTCCCAGTTCCTGCCAATATCCAGCAACTTCGCACAGCCAAGGTATCTGTGACCAACAGATGCATATCTGTGTTCCCAGCCAGATTTGGGCCTAATTTCCAGCTTCCAAGAATTGTGTACATATCCTGACGGTGCCGGAGAAGATGGCTGATATTTTACGTGCTCCTAACCAATTGTGTTTTTATGGTTGTTTTTTTGCGTTATTTTTAACTTATTTTGCACATAATGTTGCTGCTACTGTCTCTTATGACCGAAAATAACTTCTGGACATGAGAACAGCGATTACTCACCACGAAATGGCAGAAGCTTTTTCCTTTAATGAGCCTGACGAGCCCAAATTGAACGACATACTGCTTTCCCGGGAACGGGCCCAAATCCCTGTCATTTGCGTGAAGCGACAACAGAGAAAGAGGACAGAGGTCGGGCTGCCTTCTGAGAATTCGTAGGCGATCTAATAAAATCCCCCCTGTCTTCCGTTCTACTAGCTAACCATTGGAAAATAAAATTAAGATGAACCTACCAATGGGACATTATAAACTGTAATATCTTATGCTTCACGGAGTTGTGGCTGATCGACGACATTATCAACATACAGCTGGCTGGTTATACGCTGTATCGGCATGATAGAACAGCGGCATCTGGTAAAAAAAAAGGGGTGGCGGACTATGCATATATGTAAACAACAGCTGGTACACGATATCTACGGAAATCTCGAGGTTTTGCTCGCCTGAGGTAGAGTATCTCACGATAAGCTGTAGACCACACTATCTACCTAGAGTTTCAATCTGTATTTTCCGTAGCTGTCTACATACCACCACAGACCGATGCTGGCACTAAGACCACACTCAATGAGCTGTATTCCGCCATAAACAAACAGGAAAACGCTCAACCAGAGGCGGCGCTCCTAGTGGCCGGGGACTTTAATGCAGGGAAACTTAAATCTGTCTTACCAAATTTCTGTCAGCATGTTAAATGTGCAACCAGAGGGAAAATAACTCTGGACCACCTTTACTCCACACACAGAGATGCGTACAAATCTCTCCCTCACTCTCCATTTGACAAATCTGACCATATTTCCATCCTCCTGATTCCTGCTTACAAGCAAAAATTAAAGCAGGAAGCACCAGTGACTAGATCAATAAAAAGTGGTCAGATGAAGCAGATGATAAGCTACTTTTTTGCTAGCACAGACCTATGGCATTGAGGAGTACACCACATCAGTCATTGGCTTCATCAATAAGTGCATTGTTGACGTCGTCCCCACAGCGACCGTACCCCAACCAGAAGCCATGGATTACAGGCAACATCCGCACTGAGCTAAAGGCTAGAGCTGCCGCTTTCAAGGAGTGGGACTCTAACCCGGAAGCTTATAAGAAATCCCGCTATGCCCTCAGACGAACCATCAAACAAGCAAAGTGTCAATACAGGACTAAGACCGAATCATACTACACCGGCTCCGACGCTCGTCGGATGTGGCAGGGTTTGCAAACCATTACAGACTACAAAGGGAAACACAGCCGAGAGCTGCCCAGTGACACAAGCCTACCAGACGAGCAAAACTACTTCTATGCTCGCTTCGAGGCAAATAACACTGAAACATTCATGAGAGCACCAGCTGTTCCGGACGACTGTGTGATCACGCTCTCCGCAGCCGCTGTGAATAAGACCTTTAAACAAGTCAACATTCACAAGGCCGCAGGGCCAGACAGATTACCAGGACGTGTACTGCGAGCATGCGCTGACCAACTGGCAAGTGTCTTCGCTGACATTTTCAACCTCTCCCTGTCCGAGTCTGTAATACCAACATGTTTTAAGCAGACCACCATAGTCCTTGTGCCCAAGAACACTAAGGTAATCTGCCTAAATCACTACCTACCCGTAGCACTCACGTCTGTAGCCATGAAGTGCTTTGAAAGGCTGGTCATGGCTCACAGCAACACCATTATCCAAGAAACCCTAGACCCACTCAAATTTGCATACTGCCCTAACAGATCCACAGATGATGCAATCTCTATTGCACTCCACACTGCCCTTTCTCACCTGGACAAAAGGAACACCTATGCGAGAATGCTATTCATTGACTACAGCTCAGCATTCAACATCAAAGTTCATCAATAAGCCTGGGACTAGACAAGGACCCTGGGACTAGACACCTCCCTCTGCACTTGGATCCTGGACTTCCTGATGGGCCACCCCCAGGTGGTAATGATACGTAACAACATATCCGCCACACTGATCCTCAACACAGGGGCCCCTCAGGGGTGCGTGCTCAATCCCCTCCTGTACTCCCTGTTCACTCATGACTGCACGGCCAGGCACGACTACAACACCATCATTAAGTTTGCAGATGACACAACGTCGAGACAGCCTATAGGGAGGTCAAAGACCTGGCCGTGTGGTGCCAGGACAAAAACCTCTCCCTCAACGTGATCAAGACAAAGGAGATGATTGACAAAGGAGATTATTTCTTATACATATTTTTTAAACTGAATTGTTGGTTAGGGGCTTGTAAATAAGCAATTCACTGTAAGGTCTACCTACACCTGTTGTGTTTGGCGCATGTGACTAATACAATTAAAGTTGGTTAATTTATTTTCATTGAATAATTTCCTTATATGAACTTTAACTCAGTAAAATCTTTGAAATTGTTACGTTTATATTTTCGTTCAGTGTTCAAATAAAATCTATGCTTTTAAAGAAGCTCAGCTGAGACCAAATTCAGCACTACTGAGTGGACAGCGCAGTGGACAGGGAGACGGTATGTGCAGCCACGTAGAAATGAATGTTTCATTTGGAAGCTTTAATTTTCATATTGATCAAATGTAAAACATATTTACCAATGCATTTTAAACAAATTGAATGGATAAATTTGCATTATTTAGAGCCCCCCCAAAGTTTGACTTTTGTTGCATTTAGGGGAGCTAATGTCTAATTAAATTTTTTATTTAACTTGGCAAGTCAGTTAAGAACAAATTCTTATTTACAATGACGGCCTAAGAGCAGTGGGTTAACTGCCTTGTCAAGGGGCAGAACGACAGATTTTTACCATGTCAGCTCGGGGATTCGATCTAACAACCTTTCAGTTCCTGGCCCAACGCTCTATCCACTAGGCTACCTGCCACTCATTCAGGGAAGCTGATCCCCCACTAGCTCCACTGTAATTCACACCCTGCTTTAGCTTTCATATCAGCAATAAATAATAAAAGGTTAAATTACTACAAACCTTTATAGGGTTAGGGCTCCCACATGGCCATAGTTCCATGTTAGCTATCTGCATCTCTGAACACCTGTGTGTAAACAAAGACTGACACCACAGACGTGTTGTCACCGAAAAATACAGTCAGCTCCAACTGTTAAAAAAAGTGTACAGTAAGTGTATATTTTGCATTTGGAAATTATTTTGATGTGATATGACGAGTTTGTTTCTAGAACCATACAGCAACTGAGAATCGATTTCACGGTTAGATGGAGTATTTGGCTGCCAGAGCCAATTAGTCTCTGAACATGTTAAGGTCCTTGTACTATAAGGATTGATGTTAGGCTCCTTTAGTCCATAAGCGTCTTTCACATCACACATAGTAGCTAGTTATGCAATAAGGCACTAGGGGGTGTGGTATAAGGTCAATATACCACGGCTACGGGCTGTTCTGATGCACAACACGGAGTGCCTGAATACAGCCCTTAGCCGTGGTATATTGGCCATATACCACAAACCCCCGATGTGCCTTATTGCTAATATAAATTGGTTACCAACATAATTAGAGCAGTAACAAGAAATGTTTTGTCATACCCAGTTAATCAGCATTCAGGACTCAAACCACTGGTTATAATACAGAATTAATTCAAGGTTGAGCTTACCTTGTAATCCTCAAATAATTGATGAAGGAGCATGATGCTAATACAATTCAAATGCCAATTTCCCCCTAAAAGTTTATTAGAAAGATTTAGTCAACATTACAAGAATGCTTTATTTCTTCATTTAATTCAGCACAATACTTGTTTTAAAAATGGTGAAGATGCAGGAGCAGAGTGAAGATTCAATGTTCTATGATAAAGAAAGTTATACAGAAATAAACAACTAAGTGTCTTGTGATATTTCCATAGTTGTTTTAAGAACCATTAATTGCATTATTGACATTGACAGTGAGAAACAGGTGGTGACAGAAGTTGATGAAACATGAAATGAAAAAATTGTGAAACAACTCTGCACAGCTTCAAACAAGGCATTTCTGTGCATTATCAGCCATATTGTTACATTGTTCCTGGTTGAACAGTCATATGTGGCAAAGACTAGTTGCAATGGAGTGCAAAACACCTGAGGTTTTCATGGTGACATATCCATTTACCCTTGTGGACAAAACAACAAAACATTTTGCTTTCATCAGGTTGCAGTGGATATCTTTTCAGTATTGGCAGCACAAAGGGCAACCAACCCTTCAGACGCGAAAGACAAAAGCAGAATAGAGAGCAGGACATAAGTCCACTCATGCCACCTTATTTCTTGCCTTGCTTGGTGACCATGTTCCGTGGGGGTGTGACTGGACGGCTGCCATTTGGCTTCTTCTTCTCAGCGGGCTTCAAAATCTACAAGTGGAATGGACACAAGTAATCCAACCTAAGATGATGTTTTGCCCACTGCAATAGCCTTTACATCGTACAGTTTGACATAATGACGAGATTGGTTATAGCGTTAAGATCTCCATACACTAGTACTAATACAATCATTGACACATTTACATTCCCGCGATAAGACAGAGTACATTCATGATGAAATACTCACCTGAAAAGAGCACATGAGGGTCTCATCCACACTCATCATAGCACCAGCATTGTCAAACTCCCCGCAGTAGTTGGGTGCTGAGAATAAAGTCACAAGCTGTCGCTTGGCGAAGAACTCATAGCCGTCCTCAACAACCTGCCGAAAAAACAACATTGATTATAGTTGGGTTAAAAATAAAAACAATGCATTCAACTCCAGACAGTACAGTGAAAGTATGCAGACATACCTGATGGGCGCGACAGATCAGATCCAAATCATGTTTGTGCAGGAACTTTGCCACAACCTCTGAACCAAAAGTAAATGAGACTCCTCTGTCATTCTCTCCCCAGCCGAGGACATCCTTGTCTGGATCTGACCAGAGCAGGTCACACAGGAGGCCCTGGTCGGGGACGTCGGTGGGCCGCATGACGCGTCTGATCTGCTCCATGGACTGGAGGTCTGGTGACAACCCTGAGAGACACAGATGGAGATGAACAGCAAGAATAAGGTTAATTGCAGTAAGAACTTGTTGGTAAATGAGAAGACAATTGAAATAAAATAAAATAGTATTTCTCAATATCACAGCAATGTCTTAGTGTGTCCTAAAACAGGACCACTTCTCTTCATGTTTAAGGATTACTAAAATGCAACCTACCTCCATGGCAACAGAAGATCTTCTCATCAACAATGGCAGCAATAGGGAGGCAGTTAAAGCAATCTGTAAATGTTTTCCAGAGCTTGATGTTGTACCTTCTTTTACCTAGAATAATAAAATGTAATTTTAGGATGATAGTAAGCTAGGCAATGCTTATGACAGGAACCTATAACAAAATGCAATTTATGTAGATACAAAGACTATATTCTGTCAGAGAGTGCAGGGTTATGATTATTACAGCCACCACATATCACTCACACTCATCATAGAATCCATATATTCTGTTGATGGAGGCGCACTCATGGTTTCCCCTCAGCAGGAAGAAGTTCTCTGGGTATTTGATTTTGTAGGCCAGAAGCAAACAGATGGTCTCCAGAGACTGCTTCCCCCTGTCCACATAGTCTCCCAGAAATAGGTAGTTGCTCTCAGGAGGGAAGCCCCCATACTCAAACAGCCTCAATAGGTCGTAATATTGCCCATGGATGTCACCTGCAGAAGGCAAATGATTTCAACTTCAAGTTCTACACATCCCTCATTGGGATAGAAGACACTTCATGTAACAGTTATGTTCACCAAATATTGATGATTACTCACCACAGATCTTGAGGGGGGCTTCAAGTTCAAGGAGGATAGGTTGGCTGAGAAATATCTCCCTGGACTTGAGGCACAATCCTCGGATCTCGTTCTCCTGCAGCTGCACATTCTTACCAGGCTTTGCTCCCCTGACTTAAAATGAAACAATCCTGATGAATCTACAAGCAAAGATACAGTATCTACCTAGTTCGCCATCATACTCATTGCCATGTTGTCTGGATAAGGGTGTGAGTGGTGACCATCATTTCAGATTTCTCATGTTAATGACTTAATCGTTCACTGACTGACTGGGGCAGCTAGTAATTGACTGAGACAGTGCCCTGGATCATGTAGCTAAAGTAACGTTAGTTACATAGCTAGCTAACTACTTTGAATGAACATTTCTTAATGTGTCGACCGGGACAAATGTCAGGTTAACATTAGCTAGTTAGATATGGGCAACAACAGCCTTAACTAATGTTAGCTAGTTACTAGCTAACTTTAGCTTAGCTAGCTACCGATAGCCAGAGCCAACCTGCGTCAACAACTAACGCGTTATCTAGCTAAGGCTTGCCACCAGTCATCTAACGAAGTAAACATAATATTGCATAAATAACGTAAGATGAATGTACTCTTTCCTTACCTTCTAAAAGACGCTGGATGATACTGTCTATGTTGAGTTTGTCAACATCGGCCATGGCGACGTAGAAAAAATGGCTGAGTGAGCTGCAAATCTAGTGCTGGTTAGCTAACGTTAGCTAGTGGTGGCTACGATTGGCTAGCTTCACTAAATTGCTGGTTCCAAGAACGTGTAGAAATGACACCCTGTTATTTGGTTATCATACAAAGTTATATTATACCTAGCTAACTACTTCAACATCTTAGTGTTATACAAAACACCTAATATTAGCCGTCTACCGGGACAAAATAAACGTTAGCCTATCTATTAGCCGTTAACGATGCCCTCAGATCTAGCCACACCCACTTTCCTACTTCAGAGGAATCTGCCCGAACAACCTTCTGGGTGGATTTGATGGCCGCTGCCATCTACTGTGCTGGCCTAAGATTAACTACCCTCCTAGGTGTGCCACACCGTGACATCCGTGCATGGCTGCTGCCACAGTGCCAGCCTCCTACCTAAATATTTCAGCCTCCGTAGAACTTGATTGTCAATGACAATATAATTACTGTGATTTTCCTCTTCCCCAGAAGAACTGATTATTTTACTAATAGCCAAGCTTAGATTTATGAGAGAGGAGCAGGCGTCTGGTAACAAAACAATTTCAGACACCTCATTACTTGTAATTGACCATTCGTGGTTTTTGTTGCAATATTTGTATTGATAAATCTAAGGTTTTCAAGTGCACATCCTTGTTCACAGGACAAAACATTTGTGGAATCTCTGAACAAGATTACAAATCCACACTTGTGAACCTAGACTCTTTAGATGATTTTAGAACGTGTACCAGCTGGGGCTGGTACAGTTCAATTCATCTGATAAATCACTTAGTTACAGTTGGATCTATATCCTGTATGAAAATGGATTATATGCGATTAACCTGAAAATCCTTTATTTACAAGATGATCATGCACATCTCCAGATAGCTTTGATGCGCAGCGGGGCGACGTGTAACAGAAGAGATGCAAGGACAGTTAGCAAGAGGTGGATTTATTCCGGGCCCTTCTCTTCCCCATGTGTGATGATGTAGATCAGATTCCTGTAGTCCAGGTGTCCAGCCACATCTGGAGGGAAGGCGGTTGTAACGGCCGTTGGTGGAAGAAGGTGAGGACCAAGGTGTCTGATTGAGAACCACACCCGGCCAAACAACACAGAAATCAAAAACATAGAAAATGAACATAGAATGCCCACCCTAGTCACACCCTGGCTTTACCAAAATAGAGAATAAAAACCTCTCTATGACCAGGGCGTGACAGCGGTGAACATCTGTTCCATCTGAAGGAATAGATCACAAAGCCTGTTTGAGAATATTATGAAAGTGGTTTTGCTTAGTATGTAAAAAAAATATCAGTGATGATGGTTCTAAACTTTTCGCGGGAGAACCCATCTGCCTGGGTTGTTAACATCTCAAATCGAATGGTATTGGCCACAAACACGTGTTTAGCAGATGTTATTGTGGGTGTAACGAAATGCGTGTATTTCTAGCTCCAACAGTGCAGTAATATCTAACAATTAATATCTAACAATTTCACAGCAATATACACAAATCTAAAGTAAGGAATGGAATTAAGAATATAATATTTGAACAAGCAATGTCAGAGCGGCATAGACTAAGACACTGTTACACTGTTATTTTATTATTATTAAATATATATATATTTTTTAACCTTTATTTAACCAGGTAGGCAAGTTGAGAACAAGTTCTCATTTACAATTGCGCCCTGGCCAAGATAAAGCAAAGCAGTTCGACACATACAAGAACACAGAGTTACACATGGAGTAAAACAAACATACAGTCAATAATACAGTAGAAAGATAAGTCTATATACAATGTGAGCAAATGAGGTGAGATAAGGGAGGTAAAGGAAAAAGGCCATGGTGAAGTAAATACAATATAGCAAGTAAAACACTGGAATGGTAGATTTGCAGTGGAAGAATGTGCAAAGTATAAATAGAAATAATGGGGTGCAAAGGAGCAAAGTAAATAAATACAGTAGGGGAAGAGGTAGTTTTTTGGGCTAAATTATAGATGGGCTATGTACAGGTGCAGTAATATGTGAGCTGCTCTGACAGCTGGTGCTTAAAGCTAGTGAGGGAGATAAGTGTTTCCAGTTTCAGAGATGTTTGTAGTTCGTTCCAGTCATTGGTAGCAGAGAACTGGAAGGAGAGGCGGCCAAAGGAAGAATTGGTTTTGGGGGTGACCAGAGAGATATACCTTCTGGAGCGCGTGCTACAGGTGGGTGCTGCTATGGTGACCAGCGAGCTAAGGTAAGGGGGGACTTTACCTAGCAGGGTCTTGTAGATGACCTGGAGCCAGTGGATTTGGCAACGAGTATGAAGCGAGGGCCAGCCAACAAGAGTGTACAGGTCGCAGTGGTGGGTAGTATATGGGGCTTTGGTGACAAAACGGATGGCACTGTGATAGACTGCATCCAATTTATTGAGTAGGGTATTGGAGGCTATTTGGTAAATGACATCGCCGAAGTCGAGGATCGGTAGGATGGTCAGTTTTACGAGGGTATGTTTGGCAGCATGAGTGAAGGATGCTTTGTTGCGAAATAGGAGGCCAATTCTAGGTTTAACTTTGGATTGGAGATGTTTGATGTGAGTCTGGAAGGAGAGTTTACAGTATAACCAGACACCTAGGTATTTGTAGTTGTCCACATATTCTAAGTCAGAACCGTCCAGAGTAGTGATGCTGGAGGGGCGGGCAGGTGCAGGCAGCAATCGGTTGAAGAGCATGCATTTGGTTTTACTTGTATTTAAGAGCAGTTGGAGGCCACGGAAGGAGAGGTGTATGGCATTGAGGCTCGCCTGGAGGGTTGTTAACACAGTGTCCTAAGAAGGGCCAGAAGTATACAGAACGGTGTTGTCTGCGTAGAGGTGGATCAGAGACTCACCAGCAGCAAGAGCGACATCATTGATGTATACAGAGAAGAGAGTCGGCCCAAGAATTGAACCCTGAGGCACCCCCATAGAGACTGCCAGAGGCCCGGACAACAAGCCCTCCGATTTGACACACTGAACTCTATCAGAGAAGTAGTTGGTGAACCAGGCGAGGCAATCATTTGAGAAACTAAGGCTATTGAGTCTGCCGATGAGGATGTGGTGATTGACAGGTGATTGACGGAGAAGGTGCGGTGGGATTCGAAATGGTCGGTAATCTGCTTGTTGACTTGGCTTTCGAAGACCTTAGAAAGGCAGGGTAGGATAGATATACAGTGCCTTGCGAAAGTATTCGGCCCCCTTGAACTTTGCGACCTTTTGCCACATTTCAGGCTTCAAACATAAAGATATAAAACTGTATTTTTTTGTGAAGAATGAACAACAAGTGGGACACAATCATGAAGTGGAACGACATTTATTGGATATTTCAAACTTTTTTAACAAATCAAAAACTGAAAAATTGGGCGTGCAAATTTTGCTGCGATTTCAGCTGTAAGTCGCTTGGGATATGTCTCTATCAGTTTTGCACATCGAGAGACTGAAATTTTTTCCCATTCCTCCTTGCAAAACAGCTCGAGGTCAGTGAGGTTGGATGGAGAGCATTTGTGAACAGCAGTTTTCAGTTCTTTCCACAGATTCTCGATTGGATTCAGGTCTGGACTTTGACTTGGCCATTCTAACACCTGGATATGTTTATTTTTGAAACATTCCATTGTAGATTTTGCCTTATGTTTTGGATCATTGTCTTGTTGGAAGACAAATCTCCGTCCCAGTCTCAGGTCTTTTGCAGACTCCATCAGTTTTTCTTCCAGAATGGTCCTGTATTTGGCTCCATCCATCTTCCCATCAATTTTAACCATCTTCCCTGTCCCTGCTGAAGAAAAGCAGGCCCAAACCATGATGCTGCCACCACCATGTTTGACAGTGGGGATGGTGTGTTCAGCTGTGTTGCTTTTAAGCCAAACATAACGTTTTGCATTGTTGCCAAAAAGTTCCATTTTGGTTTCATCTGACCAGAGCACCTTCTTCCACATGTTTGGTGTGTCTCCCAGGTGGCTTGTGGCAAACTTTAAACAACACTTTTTATGGATATCTTTAAGAAATGGCTTTCTTCTTGCCACTCTTCCATAAAGGCCAGATTTGTGCAATATACGACTGATTGTTGTCAAATGGACAGAGTCTCCCACTTCAGCTGTAGATCTCTGCAGTTCATCCAGAGTGATCATGGGCCTCTTGGCTGCATCTCTGATCAGTCTTCTCCTTGTATGAGCTGAAAGTTTAGAGGGACGGCCAGGTCTTGGTAGATTTGCAGTGGTCTGATACTCCTTCCATTTCAATATTATCGCTTGCACAGTGCTCCTTGGGATGTTTAAAGCTTGGGAAATATTTTTGTATCCAAATCCAGCTTTAAACTTCTTCACAACAGTATCTCGGACCTGCCTGGTGTGTTCCTTGTTCTTCATGATGCTCTCTGCGCTTTTAACGGACCTCTGAGACTATCACAGTGCAGGTGCATTTATACGGAGACTTGATTACACACAGGTGGATTGTATTTATCATCATTAGTCATTTAGGTCAACATTGGATCATTCAGAGATCCTCACTGAACTTCTGGAGAGAGTTTGCTGCACTGGAAGTAAAGGGGCTGAATAATTTTGCACGCCCAATTTTTCAGTTTTTGATTTGTTAAAAAAGTTTGAAATATCCAATAAATGTCGTTCCACTTCATGATTGTGTCCCACTTGTTGTTGATTCTTCACAAAAAAATACAGTTTTATATCTTTATGTTTGAAGCCTGAAATGTGGCACAAGGTCGCAAAGTTCAAGGGGGCCGAATACTTTCGCAAGGCACTGTAGGTCTGTAGCAGTTTGGGTCAAGAGTGTCCCCCCTTTTGAAGAGGGGTATGATCGCAGCTGCTTTCCAATCTTTGGGAATCTCAGACGACACGAAAGAGAGGTTGAACAGGCTAGTAATAGGGGTTGCAACAATTTCAGCATATAATTTTAGAAAGAGAGGGTCCAGATTGGCTAGCCCGGCTGATTTGTAGGGGTCCAGATTTTGCAGCTCTTTCAGAACATCAGCTGACTGGATTTGGGAGAAGGAGAAATGGGGAAGGCTTGGGCGAGTTGCTGTGGGGGGTACAGTGCTGTTGACCGGGGTAGGGGTAGCCAGGTGGAAAGCATGGCCAGCCGTAGAAAAATACTTATTGAAATTCTCAATTATAGTGGATTTATCGGTGGTGACAGAGTTTCCTATCCTCAGTGCAGTGGGCAGCTGGAAGGAGGTGTTCTTATTCTCCATGGACTTTACGGTGTCCCAGAATCTTTTTGAGTTTGTGTTGCAGGAAGCAAATTTCTGCTTGAAAAAGCTAGCCTTGGCTTTTCTAACTGCCTGTGTATATTGGTTTCTAACTTCCCTGAAAAGTTGCATATCACAGGGGCTGTTCGATGCTAATGCAGAACATCATAGGATGTTTTTGTGTTGGTTAAGGGCAGTCAGGTCTGGAGAGAACCAAGGGCTATATCGGTTCCTGGTTCTAAATCTCTTGAATGCGGCATGCTTATTTAAGATGGTGAGGAAGGCATTTTTAAAAAGAGAAGAGTAGTAGTAGTTATTAGAAGTCTACATACAGTATGTACTGTATGTAGGATCTTAATTTGATTACTCTTTTGTTGCTGAGAATTTTCAGGAAATGCAGGAAATGCAGCAGGATATGCAGCAGGATATGCAGCAGATTATGCAGCAGGATATGCAGCAGGTTATGCAGCAGGATATGCAGCAGGTTATGCAGCAGGATATGCAGCAGGTTATGCAGCAGGATATGCAGCAGGTTATGCAGCAGGATATGCAGCAGGTTATGCAGCAGGATATGCAGCAGGTTATGCAGCAGGATATGCAGCAGGATATGCAGCAGGTTATGCAGCAGGATATGCAGCAGGTTATGCAGCAGGATATGCAGCAGGTTATGCAGCAGGATATGCAGCAGGTTATGCAGCAGGATATGCAGCAGGTTATGCAGCAGGATATGCAGCAGGATATGCAGCAGGATATGCAGCAGGTTATGCAGCAGGATATGCAGCAGGTTATGCAGCAGGATATGCAGCAGGTTATGCAGCAGGATATGCAGCAGGTTATGCAGCAGGATATGCAGCAGGTTATGCAGCAGGATATGCAGCAGGTTATGCAGCAGGATATGCAGCAGGATATGCAGCAGGATATGCAGCAGGTTATGCAGCAGGATATGCAGCAGGTTATGCAGCAGGATATGCATATGTTTAATGTATTTCAGGTTTAAAAAGGCTTATTAGAGTTTGTAATTTCCACTTGGACATTTTAGACTCCTTTTGTCCTAACAAAAAAATCTATCAACCCCTGCAAAAATGTCCATGAATTATTATCCAGTGTGTCAAGGGTGTCCAACCCCCCCGAATCTGAGATCTGATAGGTCGTCTCTGAATATAATTAATCATTTTGACCAAGACCAACACCTGACAGCAAGACTCACCAATCTCACCGGAGAAAGCATCAGAGCAAGCGAAACAGCGCACCTCTGTCTTGGTATGTGTAGCCCATGTACCTGATACTGTCTGGGCTACAGATACTAAGACAGAGGGGCGCTGTTTCCCTCGCTCAGATACCTTCTCTGGTGAAATAAATTCAGCCACTTGCGAATTTAAGGAAAATTATGAAACACGGCTAGACACAAATGAGAAATCATTCAAGTTAGTTTAGCTACCATTTGAACAGGGAAATGTACCAAACCTAATCTGAAGCATTTAATACATTGAACCATCATATTTATATAGAAAATAAATCCACCTTGCATTGATTAAGGTTCAAAATGTTATGGCCCTCCTAAACTGGGTCTGTGCCCCACCTTGGCCACCCCATTCAAAATGTTCTGGACAGACCACTGTGTACTGCATGTGTCTATGGTTGTGTTACTGCAAAATCAATGGAAAAGAAATGTAACTAGCTTCGGAGAAGCCATTTATCAAGTTGGTCTACTTACTTCTTTAAACTCGTGGATCTGGGCCTGTTCAAACATGGAGAGAACACATTGGAGTTGGCTCCCTCTGCTCTCTTCTTTGCTTTCTGTGGGCCTGGATTTAACAAACACACAGCAATTGGTACCATGATCACCTGAGATTGTTAATTTATTATTGGCTTTTTCACAAAATGAGATCATGTCAGCAAACTAAATATCTGACCGAGGTTACTATAACCTACTTAGATCATGCCAGCAAACTGGACAACTTCCGGTGAAACTGGGGGTGCATAATTCAAATAAATATTATGGATTTTAAACATTTTGGTACATATAAGTGTCTTATATCAGCTGAAAGCTTAAATTATTGTTAATCGAACTACACTGTCCGATTTACAGTAGATATTACAGCAAAAACATGCCATGCGATTGTTTGAGGACAGCGACCCACATACAAATATTTTTCGACCAGCACAGGTTTCATACATTCACATATAATGATTAAATATTCTTTTTGAAAATCATCCTCTGATTTATCATCCAAAGGGTCCCAGCTATAACATGTAGTGTCGTTTTGTTAGATAAAATCCTTCTTTATATCCCCAAAAGTCTGTTTAGACTTCAACTTGCAGAGAAAGGAACCCGAAATCTACCCCTAAACTTTGTTTCAACAAGTCAAAATAAATGTCTATTTACTTCTCAGATACCCTAAAAATGTAATCAAACTATAATATTTATTTGGGAAAGAAGTATGTTCAATAGGAAACCGCTTTTGGCAGGTGCGTAATTTCTTCATGGGGTGCAAACACGGATTTCCAAGACTGTGACCTTCTACTAAAACTTTTATTTCTTATTTGTTTGTCTGAAACGTTGAACATAGATAGCTGACACCCCGTGGAAGCCATAGGAATTGCATCCAATTTACAATATGGCCTTTCTCTTGCATTTTTAAGAGGATGGTCTCTCTCAAAACAACAATTCTGGTTGGTTTCCTTCTACCATATCTATTGTGTTATATTCTCTTACATTATTTTAACATTTCTACAAACTTCAAAGTATTTTCTTTCCAATGGCACCAATTATATGCATATCCTGGCTTCAGGGCCTAAGCTACAGGCAGTTTACTTTGGACACGTCATTCAGGCGGAAATGGAGAAAAAAGGTATCATGCCAGCAAACTAAATATCTGACCGGGGTGACTATAACCTACTTACATCATGCCAGCAAACTAAATATCTGACCGGGTTTACTATGACCTACTTAGATCATGCCAGAAAACTAAACATCTGACTAGGTTTACTATAACCTACTTAGATCATGCCAGCAAACTAAATATCTGACTGGGGTTACTATAACCTTGCACATTAAACATGATTGATGGTATAGCGCACATTTCATAATGAAGACCTGAAATACTTCTTATTTTGCAATTCAATTATTTCCATAGCCCTCTCCTCTCTGGGAGTCTATAATTAGCATGGTGAGGGAGTGGTCCTCCCGTGCTCAGATCCCCTGGATCATATGAGGGATTATGCACTGGGGCCTAGGCTTTGACAGGGTGGTGCACTGAGCCACGTTTGATTGGAGATATCTAATGAAGGCAGGGATTACCATGGAATCGTGAAAACAGAGCATGGGAATGCAGTCTGATGACATTACAGTGCCAGGATTGGCAGGCCTCTCTCGACAGCTGATGTCTAACAGATGCTGTGGATTAGCCCCACCAACAGTTGTGCTTCACAGCTGAAGGTCATTGTGCCAATAGGTATGTACTCATCTCAATTTAGTGAAAGATTGTCTGCGCTGAGTGGAGTTGAGTTGCATTGATGATGAGTTGAGTTGATGATTATTTGATCCAGAATGGGTTGAGATGAGGATGAACACAATCGTAGACCCATGGAAAATGTTTGCACCTCATTGTTGCTCCTCAATAAACATATGCCTTACATCTTATCAGAAAGCTATCTGATGTTTGAGGTCATTGGTCCCATCTCTATTCCCATCTCTACTCCTTGCTCCAGTCCTCAGTTGTCCTCACCCCCAGATCTTCACAGAAATTTAGCTAAATCTTTTAATTTGGACATTCAAATAAATCTTAACTCTTACAGTAGGTCTTTCCTGAATTTCCAGAGCAAAGTAGATAAAGAACACAAATGAAAGATTCACAACTTACTCCTACTTCAATTTGCCCATTCTCTCAAAGTTAGATACCAATGATCTGCTCTATGTCGGCCCAAAAAATAACAATTTCATATTCTCGATGAACAAAAGAAGCAGCAATAAACCTGAGAGAGAGAAGTCATCTCAATCTCAATCTTTCTGTACATTAAATAACAAAAAATATGAGAACTGCCAGCATCCTGTCCCCAGAGAGATACAACTAGAAGAGAACAGGAATTCCCCAACCAAATGATTCCTGACTAAAAAGCTATTTGGGATCACTTATTTCACACAGTGAAATGCATATGGCTCTCTGAAGCTTCCTAGGATTAGATCCAGTCAAGGGGTGAGCATCTACTCACCATGTCTGTATAGTAGCTGGAAAAGGGCAAAGAGGGATCCTTGACGGTTTATAATGTGACAGGATGATCACTAGGGGGTAGATATATAGGCTACTGATACCCCACCACACCCATTGCCAACCTTCCCTACCCATACACTATAAAAGCTCCATGCCTTCTATAGGCCATGACACAGGTAAAGAGCACTAAGTATTCCCCTTCCTTTTGGTCTATTGTCAGTGCTTTAACTACAATTTAGAGTAACAGCCCAACACTCCATCACATTACCGAGACACTAGAATCAGATATGGCTTGAGTAGAAAGCTAGAGGTTTGACTGACAGCTCCACTTGCTGGGCTCCATCCACCAGCTGTCCCATTACATTTCCTGATGGACCATAACTATTGTGATGAGAGGTGTTTCTGGGTAGCAGCTCTGTTTGGTTAAACTTCTGAATTTGTGTCATATTGGTGACTTTCTCACATAGCACAGGAAAAAAGCTATGGAAAATAGGGGTATGGTGCCAATGTTCATTAAGGATTTTCTAATTATACAGTATCCAAATTAATGTTTTGTCAAAACATTTTCCACCCAAATAGACGGTCAGTGGTGGGGTGTGTTCTTGGGGGCATTTGAATTAATTGAATATATTTTGAACATTTGATTCTTCTTCATGCATTTTAGTCTTTGTAACTGAGTCACACATACTCTACATGGGAGATAGATGGGATGGATGGATGGATGGATGGATGGATGGATGGATGGGAGAGATAAACAGAAATTGTGATACAAACAGGGTGGCTTGGATTTCAAAGTAGACAATGTGAAAATACTCCCTCACAAGGTAGTTGATGTCATGTCTCTTGTCAGTTCTTCACACACCCTTTTGCACAAATTTCGAGATGTCTGATGAAATAGGATACATTAGAAGGGTTAAGTCCAAGGGGCTTACTGTTTTCCCAATGTCAGAAAGACAAGCCATCCTCCTCAGTAACTGCAGATCTTTAAAGCAGGCAGCAGAGCATGATGTGCCCTTTCTACTCATAGTGATTTTCGACTGAGGCTTATAGGCTTGTAGGTATTTGTTAACATTTACAAGACCAATAACCAGAAAATGTTACACTGAAATCAAATCAAATCAAATGTTATTGGTCACATACACGTGTTTAGCAGATGTTATTGCGGGTGTAGCGAAATGCTTGTGCTTCTAGTTCTGACAGTGCAGCAATATCTAACAATTTCACAACATATACTGTACCCAATACACACAAACCTAAGTAAGGAATTGAATTAAAAATATATAAATATATGGACGCGCAATGTCAGAGCGGCATAGACTAAGATACAGTAGAATAGTATAGAATACAGTATATACATATGAGATGAGAAATGCAAGATATGTAAACATTATTAAAGTGACATTATTAAAGTCACTAGTGTTCCATTTATTAAAGTGGCCAATGATTTCAAGTCTGTGTATATAGGCAGCAGCCTCTCTGTGCTAGTGATGGCTATTTAATGGTCTGATGGCCTTGAGACAGAAGCTGTTTTTCAGACTCTTGGCCCCAGCTTTTATGGGCCTGTACTGACCTCGCCTTCTGGATGATAGCGGGGTGAACAGGCAGTGGCTCGGGTGGTTGTTGTCCTTGATTATCTTTTTGGACTTCCTGTGACATCGGGTGCTGCAAGTAGTTTGCCCCCGGTGATGTGTTGTGCAGACCGCACCACCCTCAGGAGAGCCCTGCGGTTGTGGGTGGTGCAGTTGCCTTACCAGGCGGTGAAACAGCCCAACAGGATGCTCTCAATTGTGCATCTGTAAAAGTTTGTGAGGGTTTTAGGTGACAAGCCAAATTTCTTCAGCCTCCTGAGATTGAAGAGGCAATGTTGCGCCTTCTTCACTACACTGTAAAGGCTTTGTCATAACAATGGACGGTGGCAATGGAGATAACTTTAAAACACAATACTAGGTTGCCCGTGCCTTGACTTTGAAAACGATTTACCCCTGTTGGCCAGTAGGCAGTGCTAGCAGCACATTTTTTCTATGTGTCAAGCCAAATTTATCTTGGCTCTTTGAAAATGAGCCACTGATACTGCACATTTTGTAATACACCTGAATGTTAAAGTTTTGCTGGCTCTTCTTCAATTTAACCATCTCTTTCTTCTTGACCTACTGCATTTGATACACATGTAATATAAGTGGAAATAAGCTGCATCTGTCAATATTGGTTGTTCATTCACTGCTCAAAAGTTGATCAAATATGTGAGATTACTCACTCAGTTGATTGATCGATATGCTTGAGAATGAAATCTGCAAGCGCCGAATTGTTCAGTCTAAAAATATATTTACATAAAACACACACCCCGGTATGTTTATTGTGGCAACAATCCTGGCATGAAATTGTCTTCCATATCAACTCTAATTTGAAGGTTAAGTTTCCAGATAAATCACAGCTAACTAAGATGTTATTATTTTCATATGAGGCTTGCATCTCATTGCCACCCTCGAGCAACCAATAAAACGCAATAATACTGAAACTTTTAATAAGCTTCCTTCATAATTCCCCCTAGGTGATTTCTGTCTGGCAAGAGAATATGAAATTCCTCCCTTACATATGGTTCAGATAGTAATAAACTTTAAGTTGCTAAAGTACAACAATATATGCATATTATTTTCTCTTTACAGACGTTTTTAAAGGGATGTCATGTATGATGGAATAAACACATAAACAGCATTATGATGCATTTCACAGTGACCTGAGTTAATTACTTTTTCCTATATTTGTGATTTCACATGGCTCCAGATTATCATGTATGTACATTTATTACGTATTTTCTTATCAATGATTTGGTAATTAAATCAAAGGATGTGTTTAATGGTAACATAGGCCTACTTAGGCCTGCTTTGTTTGGTCAGAATATTATTCAGTGCACGACTGTACCCTAAGAACATGTACAGCCACCAGGGGGCGCAGACAACACTAAAACAGTTATTGTTCAAGCTTAGCTTTGCTCGGTATGCGTTTAATAGTGGAAGGAAATTATTTGTTGAAAGTGCAGAGTTGGTAAAACAACCACCTCCACCATCACCACTACAAAAACTCGAATGCAAGTCTATGGTGTACAGAGAGTCAAGTATGATGGAAAACAACTTTATTGTATATTATGGAATATGTCTGCAGCCTTCACTGGTCTTACAAATGCATTTATTTGTATTTATTTAACCTTTATTTAACTAGGAAAGTCAGTTAAGAACAAATTCTTACAAACCCCTTCATGTAAACAGAGGCAGGTTTTCCAGATTAGTGGTGATGGACATGAATGCCTGCGTAGTATATTGTCTTCGTATTTGATGTACATGTGTCTGTCTACCTGTGCTCTTCAAAAGTAAACTACCACTGAAAAACACAATCTCAATATGATATTCATTACATATGAATCCTTCTCTGATTCACAGGCGTTGAGTCAATGTGGAAGAGACATGTCGGATGAATGCATTCAGATGTGCAACTGACTTAGGTATCCCCTTTCCCCTTCCTTTCCAGATGTGATGAAACAGAAATACACACGTTTGTAACTCCTCAGATACCATATACGTACTGTTTTCACACTATAATCTTTCATTATCTAATCAAAATTAAGATCCAGTAATTGACCTCGTAAACATGTTATTTACCCCCCTACGGGCACTGCTCAGAGTAGACTCTAGAGGATTTGTGTCAATTTGTCAATAATATGCATTATTTTAAGTAGGCTACTCAGTACCTCCCATATGCCTTTGTTTTTACAGGTCTCATATCATCCAGTACCAGTCTGTATCCCAGATATACAATACCTAGATTTTTTCTATGTCTGCATACCCACATTTTCTGAGACCCAGTTAACCCACCATATACCAGCCACTGTTCAATTTCAGATATCAAAGCTAGATCCAATTGCTAGAGTGATCATTCATTTTCACATATGAACTAAGTTCTAAAATACGTTTCATATATTTTTTAATGGAACTTTGAAATATCTAAATAATCAGAAACTAGGCATGTATGGGAATCATTTTGAAATATCTAAATAATCAGTAACTAGGCATGTATGGGAATCATTTTGAAATATCTAAATAATCAGTAACTAGGCATGTATGGGAATCATTTTGAAATATCTAAATAATAAGTAACTAGGCATGTGTGGGAATCATTTTGAAATATCTAAATAATCAGTAACTAGGCATGTGTGGGAATCATTTTGAAATATCTAAATAATCAGTAACTAGGCATGTGTGGGAATCATTTTGAAATATCTAAATAATCAGTAACTAGGCATGTGTGGGAATCATTTTGAAATATCTAAATAATCAGTAACTAGGCATGTGTGGGAATCATTTTGAAATATCTAAATAATCAGTAACTAGGCATGTGTGGGAATCATTTTGAAATATCTAAATAATCAGTAACTAGGCATGTGTGGGAATCATTTTGAAATATCTAAATAATCAGTAACTAGGCATGTATGGGAATCATTTTGAAATATCTAAATAATCAGTAACTAGGCATGTATGGGAATCATTTTGAAATATCTAAATAATAAGTAACTAGGCATGTGTGGGAATCATTTTGAAATATCTAAATAATCAGTAACTAGGCATGTGTGGGAATCATTTTGAAATATCTAAATAATCAGTAACTATGCATGTGTGGGAATCATTTTGAAATATCTAAATAATCAGTAACTAGGCATGTGTGGGAATCATTTTGAAATATCTAAATAATCAGTAACTAGGCATGTGTGGGAATCATTTTGAAATATCTAAATAATCAGTAACTAGGCATGTGTGGGAATCATTTTGAAATATCTAAATAATCAGTAACTAGGCATGTGTGGGAATCATTTTGAAATATCTAAATAATCAGTAACTAGGCATGTGTGGGAATCATTTTGAAATATCTAAATAATCAGTAACTAGGCATGTATGGGAATCATTTTGAAATATCTAAATAATCAGCAACTAGGCATGTGTGGGAATCATTTTGAAATATCTAAATAATCAGTAACTAGGCATGTGTGGGAATCATTTTGAAATATCTAAATAATCAGTAACTAGGCATGTGTGGGAATCATTTTTGAAATATCTAAATAATCAGTAACTAGGCATGTGTGGGAATCATTTTGAAATATCTAAATAATCAGCAACAAGGCATGTGTGGGAATCATTTTGAAATATCTAAATAATCAGTAACTAGGCATGTGTGGGAATCATTTTGAAATATCTAAATAATCAGTAACTAGGCATGTGTGGGAATCATTTTGAAATATCTAAATAATCAGTAACTAGGCATGTGTGGGAATCATTTTGAAATATCTAAATAATCAGTAACTAGGCATGTGTGGGAATCATTTTGAAATATCTAAATAATCAGTAACTAGGCATGTGTGGGAATCATTCTGAAATATCTAAATAATCAGTAACTAGGCATGTGTGGGAATCATTCTGAAATATCTAAATAATCAGTAACTAGGCATGTGTGGGAATCATTTTGAAATATCTAAATAATCAGTAACTAAGCATGTGTGGGAATCATTTTGAAATATCTAAATAATCAGTAACTAGGCATGTATGGGAATCATTTTGAAATATCTAAATAATCAGTAACTAGGCATGTATGTGAATCATTTTGCAAAGTTTAGACAGTGAAATGTTTATGAAGTTATTTCAAATAAGTTTCAAGTTTTTATAAGTCATATGTACAGGATACACATGGTATATACTGTCCAATTAAATGCTTACATGCAGGTCCTTTCTAGACAATACAACAACAATAAGAAATAAGAAAATATAAGAATTACAAATATAAAGTAAATGGCTCGGTAGAATAGAATAGTACATTTTAGCACAAGTATAAAACAGGAAGGCAACAATCTATAGTACAATATTTACTCAAAGCAGCAGCTACTCTTCCTGGGGTCCAGCAACATTAAGGCAGTTACATTCAATTAAAAATATTACATGACATTACATTTCATAACACTTTTCACAACACATTAAGTGGGAAGGGGAGATTTTGGGGCAATAATTTGAATTGTGCAGTACTAGCAAAAGTAAATAAGAGTATTGTAGCAGCAGTTGTGATATGTGTGTAGCGTCAATGTATGTATGCATGTATGTATGTATGTATGTATGTATGTATGTATGTATGTGTGTGTGTGTGTGTGTGTGTGTGTGTGTGTGTGTGTGTGCGTGCGTGCGTGTGCATGTGCGCTAAGGTTTTTGTGGTATTACTATTTCACATTTTGAAATGGTAATGAATTAACATGATCACAAATTAAACTAGTTTTTATTCGTTCACCAGAGCAGGTGCATGCATTGCCAATGATCTGCGCCTATTTATTCCTTATGAGCAGAAATCCAAAGTGCAATGGATATATAGTCTATTCATCCATTCACTGTTATTTGTAGCCTAAACTAATGGAGGGAGGGGTGTAAACATAAAAAGAGGTGTTCTGTGTATTTCACTATTTAGGCTACTATTATTAAGGACTGAAGATATGGACGCAACTGTTTTATACCATGGTAGACGGATTTCCATAAGCACAATATGCATAGATTACATTGTTGTTCTCCTTCCCTTTACCAGACGGTAGGCTATTGATCAACCCCTTACGTCATTATTGATAACTTTGACAAACCAAAATCAAATGCAATTTGTCCGGTTAACCGGGACTGCACAAATGCGTTGATACTATTTTTCTTTTCAAAAACACTCGCGGTCCACCAGGACATCACTTTTTTTTTTTTAACAAACACATTTGTGTTAGTTCAGTGGACTTTCTTGTGTTCGTTGCATTTTTTAAAAAGTAGAACGAGTAATCGTTAACGTTGTTTAACAAGGGAAATCCAGCCCACATATTTATTGCAGCCGCTGAAAAAAAATATCTTCAATATCCCCCAAGATGGCCGCCGATGTGGGATCGATGTTTCAATATTGGAAGAAATTTGATCTACGGCGGCTTCAGGTTAGTGTTATCCTTTACCTTTTTGCTTGCATGTGTTCATAGAACATTGTGTACTTTAAAATGATGGGAAATATGTTATTGTGGACGAATGGAGAAAGAAATCGGCGGTGTTGCATTGATAGTTATTAGAAATTGATCCTTTTCTGCCTTTGTTCAGTTCAATCATTGATCAGCGATGGAACGACCATAGAGTAGCACAGGCGCTCTGTAGCCTCCGCTCTGCGTTCACCACTGGGATCAGCACCACGGACACAGACCTTATTTTTATACGATTCGGTGTTTATAATGCCCATCAGTGGTGTAGACAGAACGGATTGAAACTTTTTATGTCCTCATGAATCTTGCTCCAAGGACATAACTTTTCACCAGCTTAATGTTTTATTCCATTTGTGTCATGATGGTGCGTGGTTTTACGATCTCTTTAGCGACATTTGGTTCTATTTTATTTTCTGTGTTTGATAACAATATGATCATTCGTTTTTGCTTGTAAATCAACTTTGTTTGCCACAATTAGATTGATGAAAGTTTTTTTCTTCTTCTGTTCGTCTGCTAAATAATCATCACTTATTCAAGCCATAGGCTATAGGCTACCGTTGGATAGCCTACTTGATTGACTGTTTGTTATTTCTCTTTTAGATAATAGCCCAGTCAGAACAACTTGACGCGTATTTATTATAGTCTGAGTCTACCAATGACGTTATCATGTAATCTATTTAGGCTATTGTTCATTCCGGTGTTGCACGTTAAAACATATGTGTAAAATCATGATAGTCTGTTTGGCAGACAGTTTATATTGACTTGGTTATCACAAAGTTGTCAATGATCCTGTTTTACAAACTTGTCTAGTAAATTGACAAATAGTTTTACAACCTATTAGGCTACTGACATACGACTATAGCGTTTTTTATTAACCTTTTCAATTGTATTTCTGTAAGACTTGACATCACTAAAAAGCCAGAGTGTTGACGATGTAATTCGCTTATCTGTGCGTCTCGGTACAGATGTTTATAGCCCCTTCCTCTCATCTCGAGCCGCATTGTGAGCACAAGGCTATTCGGGCAAGGACTGTTGTAATTGTATTCCTCGCTAATGTTTGTAAATCAGGCTCGGCCAGCGCAAAAGCACAGTCTCTACTGTATGATTGATGTTCTGTAATATGAGAAATGACTGGAGCATGGCAAGCCAGGTCCCGCGGAAAAGCCTGCCGAAAAGAAATCTGATCTGTTCTGGGTTGTCTTGTGTGGCCGGTTGTTATTGTGCCCCCCAATCGCTGGACTACTCATTTAATCAGTGATGCAAAGGGCGAGTTAAGCTACTATGTAGCTATAGGCTACGTCGAGATTCATTTACGTCTTTTCTCTTACAAAATAGCATGTTTTTACATAATTCGTTTGCTGCAATCCTGGCATTAGTGGCCAATGCTTAGAATCAAATTGCCAACTTCTCATTTTTTCAGGTTTGAGTCGAATAAATCAATTTGCACATTACTGTTTTTCTACCTGAATGAGGCCTGACACCTCAAAATAGTGTTTCCAACCAAAATATCTAAATATCTATCAAGTCTATGATTTAACGTAGCGGGAGGCCACTGATATTCTGTTTGACAAAGTCATTCATGTTCATAATGTAACGTTGAAAATGATAACATGATTAAATTACTGTTAACTGAATAATGCAATATTACTCAAAAGAAACATCTTGAAAAATCCCAATATTGATGTCAGTCATATGTTGGAGTTTATATAGTAGGCTAAAGTGAACATTTATAGAATCTATAGAAATTACTATAAAACTTATATCTACATGGCCTTCAGGGCCTACAGCCTGAATTAAAAATGTATTAAATCTGGGTTTTCTACACACAATGACAAAGTGAAAACATGTTTGCAAATTAATTGAAAATGAAATACAGAAATATCTAATTTACATAAGTATTCACACCCCTGAGTCAATACATGTTAGAATCACCTTTAGCACAGATTACAGCTGTTAGTCTTTCTGGGTATGTCTCTAAGCCTGGATTGTGCAATATTTGCACATTATTCTTTTCAACATTCTTCAAGCTCTGTCAAATTGGTTGTTGATCATTGCTGGACAACCATTTTCAAGTGTTGTCATAGATTTTCAAGCAGATTTATGTCAAAACTGTAACTCAGGAACATTAATTGTCTCCATGGTAAGCAACTCCAGTGTAGATTTGGCCTTAGGTTATTGTTTTAGGTTATTGTCCTGCTGAAAGTGAATTCATCTCCCAGTGTGGAAAGCAGACTGAACCAGGTTTTCCTCTAGGATTTTGCCTGTGCTTAGCTCCATTCAATTTATTTTTTGTCCTTAACTATTACAAGAATACCCATAACATGACACAGCCAGATATTATGCTTGACAATATGGCGAGTGGCACTCAGCAGTGTGCTGTATTGGATTTTCCCCAAACATCACACTTTGTATTCAGGCATATTCATAATTGCTTTGTCACATTATTTTCAATATTACTTTAATGCCATGTTGCAGACAGGATGCATGTTTAGGAATATTTGTATTCTGTACAGGCTTCATTATTTTCGCTCTGTCAATTAGGTTAATATTGTGGAGTAACAACAATGTTTTTGATCCATTCTCAGTTTTCTGAACACCATTGGCCTCATAGTAAAATCCCTTCCCCTCCGGCAACAGAGTTAGGAAGGACACCTGTATCTGTGTAGTGACTGGGTGTATTGATATACCATCCAAAGTGTACTTAATAACTTCACCATGCTCAAAGGGATATTCAGTGTCTGTTTTATTTTTAATCTACCAATCGGAGCCCTTCCTTGCGAGGCATTGGAAAACCTCCCTGGTCTTTGTGGTTAAATCTGTGTTTGAAATTCACTGCTTGACTGAGGGACCTTTTACAGATAATTGTATGTCTGGGGTACAGAGATATGAGCTAGTCATTCAAAAACCACGTTAAACACTATTATTGCATGAGTGCATGCAACTTATTATGTGGCTTGTTAAGCAAATGTTTACTCCTGAACTTATTTAGGCTTTCCATAAGAAAGTGGTTGAATACTTATTGACTCAAGACATTTCAGATTTTCATTTTTAATGAATTTGTGTGTGAACTTAATTTCTGTGGTAGAATAGTCAGAGATGGCTGATTCACCGCGACCCCTAACAAAAAGAGAACAGGTCAAGTGAGCATTGAGGTGGAGTGACCTTGGTTCCCGCTGGCCGCAGGTCACACGGCCATTGCCAGTGTAATCATTCACCCCAGCCAGATGGCATTTCCGTGGGCGACCATGGAAAGGACGGGTCAGGAGATGTCCTGCCAGGTCCTGCCGGGCCCAAGCCAAGTCTTAGCCAATAGCGAGAACGCCCAGTAATCAGGATATCATTCAGCCAGTAGGGAGCATTCTCAGACCCAGGTGACAAAAAGGTGAGGTCAGACTACAAGAGGACACAGTTTACGAAGTTATTACATTGTAATAACATTGTATATTGTTTTCACAATATAAAGCACACTTTAGCTTTCCAAAATATCATAGAGGAATCATCATGTGTTTAGAAGATAATTTTTTAAAGTAATCAACCTTCATCAGGTACATTTTGAAGTGTAACGCAATGTGTTTTATCAGAGTTCCAGGTAACCTTGTCCAAATGTAGACGCCAACTATAGCTTCAAATCATTACTGTGCTCCCAGTTTATATAAAATACATTTGAGAATCCCCCTGTTGTCTTATAGTGATGGAATGCTGTGTTCATTATATATGGTTTAAAAGCAATGCACTTATTTGATGGTATTTTCCAGACCCACACATCTCCATACTCTTCTCTCCATCATTCTCTGAGGCAGTGAGTTTAGATCAGGAACGAAAGGCTGTGATTGTATACATTTAGCATGACTCAGGCGATCCCGTGTCAGCTCTAATCCACAGACAGAGACAACAGTATTGCCAAACAGTGAAATTGCTTTTCAGCCTGTGAGCCTGGCTGCCGCTGCTACCAGCCTGCTCTCTCTGTGTGCCGTTTGCCGGCTGCTCCCGCCCCCCTAAGCCCAACCCTGCAATCTCAAATTGGCTGTGAAAACAGGTCTCTCATTCCCTTTCATTCATGCTTTAATAGATTTGTTTCTCGTTATTGTTTTTGTCACATAAGGCCCTACCATCATTTCATAATTTACCGGAAATGCCAGGTCTAGGGCACTATAGGGTGGAGGGGAGGGTTAGGGTTTGTGTCCTGAGAAAGCTTTGTCCAATATGACTGAGTGATCTATAAAGGAGGAGAGGGGGAAATAGCTCTAGAGGCAGCCATTGATAGCCTCAACCACAAACAGCATGGGCAACCCAGGGAGGCAGCATGAGCAACCCAGGGAGGCAGCATGGGTGGAGACAGAGCCCCAGGGTATGAAATAGGAAAATGCACACAGACCGACACGCTCATGCACACACATACACGCTTGTGTGTAAGCATGTGGACACGTACCTCCTCCATAGGGTACATATTAATCACATAAGGACAGCCATACTCATACATGCACATGTAATGCAAACGTGTAGATTGTCTTTATTGACTCACTCCCACATACAAACGTATGCAGAGTCAGAGATGGATACCAAGCTGACCTAAATTTATACTCGAGTAAAGAGAAGATAGGTCCATCCTTTTAGACCTGCAATCTCCTCTTTGACAGACCTTTCCAAACAAAGCCACAGTGGATTAAGCATGGTTTTTAGAAGCAGTGGGACTGAAGCTGCAGCCTCATCACCACAGGTCTGTGTTGCATCCATGCCCTGCTAGATAAACATTCTTCAAACATGCTTTCACACCTCCTCATTGGGAGATAACGGACGGGAGACTTCTGCCATGGTCTCATTTACCATAAGCCCCTTCTTATTCTTTGACAGTGAGAAGGACAGGAAATAAGAAAGGAGAGAGCTTTTACAGAACTAGCTGGGGTAAATTGAGTTGTGAAATCCAGGAGCCATAACCCGGGTATATAAAACGCAGGCAACATTAGAGAGAGAAGTGAAACAGACTTCAGCATTAAGCTGTTTAACCTCTCTGTGTAGCATTAGTGGTAGAGACTTCAAAGCAGATGCTTCATCGTTTGGAGTGGAATTATAAATGGGTTTAGAGACAGCTACGGTGAGCGTTCACACAGAAAGAGTAGACCTGTCATTAATGTCAGCTTAATCACTTTGACCTTCCTTCGAGCAGATTTCCATACCCATCCGCATTCGTTTTACCTCATTCATGCCCCTGTTCGCAGGATAAGTACTGCAGTTTGATATGGGTGTGTGATGATGTCTTTGTAATGATGATGAGTTCTTGCGTTCACGGAACTAGTCATAGGCTTTCTTCTTTGAACAGTGTGAGAACATTTCTAACAAGGAAATACATTGAGATATTGTTATTAAGAAACATGGATTTGTTTTTGATCATCTGTTTATGACCCTCTGTATTCTTCTCAGGTGTCTCACCCTCTGCTAAAGCATTCAGCCTTACCTAAATGTCCTATCCAAAGCCTGCACCCCAATTTTGAAGCAGTAATCCCCCTTGGTAGTTGACAGTGCTTCATCGCAAAAGGCATGTGCTATTTCACAGTCCTGTTTTTTATATTTTTATTCTGCTCTCCCTAGGCTGAAGCAATTGCTTTGCAGGAGTAAATAACCAGCTTTAACAAAACTTCAGGGACACATTAGTCTGCAGGATGAAGGCTCCATGGCGGCAGGCTCCTCTTCCACAGCAGTCGGCCAGGCAGGCAGGCAGGCCAGGCAGGCAGGCCAGGGGAGGTGGAAGATTCAGCGGGAGAGGTAGTGGCTCATCGGTATGGGTATAAAGCGGTCCCTTCTCCCTGCTGGCAGCCAGTTCCCTACCCAGTGAGTCCATATTGAGTTGTGTATCTCTACAGCGGCCGCTCTTTATTTGTTTTGATTGTCTGACAGCACTGCAGACGTATTGAGCACCAGCCTTTCTTGTTCATTTTACTGAGCTTATATTGAATCCCCTCCATTTTCCTCCCTTTTCTCTCTTTCTCGTCCCTCTTCCAGCCTTTCTCTGCTGTATTTGGCAGGGCTTCAGTGGCTGTAATTCATCCCCCTATTGTCCATTTTGTCCTCAGGGATAGAAAGGAGACCCTGGTTTTTGTGTGAGCGCTAGGTTTTATACATTGTATGATGTGTGGTGAGGATGCTAGCAGGCCTGTTCTGTTGTGCAGTGGAGGTGTGGATAGTGTGGAGGGTGCTCCTGGGCCCCTAAGCTCTTGACATCAATGCCTCCCTGCTCTTCTCAAGGGTCTTTGGGGATCCCTGGCGGTCTTATGTGTCATTGCTCAGAGTGTTTACTAGAAAGGAGGTATATGGTGGACTCTACGTCGCACACCTTTCTAGGGCTCATTTGTCCTCATTTTAACAGAAGAGGGAAGAGAAAATATGGCCCCTTTATTTCTGTGTTTAAAAAAAAAAATCAAAACAGCTTTTTTATTTCTAAGCAGATGTCCTCTGTTTTATCAAAATGATACAAAAGGTGTGTTACAATAAAAACCGATGAATCAGGCTTGTTATTTTAGCCAGTCCTGTCTTTGTGCAGCTGCTATCATGCTCCAGAGAGAGAAGAGAGAGCAAGTCTATCTCTCCATCCAGACCACTGTTACCCTGCCGTCGCTACTGCTCTTGTCATATCTCTTCTTTGGTAATTTCTGCATCTCTTCAACACCATAAGGAAAATGCATTTGTCTTGTCTCTGTACTTCCAGCTAAATAAAAGCTGAAAGGATAGTTCGGTATTTTGAAATACCGAGGTAGTTTTGCGAGTCAATGCTAACTAGCATTAGCGCAATGACTGGAAGTCTTGCTAGTTAGCAGTTAGCAACTTCCTTCAAACTAACACATTTCTTTAGGTTGTGGTAACATGGTGGGGACATGACAAAAGATATGTTCCCAAAACAAAAAAACTGTCCAGTTGTGCTGATGATTACAATGTTTGTATTAGGTTGAAAAAACAATCCCCTGACATTGCAAGAATGTTCCCAGAACACATTTTTTTTATGTTATTTTATTGTTCCTTTAGGTTGTGGGAACATAGGAACATTGTAGGGACATTACAAGAGATAGGTTCCCAAAACACAAAATCTGATGACATTCCTACAATGGTTGTATCAGGCATAGGAGGTTGGCAGCACCTTAATTGGGGAGGATGGGCTCGTGGTAATGGCTGGAGCAGAAAGAGTGGAATGGTGGAGTGTGATCCCTGGAGTGTGATCCCTGGAGTGTGATCCCTGGAGTGTGATCCCTGGAATTGTTACACTGCGCCTGCTGGGATGAAACTAACACAAATATAAAGCTGTTTACACCTTTACTCTGACTTCCAGGTTCTTTGTCTAGAAAAATAAGTATCCTTTATTATTTCTTACTCTACAAATGTTTTTTATATCCTGTAAAGTTTGGCTGTTTAGATTTTTATTAGTAGCCTACAGGGCTTGAAGATGGCAGTTCGCAGGTTCAATCCTACTTGATTACCATTCTTTTAAAAAGCTCCAGCTATGCCTGGACAGTACCCTTATAAAATATAATCATGTAAGAAGATTGAAATGCCATTTCTTTAAATGTTTGGCAACTTCAGATACTGTTACATTACACATCAATATTAGCAGAACATTGCAGCAATGTGTTTAGAACTACTCCCATTATTGTTGAAGTATTTTTTTAGAACAATTCTCGATCGTCATAACCTTAATACTTTTAGAAGCGTCTTGCAGGAACGTTTCTTGTTTGTTGTTATAGGTGTTAGTTGGAATATCTTCAACATGAACGGAATATTCCGGGAACTTCTATTGCTCCAGCACTTTATTGCTGGAGTATGTTCAGGGAATGTTATTAGAACCATCATAATGTCACACTATAACTTTATGAGACCATTGTAGGAATATTCCCTGCTTGTTGTTATGTGTGTTTTGAATAACATATCCATCAACATTAGCAGAACGTTCCTGTCATGTTTCCTCAGAACCACTTCTATTGCTCCCACATTTTGTAGCGGCAGTATGAACATTACCGGAACATTATGTAATTACATTCCCTGGCAACCTAATGAGAAAGTTAGGGGAATGTTCTGTGGTCTTTTTTACAGATGTTGTGACTAACATTTTAGTGAATGTTAGGATATTCCAAGGATATTGAATAAACCATTTTTATATTTGGTGATCAAAAACATTCTTTGAATGTTTGTGGGATGTTATCATCCAAACGTTATCATCCAAAACTAGAGCTTATTGGGAATGTTAGCTAATGTTCTGGGAATGTTCCCAGATTGCTGGGTATGTTCTGAGGGATGAGAGAGCAATGTCGCAGACATCAGTTCTTCCCCCCCACATAGCCACGCTCCCCTCTCCCCATTCCTCACGCCTCCGTTTCCATGCAAATGCTTATTTTGGAATCACAACTGATGGCATCCTTCTGTTGTCACTTTCTAATTTATGTTGATGGGGGAGGACGTTGGGGTATTGATTGTGTGTTGCAACTGTGTTCGCAGCTCTGTAATGTAGGCCCCGAGGCAGGCCTCTCTTTTTGCTAGTCTCAAGGTGGCTCCTGAACTCTCTAATCTTAATTAAATATGCACTTTTTCATTGCAACAGGATCACTGTTTTTGCATTATAATGTGGTCACAGAATCCCCCTCTTCAGTTGAAAGAAAAGGACTGTTTAGGTATTTTGAATTGTAATTTTTTTTAAATAAAGGAGAAAAAGAACAAAGAGCTGAATTAAATCGCTCCTTTTCAATTTCCCTTGTTAGTCTCTTACTGCATTCTCCTATAGTTTTTCTCTTTTTTCCAGATTCATTTTATGATAATTTTTTTCCCTCTCACTCTTCTCGGCTGTTTTCCCCAGACAGGTTCTACAGTGTTTTAGAGGGGATGGATTTAATTGCTCTGTGGGGATTGGTTGGCTGTGCCGGGCTCGGCTGTTTAATTAGTGTACCCTGCCGGGATTGGTTTAATGCTTCATGATCTTGAAATTGTCTGATTGTTCAGCCCTCTGGGGACTCTCTCTGCCTACGTAGGCCAGCAGGTTTAGCTAAACGTTGCTCTAGGCTTCTACAGGATGGGACTGGAGGAAGAAAACCCCGAAGAGAAGAGCAGGAATAGGGAGGCAAAGATGGCGGATAAATGAAGATAGTTCACTCAGGCTGTTTACCATTTTTTTGATTTATTGTAAGTTCCTGTCTACTTCAGGGGGTGGCCCTCCCATGAACACCAATGCGACAGCAGCTGGGTCTGGTCTATGTAGTTCATTGACTTCCATTTGAAACAGAAAAATGTGGGCGTGGGATGTCTCGCTTTCTCTTCCGTCTCTAGGGAGGTTTAAACCTGAGGGCCAGCGCCTATATTATGACACACCAGTGGACCAGTGGATTGCTGAATAGGGCAGCATTTAAAGTGCATCCCTTACCCTAGGTGCTCTCTCTCCTCACATCAGGAGTTGTAGCTTTAGGCAGCATGACTGTCTTTGCACAGAAGATGAGTTCATGTTGCTCTCAAATTGCATGCCTGTGGATGAATGTTAAATATAGCACATGCTCATTAGCCATAGCCATATTACACACAAAACATCTTGTGATTTGCATATTTCCAACTGGTTTGCAATTCTTGTGTATAAAAGGATTATTTAGAACACATTTGACATTGGTTGTTGTATTTTGTCGACTTCTGTTTTCAGTGTTTTGAATGATCATAGTGCATCTCCCCCACCTTGTTTTTCATTGTTATGACATCCCCATCAGGAGAGCCCATGTGGATCTCTAAGTTATGTGCATAGTCAGTCACCTTGAGGGACAGAGCTGTGGAAATTACATTTGTGTAAATAAGAGAGGGGTCTGTGTGTCCTCTCTACCCTGCCATGGGATGCCCTTGGTTTGGTTCAATCATGGCAGAGATGTTGACCTCAACAGTAAATGTGCTTGGCATCAGATGCAGGATAAGCAGAGAGCAGTGGTTGGGAGTGGGAGTACATATGCCTATTGAAGGCTAAACTCATTCCGCCTCATCAGACCTATCGAGCACACTCTCTCTTAAAGAACCCAACCTTGAAGTTCATGAATCTATTTTGGATGATATTATAAATATGCTTCTTTAACCCCAGCCTGGACTTGATTATCTTTTTGTCCTCTCAATTGACGATGGCTTGGTGCTTGGGTATACTGTTGATTACTTTTCACCAGTTTGTAAATCTGAATTTACTCCCCTCTCTGTCGGTGCTACTTTGCCTAGATGTGTTTTGCTGTTGTTGATTGGCTTGTCTCTGGACTACACAGGAGGTTGTGCTCTCCTGTGCCTGTTTTTCCTGTAGTGCTTATCCCTTAGATAGATTGGGCGGATGCACTACATACAGGTCTGGGCATCTCCAGTCCTCGGGGGCCTGATTGGTGTCACACTTTCCCCCCATCCCTAGCAAACACACCTGATTTAAACTAATAGCATTTTTAACTGAAGATCATGATTAGTTGATTATTTGAGTCAGGTGTGTTAGCTGGGGCTGGGGCAAAAATGTGACACCAATCAGGCCCCCGATTGTAGTTGCCCAGGCCTGCGTGACACAACATGATCACCAAGGTGATAGAAGAACTCATGGCAACAGAGCGGTTGCCAAGAGTGTTCCCCACCCTTGTGCCTTACCCTCTCAGGGAGAGATGCCCTGATTACTGAATGACTCTCTGCCTGAGGAGGCTGGTGGAAGGAGCTATAGGAGAACAGGCTCATTGTAATGGCTGGAATGGAATAAATGGAACGGTATCAAACATATGGAAACCACATGTTTGACAGCGTTCCATTTATTCCATTCCAGCCATTACAATGAGCCCGACCTCCTTTAGCTCCTCCCTCAAGTCTCCACTGTTCTCTACCGTGGTGGAGGTGCCACTGTAGTGGTTTTAGTTGTCTGTGTGATGATAAGGGGGTAAGTGTATGTAGTCACTAATCAAGGGGGCTCTGTAGGCGAGCTTAGAATTCCTCCTAGTGATTGTGAATTGAAGAGGTATCCCCTCATTTGATGTATTCAGTTGTTTATGATGTGAAGTGAACTCTCTGTCTTCACCTGAGGGATTTTCTATTTAGATAGCATGTTGTGGTAGACAGCGCCATCAAAACATATAGCAAATCCCAGTACATATCACCAGCAGCCGAGAGGGTCATTGTTTCATTTGGTTTATGTGGTGGTTGAAATATGGATGCACCCAGTGTAACCATGTGTGGATCCATGGCGAAAGTCAATTACACCAGCTTATTACAAATGCCCCCAAAGAGTTAATGTTCTGGCACTAGTTTTCCTTTAGAGATAAAAAATATTAGTGGACCCAGGCCACACCCCCATAGCCTTTTGGGAAGGGTGTGAGCCCAGCGTCCGTCTAGACGTGCGACATCATTAACCCGCTGTGACCTCAGCCACTGATGAATTCTCTCTTACATCCCCTGCAGCCCTATGCTACGGCCCCTCCTCCCTCCACGGGTGACTCCGCTGGGACCCAGGGCTCCTCTGGACAGGCCATTAGAGCCACTACCCCTTTCTGCCACGCATAAATAGACAAGGTGGCCGTAGCCTCTGCTAGACTACTGAATAATTCAGGGCGTCTGGGCCGTGTCTGGTCCCGGGGCGCTAGGGGACGGGTGCTGCTGGGGTGCTGTGTGGAGGTGCAGGGGTTAATAACAGGTCTGTGTCAGCTGCTGCCCCACCACCACCTCCACTCCACCTTATCCCACATATGAAAGAATCCTGTTCAGTTGATTAGAATTTTCTAAATGGATCAATTTTTAATCAGTGGAGCATCTGACTACGGTCAATATAATTGTCGCTGGGAAGACAGTTGCCAGACAGCTGTCTTTATTTACAGGAATGTTTTTTTTTCTGTATGCAGATCCAGAGACAGGAAACATCTAAGTCTACTAAGGCTACTGCACCACTGCAGTCATGGGTCTGTCTTGCTTTGGCCTTTTGATACTTATCTGTAAGAGCAAAATTGTTATATTCAGGTCCCAGCAAATCCTCCTCATTCCAGTCTTTCCATATTGTGGGTGTCTACTTCTGTAGGAACACAGTAGTGGACAGTTATTGTTATGTCTGTGTTAGTCCAATAGAGAGGGCCTTATCATAGCTGCCTTGGCTTCTCTCTCCCATTTGCATGCGCATAAACGTTGAGTAGTAGTGAGGAGCCAGTGAACTAGCTGTAATACTGCCATGAAATTTTCATAGGGCCATGGGGAGACTCTAACATGTTAAATAATGAGAGGCCTATAAACCCTACGTTCAATGCCCACTCCACAACAGCTGTCAGGATCTAGTTATGACTCAATATCTGCAGAGAAATATGAGTTATATATGTTTTTCATTTCTTTGATCTGTTATTATCATTCCTCTTTTCTCAACTGCCCTCATATTGTCTCTGTGTATCTCTGTGTGTCTCTGTGTGTCTCTGTGTGTCTCTGTGTGTCTCTGTGTCTAAGGATGCTTCAGCATTTTGATCAGGTGTACAAAATATTCTTTGTATGTCCTTTATTATTATCCACCATGTGCTACTCATAGTAGATGTGGTAGTAATATGTAGTATTATGTAGTAATATGGTTTTGTGCAAAGTTACACAAAAGGGTGGCAGGTAGCCTAGCGGTTAAGAGCGTTGGGCCAGTAACCGAGCCAACTAGGTGAAAAATCTGTTGATGTGCCCTTAAGCAAGGCACTTAACACTAATTGCACCTGCAAGTTGCTCTGGAAAAGAATATCTGCTAAATGACTAAAATGTAGTTGGTATCACTTTAAAAATGCCTTTCTTACTTACTTGGGAAGATGTTTTTGAGTCTTTGTGCCATGATGCCAAAAGGGTTCATTTCCTCCATTTGCTCTCTGATTATACAACTGTGGAATCTGGGCTAGCTTTTGAATTCCACGCTGATTGCATGCCTGTAGCAAACACACTTTCTGAGTTTTTCTTTTAAAGCCTCCTTTAAAACCTCCTAACGTTGTACTTTTTTGCCAATATTGAGACACCATTTACTGAAATAGACAAATTCACGATATGTGTTTTTGATGTAGGGTCTGAAACAGACATTTCAAAATGTAACCTTAGGAAAGGTATGTGACATATAGTCTGTTCATTGTGCACTGTATTTTGAATGCATCTCTCAAGCCTATCTAATATGCTGACTATCAATTAGATTGTCAACTCCTATTTGTATACATTCTAGAGCACACTGTCCCACTGGGCAAAAACTGGTTGAATCAATGCAATTTCATTCAAAAAAGTCTGATGACGGCCTCCTGTGGTCTAAGGCACTGCATTGCAGTGCTAGCTGTGCCACCAGAGACTCTGGGTTCGAGCCCAGGCTCTGTCGCAGCCGTCCGCGACCGGGAGGTCCATGGGGCGACGCACAATTGGCCTAGCGTCGTCCGGGTTAGGGAGGGTTTGGCCAGTAGGGATATCCTTGTCTCATCGCTCACTAGTGACTCCTGTGCACGGTGTTTCCTTCGACACATTGGTGCGGCTGGCTTCCGGGTTGGATGTGTGCTGTGTTAAGAAGCATTGCGGCTTGGTTGGGTTGTGTTTCGGAGGACGCATGGCTTTCGACCTTCGTCTCTCCCGAGCCCGGGAGTTGTAGCGATGAGACAAGATACCACGAAAAGGGGGTACAATTTAAAAAAGAAAGTCTGATGACTTTGAATCAGTGTGGAAAACTGCTTGCATTTGCAGAAAGTCATCAACTTAAGGGAATTTGGTCATTTTTCTTCACCCAACTTTGAACCTAAATCTAATGACATGGTGACATTGTTTGTTGATTTCACTTTGAATTCAAGTTAGTTTACAATTCAACCAAATGTAAATCAAACTAAATGTTGAACTAATGTCTGTGCCCAGTGGGGTGTCTCTTCCCACCACGTCACTGTTCATGTTTTGTTCCTCTCTTGTGCACCAGCAGTGTCTCCATTGTCTGTTTGTCTGCTTAATATGCAAAGGCAGTCTTTCAGGGAGTCATTTTGGACCAGTGTAAACGAACTAGCCACAATGATTAGCTTGGGCTGGGAAGCAAGTGTCCATCAGTGCATCTAAATTCATTTTGAGCTCATCAACCCGCACTGCACCGGCCCTGAGACTGAAATGACAGAGCATTCTTCAGACATTACCATGAGTGTAAAAATAAAAGTCAATGTACTCCAAAGCAATATTTCCATGCTTATTTCATGCATGGATTAATAGTCCATTGAATGGCATCTGTATTTTTAATAAATGCATGTACTGTATTATGCTTTTTATGGTGGGATTGATTCATTGATTACATATCATTTTACCGGTAAAAAGCATTTACACAAAGATACAAACACAGTACATTGTCATAACAACAGCATGTGAAAGCATTAGACAGAGGGTCAGGTGGTTTGTCTTATTTACCATCTTGCCAATGGTGGCGTTTTTTTCATAATATTGAAAAGAGAGGAGCCGGTGCTTGACTTTACGACAAGTATATTTGTCTGAATTTACACAGCCAGTAAACAGTCAGTTTTGTTAGTTTGTATTCATATGCAAGCAAAGCGTGCTTCAGGGTGGCAGCATCAACGTCTCCAAGGAAATATCAGCATCATTTATTGGAACCTTTTTTTATCTTCAGTTCAATAGGAGGAGTCTGAGGGACTATCTGGAGGAGTCTGAGGGACTATCTGGAGGAGTCTGAGGGACTATCTGGAGGAGTCTGAGGGACTATCTGGAGGAGTCTGAGGGACTATCTGGAGGAGTCTGAGGGACTATCTGGAGGAGTCTGAGGGACTATCTGGAGGAGGTGGCGCCTGGCTTGGCATCAGCCTCAATGACAAGCTCTTATTTACCGTCCAGATCTATGACTCATTTTATGTACCTAATCGTAAAGCACTGAAATTTATCAGAGGGAATGGGCCAGTGGGGAATACCCCAGGAGACACACTGATTGACCCCCCTTTGGAAAAGGTAGATACTGTAAATTACAATATGTTTACTACATGGGCATCTTTGGAGAAATTGACTCAACTCTGTATTCAAGAAGACATAAGACAAAGGTCTAAGACCACCTAACTAGCCTAAAGTATCATGCTCAATTCAATAAATGCTAGCAAAACCTGCCACCTGCTCCATTTTCGTTCACTGGTTTGGTGTAATTTTTACACAAGAAATTAAAATAAGAAATAAGAAGAACACAACAAAGTAAGAAGCTGAGTAGGGTGTCAGCTTCAATACCATATTTACAATATGCAGGCGTACTGGAGGGATAGAGGTAGATATGTATAGGGGTAAGGTGACTAGGCATCAGCTTATATGATAAACAGAGTAGCAGCATCGTAGATGATTGTGGGTGTGTGTAAAGTCAGTATAAATGTGTGTGCATGTTATATGTGTCAGTGAGTGTGTAGAGTCCTGTGAGTGTGCATATAGACAGTGCAAAAATAAAACACAATACAAGGGTTAAGTCAGATAGTCCGTGTAGCCATTCTGTTAGCTATTTAGCAGTCTTATGGCTTGGAGATGGAAGCTGTTCAGGACCTTGTTGGTGTCCGGTACCGCTTGACGTGCGGAAGCAGAGAGAACAGTCTATGGCTTGAGTCTTTAAAGATTTTCCAGCCCTTCCCTTCAAACCGCCTGGTATAGAGGTCCTGGATGGCAGGGAGCTTGGCCCCAGTGATGTACTGGGCCATCCGCACCACAATTTGTAGCGATCGAGGACAGTGCTGTTGTCGTACCAAGCAGTGATGCAGCCAGTCAAGATGCTCTCAATGGTGCAGCTGTAGAACTTTTGGAGGATTTGAGTGCCCATGCCAAATATTTTCACCTTCCTGAGGGGGAAGATGCACTGTGTGAGTGGACCATTTTAAGTCCTTAGTGATTTGGACACAGAGGAACTTGAAGGCCTATCACCATTGTGTCGTCAGCAAACTTGATGATGTTGGAGTCATGCGTAGCCACGCAGTCGTGGGTGAACATGGAGTACAGGAGGGGACTAATTAAACACCCCTGTGGTGCCCCTGTGTTGAGGGTCAATGGCGGAGGTGATGTTGCCTACCCTCACCACCTGGGGTTGGCCCGTCAGAAAGTCCAGGATCCAGTTGCAGAGGGAGTTGTTAAGTCCAAGGGGCCTAAGCTTGGTAATGAGCTTGAAGGGGACAATGGTGTTGAACGATGAGCTGTAGTCTATGAACAGTATTCTCACCAGTGGCGGTGTAGTCATTAGTCCAACAGTTGCAAATTAGAGTTTCTATTGAACAAATTCAGGTATGTTTATCCCCATTTTCTTCCGTTTGCCTCCGTTTAAGAAACTTTTTCAATAGAATCGGCAGAATGAATACACCCCTGATCACACGTAAACACAGTTCACACTGTAAACAGTAAACACTGTTCTAAACTGTTCAACTATTATCTTGCTCTCTCTGAGTCAACTACTCACCACACTTTATACACTGCAGTGCTAGCTAGCTGTAGCTTATGCTTTCAGTACTAGATCAAATATCTGATCCTTTGATTGGGTGGACAACATGTCAGATTATGCTGCAGGAGCTCTGATAGGCTGGAGCGTGTCCTCCAGAAGTGGTCATAATTACTGTGTAAGTCTATGGAATGGGGTGAGAAACATGAGTCTCCTAGGTTTTGTATTGAAGTCAATGTACCCAGAGGAGGATCGAAGCTAGCTGTCCTCCGGCTACACCATGGTGCTACCCTAAATAGTGCTGTGGAGGTTACCGTAGACCTTCTTTGTTTTCATCAGTTATTTGGTGACATGAATATATTTAGTATACTTTTATCTAAAAAGGATAGCTTTTTAAATGTATTACCATTTTTATGAAATTCACTGAAGAGGATGGTCCTCCCCTTCCTCCTGAGGAGCCTCCACTGATTCTCACATAGGTATTCCTCTTATCTAGGTGGGTGAGGGCAGTGTGGAGTGCATTTGAGATTGTGTCATCTATGGATCTGTTGCAAATGCAAATTGAAGTGGTTCTAGGTGTCTGGGATGATGGTGTTGATGTGTGCCATAACCAGCCTTTCAAAGCACATCATGATTTCAGATGTGATTAATGGATTAGCGTGAAAACAATCCTCCAGGGGTTGACTCTCAGTATGATCGAACAGCTTCAGTACGTCCTGTAGTAGTGGGAGATTATTGAAAACTGAGGTTATTGTAACTTTTGAAGTGATCTCGCAGACTCCGAGCCTATTTCAATGAGTGCCGAAAAATGTAATTGTTGTGCATGCTGTTTAATCCAATAACCATCTGATGTAACAGACTGCTATATTATCTCTCAGCATACTTAATCGGAGCGGACTTAGCCCTGTCACTTTTTATTAACCTCTGTTGCAACGGGAGAAGGGTTTCACTAATCTGCCATTGTTGGGTTTTGCAGTCTGTAGTGCAAAACAGACTTGGCAGTCAGCGCGAAAGTAAAGGATGTTTAATGATGACGGGCCCCACTGCTATTTGAGCTTATTAAATTGAATAATGTAGTGCTCTTTGAATTAGATAGGAGGGGGATAGTGGTGGTCTGGCAGGGTTTATTTTGGGGGTTAACTGAAATTGCGTGTTCCCTTTCCTGTATTCCTTTCTCTCCCTCTCCCACTGGAGGTTGGCAAACAATTTAATCCCCAATGGCCTCTAACTCCGAAGTGTCTGTTAGCAAAAATGTTGTGTCTGGTAGAGACAGTACCCCCAAGTATATGTTGGAGATAATTGTATTTTGTCTATTTTGGTTGTCTAAGTGTTGTTTTAGGAATAAAATATGAGCTTCATCAGGAAGTATTTTACTAGGGGAATTCAGTCTCTTGTGACAAGCTGATCTCCTACAGTACAGCAAGGCATCATCTGCAGCGTCATCACAGCACTTAACTTCTGTGTCCCCTCTGAATGCTATCCTGTAACTTAGACAGATAGCTGATCGCCGGCTTGCACACCCTCCTCCACAGCATCTAACATGGATGAGGTTTCAGCTCAAGAGATAAAGTAGCAGTTATTTCTCATGTGCTTTGCTCATTTTGTCAGTTTGACTGTTCCACTTATTCAGTGTTTTCTGACTTGCTGAGCTTGAGGGCATCTGAGTGCCATTTCGCAGCCAGATCTGAGTTGTGTTGATTGAATTAGACAAAGTCGGAAGATAATTAAGAACCGCAAGGCGCTGCAAAACTGTCTGCTCCCAAACTGGTGAAAATGAGACGTTGCCACATCAATGAGCGAGCCCGCTCTGCTGGATGTCAGCACTGGGTTATATCAGTTGACACCCTACCTCCTAGAGCTGGAGCCATTTCTCCCCTCCCTTTCATGTTTATCCAAATAGAATTAATCACAAACCCCAAAAACCCTGCTCCTGACAGTGCAAGACATTTGCAAAGCTTTGTTCCCTTCTTTCACCTAAGCATTTCATGACTTTAAGCTGCCAACAGTAGTTTAGCATAAACACCAAAGAGGTGTATTTGTGACAGTGTAATGTGCATGTTAAGTTTCGTTCCCTGCAATGCCATATAACTGCATCCGAAATATGACTAATTATAATGCACTAATGCTCCAATTTAGGTATAGCTTATTTGTGTAAAGTATTCATGAATAAATAATTCATACATTTTATTGAACACTGACACCTGATCACATTTCCTGGTTTTCACATAGGTTTACTTCATGTAGCCTATTTGCTTCGGTGGCCACTGGTTATCTTTTCTGTCCTTGATAACAGATCATTGATAGTGACAGGCATGGATTTGGTGCTTTCTGACCTTGATGTCCTTGGGCTGCATGTAGTCTCCTGTTCTTTAATGTTCACCCTGCCCTGTTATTCTCCAGACATTACAATTCATATTTGATAAATACAATGTTTATAAGACTCCAAAACTTCACAAACTCACAGTAAACTCAGACTTGAAGATAAATCATCGGAACATCCTGATTCTCTGAACCAGATCCTTTGTATTACAACCATAATCCATTCTTCACCACAGAGCAGTCCCATGTAATTCAGTCCCTTCCCAATGCCCCTGAGTTTCCTGTATCAATAAGCCAAAAGGTGAAGCATAATGAACAGCTGCTACTTGACTGAAAAACAAATACTTTCTGGTGTTTAATGTAGAACACAGGAGCTGCTCAATTATATGTTTGAGTCATTAATGTACAGGAAAGGGAGTAGGGCAGTTTTCTGAGGCTTTATGTCTGATGATAGTCTATTGGCAGCTCTTCTACACTCTCACTCACCCTCTGTCTATTTCATGCACTTGGTTTATGGATGTTGGCTGGGACGGCCGCTCCCTCTCCTATGTTCGTTTTGGGGTGGGGAGCTGTGAGTAATGGCTATTGAAGATTTGCTGCTTATATATTTTCAATGGAACAGTAGCTTACAGTATCACAAGGGGTGAGAAAGGGTGCATTGTTTTTGTTTGTGAAAAGGGATTTGCCTGTGCAGATCCCTTTGGTGGACTAGGAGGGAGGCGGGGATGGAGTGGAACACGGGTGCAAAAGGCTCATTTTCAAAGCCACTCACTTGCGCCCATCTCTCACCATGAAGTGGCAAGCGTGGTGAGTGGCTTGTACGTTGTCATGGATACTAAAGCATGGGACCCCAGAGATGGGGAGCAGGGGGACGAATGCCGCCCTGCGTATAGGATTCCTGTCAGGTCTGCCCTAATAGATGGCATTGATAGACCATTTGTCATACTCTAATTGTTCCAGCAAACAGGAAATACCCACTAGTAAAAACAGTGCTATGTCGCTGTGCTTTTAAAGCGGGGAAATGGGAAGGGGATGCGTTGATATACTGTCTAGCACTCTCACTTAAAGAGACAATGCCTCTGTTCCGTTGTTCTGGCCAGCTGGACTGATTAGACCAGGAAGAGTGGTGGTGGTGAGATGAAAGCAGGCAGAAGAAAATAAAGAAAGCTAATCATAAAGCAAACGGCAGTCACTTCTCTGTATCGATGTGGCTAGATGGGGGTGAAACAGGCTGAGAAGTGTTGACAGCCTGGGGAACAACAGTGGTGGGGTTGGGAGTGATTCGTTCTCTCTCCCCTCTTTATTCTACCAGTGAAATGCTGTGGGATAATGCTTGTCCAAGATAATAAATAAAGCAGGGCAGAAGCATAGATTAATGGCTGGGAATAGCACTTCTCTCTTTGACACCCGGAGACGGCCAGACTCCTGAGTTGAGTACAAATTGCACTGGGTACAAAGGTATTACTTGTTCGTACCTGTATTGGCAAGGCTCCTGTGTTTCTGGTAATGCTGTTGAGATTAATCTGGTAGTATATCCCTGATGGGTGGCTTTCCTCCTAGGCTTCCGTGGTAAGCAGGAGGATCTCTGGATCAGATATGCAGACTGCAGACCTCTGGGATCACCCAGGTATTTAAGGGTTCAAGTTGAATTAGCATGTTGAACCCCCTCCCCATCTTACATCCATAGGTCCTAATTCTGTGAAACCTGGACAGATCCTCCTGGAGTTAAAGATTCAATTTGATGGCATAGTGCCATAACTCCAGATGGAGAGAATAGTTTAGGACCTGACGACAATACGTCGCTTTAATCATTCATGGAGCCCTGTCAGGAGCATAATAATTATGAATTTGGAACATATTGTTAGCAATTCCAAAAATCCCAATTTGGTACTTTTTAATAAAATTCAAGGTGATTTTCCCTGAAAGTCTGTGTGTTAAGTTTTCCCCCTGACCTTGTACCCCAATTAATGTCATAGTTATGCAGTAAGTGCTAACGTTACGAGGTGATGAGTCTGTCAGTGGGGCCAGGAGGCCTGGATCCCAGAGACCTGTGGTGAGATGAGTGTTCGTAGGGTCACAGTGTGACGGCCCAGCACTTTAGCGTGACCTGGCTGCTCACCTCCAGCCTGATGGACAGATTAAAGGACCATTAAGTATAATTACAACTTCAGTTAGAGAAGTGAACTCACGGTGTCAGAAATGGTTACAAATTGATGCCCTACCCCATCTGCCTTTTAAATTCTGCCTTTCATTAGATTCATCGACTTTTACGATCAACAAGTTTGGACTTTTGACATTCATTAGATTCATCTACTTTTACGATCAACAAGTTTGGACTTTTGGTGTGGGAATGGAAACTTCACAGTGCTGGTGACTCAAAGTGTAAGGGGTGCAAAATATTTTATTTAGCTGTTTCTTCAGGTATTTTGAAATACATTTTCCTCTGTTTTCCCACTGAATCCAATTGTGTCATGGCCAGTCAAATTGTATTTGATGGCTGCAGAGGAGACAGTGACAGGTAGTTCCAATGTGATCCTATGTGCTGCTGTGTGTGTGGCCTGACTTGCTGTCTGTTTGTCTGATTATGTCAAATGTGGTAATGTTGGCGCAACATTGGCTGGGTGTTGCCGTGGTTTGCCAGCTCCTTCAAGCAGGTTGCCAGCTTTGTATGTGGATGGTAATGTGCTCATCTCTGTATCCATAAGAAAACCCACACTACCGCCCAAGAGAAATTGGTCGATGTCATCATCTCAGGTGGAGGCCCAGGCGGCAGACAAAGTTTTCCCAGTTTTACATCAACAGTAATGTTTATTAAAAAAAAATCTTTACGGTAACCTTCCACTCTCCTTCTCATTTGGGGCGATTATTACACCCATAGTGAGAACAAACAGTTTCTCTACTTAATAATTCTCATCACTTTCATCTGATATTCAGTTACCACGGGCAATTTAGTAGTTGAATAATTTTGTGAAAAATTCATTTATTATCGCTGTACATTATGAATCTGGAGAGACAGAGTGGATGGTGGAGGATTTGAAATGGTGTCTGTGGAGCGAGGGATCCAGGGGAAGGTAATGTGTTCTAATGTTCTCAGCCATATGCATTGTTTTCAGGGCTCATCGGTTTTACATCGATTCCCACTGAAGTGTTTAATTGCATCATGAATATGATCTAATTCTGTCCTTTTCTTGGAAACTGGAGCACACTCTGCCAATGATGTACGGCCTTGACAGCGCCACATCAGGATGTATCTTATATGGAATGTAAATTGTAGTGTTAAATTAGCCCGGAAAGATAACTAGCTGGCACGGGGAATGGACTCAACAGTTTAATTTAGTGTCAAAAGGCTGTGAAGGGATAAATCACCTCTTTCTCTCCCATCACAGGTTGGAATTACTTCCCTTCCCTGTATGTATTGTATTTCAGTGCTGCTGCAGGAGTTCTTGTGAAGTTCAAACGTTACGTTTTTTTTGCATGGCATCAACTGACTGGTGCCTGTTGGTCGTAGTCAGAACACCTGCTACATGGTCTCAGACCTCTTATTCCACAGATCACTTCTTCTGTTCCCTGGGGGTCTGCATTGCCATATACATGTCATGCAATTTTACACCAGTAATACTGCGGTACTGCAGGGTCTGGTCGAAAATGGACCCGCCCTGGCTACTTGCATTTCCCCTTTTCATTCCTCCTCTTTCTATTCCTTCTCCACTCCTTCCCTCAATGTCCTATTCTGAGTAAGAGTGATTCCTCATGAAACCAGGACAACAACTAAACAAAACATTGAATAATCATTTAGATATAGTTACAAAGTCTTAAAGGGGTTATTAATATGGTAAGTGCTACAAAGCAAACATTGATGCCATATGAAGCTTTACCGCTTGCTCTGTAATATGAGGACTATTTTCATTTCAATTCAAAAAGATTTACATACAATTATGAATATTTAAAAATAGAAACATGAAAATTGAAAAAAACACCAATATCCCACTCTGGAACGTTGGTATGTCCGTAGAGTATGTTATGTTCAACAATATATAGAAACATTTGCAAAATCAATAATGGTGTTTTTTTTTTCAAGATTCATGTTTGTCTTTCAGTAATCATAAATGTATGTGGATAAAAGCTGTGGATGTAAAATACTCCTCATATTACAGAGCCAGCTGTAAAGCTTCATATGGCAGCAATTTTTGCTTTTTTGCAACTACAGATGAGACGACATGGAGTCTTAAAGGAGGCCTGGGTTATGCCAAAATGTCATAACTATGCCAACTTTGATAAAAAAAAATTCTTAATTATTCTTTCAGATACAAATGTCAAGGGCAGGGCTTTGAAACAGATTATTTTAAGTGGGTATTCATGGAGCATTGTGGGTATTCGAGGGTGTTGGATCGGCCTTGTTCATGTGAAGGAACTCTCACAGTTTCCTGTCTTCAGGAGTCAAGTGTTTGTCTGAGTTCCCTGCCTCTACACTGACTTACCCTGAATGACCCAAATGGACCAGTGTTCCTGCAATCGTCAGCATGATCTTGCTCAGCCGTTTTCGTTGATGACAACTAACTGAAACATTCAGCCCAATAGGTAAGTTTAATGTGAGAACTTCTGTTTCTGGTGTTCCCAGAGAAAAGTGGAGCAGTCTCATGGAACCTGGTCTGGGTATTTACAACCTGTTCCTGGGAACAGGACAATTCCTAGCAACATAAGTATTACCATGGAACAAGATTGGCATTAGAGACAGTATTAGTGTGACATGTCATCAAAGTGGTCCTCTCATCTAAGTGTGATGCTTTAGTAATGGTGGTTGACATGTAGACATTATATATTTTTTCTTGCCTTCACTATCTACTATTGGGAATAGGCATGTCCACGGGCGTTCCTCACCACCTACTATTGGGAATAGACATTCCTCACCACCTACTATTGGGAATAGACATTCTTCACCACCTACTATTAGGAATAGACATTCCTCACCACCTACTATTGGGAATAGACATTCCTCACCACCTACTATTGGGAATAGACATTCATCACCACCTACTATTGGGAATAGACATTCCTCACCACCTACTATTGGGAATAGACATTCCTCACCACCTACTATTGGGAATAGACATTCTTCACCACCTACTATTGGGAATAGACATTCCTCACCACCTACTATTGGGAATAGACATTCTTCACCACCTACTATTGGGAATAGACATTCTTCACCACCTACTATTGGGAATAGACATTCTTCACCACCTACTATTGGGAATAGACATTCCTCACCACCTACTATTGGGAATAGACATTCCTCACCACCTACTATTGGGAATAGACATTCTTCACCACCTACTATTGGGAATAGACATTCTTCACCACCTACTATTGGGAATAGACATTCCTCACCACCTACTATTAGGAATAGACATTCCTCACCACCTACTATTGGGAATAGACATTCCTCACCACCTACTATTGGGAATAGACATTCATCACCACCTACTATTGGGAATAGACATTCATCACCACCTACTATTGGGAATAGACATTCCTCACCACCTACTATTGGGAATAGACATTCCTCACCACCTACTATTGGGAATAGACATTCTTCACCACCTACTATTGGGAATAGACATTCCTCACCACCTACTATTGGGAATAGACATTCCTCACCACCTACTATTGGGAATAGACATTCCTCACCACCTACTATTGGGAATAGACATTCCTCACCACCTACTATTGGGAATAGACATTCCTCACCACCTACTATTGGGAATAGACATTCATCACCACCTACTATTGGGAATAGACATTCATCACCACCTACTCTTGGGAATAGACATTCCTCACCACCTACTATTGGGAATAGACATTCCTCACCACCTACTATTGGGAATAGACATTCCTCACCACCTACTATTGGGAATAGACATTCTTCACCACCTACTATTGGGAATAGACATTCCTCACCACCTACTATTGGGAATAGACATTCTTCACCACCTACTATTGGGAATAGACATTCTTCACCACCTACTATTGGGAATAGACATTCATCACCACCTACTATTGGGAATAGACATTCCTCACCACCTACTATTGGGAATAGACATTCTTCACCACCTACTATTGGGAATAGACATTCCTCACCACCTACTATTGGGAATAGACATTCATCACCACCTACTATTGGGAATAGACATTCCTCACCACCTACTATTGGGAATAGACATTCCTCACCACCTACTATTGGGAATAGACATTCTTCACCACCTACTATTGGGAATAGACATTCCTCACCACCTACTATTGGGAATAGACATTCCTCACCACCTACTATTGGGAATAGACATTCCTCACCACCTACTATTGGGAATAGACATTCCTCACCACCTACTATTGGGAATAGACATTCCTCACCACCTACTATTGGGAATAGACATTCCTCACCACCTACTATTGGGAATAGACATTCATCACCACCTACTATTGGGAATAGACATTCCTCACCACCTACTATTGGGAATAGACATTCCTCACCACCTACTATTGGGAATAGACATTCCTCACCACCTACTATTGGGAATAGACATTCCTCACCACCTACTATTGGGAATAGACATTCCTCACCACCTACTATTGGGAATAGACATTCTTCACCACCTACTATTGGGAATAGACATTCATCACCACCTACTCTTGGGAATAGACATTCCTCACCACCTACTCTTGGGAATAGACATTCCTCACCACCTACTCTTGGGAATAGACATTCCTCACCACCTACTATTAGGAATAGACATTCCTCACCACCTACTATTGGGAATAGACATTCTTCACCACCTACTATTGGGAATAGACATTCTTCACCACCTACTATTGGGAATAGACATTCCTCACCACCTACTATTGGGAATAGACATTCCTCACCACCTACTATTGGGAATAGACATTCCTCACCACCTACTATTGGGAATAGACATTCCTCACCACCTACTATTGGGAATAGACATTCATCACCACCTACTATTGGGAATAGACATTCCTCACCACCTACTATTGGGAATAGACATTCCTCACCACCTACTATTGGGAATAGACATTCCTCACCACCTACTATTGGGAATAGACATTCTTCACCACCTACTATTGGGAATAGACATTCTTCACCACCTACTATTGGGAATAGACATTCTTCACCACCTACTATTGGGAATAGACATTCCTCACCACCTACTATTGGGAATAGACATTCCTCACCACCTACTATTGGGAATAGACATTCCTCACCACCTACTATTGGGAATAGACATTCCTCACCACCTACTATTGGGAATAGACATTCCTCACCACCTACTATTGGGAATAGACATTCCTCACCACCTACTATTGGGAATAGACATTCCTCACCCAGTATTGCTGATTTTGACACTTTACCAGAGAAAAGGGCCTTTACATGATCAAGAGGGGCTGTTGTTTTCCTTCTTGTTTTCCTCCGGGGGGGTTGTTGGGTTTGGGAGGGATTGGTATGTTAAATGAGCTATGGGAGGTCTGCTGAGGTGTTTTTTTTTAGGTTCAGTCAGACGAGAATTGCTGTGTTGGGAGTTTGAGGCAGCTGTGTGAAGTCATTTTCCAGGAGCGCAAGCGGGAGAGAGGTGCGGATTAGACAGCGCTTCTGAGCCGGAACAAGTCTGTCTGGGAAGGGATGAAGGCTACAAACAATAGATCTAATTCCCCGCTCACACTGCTAGACAGCAGAGGCACTCACACACCCAGTGTGAATTAGGCCTATTTGCTCCTCTCACAGTCTGAACTGAGCGTGCCATAGCACAGGATCTGCCCGACAGAGAGAAGCTGACACGTTCTTTACATCCTAGCCTTTCTCCTGATCTTCCAATATTTCAGTTTCCAACCGACCTCCAAAAACTGTCTCCACTTTTAGCGTTTTTGTTTCATGTGCTGCAGGTCTTCATTATTGGTGACATAAACATGAACACAGCAGAAAACAGGCTCCAGCATTGTGTTGGAGGGGGAGAAAGGGCATTCCACTGGCGGTGCAGAGAATGTGTGCACCTGTGGCCCCATTTGATTGCGTGTTTGAAACTCCAATGCTGAGAAGTTCATGCCTTTTTAATGTCAGTAATGCTTTGCCTCAGGTCATGCCATAGCCCCGAGGTTAGGGAGGGATCACCAGAGTTGAATCACAACAGCCCTCCTCCCCCAGTCGAACCAAACAGACCCAGTGCCACCTTCTCTCTCTAACACACACACACACACACACACACACACACACACACACACACACACACACACACACACACACACACACACACCCCTGACCCCCAGAGCCATGTGGTAGGGTAGAGAATAATGTCACTGACCCAAATGGATTTTGTCCCTCTTCTCTTCCTTCTGATTGGGGACAGTAATGGGTCAACCTCTGTTTGGTTGTGTCGACAACTGTTAACGCAGCAGGTAAATAAGCATTTCTATTAGACTGTCGTGACCTGTACATGTAACATGCATGCTTGTTTGGTTTGGAGCCTACTACTGTGAATGTTTCCTCAGGTAGCCCTCAAACAGTTTCCATGTCAGGATTGTATCTTGCTTTTCAATACCTCATTTAGTATTGAAACAGGAGCTAAATAGCAGCCTGACAGTTTAGAGAAGTATAGTTGTTATGTGGTGAGTGAATGAGGGAGATGTTGGTATACAGACCTGCTCTCTCCTCTGTGCTTCTCTCTCCCATCTCGGCCATCTCCACCCTGTGAGCCCAGTAATGAGCTGTGGTGGACATGCCTTGTGTTCCCAGGCTAAATTCAATCTCTGGCCTCTGAATGGAGGGAATGGCTCTTTGTGTGTCTTTGAGAGGCAGTGAAATGAAATGGTGTGCACTGAGTGAAGCTGATTTAGAGTCCTGAGAAGAACATGTGGATGCCTGGCAGGCAAGGTTGTGTGCGTGTGCGCATTTATGCACGTCTGAGTGAATGCATGTACGTGTGTGTCAAGGAATGTGCTGCCTTGTTGTGTGTCTATTGAATTAGGTTTTTTATTTAACTCTGCATTACCAAATGGTCTGCCAAAAATACTGTCTGAATGAACATCTCTAGCCCGCTGGTTCATCATTGAGAAACCCATTGTGCTCTCATTGTGACCCATTACGGGGACTGGTGAAGGACCTAGCAATAGGCTAAGTGATTTTATGAGCCAATATCATTGGCACAAGTCTTATTCTTTTTTCCAGGAATGCATTTTCCCTTTAGATGGCAACAAACTACATTTGCACTTAAAACATATTATTTAATCTTCTGTTATTTTACATACAAATTGCATCCTGGGCGATGCATTCATCATTGCTCATATCCACCCTGCTCCTAAATGAAAAATGGATCTGAAATGAATAATGGATCTCTCGCTATAGTATAATTTTCTGTTACTTGAATATAGTCATGTTTCTTCCCCTGCATTCTTTTCCAAATGTTCTTCCTAGTTGCCTGGGAGAGGTTGTGATGTGTGAGGGGATGATATGTTCTTCCTAGTTGCCTGGGAGAGGTTGGGATGTGTGAGGGGATGATATGGTCTTCCTAGTTGCCTGGGAGAGGTTGTGAGGGGATGATATGGTCTTCCTAGTTGCCTGGGAGAGGTTGTGAGGGGATGATATGGTCTTCCTAGTTGCCTGGGAGAGGTTGGGATGTGTGAGGGGATGATATGGTCTTCCTAGTTGCCTGGGAGAGGTTGTGATGTGTGAGGGGAGGACATGGTCTTCCTAGTTGCCTGGGAGAGGTTGTGATGTGTGAAGGGATGATATGAAGTGTAGAGATGGGGATTTTAGAACGAGAAAGCTTCACTCTTAAATAAGGCTGTAGGGAAGTTTGCCATCTATCTCTGGCACGATGACCCTGTTTGCGATCCTTCATTCTACACTATTTTGTGTTGGTGTTTTGCGATGTTTCTGTTTTATATGATAGGCTTATGGATCGGTACTGGAGGCATACATAATATGGGTTGTGGTTGGGTATTCACAGGTGGCTTATAGATGGTAGAGCTGGAATGGGCGGTTGTCCTTTGGGAGGTTATGGGTGGGCAGTGTAGTGTGAACCTGGCAGAGTTGGGGTTGAATACCCTGGTTCTGTGTCTTTATCTGTAATTACATGGTGGAGATTGGGCAGAACTCTAAAGCCCTTTAGATATCTCTGCAGGGACACCGTGCTCCAGGCTGCAGGCAGACAGACAGCAGGGTCTGGGAGTGTGAAGCAGAACCAGCCCTCATCATGCTGTAATCCCACCACAGACGTTTTCCCCTGGGACCAGGGCTGGTGTTCCTTCCTGTCCTCTACGGTTCTGGTTCTGTGGCCTGGCTGCCTGGCGTTCTCTGCCGAGAAGCCTGCTGGGGCGCCTGGAGAGGCAGCCCACTCTGTCGTGCTCTAGTTGTTCTTGTCGGTTTGTCATCCCTAAAGTTTCCAGCGTATCCTAGGAGACGTCCTGACACTCAGTTGCAGATGGTAGCCGGTGGACCATGGCAGTTTGTCACAATGTGTATTGGAATTCACAGTAGGAATGAAATATGAAACAAATATGTCATTATACTTATGTGTTTTCGACTTCACTCATCTATCATTTCCCTTGAACACCTCCCTCCTACTTGTATCTCAACCTTGCCAGGATTATAGGATGAAATACCTGACTTGTCTGAGACATTGTGAAGGTCAATTTATTTTACTCCGGTGGCATCCAGCTAATGGTAATATATACTGTGATGCTGCTGGTTAATTTACTTGTTGCATCTGACTGGTCCACTTCACAGTAATAACAATAATTGCATTATGAAAAAGAGGACACTTTGTCCTGGATTTAATATCTTCATACTCTGCTGTGATGATGATGATGTTTGGCTTCACCATAAAGAACAGAGAACAAACTTCAGCACAAATGAAGAGGGCAGAATTATTCCCACTCAGTTAAGTGTCTTTTGAAGTTTTAATCTGCAAAAACCAATAAGAGGATGCAAAGTGGAGCCTGTGAGTCAACAATCCCAGTGTTTGATGGGTAAACGGACAGTCAAATGGATGATCTGAAGAGACGTTCATTTTTCTTTAGGCAAATTGGGCTGCTAGGCGACTAATTGATTGATTGCGTGACTTGCTGATACAATCAAAGATCCGGCCTGATTTATGACGATAAATCGATTGATTAATTAGATTTCCTGTGATGGAGGGGGAACCCTGCGATGGCGGTGAAGAGTGGGGGAAAGACACCACCAAGTCATACATCCATCGTGGAGCCGACAGCCATGAGGGAGGGTTTAGTGTGGTAATGAGAGCAGCCTAGATCTCACTGCTGACATTTCCAACGTGCCGGCTACCTCTGACCCACTCCCTAGATTAACCTGCACATGTTCACATAAACACTGCTGATATTAAAAAGATGGGGAGGGAGAGACGTGAAATGAAGTGTGACTTTTTCAGTTTATCGGGTGCATACATCATTAGGGGAACAAAAGAAAATATATTGCACATTCCAGAGTAAATAAAAACATATCTTGTACAGGGTAATACGAGTGCCTCTTGTTGACTCTCTGCATATTACATTTAGCTGGGTGTTTAAATGCTGATTTAAAGCCAGATGGAGCCCATTCTCACCTGTAAATTCTCACCATTCTCACCTTTATGGCCCTTTTGAGAGACATGGCAGGGAAACTGGCTGTATGGTACCCACTCCACACCCCCCTGCACACACGTACAGTTCATGCACACATATGCATACATGCAGACGTACACACATACACCCCTCCGAGGAGAGCAGCTACAATGAACTGTGTGCTGTGGACATCAGGGATGCTTTTTATTTGCTGTGGTTCAGAAAAGGCTGTTCTGGTGATGTGCAGCATCTTACAAAACCACTCTCTGCCTTCCTCCTGAGATCAGTACTGTACAGTATACTAATGATTAAGTTGCATTGGGCAGCTCTTTGTCCAGATGTTATTTGCCTTGATAATACAATAAAAAAAAATACAGGCAGTTCATTTTATTTAGGCATACGTTATGAAAGTTACTGTGTTCACCAAAGCAATCTACTTTGCTATTGCAAATCTATAAATGGTTTTCCTATTGCAAATCTCACATAAGATTCCCATTCATGAGATGTTAACGTATCTGCTGGGTCTTGCAGCTTTTGTGACAGCAACACTCTTTAAGTTTTACACTGCTTGTTGTCAGCCCAGGTTGTATTTTCACTCACAGTTCTATTTAAATACATGTATTTTTGGTTCAAATGCTGGAAAATTATAAGAGAGAGCGATAAGTGGCAGAGAATAAAGGAGCCCCTCTCTCTGACAGGTGGCCCTGGTTCATGATGCCGGGCCCCAGGGGCCCCTGGAACACTGAGAGAGAGAGGAGGGACGAGTATCTCAGCGCACAGGTGGTGTGAAACGCAGCCCTCTCTCCTCACCTGAAATATTTAGATTCTTCTTCTGGCGGCGCTTTGATCTTCCTGCAATCGACAAGGGAAAATAGGGGGGAGAAAACAACAAAAAAACAAGAGGAAGATCAGCACACCTGAGAATGAACAGATTGGCATTTTCTTAAGAGAGAATAAACAATTGCAGGTTGTGTGTTTCGCTGCTTCACTATAGTCATTTGTGGTGAAAAGTGGGCCAATGTGGTGATGACTTTATTTGTAGAGCTTTACCGAGTGTTGTCTTATTCTCATGCTGAAATTAATGGTTGGTTTAGGTGAGAGAATCGTCCATCGCAGTCCATTCATACAGTAATTGTAGAGCATCACTCTTAAAATATATATATACACTAAGGTTCAAAAGTTTGGGGTCACTTAGAAATATCCTTGTTTTTGATAGAAAAGCACATTTGTTCTCTATTAAAATAACAGCTCAGCAGCTCAGCAAGGAAGAAGCCACTGCTCCAAAACCTCCATAAAAAAGCCAGTCTACAGTTTGCAACTGCACATGGGGACAAAGATCATACTTTTTGGAGAAATGTCCTCTGGTCTGATGAAACAAAAATAGAACTGTTTGGCCATAATGACCATCGTTATGTTTGGAGGTAAAAGGGGGATGCTTGCAAGCCGAAGAACACCATTCCAACTGTGAAGCACGGGGGTGGCACCATCATGTTATGGGGTTTCTTTGCTGCAGGAGAGACTGGTGCACTTCACAAAATAGATGGCATCATGAGGTAGGAAAATTATGCATATCTTATATTCTTGGCATGAGTAGCAGGAAGTTGAAATTGGGCACGCTATTTATCTAAAAGTGAAAATTCTGCCCCCTAGCTTTAAAAGGTTAAGGGTAACAAAGTCAAGGTATTGGAGTGGCCATCACAAAGCCCTGACCTCAATCATATGGAAAATTTGTGGGCAGAACTGAAAAAGCGTGTGTGAGCAAGGAGGCCTACAAACCTGACTCAGTTGCACCAGCTCTGTCAGGAGGAATGGGTCAAAATTCACTCAACTTCACCCAAGCTTGTGGAAGGCTACCCGACATGTTTGACCCAAGTTAAACAATTTAAAGGCAATGCTACCAAATACTAATTGAGTGTACGTAAACTTCTGACCCACTGGGAATGTGATGAAATAAATACAAGTTTTTAAATAAATCATTCTCTCTACTATTATTCTGACATTTCACATTCTTAAAATAAAGTGGTGATCCTAACTGACCTAAAACAAGGAATTTTTACTTGGATTAAATGTCAGGAATTGTGAAAAACTGAGTTTAAATGTATTTGGCTAAGGTGTATGTAAACCTCCGATGACTTCTGTGTGTATATATACAGTACCAGTCAAAAGTTTGGACACTCTTACTCATTCAAGGGTTTTTCATTATTTTTTTGACTAATTTCTACAGTGTAGAATAATAGTGAAGACATCAAAACTATGAAGTAACACTTATGGAATCATGTAGTAACCAAAAAACTGTTAAAAGAATCAAAATATATTTGAGATTCTTCAAAGTAGCCCCCCTTTGCCTTAATAACATCTTTGCACACTCTTGGCATTCTCTCAACCTGCTTCACCTGGAATTCTTTTCCAACAGTCTTGAAGGAGTTCCCACATATGTTGAGCACCTTTCCTTCACTCTGCGGTCCAACTCACCCCAAACCATCTCATTTGGGTTGAGGTCGGATAATTGTCGAGGCCAGGTCATGCAGATCTCCCATCACTCTCCTTCTTGGTCAAATATCCCTTACACAGCCTGGAGGTGTGTTCGGTCATTGTCCTCTTGGGAAAAACAAATAATAGTCCCACTAAGCACAAACCAGATGTGATGGTGTATTGCTAGGGTAGCCATGCTGGGTAAGTGTGCCTTGAATTCTAAATAAATCACTGACTGTCACCAGTAAAGCACCCCCACACCATCACACCTCCACCTCCACGCTTCACTGTGGGAACCACACATGCGGAGATCATCTATTCACCTACTCTGCGTCTCACAAAGACACGGTTGTTGGAACCCAACATCTCAAATTCAGACCAAAGGACAGATTTCCACCTGTCTAATGTCCATTACTTGTGTTCCTTGGCCAAGGCAAGTCTCATATTCTTATTGGTGTCCTTTTAGTAGTGGTTTCTTTGCAGTAGTTTGACCACGAAGGCCTGATTCACTCAGTCTCTTCTGAACAGTTGATGTTGAGATGTCTGTTACTTGAACTCTGTGTAGCATTTATTTGGGCTGCAGTTTCTGAGGCTGGTAACTCTTATGAACTTATCCTCTGCAGCAGAAATCCTGGGTCTTCCTTTCCTGTGGCGGTCCTCACGAGAGCCAGTTTCATCATAGCGCTTGATGGTTTTTGCGACTGCACTTGACATTGCACTTGACATTTTCCAGATTGACTGACCTTCATGTCTTAAAGTAATGATGGATTGTCATTTCTCTTTGCCTATTTGAGCTGTTCTTGCCTCAATATGGACTTGGTCTTTTACCAAATAGGGCTATATTCTGTATACCATCCCTACCTTATCACAACACAACTGATTAGCTCAAATGCATTAAGAAGGAAATAAATTCCACAAATTAACTTTTAACAAGGCACACTGGTTAATTGTAATGCATTCCAGGTGACTACCTCATGAAGCTGGTTGAGAGAAAGCTTTGCACATTTTTGGCAATCATCAAGAAAAAGGGTGGCCACTTTGAAGAATCTCAAATATATTTTGATTTGTTTAACACTTTTTTATTTTTGGTTACTTCATGATTCCGTATCTGTTATTTCATAGTTTTGAGATCTTCACTATTATTCTACAGTGTAGAAAATAGTGAAAATAAAGAAAAATCCTGGAATGAGTAGGTGTTTCCAAACTTTTGACGGGTACTGTGTGTGTGTGTGCGTACACACATATGTGTGTGTATGTATGTATGTATGTATGTATGTATGTATGTATGTATGTATTACTGCTCAAAAAAATAAAGGGAACACTAAAATAACACATCCTAGATCTGAATGAATGAAATATTCTTATTAAATACTTTTTTCTTTACATAGTTGAATGTGCTGACAACAAAATCACACAAATTATCAATGGAAATCAAATTTATCAACCCAAGGAGGTCTGGATTTGGAGTCACACTCAAAATTTTATTGTGGAAAACCACACTACAGGCTGATCCAACTTTGATGTAATGTAAAACAAGTCAAAATGGGGCTCAGTAGTGTGTGTGGCCTCCACGTGCCTGTATGACCTCCCTACAACGCCTGGGCATGCTCCTGATGAGGTGGTGGATGGTCTCCTGAGGGATCTCCTCCCAGACCTGGACTAAAGCAGCGAGACATGATGTCCCAGATGTGCTCAATTGGATTCAGGTCTGGGGAACGGGCGGGCCAGTCCATAGCATCAATGCCTTCCTCTTGCAGGAACTGCTGACACACTCCAGCCACATGAGGTCTAGCATTGTCTTGCATTAGGAGGAACCCAGGGCCAACCGAACCAGCATATGGTCTCACAAGGGGTCTGAGGATCTCATCTCGGTACCTAATGGCAGTCAGGCTACATCTGGCGAGCACATGGAGGGCTGGGCGGCCCCCCAAAGAAATGCCACCCCACACCATGACTGACCCACCGCCAAACCGGTTATGCTGGAGAGGATGTTGCAGGCAGCAGAACGTTCTCCACGGTGTCTCCAGACTCTGTCATGTCTGTCACATGTGCTCAGTGTGAACCTGCTTTCATCTGTGAAGAGCACAGGGCGCCAGTGGCGAATTTGCCAATCTTGGTGTTCTCTGGCAAATGCCAAACGTCCTGCATGGTGTTGAGCTGTAAGCACAACCCCCACCTGTGGACGTCGGGCCCTCATACCACCCTCATTGAGTCTGTTTCTGACGGTTTGAGCAGACACATGCACATTTGTGGCCTGCTGGAGGTAATTTTGCAGGGCTCTGGCAGTGCTCCTCCTGCTCCTCCTTGCACAAAGGCGGAGGTAGCGGTCCTGCTGCTGGGTTGTTGCCCTCCTACGGCCTCCTCCACGTCTCCTGATGTACTGGCCTGTTTCCTGGTAGCGCCTCCATGCTCTGGACACTACGCTGACAGACACAGCAAACCTTGCCACAGCTCGCATTGATGTGCCATCCTGGATGAGCTGCACTACCTGAGCCACTTGTGTGGGTTGTAGACTCCGTCTCATGCTACCACTAGAGTGAAAGCACCGCCAGCATTCAAAAGTGACCAAAACATCAGCCAGGAAGCATAGGAACTGAGAAGTGGTCTGTGGTCACCGCCCACAGAACCACTCCTTTATTGGGGGTGTCTTGCTAATTGCCTATAATTTCCACCTGTTGTCTATTCCATTTGCACAACAGCATGTGGAAATTTTTGTCAATCAGTGTTGCTTGCTAAGTAGACAGTTTGATTTCACAGAAGTGTGATTGACTTGGAGCTACTAAGTGTTGTTTAAGTGTTCCCTTTATTTTTTTGAGCTGTGTGTGTGTGTGTGTGTGTGTGTGTGTGTGTGTGTGTGTGTGTATGTATGTATATATATATATATATATATATATATATATATATATATATATATATATATATATATTTATTTATTAAGAGTGATGCTCTACAGTTCCTTTGCCTTTCACAACTACGAATGGACTGCGATGGACGATTCTCTCTCAGAAACCAAACATTAATTTCAGCATGAGAATAAGACAACCCACGATAAAGCTCTACAAATAAAGTCATCACCACCACGTTGGACCACTTTTATATACAGTCAAATCTTTATCATTCACATCCAGTCTCCATTTTACCAGACCTTATTTGGCCTGTTGAGGTTATGTTTTCACTCAGGTTTCAACCCCCAGCTTACTAATGAATCCAGGGAGGTCTAATCAGTCAGTGGCCATGTATTACAGTATGACAATAGACATCCTGATTGTAACCACAGACTTGGAGATGAGGAGAACAATGGGCCTAGCTTAATGATGATAAATAAGCTCTTCTAATTGGCCGTTCAATTAGAATGTTCACCCATAGATAGCAGTTTGAAGGTTCTAATTGGAGGACATTTAAAGACATCCCTAGGATTCTAGATTCAATGGAAGGGCTATGTTAGGCTGTAGTTTTTATTCGTAAAAAATGTTTAAGGTGCTGTCTCAACTGAAAAATACCATAATGGTAATGTGTTAGCCTTTCTTATCAGTGGTTGTGTGTGCGTGCGCACATGTGTTTAAAAAGAGAAAGAAGTGTTGACGGGACGATGTGCTTTGGTGCATCAGGCTATAAAACTCCCTAAATGAAGCTGGCTATGACGAACAATGTCTGACAACACCAGTCACACCTTTTGCTGATGGTTGTAACGCTCACACGCCTCTCATCCCCTTTGTGAGATTTAGCTTGCTGTTTAAAGACAGCCTGACTGACTGGGGATTAATTATTTGGGATGATTTATCAGGCTTACTAGTCCAGGGTTTAGAAAGGTGTCAAAATTTAAATGTGATTTTCAGCCTACACAAACTATTCAACACCACCACTTTCTACTTCCTATGTACTGTACTACTGCTGCACAGTGGACACTGGTACCAATCACTGTACTACTGTTGCATAGTGGACACTCTGATACCAATCACTGTATGGTTTGAACACAGTGGAGAGTGGAGTAGTGGAAATGAGAGCAGCTGAATGAACAGGGAGGTATTATAGTAGACAGTTGTGTAGAGATGTAGAGAGCTGCTTGCCTGTCAGTCGGTCGGTCAGCCCAGGGAGGGAGGCCAGATAAGGGCTCATCCTGTATATGGACAGAAGCCAGCCAGACAGCCGAGGCCCTGCCTGCCCTGAACCCCTCTCCCTCCCCAGCCTTGTTTTTCTTTTTCTCCACCCCTCAGCGGCTGGGGGGTGCCAGTAATAACGTTGAGGCCAGACCAGACTGCAGTGATCGGGGCCATTGATTGTGGTGATTTGATTTATAGATCGATCCCACTCAAATGTGGCGTCTGAGATGCGGGGCCAATCTTAGACGGCTATGGCCAATCTTGTGCCCTACAGAGAATAGGAGGGGATAAGGAATGTATAAAAGGAAACTAGACTTATCTTAATCACACACTGGCTCCAGTGCTGCCTTGCTACGACCAGTGTGTGTGTGTGTGTGTACTCTTTTGTGTGTGAGCTTGCATGCAATGTGTGTTTGTGTCTCTTGGTGTGCGTATGCGGTGGGGGTTGTGAGGCTCCACAGTCACCAGGCAGAACAGAGTGGATCTATAAATTGATGGAATTCAAAGCCTCCAGCATCGATTACCATTATAACTAACAGCAGCACACAGAATGTCTGATTATTTTTAGACAAAGATTCTGTGCTCTCAGCAGCAATTCTGCTGATGCTGTCACACTTTCAGACATTTGCCTATGATTGCAATTAGATGAGATGCAAAAAGAAAAATAATACCCATCTGCATTTTCCCCTGTCCTCCTTGCCCTATTTTCCCCTTTATTTGTGCTGTCCAAGCCCGCTGCATACAATAGTGTGTGCCTGTGAGTCTACATTCTGTTGCAGTATCTTGGTAGTTTTTCCCACCATGTTTTGTCTTGGTGGAAGGCCAAGAAACAGCTTATGGCCACAGATGTAATTGAGAGGGGAAGGTTTAAGGAATCAATTTCAAATATACTGTTTTACAATGTAGTAGCTTCACATTTTTACAGAAAACATTTTATACATGCTTCTCACACGCTACTGATTTTGTATGTCTTTTATGTATTGAATGTTTTTACAGACAAACGTCAATGGATATGTCGTGGGATTGATGGACTAAGAAGCTTTAATAAGCATTAATATTATTACTACTTGCTAACATCAATGTTTGTAATGGTCCAATGGTGATTTATTTCATAGCATTGTCGATACATTGTAGTACCAAAAATATGATGTTCCTGATATCAAGATCTCTCCACTGCTTTCTTATCACCATTATCCTCCATTTTGCTTGTCTTGTTTTTCATGTCCCTCTGTGGAGTCTAAAAGGACTACTCCCTGCTGTCTTTTCAGCAACACAACACACAAGCTTAAATACCTCACCCACCTAATGCTGTGTGACTGGCTTTGTCAGGACATGTGACTTCTCCTCCACAGAGACTGTCCTCAGCTCCTCCACAGATACTGTCCTCCGCAGGACCAAGCCTGGGCACACCCTCCCTCTGGACCGGCCCTGCTCAGCATCCCCCTTACCCCCTCTCCTCCTTCAACTACCCCCCTCTTCCTCCTACCCCCACCCCAGTGATAGCTCTGCCCTCCCTAGGGGAACCTCATCAATTACGTCCGGATGTTTGACTGGCAGAGGCTTAATGACAGGAGCTCGGTATTGACCTGACTGCTACACACTGAAAATTCGGTTCCGATCGCCTTTTTAAAAAACTTGTCAAACGATTCCTGGGAAATTCTTCTTTGCACAGGGAATCAAACTTGTTTACGCGCCCTATTTTCAATGTTTTTTTGGACTCTCCATGCGGATTCATGGAGATAAGTGAATCTTATCCATAACTCAAGGTGAAATGGATCAGCTTTGATTAGTGAGGTGTAAAATATTTTAGTTCAAGAGACTTCAAGTACAATGTGTTGTACAGTTGTTCCATCATCCGTCTCTTCAAGAAAACCAAACAGGGAAACAATGTTCTGCTTCAGTTCCCTTCAAGAACGTGGGCAGACACCAGGTTTCATTTGATGTGCTATTGCCCAGCCTTTTCAGCTATTGTTGTTTTACTCATATAGATAGATGTATTCACTTGTCTCGTTGGTTGTGTCACGACTTCCGCCGAAGTCGGTTCCTCTCCTTGTTCAGGCGGCGTTCGGCGTCACTGGCTTTCTAGCCATCGCCGATCCACCGTTCATTTTTCCATTTGTCTTGTCTTGTTTTCCTACACGCCTGGTTTCAATTCCCTCAGTATTAGACGTGTATATAACCCTCTGTTCCCCCCATGTCTGTGTGTGGAATTGTTTGTTGTTTCGTGTATGTGCATGCTAGACTGGTTTGCTCTGGGTTATGTCAACCCATATTGTGTTTAGTGTTCTTAGTGCGGTGTGTTTGTTCGCCGAAATAAAAGGCTCCTTTGGCTACCCAACTTCTGCTCTCCTGCGCTTGACTCCCTTACAGCCAGTTACGCATACCTAACAGGTGGAGCTACTCACAAATGAATGGAAACTGAAATCCATGGTACATTTAACATACAATAAAAATAAGTGCTATGTTATGATGCCATTTGATAAGTTTATACATTTTACATTCCTTGCCCAACACTAGACTCATGTTTTCACTTTTGCAACTAATAAACTTGGTGGAGACTTTGAGGATATACTGCAAACACTGAACTATACACTCCAATTACACTTTACCCACATAACCAGTGCTTGACTTGGGATGAAAGAAGTGCAGGAGATGTCTTTTTCCAAGTTGGTCCATTAGACTATGTTCACCGAAATTCACAAACAATATTTTGCTATAGAGTAGAGGTCGACCGATTTTTTTTTATTAAAAAAAAAAAAAAAATTTAAATGATTTTTCAAAACCGATACCGATTATTGGAGGACCAAAAAAAGCAGATACCGATTAATCGGCCGATTTTTATTATTTATTTATTTATTTGTTTGTTTGTTTGTAATAATGACAATTACAATACTGAATGAACAGTTATTAACTTAATGTAATACATCAATAATCAATTTAGCCTCAAATAAATAATGAAACATGTTCAATTTGGTTAAATAATGCAAAAACAAAGTGTTGGAGAAGAAAGTAAAAGTGCAATATGTGCCATGTAAGAAAGCTAACGTTTCAGTTCCTTGCTCAGAACATGAGAACATATGAAAGCTGGTGGTTCATTTTAACATGAGTCTTCAATATTCCCAGGTAAGAAGTTTTAGGTTGTAGTTATTATAGGAATTATAGGACTATTTCCCTCTATACCATTTGTATTTCATTAACCTTTGACTATTAGATGTTCTTATAGGCACTTTAGTATTGCCAGTGTAACAGTATCGCTTCCGTCCCTCTCCTCGCTCCTCCCTGGGCTCGAACCAGCAACACAACGACAACCGCCACCATTGAAGCTGCGTTACCCATGCAGAGCAAGGGGAACAACTACTAGAAGGCTCAGAGCGAGTGACGTTTGAAACGATATTAGCCCGCGCTAACTAGCTAGCCATTTCACTTCTGTTACACCAGCCTCATCTCGGGGGTTGATAGGCTTGGAGTCATAAACAGCGCAATGCCTGACGCACAACGAAGAGCTGCTGGCAAAATGCACGAAAGTGCTGTTTGAATTAATGTTTACGCGCCTGCTTCTGCCTACCACCGCTCAGTCAGATACTTAGATACTTGTATTCTTGTATGCTCAGTCAGATTATATGCAACGCAGGACATGCTAGATAATATCTAGTAATGTCATCAACCATGTGTAGTTAACTAGTGATTATGATTGATTGTTTTTTCATAAGATACGTTTAATGCTAGCTAGCAACTTCCGCGAATGCAATAAGCCAAGGTAACAGGCAGTCTCCTTGTGGAGTGCAACGAGAGAGAGGCAGGTCGTTATTGCGTTGGTCTAGTTAACTGTAAAGTTGCAAGATTGGATCCCCCGAGCTGACAAGGTGAAAATCTGTCGTTCTGCCCCTGAACGAGGCAGTTAACCCACCGTTCCTAGGCCGTCATTGAAAATTGAGAATGTGTTCTTGTGAATGTGTTCTTAACTGAACTGGTATATAAGGTATATAACATTTAAAAAATCGGCGCCCAAAAATACAGATTTCCGATTGTTATGAAAACTTGAAATCGGCCTTAATTAATCGGCCATTCCGATGAATCGGCCGACCTCTACTATAGAGACCTCCTGATTATTCACAGTTGTGGGTTCCTACACATTTTCCATGACTTCTCCATGACTTAACCACATTTTCATCACTTATTATAGCCTACATAAAAAAGTAACCATTATTGACCCTGGAAGGCTGCTGTGTCTGATCCCATACAGGCCTACCATCTCCTGCCATTGTGCTCTTGATCAAGGCACTTAACCGCCCACAAAGTAGAACTGCACTATTAGTCACATGTGGTCAACCCTCCACCTGGACAGCTCCTGGGTGTGCAGGCTTGGCATCCCTGAAACACCCAAGTCTGCTTATCAAGGTCCTGTTGAGTAGCTGTTGTTTAGTCTACAATGTGGCTTGAACAAACGCCTGCACACCCAGTAGCTATTCTGGAGGATGGTTGCCACCTTTGATATACATTTATTGCAATATTACAACCAAATACTTTTGTCTTTATAAAAGGATTCCCTCATTCAATAAATCAGGAATCAAATGGATAAGGTAGGCTACTTCAAAGCAAGGTATCTAATTAGACATGTTTATGTTTAAGGCTCAAATATTCATGTTTTAGGGTAGATGTTTAACATTACATGGCTACTGTTTAATAGAGGCGTCGTAACGTTGTATTAGTTAATGTGACGACTGTTGCTCATAGAATTATTAAAGTTTCTAATTGCTTGATTAACTGAATCAAGCAATTATTAGCTCATTAACCTGGGGCACCATGGGAAAATGTGTTTTATTGAGTTTCTATTTCCCAAATTAACTCAAAGAATATCAGAACATTGATTTTACAACAGTCGCTAATGAATCAGTTTCCTCTACAGTCTCATTCTGAACGTCGCATAATCCGGGAATCTGCACGGACTCACCAATGAGTTCGTACCACACCAATCTTAGTTGAGTATTTATTTACTAGAAAGCTAAAATGATGATAAAAGATATACATACACAAAAACACATTCTAGGCTATTGATTAGAACTTAGTATAACGGGCCAACACACTATGGCGCATGTCACCCAAAATGGGGATTTAAAAGAGAGAGAAAAAGAAAGTACACGAGAGAAATATACATTTGGGTGCATTTGTCAGCTAGGCTTATTTTAACCCTAGCCTTGCCCCAAACTGCCGCTCTTATGGGTCAGAATATAATGAGGTAATTACGTGTGGGAGTTCTCAGATGGGAAGCTCCGCGTGGGTCGTTTAGGCTTCTCAATTACGCACTTATCCGGCGCAACCCTCTGGTCGTCCTCACGATGTCAGTGTCCTTTTGGTCTGATTCCTCGCCCTTGCTCTGGGAGGGCTCTTCTGAGGACAGACAGCTCTGTAGCTCAGAGCTCACAGCGTAGGACTGAAACAGTGTAGATACCACAATTCGATGGAGAGTGGAGGTTAGGTGGTCCGGCTTGAATTCATCCGCTTAGACACAGCTACTCATCAGTAGCATGGGTAGAAAAAGATTTCTTTGTCTTCAACCTTGGGTTGAGTTTTGGGTTCGTTGACTTTTTAGACCTCGGCTGCAGCTTGGGTCACTTAGTCTGATATGTTAATTCTTCCCTCACGTCTTATACCCTCGGGTCAGAAGTGGGTGTATCCGCCTTTAGAGCAATTCTCTGGGCGTACCAAGTTAAGAGGCAAGGTCTAGATTTGACTCAAATCCAATTTTAGACAACTAACTTCACATTTCATCTTTACCAAAACATTCTCTTTTTTGAGATTTTGAGATTTTCCACACAACGTACAATGTATAAACAACAAGCATATCCTAGTGAAACTCTTACAGTTACAATGTTTCCGTAATAACGTCATCTATTAACCTTAACAAAACAAAAATGACATTCATTTTCATATTCCATCTATCGTCATGACCACCATTGTGGCTGACGGAAACCATTGTTCCAAAGTCCCTTTATTTCATGTTTAATGTTCTGAGGCTGGTTCTCCATAGTGAGAGGACAAAGGGATGTTGTCCGTGGCCTCAGATTTACCTTGGGCGTGAGGGGTCATAAAACCCCCACATCTTCAGACCCCTAGATCTCTCCTCCTCTGTCTGACCTGATCAGGACAGTCATGACAGAGGGGAATCCCAGCTTTCCAACGGTGCACGTGGAAAGGCGACAGACATTAATGCTTAGCTATAGTTAACTAGCTCGATAACTGCTTCATGTTATGTTTTGAATTGGCTATCTAGTTAGTCTGTTGTCTGTCATTGTTTTATACGTGCTGCTGAAATGTCGCGCTCTCTCTTCTCGGGCAATGGCCCACTCGCACTGGCACACACGCAGCACACACTGGCAGGCACGCAGCACACACTGGCACACATGCGGCACACATGCGGCACACACTGGCACACACGCAGCACACACTGGCAGGCACTGGCACACACGCAGCACACACTGGCAGGCACTGGCACACACGCAGCACACACTGGCAGGCACTGGCACACACGCAGCACACACTGGCAGGCACTGGCACACACGCAGCACACACTGGCAGGCACTGGCACACACGCAGCACACACTGGCAGGCACTGGCAAACACGCAGCACACACTGGCAGGCACTGGCACACACTGGCAGGCACTGGCACACACGCAGCACACACTGGCAGGCACTGGCACACACGCAGCACACACTGGCAGGCACTGGAACACACACAGCACACACTGGCACACACGCAGCACACACTGGCAGGCACTGGCACACACTGGCAGGCACTGGCACACACTGGCAGGCACTAGCAGGCACTGGCACACACAGCACACACTGTCAGGCACTGGCACACACGCAGCACACACTGGCAGGCACTGGCAAACACGCAGCACACACTGGCAGGCACTGGCACACACACTGGCAGGCACTGGCACACACTGGCAGGCACTGGCACACACGCAGCACACACTGGCAGGCACTGGAACACACACAGCACACTGGCACACACGCAGCACACACTGGCACACACGCAGCACACACTGGCAGGCACGCAGCACACACTGGCAGGCACGCAGCACACACTGGCAGGCACGCAGCACACACTGGCAGGCACGCAGCACACACTGGCAGGCACGCAGCACACACTGGCAGGCACGCAGCACACACTGGCAGGCACGCATCACACACTGGCAGGCACTGGCAGGCACTGGCACACACTGGCACACACTGGCACACGCAGCACACACTGGCACACACGCGGCACACACTGGCATACACGCAGCACACACTGGCACACACGCAGCACACACGCAACACACTGGCACACACTGGCACACACTGGTACACACTGGCAGGCACGCAGCACACTGGCACACACTGGCACACACTGGCAGGCACTGGCACACACGCAGCACACTGGCAGGCACTGGCACACACGCAGCACACTGGCAGGCACTGGCACACATGCAGCACACACTGGCAGGCACTGGCACACACGCAGCACACTAGCAGGCACTGGCACACACGTAGCACACTGGCAGGCACTGGCACATACGCAGCACACACTGGCAGGCACTGGCACACACGCAGCACACACTAGCAGGCACTGGCACACACGTAGCACACTGGCAGGCACTGGCACATACGCAGCACACACTGGCAGGCACCTGCACACACGCAACACACACTGGCAGGCACTGGAACACACACTGGCAGGCACTGGCACACACGCAACACACACTGGCAGGCACTGGAACACACACTGGCACACACGCAGCACACACTGGCAGGCACTGGCACACACGCAGCACACACTGGCAGGCACTGGCACACACGCAGCACGCACTGGCAGGCACTGGCACACACGCAGCACACACTGGCACACACGCAGCACACACTGGCAGGCACTGGCACACACACAGCACACACTGGCAGGCACTGGAACACACGCGGCACACACTGGCAGGCACTGGCACACACGCGGCACACACTGGCAGGCACTGGCAGGCACTGGCACACGCAGCACACACTGGCAGGCATTCTCCATTCAATGCATTCTGCTTTGCTCAACATTATTTTTCTTCTGTGTGTGCGTCTGGGTCTGCAATAGGCTACTTAGTTTTATAGAGGAGCCGGGAACCAATTCCCCAAAAATGAGAAGTGCCAGAATGGCGCTGCGGACAGCTCCGGCCCAAATTAAGCACTGCACATAATTACAATGTAAATACATATGTTATTGGACTCTTCATGTGAAGAAGCAACCAAACATTGTGTTGAATTTGACTGAAATGAGGCATCAATGTGATTTGCTTTACTTTAGTCTCTTCATGGACAATGAATGGCTGGGCAATTCAGAATCAGCACTATAATCCACACAAAGCCACTTCTAACAGGATTCTCTCTCAGCCAGATTAGCTGCTGGTCTAGGGCTGCTTGAATCTGTTGGAGGCTAGCCCACTCCTAACAGCCAAGTCCCAAATCCCCCAAAAGTCTCATCCAATATGGGTTAGAATGGCTGACTGAAGCACAGTGACTAGCTAATAAGAGCACAGGCAGTCGGAAACCAAATAGGAATGTGTTTCTGACAAAAAAATGATTTACAATCTGAGATGCATGAGAATGGGATAAGCAAAGGGAAGTGTAATCCATTCTGACTCTTGGAGAAAGTCCTTAGGCAAAGGACCCATTTCTTAAGAAGGCACAACTGTCCCCAAGAGAGATCAAATAAAACTCATCAATGGGAGCATTCTGTCGTTGGTTTTGGAGAGAGAAAGGTGGCCTCTTTCAAGGACCAGTACAGTAATCTATTTACATCGAGATCTGATGAAACTGAAGGGTTAAAATTCTTTCACTGGGAATAAGTGGAATCAGTTACATTTTTCAAATATGGAACTAGAGTTTTGTCCCTAGGTTTTCTCTCTTTGGCTCGTGATAATTTATTAAATTGCTTTTAAGTAAGACTGGAGATTAATTAAAACACAGTCAATTTCATTTTCCAGCGTCATATATAAATTCACTGTTAATTGAATCCCTCACTCCAGTTTTTATATTATATCCCAGCAGATACAAGGGAAGACCATATAAAGAAATAAAACCAAATCCAAGAGGACAGGAAAAGAGATGGGATTAAAGGGGACAAACGTTGTCAGTGGAGACGAGTACTGTAGCAAGATTTTAGATGTGTTTTGTTGGTTTGCAGAAAGAGTTGGAAATTGGATGATTAGTCAATGGATGCTATTGGATTTGTGAATGGCAAGTGGTGTGGTGAGGCTATAAATGCATGGGTCTGAGGAATGGCTGTGTACACAGATCGCTGGGAATTGTACAGTGGATGTTGATAGGGTGGAGTTTTAGCAAGTACTGTATCACCAGGTATTGAAGGATTTAGGCATATTAATTGTGATTTAGGCAATTGTGACACTAATAGGACAATGTGGGTTATTAGCACTGGGCCTAGATAAGATACCAGCAGTATATTTATGTTATTAAAATCCACCTGAAATCAATGCAAAGATGTGGAAGAGAGATTTTAATGAAATAGAGGCTTCAATGTGATCTCTGTTAATCATGGAAAAATAAATTATGTTGTGTTGAATTGTGTCTTGTCTAGGCTTAAAATCAGCTCTTAATTTCTCCAGGAAGCCCCATATTTGTTTATAAGGTTGTTTGTCAGGTTATTGGTTCCTTCACACGTGACTCTGCTTGCCTTGTTTATTCTCTCTCTCTCTCTCTCTCTCTCTCTCTCTCTGCTCTTCCTCTCTCTGCTCTTCCTCTCTCTGCTCTTCCTCTCTCTGCTCTTCCTCTCTCTGCCTCTCTCTCTGCCTCTGCCTCTCTCTCACTGGAGTTCCATGGCCGTTGCAAGCGTATTGATTATTTCAAATACTGATTATCTAAAATGCCTTCTGCTACTGTAGGCATTGGATTTATTTTGGCTTAATTATTTATGGGCCAGGGCTTGCAGTAAGTATTACCGCTATAAGATCATGAAGGATTACATAGTTAATATTCAGCACTGTATTTTTATTTATGTACACTCTAAGCTGCACTGTATTACTGTTGGCAGCCTCTCTAAGTGGTCTCTCTCTCTCTCTCTCTCTCACACGCTCTCTGCTGCTCTTCCTCTCTCTCTCTTTTTTTGTGTTTATAGAGGGAGTTAAACTCAGTAGCGTCTGAGCTGGCAGGGCGACAGGAAGAGAGCGAGCACTCACACAAGCACCTGGTGGCGCTGAGCCGGGAGTTCAAGAGAAATGTCTCAGAGGTTAGTGCCCCCTACCCCCTACCTCCTACACCCTGCCTCCTCCCTACCCACTACACCCTGCCTCCTCCCTACCCACTACACCCTGCCTCCTCCCTACACCCTGCCTCCTCCCTACACCCTGCCTCCTCCCTACACCCTGCCTCCTCCCTACACCCTGCCTCCTCCCTACCCACTGCCTCCTCCCTACCTCCCTACACCCTGCCTCCTCCCTATACCCTGCCTCCTCCCTACCCACTACACCCTGCCTCCTCCCTACCTCCCTACACCCTGCCTCCTCCCTACAACCTGCCTCCTCCCTACACCCTGCCTCCTCCCTACACCCTGCCTCCTCCCTACACCCTGCCTCCTCCCCACCCCCTACACCCTGCCTCCTCCCTACACCCTGCCTCCTCCCTACCTCCTACCCCTTGCCTCTTCCCTACCCCCTACCCCTTGCCTCCTCCCTACCCCTTGCCTCCTTCCCTACCCACTACACCCTGCCTCCTCCCTACCCCCTACCCCTTGCCTCCTCCCTACCCCCTACCCCTGCGTCCTCCCTACACTCTACACCCTGCCTCCTCCCTACCCCCTGCCTCCTCCCTACGCCCTGCCTCCTCCCTACCTCCTACACCCTGCCTCCTCCCTACCCCCTACCCCTTGCCTCCTCCCTACCCCCTACCCCCTGCCTCCTCCCTACACTCTACACCCTGCCTCCTCCCTACCCCCTGCCTCCTCCCTACCCCCTGCCCCCTGCCTCCTCCCTACCCCCTGCCTCCTCCCTACCCCCTGCCTCCTCCCTACCCCCTACCCCCTGCCTCCTCCCTACCCCCTGCCTCCTCCCTACCTCCTACCCCTTGCCTCCTCCCTACCCCCTACACCCTGCCTCCTCCCTACCCCCTACACCCTGGCTCCTCCCTACCTCCTACACCCTGCCTCCTCCCTACCTCCTACACCCTGCCTCCTCCCTACCTCCTACACCCTGCCTCCTCCCTACACCCTGCCTCCTCCCTACACCCTGCCTCCTCCCTACACCCTAACTCCTCCCTACCTCCTAACCCTTGCCTCCTCCCTACCCACTACACCCTGCCTCCTCCCTACCCCCTACACCCTGCCTCCTCCTTAAACCCTGCCTCCTCCCTACCCACTACCCCCTGCCTCCTCCCTACACCCTGCCTCCTCCCTACACCCTAACTCCTCCCTACCTCCTAACCCTTGCCTCCTCCCTACCCACTACACCCTGCCTCCTCCCTACACCCTAACTCCTCCCTACACCCTAACTCCTCCCTACCTCCTAACCCTTGCCTCCTCCCTACCCACTACACCCTGCCTCCTCCCTACCCCCTACACCCTGCCTCCTCCTACACCCTGCCTCCTCCTACACCCTGCCTCCTCCCTATACCCTGCCTCCTCCCTACCCACTACACCCTGCCTCCTCCCTACCCCCTACACCCTGCCTCCTCCTTAAACCCTGCCTCCTCCCTACCCACTACCCCCTGCCTCCTCCCTACACCCTGCCTCCTCCCTACACCCTAACTCCTCCCTACCTCCTAACCCTTGCCTCCTCCCTACCCACTACACCCTGCCTCCTCCCTACACCCTGCCTCCTCCCTACACCCTAACTCCTCCCTACCTCCTAACCCTTGCCTCCTCCCTACCCCCTACACCCTGGCTCCTCCCTACCTCCTACACCCTGCCTCCTACACCCTGCCTCCTCCCTACCTCCTACACCCTGCCTCCTCCCTACACCCTGCCTCCTCCCTACACCCTGCCTCCTCCCTACACCCTAACTCCTCCCTACCTCCTAACCCTTGCCTCCTCCCTACCCACTACACCCTGCCTCCTCCCTACCCCCTACACCCTGTCTCCTCCTTAAACCCTGCCTCCGCCCTACCCACTACCCCCTGCCTCCTCCCTACACCCTGCCTCCTCCCTACACCCTAACTCCTCCCTACCTCCTAACCCTTGCCTCCTCCCTACCCACTACACCCTGCCTCCTCCCTACACCCTGCCTCCTCCCTACACCCTGCCTCCTCCCTACACCCTAACTCCTCCCTACCCACTACACCCTGCCTCCTCCCTACCCACTACACCCTGCCTCCTCCCTACCCCCTACACCCTGCCTCCTCCTACACCCTGCCTCCTCCCTATACCCTGCCTCCTCCCTACCTCCTACCCCCTGCCTCCTCCCTACCCACTACACCCTGCCTCCTCCCTACACCCTGCCTCCTCCCTACACCCTGCCTCCTCCCTACACCCTGCCTCCTCCCTACCCACTGCCTCCTCCCTACCCACTACACCCAGCCTCCTCCCTACCTCCCTACACCCTGCCTCCTCCCTATACCCTGCCTCCTCCCTACCCACTACACCCTGCCTCCTCCCTACCTCCCTACACCCTGCCTCCTCCCTACAACCTGCCTCCTCCCTACACCCTGCCTCCTCCCTACACCCTGCCTCCTCCCTACACCCTGCCTCCTCCCTACACCCTGCCTCCTCCCTACACCCTGCCTCCTCCCCACCCCCTACACCCTGCCTCCTCCCTACACCCTGCCTCCTCCCTACACCCTGCCTCCTCCCTACCTCCTACCCCTTGCCTCTTCCCTACCCCCTACCCCTTGCCTCCTCCCTACCCGCCACCCCTTGCCTCCTCCCTACCCACTACACCCTGCCTCCTCCCTACACTCTACACCCTGCCTCCTCCCTACCCCCTGCCTCCTCCCTACGCCCTGCCTCCTCCCTACCTCCTACACCCTGCCTCCTCCCTACCCCCTACCCCTTGCCTCCTCCCTACCCCCTACCCCCTGCCTCCTCCCTACACTCTACACCCTGCCTCCTCACTACCCCCTGCCTCCTCACTACCCCCTGCCTCCTCACTACCCCCTGCCCCCTGCCTCCTCCCTACCCCCTGCCTCCTCCCTACCCCCTGCCTCCTCCCTACCCTCTACCCCCTGCCTCCTCCCTACCCCCTACACCCTGCCTCCTCCCTACCCCCTGCCTCCTCCCTACCTCCTACCCCTTGCCTCCTCCCTACCCCCTACACCCTGGCTCCTCCCTACCCCCTACACCCTGGCTCCTCCCTACCTCCTACACCCTGCCTCCTCCCTACCTCCTACACCCTGCCTCCTCCCTACCTCCTACACCCTGCCTCCTCCCTACACCCTAACTCCTCCCTACCTCCTAACCCTTGCCTCCTCCCTACCCACTACACCCTGCCTCCTCCCTACCCCCTACACCCTGCCTCCTCCTTAAACCCTGCCTCCTCCCTACCCACTACCCCCTGCCTCCTCCCTACACCCTGCCTCCTCCCTACACCCTAACTCCTCCCTACCTCCTAACCCTTGCCTCCTCCCTACCCACTACACCCTGCCTCCTCCCTACACCCTGCCTCCTCCCTACACCCTAACTCCTCCCTACCTCCTAACCCTTGCCTCCTCCCTACCCACTACACCCTGCCTCCTCCCTACCTCCTACACCCTGCCTCCTCCTTAAACACTTCCTTCTCCCACCCACTACACCCTGCCTCCTCCCTGCCTCCTCCCTAACTCCTACACCCTGCCTCCTCCCTGCCTCCTACCCCCTGCCTCCTCCCTACCTCATACCCCCTGCCTCCTCCCTACCTCATACCCCCTTCCTCCTCCCTACCCCCTGCCTCCTCCCTACCTCATACCCCCTGCCTCCTCCCTACCCCCTGCCTCCTCCCTACCCCCTGCCTCCTCCCTACCTCCTATCCCTTGCCTCCTCCCTACCTCCTACCCCTTGCCTCCTCCCTAACATTTAAATTAAAATATGTGGTTTATAGTTAGGTGTTGTTTAAGGCCAGTGTATGTGCAGTACCACTAGGGTCACAGCCAGGGTTCCTAGGATCTCCCAGAGTCAGACTGCAGAGCCCCTATCCCTGGTTGAGAGTGTGGAGAGTATGCTGTAATCTTGTCAGTATAATACAGGTGCAGATGGCAGGATCAGGTTGTCCACACAGGCAGCCCAGTCCCTCTACCTGGCGCTCACTGAAAGCCAGGAGGAAGGGAGAAGCTGGAGTCTGAGCTAATACAAGCAGGAAATCCCCACTTACACTCCCCACTTTTAACCCCCCCTTCCTCCTCCACCTCCCTCCCTCGCAAATCAATCCAAACCAGGGACGTTGCTTCTTCTGCTGAAATTTGGCTAAAGAAAAATACATCTGGGATCAAACAGCATTTGACAGTCTTCCTCATCTTAAAGTTGTCCATAACAAGTTAGTATATTCAATACTATTGAGACAAATTATAATACAAGGTGCAGTAGAAGTCTTCCCCTGTTCTCAACAGGGCAATTGGTCCCTAGTTAGATGGAGCTTCTACTGTCTCAAAAATGGTAAACCTTGGTTCTGTTTATCTGTATTCAGGAAGTGCGGGAGATGGTGGCTCCTGTCCTCAAGAGTTTTCAAGCCCAGGTGAGTTGACATCTCCTTGCCTATGTTTTGCCAGTGGGGCTTTGACATGATTTACAGACACTTTACCAATTACATTCTGACACAAAGCACTGTAAGGATGGATGATAGGGTAGCAGGGAAAGACATTCATGGCCAAGTGTAAGGAGGACCCAGTTTTCATGTTATGCTTATTGACTGATGCCTTTTCTGTCAAAGTGGAGTAGGTGCCATTAGATGATCAGATACTGTATCTGATTGCTCATATTATCTTGGCTGAGACAAGCCCTCATTTCCTGTTGGGATTGTGCATTCTTAGTGCCCTCTCTGACGCTGCCATATTGAAAAAGTCATCTGATACCTAACAAGGCTCTGCTCTAGCCATTAAACCAAGGTCATAAATCACATTTGTGAGCTGCGTTATGGTACACAAAGTAGAGGCATATTGAAATGATACTGCAAATAATGTTTCCAGTCTCCCTCTCTCTCCTCAACTCACCATTTTGAAAGGTAACCTGAAAGCTGGATTACTAAATATGATAACTCCATGGATTGTTTGGTTCTCATTTATTATCATAGTCTACTTGTTTAAAAAAAAGTTTTGTAAATAGCTAGGCCAAAGCAGCAGTCTGTTTTGGCTGGAGTTATTGTATTCAATGCTGCTGCTATGTAAGGTTGATGTCAAGGCCAATTGAATGGCTGTGACCTCAAAGGCACAGACACAAAAATATCAAAAGGGCCCTGCCATATCTTTGTTGTGCAAACATGCAGTAAAAATATTTGAAAGTATTACGAAAGTACTTTTTTGGGGTATCTGTACTTTACTATTTATATTTTTGACAAGTTACTTTTACTTCACTACATTCCTAAAGAAAATGATGTACTTTTTACTCCATACATTTTCCCTGACACCCAAAATTCACACACTTGTCAAGAGAACATCTCTGGTCATCCCTACTGCCTCTGATCTGGCGGACTCACTAAACAATGTGAGTGTGGGAGTGCCCCTCACTATCGGTACATTTAAACAACAAGAAAACGGTGCTGTCTGGTTTGCTTAACATAAGGAATTTTAAATGATTTTACTTTTAATACTTAAGTATATTTTAGCAATTACATTTACTTTTGATACTTAAGTATATTCTAAACCAGATAATTTTAGACTTACTCAAGTAGGATTTTATTGGGTGACTTTTACTTGAGTCATTTTCTTTTAAGCTATCTTTACTTTTACTCAAGTAAGACAATTTAGTACTTTTTCTACCACTGCAAACATTAACCTAGGGGATTCATTTGAGCACTATTGATGTTTGACAACAGGGAATATAGATGTTTAGAAAGTAAATAAAGTAGATGACTGATAATGAAATATAATATTAAAGTTTTCTCCAGAGGTATCGGTCTTGAAGGATGCAAGGTCTTCACTGTTACTTTGGATCTCTCTTATCAAACTTCCATATTATAGAACACAGATTTGAAAAGTAAAATATACTAATGTACATACAATCAATCTCACTATGCATAATCATAAATGAATGAAACCCCTTGTGTTTTCTGGTACATTTTGACCTTCCTGCTTAATGTCAAACAGCTTGCGGAGGCTTGTGAACTTTACCCACAGTAGTCAGCCAGGCCTTAGAGTAAAGCTGTGGGAGTTATACCTGCTGCTTCAGGGGTGAAATACAGTAAGGAGGAGGTGTAGTTGCAGGAGCTTGTTTGGCTGTGTGTTTTGGGATACACTAAAACTCCCCTACAGCTGTACCGTAAAGGTGGAGTTTGAGCCAGAAGTGTGTGTGTGTGTGTGTGTGTGTGTGTGTGTGTCTATAAGAGGCACACAGACAAACACACCCTGAGGCTCGGAGGAATCCCTCTTGGTATTTGGATCCTCATCATGCCACTTTTAAAAGAGAAGTCTCTGCCTTTGAAGTGTTTGCGACATGACAGGTTCTCTTTCTTTTCTGTTTCATTTCAATGTACCCCTCCCACTTTCTCTCTCTTCCCTCGTCCGATCCTGGCTTCTAATTATCGCTAACCAGGCGACTGATTAGAAACACGTCGACAACGACCTAGTTTCTACAGCGCTGAAGTACCACAAAGGGTTAATCCCAGAGCTGGTGGCTGTCATTGGTCGCGTCCCTCCTTCTTCTTCTCCTTCTTTTTCATTCCTCTTCTCTTTCCTTCCCTGGAAGTTTGCTAATGAGGTCCCGTCAGAGCTGGGGAGAGGTGTTAATTTGGCCTTGTGAAGTGGGAAGGAGATTAAGGACAGTGAGGAGTTTACAGCTTAAAATACACCGCTGTCCTTATTAATCCACTGGGCCCTGGGAGACCAGCGTTTTTGGTTTTATAATGAACACTGTCTTATAATGAAGGTAATTTTAATAAAATGTACTGCAGAGACAGATGAGATGGTACGTGTCTCCATGGTCTCCGGCACACCTTTGGGGCTGGGGGATATGACAGTTATTTCTCAAATAACCGATGGCAGGAGAGAGAGGCCTTTTGGACTGAGCCTCTCTGTTCCACACGCTGTTCACACAACCTTCCACTGTTCACACAACTTTCCACTGTTCACACAACTTTCACACAACCTTCCTCTGTTCACACAACTTTCACACAACCTTCCACTGTTCGCACAACTTTCACACAACCTTCCGTTGCAATCTGACTATATGGTATTGTAGACTCCACCAAGGATCCAAGAGGCAATTTATACCTCTCTCTCATTCTAGAGTGTAAATCCCCCTGAGGTCTCATATTCTCAACAAAAAACTGTGACGGAATTCTGGAATCTGTTGGCTGTGGATTCCTGTGTGGCTAGATTAATCTTCATACAGCTAGATACTATAGATGCCAGATATTGTAGATACTGGCTCTGTATTGGGATGTCAGGCCAAAATGAACCAGTCATCTAATTTTCCCCCTCTTCTCTTGATGTCGTTCAGCAGCCTACTCAGAAAAAGAAAACAGCAGCCCGGGCTCCTAATTACGGAAACTTGCTTTACAATGATAATCCGAGGAGTAATTTAGCGTGCACAATGAGAGTTGTGGTGCTTGAGTTGCGCAGATGGAGAATCTGATAAATAGTTTGTAACGTGTAATTAGCGGCTCTGCCGGTTACATGCCATTAACCCCTCGAGCTCGGGAATCATTATTGGCCCTCATTATCAGCCAGAAAGGTACAATGGAGCTGACTAGACATCCAAACCATCAAACAGCTTTTAACACACTGCTGACTGGGGGTTGGGGTTGGATGGTGGACACCTGTCTTTGATTCTATCTGTGCCATCTCTTTCCCTGAGGTTGTGGTGATGTTATTCATACTCTAGTAGTAAATTAAATGTATAGAAAGGAGATAATCATACATCTCTTTAAGTCAATAGCAGATACAGTGCCGGAAAAACGTTTTTGCCCCTTTTCTGATTTTCTCTATTTTTGCATATTTTTGATACTAAATGTTATCAGATCATCATCCAAAACCTAGTATTAAATAAAGGGAACCTGAGTTTTTATTTAATTAATTAACAAAGTTACGCAACACCCAATTCCCCTGTGTGAGAAAGTACTTGCTCCCTTACATTCAATAACCTGTTGTGCCAAAATTGGCTGCAATGACTGCAACCAAATGCTTCCTGTAGTTGTTGAACAGTTTCACATCGCTGTGGAGGAATTTTGGCCCACGCTTGCATGCAGAACTGATTTAACTCAGCGACATTAATGGCTTTTCAAGCATGAACTGCCTGTTTTAAGTCCTGCCACAACATCTCAATTGGTATTATTAGGTCTGGACTTTGACGAGGCCATTCCAAAACTTTACATTTGTTGCTTTGTAGCCATTTTGATTTTTAGCCATGTAGACTTGATTGTGTGTTTTGGATTATTGTCTTGCTGCATGACCCAGCTGTCAGCTCACAGACAGATAATTCTACCGGAGAAGGGCAGGCTATTTGATACAGAGCAGAATTCATGAATCCTTCTATTAAGGCATGTCGTCCAGGTCCTGAGGCAGCAAAGCAACCTCAAACCATCACACTACTAATGTTATCACCATGCTTGACCGTTGGTATGAGGTTCTTACTGTGGAATCCAGTGTTTGCGACCCATGTCATCCAAAAAGTTGACTCAAGTTTGCCCAGCACCTGGAAGCACATCAAGACTCTTGGAAGAATGTTATATGGACAGATGATTCAAAAGTATAACTTTTTGGATGACATGGGTCCCATTTATGCCTGGCGAAGACCAAACCCTGCATTCCACAGTAAGAAAATCAGTGTGCAAATGGTGTGCCCACCATTTTGCCTCATGCAGCATGACACATCTCCTACAAATAGAATTGATGAGGCTGTTGATTGTGGCTTGTGGAATGTTGTCCCACTCCTCTTCAATGGCTATGCAAAGTTTCTGGATATTGGCGGGAACCGGAACACGCTGTCGGACACGTCGATCCAGAGCATCCCAAACATGCTCAATGGGTGACATGTCTGAGTATGCAGGCCATGGAAGAACTGGGACATGTTCAGCTTCCAGGAATTGTGTACAGGTCCTTGCGACATGGGGCTGTGCATTATCATGCTGAAACATGAGGTGATGACGGCAGATGAATGGCACGACAATGGGCATCAGGATCTCGTTGTGGTCGGTTGCGAGGCCGTCGTGGTCGGTTACGAGGCCGAACTGCAGTCAGGTCAAGACCCTGATGAGGACGACGAGTATGCAGATGAGCTTCCCTGAGATGGTTTCTGTGCAGAAATTATTTGGTTGTGCAAACCCACAGTTTCATCAGCTGTCCAGGTGGCTGGTCTCAGACGATCCCGCAGGTGAAGAAGCTGGATGTGGAGGTCCTGGGCTAGCTTGGTTACTCGTAGTCTGCGGTTGTGAGGCCGGTTGGATGTACTGCCAAATTCTCTAAAACGGCGTTGGAGGCGACTTATGGTAGAGCAATGAACATTCAATCTCTGGCAACAGGTCTGGTGGACATGCCTGCAGTCAGCATTCCTGCTGTCAGCTTCTTGATAAGCCACACATGTCAGGTGGATGGATTATCTTGGCAAAGGAGAAATGCTCACTAACAGGGATGTAAACAAATTTGTGCACAACATTTTAGAGAAATAAGCTTTTTGTGCATTTGGAAAAATGTGGGGATCTTTTATTTTCGGCTCACAAAACGTGGGACCAACACTACATGTTAAGTTTATATTTTTGTTCAGTGTAGATGTGGTTTTAAATCAAGCTCCATTAATAATCATGCTATGTATGTACATTTCAATGCTTTCCAATCACGGTAGACTTCGGAAGTACTGAATGTATCAGCTGATATGAAACTAATGTCTTGCAGAGACACCAGTCTATCAGTCCCCTGTTGCAGACCTGCCCATGAACCCTGAGCCCAGAGCCTGAACCCATACAGAGCAGAGCGGGCAGCATTGCCGCTAGCTAGGTAGACACACAGTCTTTGATCATCCATCGAGAGGACACCAGTCCTTCCTGTTTTTGATTAATTCTTGAAGGAAATTATAATTTGTCTTGAAGGTCTAAATATGTTATGAATAGTGGAATGAATCAAAGAGTAAAGAATGATGGTTCATTATGGCACTGTGATAAAAGGTGGTGTGTGTTATGACACTAGTTTCCTCCTTGTCATTACGAGAGGCTTCATAATTACTTTTCTACACAAAAAAGCTCCTGGCTGTCCTGCCGGTGGCAAGAGCGCCGCGGCGGTGAGTCTAACGGTCATAAAGCTTTTCCTTGTCTAATTGTCAGTGTCCTATGGCACTTTCATAGATGAGGGACTGTGCCGTTTGTGAAATACAGTGGTGATGCTCCCGCTTTAACGACTCAATGAAGACAGATCTTCATTATGGACTAAATTGGTTGGTTATTAGGTGCATATAGGCTGATCAGATGGGTATCATGGGTCGGTGGGTTTGGATTGGTTCGTAGAGTCCTCATCTCAATGCAGTTGTCTCTAAAGGTGAGGTTTGGAACAGTGGCGAAGCTGTCACTAAGTACAGCACAGCACAATTTGATACCTAGAAACTCCCCTCACTAAAATTCCACATTCACATATCTCCAGAACATCTGCATTAAGATGTAGCTGTGAGATACGAGATATCTCTGGATCTGACTCACTCCAACTCTGTGTTGCTGGATCTATCCCTCTCAACCATGTCTATTGTCATGCCTGTGTGCTGAGCTGCTGAGGTGGTTCTAATGCTGTCTCTGTCTGCTGTCTGTCTCAGGCTCATTGAGCCAGTCAGCCTAGGCCCATACAGGAACTCCAGGCCATTAGGTATGAACAGCACACACCACACCTCCAACCTATTGTTGGGAATATAATGGACTGCAGGGGCCATGTAAACCAGTGACACTCTCTCTCTCCCCCTCTCCCTCTTGCTATCTCTCTCCCCCTCTCTTTCTTTCTCTCTTTCCCTGTCTCCTGGTTTATCACTTGTGTCATCTACATTGGGGAGAGTGTGGGGTTCTCTGCACCAATAGGAGCTCACATTTAAGGGCCCCACCTGAGGCAGCAATAGTGCTCCCATTAAAGACATACTGTACTGTATTTGTTTTGTCTCTTTGCTTTTTTTATTAACACCATTAGTATAGCTACATTACAGTAGCTGGTAGAGTAAAATAACACGTTATTCAGTCAAATCACATTTATTTACCAGAGGTTCTTGGGTTAGACATAATAACATAATGTCCCTCAGCCCAGTTCATCCATGCAGTCTGTCCTGCGGAACAGTCTTCTCTCTCTGCTGCTGCCTTTGACACTGGTCACAATTAGTGCTGCTGCTCTGCTAATTTGAAGTCCATACACAGAGACAAGGGAGTCGGGACATGTCACAGAAGATTAAACCCAGAGTGAATACACAAAGCTACATGACTGTTCCAGACTTGTCTCATCCTTCTTGACTGATGTTTTGACTGGGTTGTGTTTGGGCTGGAATCCCTCATCCTCCATCAGACTCCCAGCGTTAGTCTCATTACACGTCTCAGGGTTGTGTGTGTGAGGACGCGTTGGGATGTGGTTGTGTTTCGGTGTGTTTGTTTTCCTGTACTGACTGATGCCCTGTCTGCACATCCCAGTTGGAGACATTCATCATTATGGGAGCGTGTTTAGATATAGGGATGCACACCAGGTAAAGAGAGAGAGGCGTGATGTTATAAATAGGCACTTGCCTCTCTAGCCATGTGGAATTGATGAGTTTTAGCACATTGTGCTCTGTGGTGCTAGGATTCATTTCCACAGTCCTGACAGCACTAACCTCTGAGCCAAGAGACTTCATATCTGAGTAATGCTGCTGTGCAAATGTTAGCCATGTTTGACGACGGTGATGTGCTGCTGTTATTGGGCATCCGACTGCCCATACATCCACTCTCTGTAAACCTCCCACCACCTTAACAGCCACTCCTCAGACTCCTTTACTCACCCCTTGATAAACAGGCAATCTTTGAAAGAACCACAGTAACTCTCTCCTCTCATCTAACAGGCAGTCTCTGAGACGCCTAACTCCAGCCCCAGCTCCAGCTTGAAATGGTCAACTGACTTGTTATGAGACAGGCATTAGGCTCCCCAAGGGATCCCAGTCTGAGAGCAAAGCAGAGTAAAGCAGTTGTGTTCTTGGGATGTTCTGACTCCTAGCTGGCTCCCTCTCCGCTGCTGGCAAGTGCACAGTCGAATTAGCCAATAAAAATGTGTGAAATCGGTGGCTCTGTTCCGGCGAGGACATGCCAGGAGAAATAAACGTCAGCACTTGTACAACCAGGAAAACCCCATGTGAGGAAGAAAAGGCAGAACAGGGGAGCTGCTCCGCCAATTCCGTGACGTGATGCTGTGATTTCAGGACCAAAGTCAGTGCTACACAGCCACTGAGCCCAAGACCCAGTCAGTCACAGACGCAGATGCAGTCAGAGACGGAGAGCAAATCTTCTTACAGATACACAGCTAGAGATCAAACCAGTTGCAGTGTAGTCACATACAGAACATGGGCTGCTGTCAGAAGACGAGGTCCTCCCATGTAGTGTTGAAGAGATTTTAATTCTGTTTGTCTGTTCCCCTGCAGAAGTCTGTATCCTGTAGTTTTCATTTCACATTATGTTGGGCTGTGAAGTTTAATTTCAGCAGAATCTAAACACACTAATTAAATATCACAACTTTTCTGAAGAAGGCACTCCTAAAGGTACCTGAAATTTTAATTTAGACTTCAAAAGAAGCCAAGACTTTAAAGTAAATCTATTGTTTTTCATTTAGACTTTCTTGTGAAAGCACCGCTGTATGTAGTTTGATTGATCTGGTAATTAAAATATGCAGAGAGGGAAAAATATTAACTGCTTGTTTTAGAAAACAGCCAACACTTTTTCAGCACAGATAATTACATTTCACACATTGAAGTTCTTTACACAGCATTCATCGGTCTCATTATTTTTCCATTTTCATCTTTCTGGTGGGAGATCGATAGATTGATAAAATGATGGAGCATATCTTAAATAATGTAAAGGAGAGAAGTTGGGCTCACTTTGCGGCTGGCTAAGTGCTTGAACTTTTATTCTCCTTTCAAATGATGTTTAATATCCCATGAAGGTACTGTAGACTTCACAATGCTACCGTCTTTACTTAACCCCTTGAATTATATTGATTAAGTCATTTATTTTCATTTTTGCTTTCCCTGTAAAGCAAATGTGGAGTTCTGCTGACACTTGTCAGGGCTAATATATAAAACTATAAAGAAACTGGCAATTCGAAGAAAGACCTGCGTAAATTAGGCCAATTAGTACCTTGGGAACATTTTAGCTAGGAGAGAGAGCAGCTCAAAATGTCCCACAGACTACCGTTGGGTCCTATTGTTTACAATGTGACCTGACAGTTTGGGTCTCTTCAATTTCGGATTAACTACAGTACTAATTAACATGGAAGGAACTCTACTGCAGAGGTAGACAAATGTGCATTAAGAGAAAAGCCATGTATAGTTTTAATTAAAAGGTTTTTTTCCCTCTACATGCTGTCTAATGTGATTCTTACAGATCCATTGCACTATTCTGATGCTACTTTTTACGATTGCATCTCCCAAACCCGGGTACCACAGAGCTCTTTGCCTTTCCCACAAACAGATATGTGTGTGTTCAACTCCCCACTGTAGCTCCCCTGTGTGTCTCTTCCCTTCATCCCTCGGTTTCATCAGAGAGAAGTAAAGTGGCAATGGTGGCCTGAAGAAGAGCGAGTGAGAGAGAGTGCAAGAGCGTAAAAACACATCTTCAATTAAAGCCGCAACTCTGCATCTCCCTGTGATTCTGCTTCTATTGCCGAGTTCCGTCCCTTTTAATTGGGTCTCCATGGAGTAGTGTGAGTTCCCGCTCCTTCAGCCTGATGGGCCCAGCCTGGAGAGGGGCTGCTGGGACAGCCAAGGGGAACAGCTGCTGATGTCGGGGCCCTGCCACTGACACTGGGAGAGTGATGGAGGACTGGGGGAGTCAGCTGGATCTGGATGGAAAGGGAGGGACACACTGGTACAGGGGGCTTGGCCATGTATCACTCTTTACAGATGGCCTAGGTTATCCACTCTGTCAGAGACACAGAGCTGCATTAAAGCACAATAACTGATTCAGTGTGTGGCGTGAACTGGTGTGCTGTATGCACACTATTCTGTCTTTGTCAATGTCATTTGTGTGTGTGTGTGTGTGTGTGTGTGTGTGTGTGTGTGTGTGTGTGTGTGTGTGTGTGTGTGTGTGTGTGTGTGTGTGTGTTGTCTAACGAGACCCATGAAGAACGGCTGGAGGTGCTGTGAGATTCTGTGATGTCTTTTTTATGATCTCATATTGAGACCAATCTCTGTCCCTTCACCTGAAGGACAGCCAGCTATTCCCCAACTAAATTAGCCAGCATCTGGGAGCAGGCTTCTACAGGCTCCCTTTAATACATGCTTTAGACACACACATGCTCATACACACTCCCTCGTGGGCACATACACATGTGTATTCTCAATCTGCCCTTTCCTTCTCCACTTTTCTTTCATCATTTTCCTTGTTTGTTGTGAAAGATGGGGCGGGAGGGTTGGGGTGTAATTGCAGGCATTGTCTGATGGTGCCCCTGTTGGACGGGGCTGGAGACCCCAGCCTGGTGGAGTGTGTGACTGTGATTTCCACGGACACTGCCTATCAAGCCTGGCCATGGATACCATACTTACTCTGTGTGTGTGTGGTGTTTGCTTCCTGAAGCCATCTCTAGAAGAGTACCGTTACATTTCGCCCATGAGGCTGTGGGCTGGAGGCAAATGTGCATTTCTCTTCCACCAGTCTTCACTAATTAAACTTTTTTTGTAAAGGCTGGTTTTCCATTCATGGAGGATGCTTCCTCTCTTTCTAATGAGGCAGAGCCTGAAATATCAGTTGGGCTAGCTAGCGCTGCAGAACTATGACATCTCGTGTGAAAACCTCCCCAAATCACAGTGGCTGCAGCCGTGCGTCTGGTTGCTTTATTCATACACCGGGTGGAGTTGTCCTACACTCTGAGCATACGGAGGCTTACGTAACCCATGACAGCCAGTAGGAGCTCAGTCAGGAAACTCTGATATAAAGCTTCCTGAAAGGTTGCTTTATTAGATTCAATTCATGATGGATCTCCTGTAGCCTAAACAGTGTATATTTTCATTATGCTCACATGCTTATTAGAAACTCATTTTGAACAATATGATTAACCTTCTATCCTCTGTAGCTCAGTATTCCTCAGTAAGGGCTGATTTCTCCTTATTTTCAGTGTGACACTCATCCCATGTGCTCTCATCCCATGTGCCCAACATTAACCCCAGATCTGAACCACTTTTGACCTGTAACATGAGAGATCAGACAAATAATCTGCTCATTACAGTCATGACACCAAACTCCTGGCAGAGCCCATTTTGTTTTACAGCTTTTAGAACAGTCTTGGCACTGGGGCGCATGGGCTTTAGGCACGCAGGAGGTCCCATTTAGGAGGGAGGGGCGAGCCATGGCCGTTCGGGAGGGAGGGGCGAGCCATGGCCGTTCGGGAGGGAGGGGCGAGCCATGGCCGTTCGGGAGGGAGGGGCGAGCCATGGCCAGCCCTCTCACAGAGAGAGAGAGGGAGTGTGTGTTATTGTGCCCCCCCACCACCAGACTGCTGATTTACGCTGCTGAAATGGACTGCCACAAACTGGGCTCTCAAGCCTCTAAATGATCCTCAGGTCAGCTGCTAAAAGGCTTTATGTACTGATATGACAGTTACTCCAGTTTTTTTGGGAGAATCTTGGCTCACCTCTGAAAGCAGTGCACTATATAACGTTTTCTTTTAAAGTGTCACTCTAACGTTGTAATATTTTGTCATCTAATTTTCTCCAATATATAGTATTGAGAAGCACCCTTAGGGTACATGCACATACACACCTTGTGAATATTGCTATTTGTCCTTACCTGGTTCTAATTATAGTGTATGATGGCACACCTTCACGGAGCCAATAGTGATCTGTCATTGACAGGCCCACAGAGCTCACTGTGAAAGGGAGTGATATCTCTCTGTAAAATATGTATGACATCAAAAAGCCTTAAAGGTTATTACAAATGAATAATGAGTAGTGGAGCGAGAGCAGTAATGTTTAATTTAACATGCACCAATATAGAGCTGGACTGGCTCCCAGCAGTGGTAACTTGCCTGTTGGCCTGGCTGGCCCATACTGCCTGCCTGTTTGTCTGCCTGTCTATTTGTCTGTCTGCTAGGAACATGGGCTCCAACACACACATTCTTAAATGAACATTCATGTTCAGTAGTCTATGAATGATCATACATTTGGTTTCCTTGAATAGACTCGATCTAGGTCTATACTAACAGCATATTTGATACACACAAGCACAGGCTTCAGTAGCATCATCCTCAAATCCTCTGTAGGTTACAAGACAGAGAAAAGCTCTCTCTCTCTCTCTCCCAGTATTTCTCTGAAGTAACTTGAATCATGTCTCTGAACAGCTCACGTTAATGTCTTAAGACACTGTACAAAATTGCCTTGTTTATGCCTGTAATGTAACCTGTCTGTTCCAGTGTCGCTCATTCTCAGTGAAACCGGCGACGGTGGCAGCCGAGTCTGGAGTGAATTTGCCGGGCGACTACCTGGGAAACAACAGTCATTAATTATGTAAAAATCTTCTCACAATGGGAGCAGAGAGCAGCATACAACTGCAGCTCCGGCTCCTATTAGAGTCACTGTACTCTACAATAAGCCCTTGCTGCCTGGGGCGCTGTGGAGGGATTATCAACCTTCTCAACAACCACCACCCCCTTGACCCCTGACACACACATATGTGTCCTGGTATGTTTAGCTGGGGATGAGAATGAGATGAGTTTGTGTTGTCTCCCTCTCCTTACAGCCCTATCATTCACTGTTCTACTCTACACTTCCGGTTATTTGTTTTGTTTGTGTGCTGCAATTGCCTGTTTTCCGGCATCCTCGAAAAACAATAGGTGAAAGAGAAAAATCTGACAGGACAAATTATATATCATACCAGTGGGGAAGGGAAGGGACTGTTTCATTGCTGATGGTGCTGTCATAACTAGCCCTGTTCATAGGAAGTAGTCATTTTGTTCACATGCTGAATTAAGACCTATCTCCACCAGTGGACATCACTACAGACAGCTGATAGTGGACGTCCTTTCTTCTTTCAAGTTGGTCACTATTACAAACGGTTTTGGAACACAAAAGGCGTGAATTCAATGTCACCAATCTGTCTACAGACACTTGGCATCAGATGATGGCTGTTTAGAGTTGTGCTTTCCGTTGTCCTTACTGTTTAGAGTTGTGCTTTCCGTTGTCCTTACTGTTTACTGTAAGCAGCAAGCATTTGGTTTCATCTCTGTCAGCTGTGCCTCTGAACCCCCATTCAGCACTCGTTCATCAGATGCTCTCTTTTGAGCATCCTGTCGGGCTGTATCACCCACCGCCTGATACGGCAACTGCACCGTCCGCAACCACAGGGCTCTCCAGAGGGTGGTGCGATCTGCCCAACTCGTCACCAGGGGCACGCTGTCTGCCCTTCAAGACATCTACAGCACCCGGTGTCACAGGAAGGCCAAGAAGATCATCAAGGACCTCAGCCACCCGAGCCACAGCCTGTTCACCCCACTACCATCTAGAAGGTGGAGACAGTACAGGTGCATCAAAGCTGGGACTGAGAGACTGATAAACAGCTTATCTCCAGGCCATTAGACTATTAAATAGTCACCACTAGTCGGCCTCCGCCCTGTACCCTGCCCGGATCTTTAGTCACTGTTACTAGCCGGCTACCACCCAGTATTCAACCCTGCACCTTAGAGATTGAACACTGGTCACTTTAATAATGTTTACATACTGTTTTACCCACTTCATATGTACACTACCGTTCAAAAGTTTGGGGTCACTTAGAAATGTCCTTGTTTTTGAAAGAACATTTGTCAGAAATACAATGTAGACATTGTTAATGTTGTAAATAACTATTGTAGCTGGTAACAGTGGATTTTTTTTAAATGGAATATCTACATAGGCGTACAGAGGCCCATTATCAGCAACCATCACTCCTGTGTTTCAATGGCACGTTGTGTTAGCTAATCCCAATTTATAATTTGAAAGGGCTAATTGATCATTAGAAAACCCTGTTGCAATTATGTTAGCACAGCTGAAAACTGCTGTTCTGATTAACCTGTTGAGTGTAGGGGGCAGTATTTTGATGTTTGGATGAAAAACGTACCCAAATGAAACTGCCTTTTTCTCAGGCCCAGAAGCTAGAATATGCATGTAATTGTCAGATTAGGATAGAAAACACTCTAAAGTTTCCAAAACGGTCCAAATATTGTCTGTGAGTATAGCAGAACTGATATTGCAGGCGAGAACCTGAGGAAAAACCAACCAGGAAGTGCCTCTTATTTTGAAAGCTCCCTGTTCCATTGCATGCCTTCCCTCCATTTAAAGGGATAACAACCAGATTCCTTTCCCTATGGCCTACACATGGTGTGAACAGTCTTTTAGACATAGTTTCAGCCTTTTATTCTGAAAAATGAGCAAGAACGATGACATCGCGTCAGTGGATGGCTGGGTGCCAGCAGAGTTTTGCATGCGCAACAGCTTGGAGCAGACATTTTCTCAATCTCTCTCCTATTGAAAAAGCTACGGTCCGATGGACATATTATGGATAATTTATTGTAAAAACCACCTGAGGATTGATTATAAAAAACGTTTGACATGTTTCTACGAACTTTATGGATACTATTTGGAATTTTCATCTGCCCGTCATGACCTGCACGAGTGTAGAGGTCCTGGATGGCAGGCAGCTTAGCCCCAGTGATGTACTGGGCCGTACGCACTACCCTCTGAAGTGCAAACTGGCTCTATTCTTGTTCTGAGAAATGAAGGCTATTCCATGCGAGAAATTGCCAAGAAACTGAAGATCTCGTACAACACTGTGTACTATTCCCTTCACAGAACAGTGCAAACGGGCTCTAACCAGAATAGAAAGAGGAGTGGGAGCTGCCGGTGCACAACTGAGCAAGATAAGCACATTGGAGTGTCTAGTTTGAGAAACAGACGTCTCACAAGTCCTCAACTGGCAGCTCCATTAAATAGTAGTCACAAAACACCAGTCTCAACGTCAACAGTGAAGAGGCGACTCCGGGATGCTGGCTTTCTAGGCAGAGTTCCTCTGTCCAGTGTCTGTGTTCTTTTGCCCATCTTAATTGTTTATTTTTATTGGCCAGTCTGAGATATTGCTTTTTCTTTGCAACTCTGCCTAGAAGGCCAGCATCCCGGAGTTGCCTCTTCACTGTTGACGTTGAGACTGGTGTTTTGTGACTACTATTTAATGAAGCTGCCAGTTGAGGATGTGTGATATTAGGAAGGTGTTCTTAATGTTTTGTACACTGTATATTTATATTCCAAACTGACATTGCTTATTCTAATGTTTATATATTTCTTAATTCCTTTTAATTTTGAGGATTTGTATGTATGATGATGCTCCTCAGGTACTGCACTGTCAGGTATTACTGCACTGCTGGAGCTAGAAACATAAGCATTTCACTACCCCTGTAATAACATCTACGCTCCCAATACATTTGATGCAGGTTTGGCATGATGTTCCTCTGTAGTGAAACAAAGGCTGACACCTGTAATTAATTAGGCTATTATGCATTCTGCAATGATAATTGCTTCACTGGAAAGTCACCAGCCTTCTGAGAGGGAGAGAAAGGAGAGGTGGCTGGAGAACGCTATCCATCAAGAACACTCTCTCTCGCCCACACTGTCTCACCTTGACATGGTGTAGGCCAGGTGGAGAGGTACATTGTCTTCGTATGTCTTCGTATGCTGCTGTGCCTCCCTCTGCCAAGCATGTGCCATGCTCCACTATTGGCCTCAAGCTGGCATACCCATGCCTTCTCCTCTGCTGTGGCTTTGTCCATGGGGCCGTCTAGGAATGGTCCCTCACACCTCTCCACTCTTTTATTCCCCACAGTATTCTCTGGCAATGCTGCAATGTCCCTGTCCCAACAAAATGTCATATGATACACTCCACTGTATCTCCCTATAGCTCCATTTGTTTACCTTGTTATTTAACTAGGCTAGTCAGTTAAGAACAAATTCTTATTTTCAGTGACGGCCTTCAATAACAGTGGGTTAACTGCCTGTTCAGGGACAGAACAACAGATTTGTATCTTGTCAGCTCGGGGATTTGAACTTGCAAACTTTCGGTTAGTAGTCCAACGCTCTAACCACTAGACTACCCTGCCACCCCGTTCTCGGTACATCCTAATCTCTCTCCTGTCATGTCACTATAGATTTGTGACTCCTCTTCAGCAGACACACGTTTTCCAACCTTTTAGGTCACTCAGCACTTCAAACATTTAGAATCTCATGTCTCAAAAATAAAGGATCCTGTCTTTTGAACTACAAAGACTTTCACAGAAGATTTATTTTCCTTTATTTGTCTTACTCCGTCTATCTCTGTCTTGACTTTCTTCTGACTTTGAGGTGTTAAGCAGAGGTTTATGTTGGGTTTTGTCGTGTGGGTGGGTGGAGCTGCTGGCTGGCTCTGTCTGTCTGTTCCGTGGTGGTGGTGATGGAGGTGGTGGTGATGGAGGTGGTGGTGGGACCGAGCCTACTAGACTCCTGCAGGATGGCAGAGCCAAATAGGGCTTTGATCTGAGTTTAATGCCTCACACTGTTCGGTCTCACACGGAGCTCACCATGCCATGTCCATCAGGATTACTCTACTCTACCTTGACTTGCTGGAGATCTGCTCACCGCTCTGCCCGTGTCATTTCTCTCTCTCTCTCTCTCTCTCTCTCTCTTTCTCTCTCTCTCTCTCTCTCTCTATGTCTCTCTCTCTCTCTATGTCTCTCTCTCTCTCTCTATGTCTCTCTCTCTCTCATGTCTCTGTCTAAATCTCTGTGTGTGTCTGTCTTTGTACTATAGCTACTATAGTTATTTTTCACAAATGTAGTGTCCATCCCCTTTTATTGATTTATTCCCCTTGTTGTTTGATTGGATTGAATGTATTGATTGAGATGATTGATTTCTTTATAATTGATTGGTTAGAGTTATTGCTTGGTTTGGTATTGATTGTTTAGATTGAAATTATTGATTTGTTTGTTATTGATTAGTTAGATTAATGATATTGATTGGCTCAAAGATCATTGTGACCGCAGAACATCACAAAATGACCTTAGATGTTAGGATAATAGTGTGGTCAGGTTGAATGGATGAGCCTGGTCAGCTTTGGTGCCTTGGCTCTATTCTCCCAAGGGGATGGCAGGGCACCAGTCTGCTGAGGGAGAGCGCTGACGGCGTCTGTGTGCTGGGAGCGTAACAGGAGGAGTGACAGGAGCTGCTGATTGGAATTGACTTGGGGACTGGATGTGTGTCAGGCCACCGACTGCTCCTCTCACTGGGCACCTGGAGACGGACTCAGCCTCAACCTCATCCTCAGCCACCATTCCACCACTCAGAGAGGGGTGTCATCCAGAATAAATGCCCTGCAAATACAGAGGTGTGTGTGTGTGTGTGTGTGCGCGTGTGCACACGTCTGTCTGTGTGACTGTCTGAGTGTGCAAATATCTGTGTGATTGTGTTCTCCCCCTCCTTTAAGCAACTTGAACCAGTGTGTGTGTGTGTGTGTATGACAGTGGGATGTCCCTCTCCTCTACCCACTCATCTGTCACTCAACACCGGTTCATCCCTTCTCTCTTCTTCTCTAAACACTCAAGGAAAAACAAGCACGGATGACAGTGGTTGTAGCTTCACCAGCATTGTAGCAGTAGCCATATTTACTTATAGCTCTCACTCTCGTCACCCAGAGAATGGGTGAGGGACAACCCATCCCTGTCTCACCCCACGGTCCTGTGACTTGTTGCATTATGTTGTGGTGGAATTCCCAGTGTGTTGTTTTTATAGGTATAAAGGCTGACTGGGGCTGTGGTGACACTGTCAGCTCCTGGGCTGTGGTGACACTGTCAGCTCCTGGGCTGTGGTGACACTGTCAGCTCCTGGGCTGTGGTGACACTGTCAGCTCCTGGGCTGTGGTGACACTGTCAGCTCCTGGGCTGTGGTGACACTGTCAGCTCCTGGGCTGTGGTGACACTGTCAGCTCCTGGGCTGTGGTGACACTGTCAGCTCCTGGGCTGTGGTGACACTGTCAGCTCCTGGGCTGTGGTGACACTGTCTGCTCCTGGGCTGTGGTGACACTGTCAGCTCCTGGGCTGTGGTGACACTGTCAGCTCCTGGGCTGTGGTGACATTGTCTGCTCCTGGGCTGTGGTGACACTGTCAGCTCCTGGGCTGTGCTGGGTCTCGGTGAGCAACACAGATCAGTACAAAAGACCAACTGCCATGATTGTGCGCTGACCTTTGCATCATGTGCAGATGACAGGTAATTTAGAGGCCTCTGGGATTGAGGCAACCATACAGTCCTTGTCCCTTATATACACACTGCTTCTCTCACCCACCAGCAGCAATAATCTTACCAACACACACATGTGTGCACACACAAACGTGTACACACACACACACACACACACACACACACACACACACACACACACACACACACACACACACACACACACACACACACACACACACACACACAGAGAGAGACAGGCAGGCAGGCAGACAGACAGACAGACAGACAGACAGACACCTAACACCCCCACCGCCCTCACACATTCTAATCACCTGCATCATCACACCCTGTCCTCAAACACCCAAATCACAGGAGGTGGCAAGCCGGTAAGGCTGAGGGGGAAAAAATATGCTTTAGAGTGATAATTGCATAATCACCAGTTGTGATAATTGTAATTGATGACTGCATAATTGCTAATTGCAGTCTTTATGGGAACCTGTCTTTCGCTCTCTCTATCTTTGTCTGTAGTTCAGTGCCTGTCTCTGTCTCTCTTCCCTCCACTTCTTTATCTTACACTCATCTTTTTGCAATGACTTGTTCGTCTCTTCTCGCATGCTTGCACACACACACGCACATGGACAGAGACTCACACATCGACCATGTGTTCCACTATAAGTATCCTCCTAGGCCTCAGTAAGAATTTCCCAGCAGTGCTATCCCAGAGACCGCAGCAGTTGCCTGCCCACACGGACTGATCCTCTGTGAAGAATTATGGTCCACTTCTAACAGGTTTCCCCGCTCTCTGTCTCTCTCTTTCTCTAGCTTTTCTCTCTCTCTCTCTCTCTCTCGCTTTCTCTCTCCCTCTTGCTATCTCGTTCTCTCGTATTCACTCTCTCTCTTTCTTTCTCAATTCAATTTTACGGGATTTGTTGGCATGGAAACATGTTTACATTACCAAAGCAAGTGAAATAGAAAATAAATAAAAAATGAACAGGTAACTTTACACTCACAAACGTTCCAAAAGAATAAAGATATTTCAAATGTCATATTATGTGCAAATAGTTAAAGTACATAAGGGAAATAAATAAACATAAATATAGGTTGTATTTACAATGGTGTTTGTTTTTCACTGGTTGCCCTTGTGGCAACAGGTCACAAATCTTGCTGCGGTGATGGCACACTGTGGTATTTCACCCAATAGATATGGGAGTTTATCAAAATTGGGTTTATTTTTTCTAATTCTTTGTGGGTCTGTGTAATCTGAGGGAGATATGCGTCCCTAATATGGTCATACATTTGGCAGGAGGTTAGGAAGTGCAGCTCAGTTTCCACCTCATTTTGTGGGCAGTGGGCACACAGCCTGTTTTATCTTGAGAGCCATGTCTGTCTACGGCTGCCTTTCTCAATAGCAAGGCTATGCTCACTGAGTATGTACATAGTCAAAGCTTTCCTTAAGTTTGGGTCAGTCACAGTGGTCAGGTATTTTGCCACTGTGTTCTCTCTGTTTAGGGCCAAATAGCATTCTAGTTGGCTTGTTTTTTTGTTAATTACTTGACACTTTGGAAATAATTCTCTTTTTGTTTTCTCATGTTTTGGTTGGGTCTAATTGTGTTTCTGTCCTGGGGCTCTGTGGGGTCTGTTTGTGTTTGCAAACAGAGCCCCAGCACCAACTTGCTTAGGGGACTTCTCCAGGTTAATCTCTTTGTAGGTGATGGCTTTGTTATGGAAGGTTTGAGAATCGCTTCCTTTTAGGTGGTTGTATAATTTAATGGCTCTTTTCTGGATTTTCATAATTAGCAGGTAACGGTCTAAATCTGCTCTGCAAGCATTATTTGGTGTTCTACGCTGTACACTAAATCATGCCACATTGAGCCAAAAGTTTTTAAATCAACAAAGCATGAGAAGACTTTGCCTTTGTTTTGATTTGTTTGTTTGTCAATTAGGGTGTGCATGGTGAATGCGTGGTCGGTTGTACGGTAATTTGGTAAAAAGCCAATTTGACATTTGCTCAGTACAATGTTTTAACTGAGGAAATGTATGAGTCTGCTGTTAATGCAGAAGATTTTCCCAAGGTTGCTGTTGACACATCCCACAGTAGTTATTGGGGTCAAATTTGTTTCCACTTTTATGGATTGTCCTGTAGTTCATTCAATGTAATTGGAGAATCCAGTGAGTTCTGGTAGTCTTTTTTGTTTGTTTGTACTTTTACCCCTTTTTCTCTGCAATTGGTAGTTACAGTCTTGTCCCATCGCTGCAACTCCCCATGGTCACGGGAGAGGCGAAGGTTGTGAGCCATGCGTCCTCAGAAACACGATCCTGCCAAGCCACACTGCTTCTTGACACACTGCTCGCTTAACTCGGAAGCCAGCTGCACCAATGTGTCGGAGGAAACACTGTCCAGCTGGCGACCAAGTCATCTTGCAGGTGCCTGGCCAGCCACATGGAGTCGCTAAAGCGCAATGGGACATGGAAATCCCGGCCGGCCAAACCCTCCCCTAAACCGGACGATCATGGGTCTCCCAGTCAAAGTAGGCTGTAACACATCCTGGGATCGAACCTGGGTGTTTAGTGATGCCTCAAGCACGGCGAAGGAGTGCCTTAGACCGCTGTGCCACTCGTGAGGCCCCTTCTGGTAGTCTTTAATAGTTGATTCTAAGATTTGTATTTGATCATGTATTTGTTTTTTGTTATACGTCCAAAACGATTGGAGAAGTGATTTATCCAAACATCTCTATTTTGGATAGATAACTCTCCGTGTTGTTGTTTGTTTAGTGTTTTCCAATTTTCCCAGAAGTGGTTAGAGTCTATGGATTCTTCAATTACATTGAGCTGATTTCTGACGTGCTGTTCCTTCTTTTTCCGTAGTGTCTCTCTCTCTCTTGCTCTCTCTCTCGCTTTCACTTTCTCGCTCTCTCGCTTTCATTCTCTCTTGCTTTCTCACTGTCTCGCTCTCTCTCTGCACTGGGTGTTTGTTTACTGCTTGTAAGGTTAACCTTCATCACATCCCTTTCAGAGAAGCCATAGGACAACCATCTCTGCAGCACTCCACCAATCAGTCCTTTATGGTAGAGTGGTCAGATGGAAGCCACTCCTCAGTAAAAGGCACATGACAGCCCACTTTGAGTTTGCCAAAAGGCACCTAAAGGACTCTCAGACCATGAGAAATAAGATTCTCTAGTCTGTTGAAACCAAGATTGAACTCTTTGGCTTGTTTGCCAAGCGTCATGTCTGGCAGAAACCTGGCACCATCCCTACGGTGAAGCATGGTGGTAGAAGCATCATGCGTGGGGATGTTTTTCAGTGGCAGGGACTGGGAGACTAGTAAGAATCAAGGGAAATATGAACTGATAAAAGTACAGAGAGATCCTTGAGAGAGATCCTACTCTAGAGCACTCAGGACCTCAGACTGAAGCAAAGGTTCACCTTCCAACAGGACAACGACCCTAAGCACACAGCCAAGACATCGCAGGAGTGGCTTCAGGATAAGTCTCAATGGCCTTGAGTGGCCCAACCAGATCCCGGACTTGAAACCGATTTGAACATCTCTGGAGAGATTTGAAAATAGCTTTGCAGCCACGCTCCCCATCCAACCTGACAGAGCTTGAGAGGATCTGCAGAGAAGAATGGGAGAAACTCCCCAAATACAGGTGTGCCAAGCTTGTAGTGTCCATACCCTAGAAGACTCGATGCTGTAATCACTGCCAAAGATGCTTCAACAAAGTAAAAAGAGTAAATGGTCTGAATACTTATGTAAATGTGATATTTCAGTTTTTATTTTTAATACATTTGCAAAAATGTATAAAAACCTGTTGCTTTGTCATCATGGGGTATTGCGTGTGGATTGATGAGGAAATGTAAAAAAAATATATACATTTTAGAATAAGGCTGTAACGTAACAAAATGCGGAAAAAGTCAAGGGGTCTGAATACTTTCCGGATGCACTGTACATTTAGATACATTGTATCATACTACTATACATACTGAAACATACACAATGGAGAGGTATAGCATAGCATTATGTATGCGGCAGGTAGCCTAGTAGCTAAGAGTACCTGGGCCAGTAACTGAAAGGCCGCTGGTTGGAATCCCCGAGCTGACGAGGTGAAAAATCGGTCGATGTGACCGTGAGCAAGGCACTTAACCCTAATAGCTTCTGTATGTCACTCTGGATAAGAGTGTCTGCTAAATGAGTGGAAGAGTCCCTCAGATCAGACATTAAACACCACATCTCTGAGGTGCTTTGATGAAACATGCATGAGAGCATCAGCTGTTCCGGACAACTGTGTGATCCCGCTCTCCGCAGCCGATGTGAGTAAGACCTTTAAACAGGTCAACATTCACAAGGCCGCAGGACCAGACGGATTACCAGGACGTGTACTCCGAGCATGCGCTGACCAACTGGCAAGTGTCTTCACTGACATTTTCAACCTCTCCCTGTCTGAGTCTGTTATACCAACATGTTCCAAGCAGACCACCATAGTCCCTGTGCCCAAGAACACTAAGGTAACCTGCTAAACGACTACCGACCCGTAGCACTCACATCTGTAGCCATGAAATACTTTGAAATGTTTGTCATGGCTCACATCAACACCACTATCCCAGAAACCCTAGACCGCCCCAACAGATCCACAGATGATGCAATCTTTATTACACTCCTCACTTCCCTTTCACACCTGAATAACAGGAACACCTATGTGAGAATGCTATTCATTGACTACAGCTCAGCGTTCAACACCATAGTTAGTGCCCTCAAAGCTCATCACTAAGCTAAGGACCCTGGGACTAAATAACTCCCTCTGCAACTGGATCCTGGACTTCCTGATGGGCCACCCCCAGGCGGTAAGGGTAGGTAACAACACATCCGCCACGCTGATCCTCAACAAGGGGGGCCCCTCAGGGGTGCGTGCTCAGTCCCTTTCTGTACTCCCTGTTCACTCATGACTGCACTGCCAGGCACGACTCCAACACCATCATTAAGTTTGCTGATGACACAACAGTGGTAGGCCTGATCACCGACAACGATGAGACAGCCTATAGGGAGGAGGTCAATGACCTGACCATGTGGTGCAAGGACAACAACCTCTCCCTCAGCGTGATCAAGACAAAGAAGATGATTGTGGACTACAGGAAAAGGAGGACCGAGTACGCCCGCATTCTCATCGACAGGGCTGTAGTGGAGCAGGTTGTGAGCTTCAGGTTCCTTGGCGTCCACATCACCAACAAACTAACATGGTCCAAGCACACTAAGACCTTCATGAAGAGGGCACGATGAAACCTATTCCCCCTCAGGAGACTGAAAAGATTTGGCATGGGTCCTCAGATCCTCAAAAGGTTTTACAGCTGCACCATCAAGAGCATCTTGACAGGTTGCATCACTCCCTAGTATGGCAACTGCTCGGCCTCCGACCGCAAGGCAGTACAGAGAGGAGTGTGTACGGCCCAGTACATCACCGAGGCCAAGCTTCCTGCCATCCAGGACCTCCTGCCATCCAGGACCTCCAGACGGTGTCAGAGGAAGGCCCTAAAAATTGTCAGACTCCAGCCACGCTAGTCATAGACTGTTCTCTCTGCTACCGCACGGCAAGCAGTACCGGAGTGCCAAGTCTAGGTCCGCGGTCAAACGACCACCCCTCATCACTGTCAAACGCTCCCTAAAACACTTCTGTGAGCAGGCCTTTCTAATCAACCTGGCCCGGGTATCCTGGAAGGATATTGACCTCATCCCGTCAGTCGAGGATGCCTGGTCATTCTTAAAAGTAACTTCCTCACCATCTTAGATAAGCATGCCCCGTTCAAAAAATGCAGAACTAAGAACAGATATAGCCCTTGGTTCACTCCAGACCTGACTGCCCTTGACCAGCACAAACATCCTGTGATGGACTGCAATAGCATCGAATAGTCCCCACGATATGCAACTTTTCAAGGAAGTCAGGAACCAATACACGCAGTCAGTCAGGAAAGCAAATGCTAGCTTTTTCAAGCAGAAATTCGCATCCTGTAGCTCGAACTACAAAACGTTTTGGGACACTGTAAAGTCCACGAAGAACAAGAGCACCTCCTCCCAGCTGCCCACTGCACTGAGGCTAGGTAACACGGTCACCATTGTTGCAACCCCTATTACCAGCCTGTTCAACCTCTCTTTCGTATCGTCTGAGATCCCTAAAGATTGGAAAGCTGCCGCAGAGTTCAGTGTGTCAAATCGGAGGGCATGTTGTCCGGACCTCTGGCAGTTTCTATGGGGGTACCACAGGGTTCAATTCTCGAGCTGACTCTTTTCTCTGTATATATCAATGATGTCGCTCTTGCTGCGGGCAATTCCCTGATCCACCTCTACACAGACGACACCATTCTGTATATAGTTCTGGCCCTTCCTTGGACACTGTGCTAACTAACCTCCAAACGAGCTTCAATGCCATACAACACTCCCTCCGTGGCCTCCAATTGCTCTTAAACGCTAGTAAAACCAAATGCATGCTTTTCAACCGTTCGCTGCCCGCACCCGCCGGCCCGACTAATATCACCACCCTGGACGGTTCCGACCTAGAATATAAATACCTAGGTGTCTTGGCTAGACTGTAAACTCTCCTTTCAGACTTCTATTAAACATCTCCAATCAAAAATCTAATCTAGAATCGGCTTTCTATTTCGCAAAAAAACCTCCTTCACTCACGCTGCCAAACTTACCCTAGTAAAACTGACTATCCTACCGATCCTCGACTTCGGCGACGTCATCTACAAAATAGCTTCCAACACTCTACTCAGCAAACTGGATGCAGTCTATCACACAGTTACAGTTGCAGTTACTAAAGCACCTTATACCACCCACCTCTGCGACCTGTATGCTCTAGTTGGCTGTCCCTCGCTACATATTCGTCGCCAGACCCACTGGCTTCAGGTCATCTATAAGTCTATGCTAGGTAAAGCTCCGCCTTATCTTAGTTCACTGGTTATGATAACAACACCCACCCGTAGCACACGTCCCAGCAGGTATATCTCACTGATCATCCCCAAAGCCAACACCTCAATCGCTGAAGTTGGAGACTTTTATTTCCCTCACCAACTTTAAACATGAACTATCTGAGCAGCTAACCGATCGCTGCAGCTGTACATAGTCCATCTGTAAATAGCCCACCCAATCTATCTACCTCATCCCGATACTGTTTTTATTTTATTTACTTTTCTGCTATTTTGCACACCAGTATCTCTTCTTGCACATCATCATCTGCTCATTTATCACTCCAGTGTTAATCTGCTAAATTGTAACTATTCGCTCCTATGGCCTATTAATTGCCTACCTCCTCCATGCCTTTTGCACACACTGTATATGGACTTTCCTTTTTCTACTGTGTCATTGACTTGTTTGTGTTATTGGCTTGTTTATTGTTTACTCCATGTTTAACTCTTTTGTTTTCTGTGTTACACTGCTTTGCTCTATCTTGGCCAGGTCGCAGTTGCAAATGAGGACTTGTTCTCAACTAGCCTACCTGGTTAAATAAAGGTGAAATAAAAAGGTCCAAGAGGTTTCTCAACAGCTTCTACCCCCAAGCATAAGACTCCTAAACATCGAATCAAATGGCTACCCAGACTATTTGCACCCCCCCCCCCCCCCTCTACGCTGCTCTCTGTTATTATTACTTTAATAACTCTACCTACATGTACATATTACCTCAATTGCCTCGACACCGGTGCCCCTGTATATATCTCCGCTGTTGTTATTTACTGCTGCTCTTTAATGATTTGTTATTCTTATCTCTTACTTTTTTGGGGGGGTATTTTCTTGAACTGCATTGTTGGTTAAAGGGCTTGTAAGTAAGTATTTCACTGCAAGGTCTACACCTGTTGTATTTGGTGCATGTGACAAATAACATTTGATTTGATGGTAGTGGCAGCTTGCGTAAGGGGAGAGGGTTACGCATACCGAGTGTGCTCACGTGAGGAGGCATCAGGCATGTGATAGATGTCTACTCTAGCAGCTGCAGACAGGTTAATGGTGTGATTGTGGAGGTAATCTCCATGTTCTCTCGTTAAAGGATGATGAAGGGCTTGGAAAATGGAGCCTGTTGCATTCTCAGGTCCTGTGCTTTTTACATTTGTAGTTCAGGGCCCTGTTTGATGGGTTCATCAATGCATTGACACAGTTGACAGTCAATGAGCTCACCATGGCATCATTCACAATGGGACAGTAGCCTTCTTCTTTGTTAATGCATCTCATTGACAGGGAGACAAAGGGCGTTTGACATTTAGAAACAGCTGGCAAGTAGCCTATACATATGTGAATAATGTTAATATCTACCAGTTCTTCTTTACTGAGGGTGGATCGGTAGGAAGAGAGGGGGAGAGAGAGTAGAGGAGTCGGCTGAGAGCTGCAGACTATTACATCTGTATTGATTGGGCTCAAGCTTTTCCATGAACTCGGAGTGGGAGTGATGGGAGGGATTTGTTTGATCTTTATGATATTTCTTTAAACATGATGCTGTCGTTTTGCCTCTCCAGGGAGGACACAAGCCATTTCCAGTAAATCAAGGGCTCTTTGTCTCTCTGTTTTCCACAGTTGTTATTTATAAGCCTCTAAACAGTTTCTCCACCATTCTCATAAGTGTTTTCAGTCAGTGTTCCACAATACTATTGTTGAGCTGAAGATAGACCATTAAAGAACGTCTCAGATGTAACCATACACTTGGCCCCTTCAATAGAAGTCATTGTGTCTGATCAGATCAAAACTATAACACTGACAGGAATTCTATAGACAATAGATGGAAATAATTAGCTTTCAGTCTGTTCTTGGACTGGAGGGACATTTGGAGTGGAGCTGATGTAATATTTCAGAGTTGCTAAACTACAGATGTACGATCTTAATTTGAGCATGTTTGCTACAGCAGGAAAAGAATCATGCAGCAACAGGAAAAGTGGTTTGTAATTAATCAACATTTTTGTAGGGGTTGATTACATTTTTCGTTGGGGCAAATTAAGTCTGAAATTTCCATGTGTAAATAAAAACTTTAAGAGCTTTTTTAAAACTCAAATGCTCTACAAGTTTGCATTTCCTTCCTCTCAGCAACAAAAGAGTAATCAAATTAAGATCCTACATCTATAAGACTTTCAGCCAATGACATCCTCCGACAACAGGGTTGCTGGTGTATTATAGGAGCTGTGAGGACTGTAACCCATATATCCACCAGGGCAGGTGCCCTCTCCATGGGGCCAGGTGGTGCCTAATTCCCTTCTTTGTCCCTCCTAATGAATTGTTAATTGGTTTGCATCACCCGTGGAGTGGAGAATAGCAGGAGGGTCTGGGTGCCGGTGTGATGGAGGTCACAGACGCTGACATGCTTCATAGAGCACACCAGCACCTGCGTTTTAACAGGACAAATGTCACCTCACTACACACTGCAACGTTGGGGTTTAAGAGGCCAAATATCAGCTTGCAGTATTACCTCAGAACCTTGTTCACATAATTCAGCACACAAACCCCATCAGAATGTCATGTTGGGGATTAACTTCTACAGATGGATCATTGTGGTTTTGTTTCTGTCTGTCTCATTTGCACAATTACTTTATATGCTGGCTGTTTACTTCATATGTCAAAACAGTGTAGAATGCATTTAAATGTAGATTGGCGGTGTGTATGGGTCAATAAATGTCCATTCAGCACAGGTGTAGTATTGATGCCTGAGTGTCACCCTGACGGCTGTGTCCTGTCCTGTTCTCTCTAGGTGGTTGCTCTGAACAAGCGCAGTAAGGAGGCAGAGTCTGCATTCCTGGGAATCTACAAGCAGCTTATCGAAGCCCCAGGTGAGTCTCCCACCTGGAACAGAGCCACACACACACACATCACAACACAGACACAGACAACATACATTACTCATGTAACAACCCTCCCATAGGGGATCACTCTTCCCAGCCAGATCAACTACACACCAAACCCAAGTCAACATCATTAGGTCAACCACAGAGTTTCTAAACCAAGAGGCGTAACATCGCGAGACTTCCGGGAACGAAACAGACAAAGCAGACCAGGCTGTGGTTTGGGGTTTGAGAAGTCAATGAGAGAAGTGAAAAACTATTCCTTAGTTGTTAATTTTCTCAATATAAAGGCACAACCTAGATTCAAGCCAATGTCTTAAGTAGTTGAACATGTGACAAACTGACACATTTTCGTTAAAAAAAAACATATCGAAGGAGGGCCTTCGATTTGACGGCCTGCACATGCGCAGTTTTGTGCGAGATGACCGTTAGACTCAATGATTTATATATACAGTACACAAGATGACTGATAGGGGCCACTGTGTTAAGCTGCCACGCCTCCATCTTGGCATTCTCTCACCATTGTAAAAAATATTTTGGATGCTATAGAAAAGCATTTATTAATGTCTACATTAGTTTCTGCCATGTTTATTCTATTACAGACAACTTAATGCATACTTTTAAATTATATTATGTGACCTAAACATACAAATCAAAATTGGAAGAAATTATAAATACTTTAGGGAAAATGTATAATAACAACAACAATAACAAAATACTTAAATACATGTAATTTTGTCCCTGAAACAGTGAAATCCGCAAAACGCCAGTCTCAACGTCAACCGTGAAGAGGCGACTCCAGGAATGCTGGCCTTTTAGGCAGAGTTGCAAAGAAAAAGCCTTATCTCAGACTGGCCAAACAAAATAAAAGATTAAGATGGGCAATAGAACACAGACACTGGACAGAGGAACTCTGCCTAGAAGGCTAACATCTCAGAGTCGCCTCTTCACTGTTGATGTTGAGACTGGTGTTTTGCGACTACTATTTAATGAAGCTGCCAGTTGAGGACTTGTGAGGCGTCTGTTTCTCAAACTAGACACTCTAATGTACTTGTTATCTTGCTCAGTTGTGCACCGGGGCCTCCCATTCCTCTTTCTATTCTGGTTATAGACAGTTTGCGCTGTTCTGTGAAGGGAGTAGTACACAGCGTTGTACGAGATCTTCAGTTTCTTGGCAATTTCTGGTATGGAATAGGCTTCATTTCTCAGAACAAGAATAGACTGACGATTTTCAGAAGAAAGGTATTTGTTTCTGGACATTTTGAGCCTGTAATCGAACCCACAAATGCTGATGCTCCAGAAACTCAACTAGTCTGAAGAAGGCCACTTTTATTGCTTCTTTAATCTGAACAACAGTTTTCAGCTGTGCTAACATAATTGAAAAAGGGTTTTCTAATGATCAATTAGCCTTTTAAAATGATAAACTAGGATTAGCTAACACAACGTGCCATTGGAACACAGGAGTGATGGTTGCTGATAATGGGCCTCTGTACGCCTATGTAGATATTCCATTTAAAAAATCTGCCATTTCCAGCTACAATAGGCATTTACAACATTAACAATGTCTACACTGTATTTCTGATCGATTTTGATATTTTAATGGACAAAAAAAAAGTGTTTTTCTTTCTAAAATCAGGACATTTTTAAGTGACCCCAAACTTTTGAACGGTAGTGTATGTTTAAACGGTTTCTCATGCTTGGAGTCTTCACAGATTTGGCAACAATCGTGTGACATAAAACACTACCTTTCTTTCTTACATTTATGATACTGTTTGTCGTTGTACCATATACTAAGCATTTAACAATTTAATTGCACATTGAACTTGATCCTGTAAAATTCCTGGATATTGCTGTTGTACACTTTTTTTTTTTTGTATGGAGATTTCGGAATTGTACTGTACCTCCTTAACATTTTGTATCTTGTTAGGGGTGTGTACGGGAAGTGAAGTCCGGTGCAGGAGAGCAGAGTGTAGTAAGCAGGCGCACCTTTAACATAAACGTGCCAAAAACACGGAACGTAACAAAAGTATGGCGCCTGACAATATCCACATAACAATAAACAATTACACACAAAGACATGGAGGGGAACATAGGACTAAATACATGCAGTGTGGTTATGGAATAAAAACCAGGTGTGTATGGAACAAGACAAAACAAATGGACATATGAGAAATGGAGCGGCACTGGCTAGAAAGCCGGTGACGTCGATCGCCGAACGCCGCCCGAACAAGGAGAGGAGCGGCGGATGTCGTGACATATCTCGCTATCTTATGGTGTGAAAACAGTTGTCATGGGCACACATCCAAAATAATTATGTGGTTGCAAAATCGAATACTTCTAACTGAAAGAGTAACTTTAACATGACTAATAAAACTAAAATGTATACTGTCATTAACGGGGTTCTTCAATAATCAGGCATAATAGTTTCATGCACCTTTATCTAGCTGTTTAGTTATGTGAGGACTTTATCGCGCAATCAGCTGATTCAGGAAAGGATTTTCTGAATGACAGTCAAGTGATAAAGAGCTTGTGTGATGCTGCACAAGACTGAACAACAGCCAAAGTGCGGGAATTCATGTTTATCTCGAAGATTGACAGAACATTTTGGTGTCTATGTTGTTAGAGCAGTCAAGTTAATTAATTAGCCTATGTCATGGACAACATTAAGTCAAGATTCCTGAGGTTAGATAACGGTCTGTGTACGTTTTGATCGTTTGCTTTCCAAGTTAAAGCGGCGCAATCGGGAACATGAAAACAGTTTGTTTATTTCATTTTGTATAGAAATATAAAAAAATGGCTTGTTTTTTTTCTTCAGTTTTTGCTATAAAACCCAAAACGACTTGATATTTCAACTTTCACATGTGGACGGGGTTAAATTTGGAATGCCTGTCATTGGTCAAGTGCACAGCCAACACTTCATGTCCTTTCACTTCATGTCCTTTCAAAGTAGGAGTTCACCCTTCTATCTCTATTCTATGAATCTATTAAAGTAGCGGGGTGTGGGTAAAATCACTGGGGAAGCAAAGCCAGGCAAAAATGTGTTGTGATAATTGTGTTGTTTGCTGTATAATCTATTAGTTCATATGCTCTAACACCAAGATATATAAGCCTAAGGCCGAGACAATAACAAGATACAGTGGCAGAATAAATTCAAACACACCTTTGTTTCATCAGAAAACCTGAGAGCATCATCCACAAAACATACCGCATGTACCAAACAGTTACATGACCTACGGCATGGTCAAGCAAGTTCATGTTTCTGACATTTTCGGACTACTAAACAACTATTGATTTAGAACCACAGAGAGTTACCGCCAGTCGCAAAGAAAACAGGCGCTGCCTCCACTATTCCAGCACCATTTCAACTTCAACATTTCAACATCATCTAATCACCTCTGCTTAGTCCTAATACAGTGACAACTAAAAGATACCAAAAACGATTTAGTCCAATCAACATTAGCTAAATATGATGTGGCTGTCCATGGTATCCGAATGATTTCTGTGTGCGTGCGTGCAAGTAGAAAAACCTAACTCGCCCTACTTGTAGAGAAACACCAATGCCATCCTCCTCTTTCATGTTGCCTAAATGGTTTATGACTGTCATGCAGTACAAGCTTTTAGATTTGATTGTCCTAGGCTACCTGGCTAAAATGCTTGCTCACTAGCCTAACTTCCTTTCATTGGGCAACAATGTGGCAGGCCAGCTAGTTAACATTAATGTACTACATCTAGCTACATGTTGAACTTCCATCCTCTCGTGCCTCCCGAGTGCATTTCTGTGCTAGAAGCATCACTACAGACCCGGGTTCCCAGGCTGTGTCGCAGCCGGCCGTGACCGGGAGACCCATGCGGCAACACACAATTGGCCCAGCATTGTCCGGGTTAGGGGAGGTTTTGGCCAGCCGGGATGTCCTTGTGCCGATGTCCTTGGGCCCGGGCGCATGCATGCTGACTTCGGTCACCAGTTGTACGGTGTTTCCTCTGACACATTGGTGTGACTGGCTTCCGGGTTAAGGGTCGTGTTTCGGAGGCTGCATGACTCTCAACCTTCGCCTCTCCGAGTCGGTACGGGAGTTGCAGCGATGGACAAGACTGTAACTACCAATTGGATATCATGAAAAGAGGGTAAAAAGTACAAAAAGAAAGAAAAAGAAGGTCCATCCTCTCAGTCCAGGGGCACAATGTCTGATCAAAATCACCGTTATAATCATTAGTCAGTATGGAGAATTAAATCACTGTTATAATCATTAGCCAGTATGGAGAATTAAATCACCGTTCTAATCATTAGTCAGTATGGAGAATTAAATCACCGTTATAATCATTAGTCAGTATGGAGAATTAAATCACTGTTATAATCATTAGCCAGTATGGAGAGTTAAATCACAGTTATAATCATTAGACAGTATGGAGAATTAAATCACCGTTATAATCATTAGTCAGTATGGATAATTAAATCACTGTTATAATCATTAGCCAGTATGGAGAATTAAATCACAGTTATAATCATTAGCCAGTATGGATAATTAAATCACTGTTATAATCATTAGTCAGTATGGAGAATTAAATCACCGTTCTAATCATTAGTCAGTATGGAGAATTAAATCACCGTTATAATCATTAGCCAGTATGGAGAATTAAATCACAGTTATAATCATTAGACAGTATGGAGAGTTAAATCACTGTTATAATCATTAGCCAGTATGGAGAATTAAATCACTGTTATAATCATTAGTCAGTATGGAGAATTAAATCACCGTTATAATCATTAGCCAGTATGGAGAATTAAATCACAGTTATAATCATTAGACAGTATGGAGAGTTAAATCACTGTTATAATCATTAGCCAGTATGGATAATTAAATCACTGTTATAATCATTAGCCAGTATGGATAATTAAATCACTGTTATAATCATTAGCCAGTATGGATAATTAAATCACTGTTATAATCATTAGCCAGTATGGATAATTAAATCACCGTTATAATCATTAGCCAGTATGGAGAATTAAATCACTGTTATAATCATTAGCCAGTATGGAGAGTTAAATCACAGTTATAATCATTAGCCAGTATGGATAATTAAATCACCGTTCTAATCATTAGACAGTATGGAGAATGAAGTAAAACCACAAGTCCAAATCCCTATCTCCATCCATGGCTAATTTAGGAATGCACGATTTTAGCTAGCCACCGGAGGACAATTACACAACGAGATGTGGTGTTAATGTTTAGCTTCTAATGTGATGTGATTGGTTTGAAGCCAAATCCAAACTAACTTCCTTTTGACACTTTTTTTTGGTGCACCAGGACCATTCACAGCTGAGCTCACTCAGTTGGCTATTATTTTATAAAACAAATGATCAAGGGGAGGCCAAATGCTCGCTGGCTTCCCTTGCATTCAATGCTACGGGCAACAACAATGTCATACTCTTTTTGATCAGACAGAATCTGATAAATGGGCTACACATACTGAGACAGAGGGGCGCTGTTTCATTCTCTTGGATGCTTTCTCCGGTGAGATACTGTACATTCAAGAAAATGTATGAAACACAGAGAGACAAAAGAGACACTTTATTTGGGGAAGCCTGGCTTCCCAAGGCACCCATAAATACACACCACAGATCTATTATCTATTAATTCATATATTAATAGCTGCACACACCGTGCCACAATGCCAAGATAAAGTATTATTTCTCAAATGTTTGCATAAGATTTAGTGTGTATTGACTTATTAATAAACTGTAAATTGTTAGCAGACTGACATATCCTAGCTACCTACACTACCGGTCAAAAGTTTTAGAACACCTACTCATTCAAGAGTTTTTCTTTATTTTTAGCATTCCTGGTGAAGCTGGTATAAGAGAATGCCAAGAGTGTGCAAAGCTGTCATTGGGTCTTCACCATGTTTCATTGAAATGTACAGCTGTGTGTCATCCGCATAGCAGTGAAAGTTAACATGATGTTTCCAAATGACATCACCAAGAGGTAAAATATATAGTGAAAACAATAGTGGTCCTAAAACAGAACCTTGAGGAACACCAAAATGTACAGTTGATTTGTCAGAGGATAAACCATCCACAGAGACAAACTGATATCTTTTCAACCGATAAGATCTAAACCAGACCTGAACTTGTCCGTGTAGACCAATTTGGGTTTCCAATCTCTCCAAAAGAATGTGGTGATCGATGGTATCAAAAGCAGCACTAAGGTCTAGGAGCACGAGGACAGATGCATAAATTAACTCAAAGTGCATGAAATAGATTTTTTTATTTTTAAAAGCCCAACAGTGAACAGTCTTGTCATGAAGGGAGTTCCAAAGGTGTGGTACGTGGCAGGAAAAGGTACGGTTTGTTTGGAGCCGGGTCCTGGGTGCATTAAGCAGTTTGGCATGGCTTATGAATTATGTTATACATATGTGATTTAATGTGGGCATTGAAGGAAAGTGCACGGAATATCAAACCCAGGTTGGTGATGACTGAGGAGAGATGGCAGGGCGGATGCTGCAGGAGTTGCCTCGGTCTTGCTGCTGTTGAGTTGGAGGAAGTTGTTCTGCATCCAAGACTTAACCTCTTCCAGACAGTTGGACAAAGTTGACAGAGCAGATGTTGAGGGGCTAGGGGTTGTTTCTGGACAGGACATGGCTATTCTGGTAGCCCAGTATGGCACTTTCTTAGACACACACACACACACACAATGCTTGAAGAGTTTACCAATTGTAATGATTTCATTATTGGTTATTATTATTGTCACGGATTTTGCTTTGTTTGTCTGCCAATCAATGTTTTAGGGACCACCCGCCATAATTCTTTACTTGATTCTACATGCTGTGCGCACTCAGTTCGCAAATTACTTTCAGAGGTGCTAAGTACTCTCGACCAACAAACGCTATTGGTGTGTCTGAGCCTTAACAGTACTTGTGTGTGTTACATTGATAAGAGGGAGTAGGCCTATTTCAACATCGGGAACATTAATAGCTGTGTGTTACAGTAACTTGTTGTGTTATTTATGGGTATAATGCCATTAAAAACATTCTGATACAGATTAAATATCCTGTAACATCATAAGACCGTAGCTCTTATCTATGTTTTAGAGTCGGTGCTCTCTGTGGTTTCCAAGACTGTGTGGGGCCACTTCAAAACCTGAGTGCTGGTCCTTGAGAGTTGCATTGCTGAGGAGAGCCGATCCTTGTGGGGATAGGCTGGTGATTGCAGAGGGCCAATTAAAAGCCAACTGTAGCTTGTCTTAGTGTGGAACGCAAGCCTGATGTGACCAGCAGGGGAAGTGAGAGAGAAAGAGAAGGCGCGAAGGATGGGGAGAAAGACTGTTTATTCTGTTGTTGTTTGGTGCCGGGGAAAACTATACAGTATTGCTCTTTGTTGCAGGAGACGAGAGGAAAACACAGTCCAATCTCCAGCTAGATCAGAGGAACACTCATGGCAAGAGTAGAGAATGCTGTTTACAGATTTAATGAATTCAAGATAAAAGTGGATGTCGGAGAAATAGCGACTTACTTTTAAAGGTCTCCATTTTTCATTGAAGTCCCCTGCTTGATATTGCACCACACACTTTGAATTGAGTTATTTTCTTGATAAGAAATTGATGTCTTTTAAGATTTATTCAGTTTGATTTCCTGACCTACACTTTCACGTATCAAGGGCTTAATGTAGGACCCAGGATGGTTTTAGGGGCTATATTTTGTCATAAACACATTTTCTATCAAGAGCAGACTGAACCAACAGTGGTAATGTAAGGCAAGGAGGACAACACAGGCATTGACAAGAAAGTGTACTCATAAACCATGTGGCGGTTAAACTGTATCGGAAACCTTGTAGCTATAAGGATGGAATTGAACATTTACTTTTACTTTCACGCACGCGCGCACACACACACACACACACACGCATGCATGCATACTCACTTTCTAATCAGTTCCTATTTTCTGTTCATTTGACCAATGTGATGTAATTTGTAAACATATGACATTGAAGTGGACATCCAATCCCAGCAATCAGTTATCTTTGATTGTCCGGGTTGGGGGTTGAGCCTTGTCTAAAAGTGTGGGCCTCTCTGGCTACATCAGGTGTCCTTGCATTAGCAAATCCAGACACTCATCTCCATCTGATTTTACCTAGACCTGCGCTAGCATTAGCATCTAGGAGACTTTCCCTCATCGGAGGCTCTAGTCTTAGCTCTCATACTGTGTGTCACTGCAGGTGTGTGCATGGATGATTTCTCCTGGGCTTACTACACAGAAGGAGTTAATATTGGAGTTGTTTTTTTGCACAGCAGTAAAAGCAAAAACTGCTGATTTTATTATTTGCTGTCTAATCCCATAATGCTATACCAATAATTGTCGTTAACTGCTAATTGCTAAACGTCTCAATCTGTTAATTATTATCCTTCAGATATTCTTTACCTCTATCTGATTCCAAACAGGAGTCACAACAACAAGTAGGGTATTTGTGTATCGGCCCCCTCACAGAATATGCCATCTGTGACTGTGAGGTGGGCCTGCGGTATCCAACGTCTGTTTATCATTGTGCATCTCACTGGCCTGTCCAAGGTCACCCCCTCTTCCCAGAATGGATTGCTCCAGGTACACCAGAGGACAGTCAGTTGGCTGTGGTTCCCACTTTATCTCCCTCCTCCCCTATAAACACAACAATGTGCTGCTTTCCCACCAGTCTCCAAACAAATGCTCCAGCTCATGTATTTTTAATATTCTGACAGACGCAATTATTCTTAACACACCGTGCTCGTTAATCTTAATGCCGTTATTACTATTCATTGCCAGGCATTTTTTTCTCTCGCTCCTCTTATTTCAATTGAAAGGATCCTTGCATGCTGGTCGGTCTGCTGACACTCAAAGGCCATTGGTCCAATGAGAGCAGCCGACAGCAGAGTTAATGAATGCAGAAGGAGAGCCAGGGAGGGGGAGGGGGACAAGGGCAGCAACTCAATATGTGACCTGTTGTATCCATTTAGCAGTGACGTTTGGTGTCAGGTATCAGTTATCCACAATAACGATGAACATGTTATGATGCTGTTTTCAATTTCACAATTCATATGAATGTTATAGACAGAGGAAATACTATACACTGTGTGTCACCAATCTCTCTCTCTCTCTCTCTCTCTCTCTGTCTCTCTCTCTCTGTCTCTCTCTCTCTCTCTCTCGCTCTTGCTCTCTCGCTCTCGCTCTCTCCTATGAACACACACACACACACACACGGGCAGACATACAGACACTAACATACACATCACTCTGCTCTTTTGGCTGATGTCAACAGAAATCCTCTATACTAATGGCTCATTCTTCATATTTTGTTATGATTTGGCTTTTGTTTTTACTGTAAAGTCAGCAAGTGTATCAATTCCCAGCTGCTAAACAAGATAGCTATCATTATATTTGATGTGTCTGGACTCAGCTTCACTTGTGTATTTTTGACATTTATGGTGTGTTTACATATATTTTAGAGGCTACTTATACTGGAAATTGGTATAAAACCCATATAAACTGTATTTATGATAATATAACAATATTTTAGGTTGACAATAATTATATGATACAATACAATTTTTGATATAGAGTATCACATGCCTTTGTTTTATTTCCCTACATAAGTAAAATTAGGATAATGGCTATACTGTCATTCATTCCAATTAGACTGGTTTGGATTTCTCCTTGAACAATATGGCTGCCATTTTCACTTCATTCTGGAACTTCGAGAATTTATGGCATAGCCCCTCTAGTAATTGAATAAGATTTCTGTGGTCCTAACTCCATCCAGATAGGATATGAACACATCATGAAGTTAGCTAGCTTTAGTGGTACCACCCAGAGTGGTGCAGAGCGGTGTTGTTTCCTGTGACAAAGAAATACATGTAGCACGACAATGTGACTATGGCAACCTGGACCGGTATCATGAACAGTTCTACAAGGCATGCTCTATGAGGCAACTCCACTACATCCTATGCATTTTATGGGGAACAGTATATGTTTTTGTATATGGTCTGAGCAATGAGAACACCTTGAAAATGTTATACAAATAAAAAAACTATTATTGGGTCTCCAAGCCCAACTGTCACACACCAGAATCATAATGTCATGCATTTTAAGATGCATATCAGGCCTGGAAAAATACTTGTATACAATGCTTCATTGTTTCTATTTTCACCTCCATACCTTTTGATCAGTGTAAATAAACTAGTTCTCCATCACAGAATGTGAAAAACAGTGACAGTTTCCATGACTGCATTGGCTCTCCAGAGCTACACCTCTCTCCCGGTCTCTCCTCATCTCTCCCGGTCTCTCCTCATCTCTCCTGGTCTCTCCTCATCTCTCCTGGTCTCTTCTCGTCTCTCCTGGTCTATCCTGGTATCTTCTCATCGCTCTTGGTCTTTCCTGATCTCTCCTGGTCTCTCCTGATCTCCCCTCAACTCTCCTGGTCTCTCCTCTCCTCATCTCCCCTCAACTCTCCTGGTCTCTCCTGATCTCTGCTCATCTCTCCTCATCTCTCCTGATCTCTCCTGATCTCTATCCCTCACTCTCCCTCCTGTGTGAGTGTCTCTGACTCTGAGACAGTGTTTGAACCTTGCTGTTTGTACCTGTCACTGTGAGAAGAGGAGCGGGCCTTGTCGCCAGGAGCGTAGCCCTGAGACTGGCGCTCCAGGTGTTTGCTCTGCCTCCCCTCTCTTTACTCACGCTCCTCCCTCAGGATCACCCATCCCTCTCTCTCTCTCTCTCTCTCTCTCTCTCTCTACCTCCATCTCTCCTGAATAACACAGTACCTTTCATCTGAGCAGGGAGCTCACTTACTGTGTGTGAAGAGGTGCTGATCTGAATGCACTCGTATGTTTGTGTGTGTGCGCGCCTGCGTGTGTTTTATGTTTGTTGGGCCCTTGGCAGGGCTGAGATCTGCATCAGCTGAAACGTTGGGCCAACAGTGCTTGCTAGTGGTGATAAAATACTACTGCATGGTACAGGTTCAAGGACCAGGTACAACAACTGTATACACACAATTCCATCATGGCTTTGTGACTTCATTGCACAGTGAACATTCATGTATTGAAGTCTCCTTGGCCTGCGAGATTGTAAGTGCAGTACATATTTCAGTCCGTTGGTTATTTCCTTTGGCTCCAAGGTTGTAAGAACAGAGCGTTATTGACTGTTGCGTTGACCCTATTCTATTAAAATAGCATTACTTTCCCCTTGTATCTCTCTATATATGTTGGCAGACACCTGAGAGAGAGAGAGAGAGGCTTATGGACGCCTGTAAGGTATTGAGGGGATTTGTATAATAAGTGTGCTGCTGAGTACATTCCATAGAAGATGAGGGAACTCAGAGAGCTATGTGTGTGTGCCATGTTTGTGGCGGTTTTGAAAATGAAAGCTCCTTTGGGCGGGACGACATTCTGCACAAGTGATTAATAAGAGCAGTAATAAACAAAGGCCCAGGAGATGTTTGAGGTGCTTAATAATCCATTATGTTCATAAAAGAGCTGGGCCTCTCCAATGGATCCCCGTGGAGCAGAGACCCCCAGAGGGACCGGTAGAGTGTGTTCTCAGAACAGAGAGGAAGTGTGTGTGTATGGAGGGAGAGATACACTACATTACCAAAAGTATATGGACACCTGCTCGTCAAACATCTCATTCCAAAATCATTCATTCATATGGATTTGGTCCACCCTTTGCTGCTATAATAGCCTCCACTCTTCTGGGAAGGCTTTCCACTAGATTTTTGGAACATTAATGTGGGGACTTCCATTCAGCCACAAGAGCATTAGTGAGGTCGGGCACTGATGTTGGGCGATTAGGCCTGGCTCGCAGTCGGCCTTCCAATTCATCCCAAAGGTGTTTGACGGGGTTGAGATCAGGGCTTTGTGCAGGCCAGTCAAGTTCTTCCACACTGATATCGACAAACCATTTCTGAATGGACCTAGCTTTGTGCACGGGGGAATTGTCATGTTGAAACAGGAAAGGGCCTTCCCCAAACTGTTGCCACAAAGTTGGAAGCACATCATCATCTATAATGTCATTGTATGCTGTAGTGTTAAGATTTCCCTTCACAGGAACTAAGGGGCCTAACCTGAACCATGAAAAACAGCCCCAGACCATTATTCCTCCTCCACCCAACTTTACAGTTGGCGCTATGCATTCAGACAGGTAGGGTTCAATGGTGGCGAGCTTTACACCACCCCAGCCGACGCTTGGTATTGCACATGGTGATCTTAGGCTTGTGTTGTGGCTGCTCGGCCATGGAAACCCATTTCATGAAGCTCCCGACGAACAGTTATTATGCTGACGTCGCTTCCAGAGGCATTTTGGAACTCGGTAGTGAGTGTTGCTTCAGAGCTATGTCCCGTTTTGTGAGCTTGTGTGGCCTACCACTTCATGGCTGAACCATTGTTGCTCCTAGATGTTTCCACTTCACAATAACAGCACTTGCAGTTCTAGCAGGGCAGAAATATGACGAACTGACTTGTTGGGAAGATGGCATCCCATGACGGTGCCAAGTTGAAAGTCACTGAGCTCTTCATTAAGGCCATTCTACTGCCAATGTTTGTTTATGGAGATTGCATGGCTGTGTGCTTGATTTTATACACCTGTCCGCAACGGGTGTGGCTGAAATAGCCGAATCCACTCATTTGAAGGGGTGTCCACTTACTGCTGTATATATAGTGTATATGGTAGATCTGTATACAAAATGAACCCAGTCAAAGAGGGGAGCAGCAGGGGTACTCTGAGGGACCAGGGTGTAGCTCTGAAAGCTGGGCAATCATTTGGGGGAGAGTCAAAGAAGACTGCTGATAATGAAAGAGAACAGGGCTACTAATTGAAGTTGCTAATATGCAGTGCTGGATATTCCTTTAAGAGCAAATCTCTAACCGTAAATCTTTACTAAAAAAAGAATATTGAATAGTTGAATGGAATTTGTCCACGTACTTTTGTATATATAGTCTATATAATGGTAAGACTGACACTCAAGCTCTGAAGTCTACATGACTTCAGTTGTTCACGAAACAGTTATTGCTTATTAGTTTTGTAATGCAGAAAGAAAACATGAACGCTTACTCTATCAATTAAAGTGGTGGAGTTAGTTTTTTGTTAATGTATATTTCTAAGAGTGTCTTTTGACATTGTTGTAGAGACACTAGTTATTGATGTAATGCCGTCTATGTCCTTCAGTCTGCCAGACAAAGGCATGTGTGGAACACATACAGCAGAGCATGTTAAAGAGTGTCTCTTTCAGCTTGTCTGTCAGTGAAAGACTCTTCTTTCACCATTACTCTTTCTGTTTCTTTATCTTTCACTCTCTTCTTCACATCAAGACGTCAAGGGACAAACGTTTGTTCTGCTCTCTGAATATCAGGTGTGTAGTATTGAAAAGACAGCACAGAAACCTACTGATTTTACTGTAGTATTAGGATTTTTGTATTTCCTGGGAGAGATACACTACATTACCAAAAGTATATGGACACCTGCTTGTCAAAGTTAATATTTTGTTAAATGGTTTTATTGTAGCTACAAAAATCTATATAATCTAGGTTGAAACAAGGATAGACATTAAATAATTGTACCTTGTGAGTGCAAGTGACTGCAGTTGTTAAAAGAATAGATGACTTTGTAAAGACTATTAGACTTTAGCTGCTTTGGATGGAGACTCCCGTACTCTAAGTTTGTTAGCATTTAAAATTAAACTAAAAAATAACCTTTTTCAAAGGTAGCCATTTTGATGATGCACTTTGTCTTTGAAGGTTGAACTAAGGACTAACAGTTCAGTCAACCTAGTTTCTGTCCATGACAGTGTTACGGTTTGTTGCAACAGCAGAAAATTATGTTTTTGGACCTTGAAGACCACTTGGAGAAAAACAAAAAACAAAAACAAGACTGTTTTGAATGAAAATAAAAAAACCTTGAAGCACAGCCTTATAAATTAATTTGTTCGTGTTGTATGATGGGAACACAGCTGGCCTCATTAACACACGCACAACACATAATTATAGAGTTTTTTTCCTCTCTCCAGCCAGCCAGCGCTTGGCTAATGGGCTTGCTGGGTTAATTATGTCAGAGCGTAATTACACAGGGCCCAGGGAGACGTAGTGGTGCACCCCGCTGAGCCCACACCGCCTAATGATGGTGTATCGCTGACAGGGCCAAGACGGACCGCCCCAACACACCTGCTTGTCTTGGCTCACGCCACCCTCGTCCACTCCTACGCACCACCACCGCCCACCCAGACACACGTTTGGGACCTGTCTGTCCCACCAGACACAGTTTCTATGTGGACAAAAACACAATGGGCCCTGGCCAAGCCTGTTCTATATCCAACTTCATAGGAACAACCATAGGAGTTAGCTATCCAGCACAAACAGATCTGTGGTGACCAGGCTAGCCCTGGCCTGTCAAGGAGCAACACCCAGCACCCAGAGAGCTCCCCCCTGCTGTGGGATGAGCAATAGCAGAGTAACACCAGACCAGTGGCTGCTAGGAACCAGCCATGGAAGCCCTTTATCTCATCTGTAACGCTGATGCAAACTCTGCTCACAGTGTAAACAATGTAGATGATGAGACCACACACACATAGATTCTATGATAGCTTACACAATAACACCAAACCAGGTAGAACTTTTTAAAGAACTGTGGTGAAGTACAAATGATGCCAGGATCCTGAATGCCAACTTGTCTTTGCTGGTATACTGCGAGGACAGCAGGCGTGTGTGTGTCCAGAATGACCTCTGAACCTCCTCATAAAATTCTGTTCATCAACACCTTCTCTCAGTCACTGTGATTCATGTGGTAATGAACCATGTTTCACTGAAGAATATGATGTATTAATGTGCTACGATTTATGACCCTCAATGAGGTGCTGTTATGCTATCTGTTATCATGACCTCAGGGCAGATGTCCAATCAATCATAATTAAGATAAGGGCTGAATTAAAACATTTACTGTAGTTGCATAGATAACGATATGACTGACTTCTGTACATAATGGTGGGTCGGCCATGGTTCGCTTCATGATTGGGATTAAGTCATTCTAGGTATAATGGCAGGATAGTGTACTCCATTAACTCCATTAAATTATTTAATATTCCTTTTTTAGTAAAGATTTACAGTTAGAGATTTGCTCTTAAAGGAATATCCAGCACTGCATATTAGCAACGTCAATTAGTAGCCCTGTTCTCTTTCATTATCAGCAGTCTTCTTTGACTCTCCCCCAAATGATTGCCCAGCTTTCAGAGCTACACCCTGGTCCCTCAGAGTACCCCTGCTGCTCTCCTCTTTGACTGGGTTAATTTTGTATACAGATCTACCATATACACTATATATACAGCAGAATGTGGACACCCCTTCAAATTAGTGGATTCGGCTATTTCAGCCACACCCGTTATTGACAGGTGTGTAAAATCAAGCACACAGCCATGCAATCTCCATAAACAAACATTGGCAGTAGAATGGCCTTAATGAGAAGCTCAGTGACTTTCAACGTGGCACCGTCATAGGATGCCACCTTCCCAACAAGTCAGTTTGTCATATTTCTGCCCTGCTAGAACTGCCTCGGTCAACTGCAAGTGCTGTTATTGTGAAGTGGAAACGTCTAGGAGCAACAATGGTTCAGCCCCGAAGTGGTAGGCCACACAAGCTCACAGAACAGGACCACCGAGTGCAGAAGCACCTAAAAATTGTCTGTCCTCGATTGCAACACTCCCTACCAAGTTCCATACTGCCTCTACAAGCAACATCCGAGAGTAGAGTGTTACTTTATTAATCCCAACTGGGGAAATTGTTTCATCACAGCATCATCAAAAATGACTTACAATGACCAACACATGAAGAAAAGGGAAAAAAACACTTTAAGGCACATGCACAAACCATAGTATCCCTAAAATAATGTCTGATTCAAGTGCTGTTTTCTATTCTACTCTAGAGGGAAACAAGCAACATTTTTTTTTATTTCTATAGAAAGACCTCATAAAACAGTTAATCAATTATACTTCTATAGGACTGTCCCCGACTAAAAAACATCTTGGTCCACCGAAAGTCGTCTGTTCTTTCTACCAATGGATTGGTTGACATTTTTTAAGTATTTTTCCATATATAGACACACCCTATGTGTTTTAATAAAATAATCTATATGCATTGAGCCTGTCTTATACTTAAAGTTTATGGTTTGATGAAATAAGACATGCCTCACGAGGGCGCCAGAGATCTAGATAACCAGAAGAGAAAAAAAACTTAGCTGACCCAACTATTCTCCTCCCGCTCCTGCTGGCTTTCGCAGATTCTGCCATTACCCCCCTGAAGTTAATAGGCTACATGAGGAGTCAGCAACCTTTCTCATGTTGAATGAAAATGTATCTTACAATTTCTACCGATCTGCGTGCCAGTTATGGTTTTCATATGTAAATTTGCGTGAAACAGTTTCATTTCATTTATAAGTCTTCATATCTCAACATTGTCATGTGGTTAATCAAAATGATACAACCCTAAAAAGTTACTTATTTGCCATTACCAACTATGTAAAATAGCCTATATAAAGTCAACAAATGAAAACATTGCAGCCTGCAGGTAGAAAGCATCCTGATAAAAATGTATATCCTAGAAATCACATTGGCTGCACATGGCCTATCTGCAACATTGTGTAAAATATTCTGGGCCCTCAGAGTTACCCCGCCAGTGAGCTCCGGACAGACACAGCTGTAGGCTATTTGCAAGGGATAAGAAGCAGTGCTTGACTTGGGGATGAGCTCACCGGAGCTGAGTATTGGCACCTCAAATGTTCTACTGCTTGAGCTTCTGTTCCTCTTATAGAATATTAGCTCAGAAGTATTGTGGAGCTCTTGCACCAAATTATAAACAGTACCAGCACCCAAAATGAGTACCGGAAACTATTTCAGTCCCTGCCAAGCGCATTTTATGACCTCTCCACAGGATCAGAGCATGACATTTTTCGCATTCACGCTGAGTGGTTATCGAAAGGGAGACAGCTGGTAGCCTATAGACTACTTCTATGCGTGCGCGTCCTTACTCAAAATTGACAGGAGAGCACCAAACAAAAGACAATGACTAAATTGACAAAACTCGTAAATGGAATGAAATATATCAAAACTTGTTTCTCACAAGTGTACCATAGGTTGTGCAAACAATGTGTCCACTCAGACAATGAGAACAGAAAGACTGGAATAATATTGAAAGCATCAAAGTAATTACCGTGACCAATGTAACAAACATTGTAGATTAGGGATTAACGGTATATGTAATGGTGAATATACACTAACAATCAAACGCTAACAATTTGTCAATCCGACGTCTGCATTGGCCATGCAGATTTACGGTGATATGCAGAAATCAGGGCATTCACTTCTTGTGCTTCACCGAGCAGTGCAGAGCTGTTGTCAAGGAAGTGCGTTTGTGTTTATACAGGATGTGCCGCGCCCACCTACTGTCAACCAATCATGTCAATGCGGAGCTATACAGATCTCTCCGCATTGTTGCAACATTTGGGAGGGGCATGGTGATGTGGTACAGAGCTCGATTTGGAGCCTCCAACATGGAGCCTCCAACCATATTTTCGGTTCAAGCATAAATTGGCTTTTAGTTTAGGCCTCCGCGATGGATCAGTTCACTGAGATGGACGCATATATGTATATTTTACCGTTCAAAAGTTTGGGATCACTTGGACATTTCCTTGTTTTTGAAAGAAGCACATTTTGTCTATTAAAATAACATTAAATTGATCAGAAATACAGTGTAGACATTGTTAATGTTGTAAATGACTATTGTAGCGGGAAACGAAATATATTTTTTTTAATGGAATATCTACATAGGCGTACAGAGGCCCATTATCAGCAACCATCACTCCTGTGTTCCAATGGCAAGTTGTGTTAAACTTGGATTAGCTGTCATTTTAAAAAGCTAATTGATCATTAGAAAACCCTTTTACAACTGTTGTTCAGATTAAAGAAGCAATAAAAGTGGCCTTCTTCAGACTAGTTGAGTATCTGGAGCATCAGCATTTGTGGGTTCGATAACAGGCTCAAAATGGCGGGAAACAAAGACCTTTCTTCTGAAACTCGTCAGTCTATTCTTTTCTGGGAAATTAAGGTTATTCCATGGGAGAAATTTCCAAGAAACTGAAGATCTTGTACAATGCTGTGTACTACTCCCTTCACAGAACAGCGCAAACTGGCTCTAACCAGAATAGAAAGAGGAGTGGGAGGCCCTGGTGCACAACTGAGCAAGAGGACAAGTACAGTAGAGTGTCTAGTTTGAGAAACAGACGCCTCACAAGTCCTCAACTGGCAGCTTCATTAAATAGTACTTCATTAAAACACCAGTCTCGACGTCAACAGTGAAGAGGTGACTACGGGATGCTAGCCTTTTAGCCAGAGTTGCAAAGAAAAAGCCAAATCTCAGACTGTCCAATGAAAAGAAAATATTAAGATGGGCAAAAGAACACACACTGGACAGAGGAATTCTGCATAGATGCCCAGTATCCTGGAGTCGCCTCTTCATGCCCATGGTTTTGGAATGAGATGTTCGACGAGCAGGTGTCCACAGACTTTTGGTCATGTAGTTTATCTACCGTCACTTTAAATTTGATTTAGCCACTGATTGATAATCCCTGCTTGTCCACGTATGAGAGCCTACCGTAATCTCTGCGTTTTGATCAGGGAAGGTTAAAAGGATATATGGAAAAGAGGCTGATAAAGGGATTTCTGTGACAGTGGGTCGATGTGAATAGCACTGTTTTAAGTCATCCTGTTTGTCTAAGAAGAGCTTTTCTCTTCAGTGTGATGTCCCATGTGACTGATGCAATATCTCCAGTGTTGGTGTAACAGTGAACATAGACACGCAGAAGGCTAATTTTACTGTAAATGGTCCTGGGAAAAAATGGTTCAATCGGTTATCTCTGACCAAGTGTTTCTGATGAAACTTCAGATATGTCAAGTGGCTGTGGAAGTCTTTCAACAAATTGCTTATTTAAACTTGTGCGTCCCTGATAAGTGTTTGTACGTTTGACTGTTGTGTTTCTGTGGCCTGTTTAGTCTTGGCTGTCTTGTCTCAGTGGTGTCTGTTGAAGTGTAAACGTCTGTGGTTAGGCTCTCTGAAAAGTCAGTTCTGTCTGTGCCCATGCTATGAAAGGATACGATTGTGATCCACACAGCAGCAGAAAGACGAACGGATGAAAGCTGCGGGAGAAAAGTTTGTGCAGCAAAGCAGCGATTTCCCCTCCTCTTTTGGAGTTTTAAAGGGCTGGTGTGTGTCTCTACATCCTCCCTTCCTCCTTGTCAGACAGCTCCCCTGAGCCTCTCTCTCTGTGCTTTGGCACTAGAAGTCACCTCCTTTGGTGTGCGGCATGCAGGTACACAACAGGAGCAGCTCTCTCTCTCAGAGCTGTTGAACTTTTCGGGAGGGGAAGAAAGGGAAGGGAAGATTAAAAACAGCCCTGTGAAGTGGAGTGCCGAGTCGCCTCCTGAGAATTCCTGGCATAATAATTTAAATGATCAAATGATACAGAGGAGACTTGTTAGCAGAGAAACAGACTCCTAGTTGGCCCCACGGGGCCCAGCTCTGCTGCACATGCAATGCAAAGCAGCTCCTCTGTTGTGCTAAAGAATCCAGCTTCTTTTTTTTTCTGTTCGTTTCAGGAGCAGACTTTTTCCACACTTTGTTTAGGTGTATACTCGGGACTAAAGTGCGTGTCATATTCTACTGCAATCTATGCGGTTTACTTTTTAATGAATTTATACATTTAGGTTATGCTCTCCATTGAATTTGATCTCAGTAGTTTAGTCTATTCATGTCATTAGGCCCAGCCTGTGAGATTTTCAAAGGCATCTCATTTGAGTGAATTCCAGAGACACTCTTGGGAACAATTTCTCAGTGGGATTCTGTCTCCTACTGTTGATACTGCTGTGAAGGAGCGCATATGATGCACTGTCCTGTACTGTCTCATGCAGGATTTGGGATAGTAGGCTGTTTAAAAAGTTACATTTTAAAGATCCTGACACAAGTTGAATAATAGGATAAGTATTTTGACAGCAGAACCAGGATAATTGTGACATCTCATCATATTTGATCAAATAGACTGCAATGAAATTCACTTGACTGAAGTGTTTATACTTGACCGTTTTTACATTATGTTCAGATGTACAGTGCGTTCAGAAAGTATTCAGACCCCTTGACTTGCACATTTTGTTACGTTACAGACTTATTCTAAAATTGATTAAATAAAAAATGTTCATCAATCTACACATAATACCCCATAATGACAAAGCAAAAACAGGTTTTTAGAAGAAAAAAAAATTATATCAAAATAATACCTTATTTACATACAGTGGGGCAAAAAAGTATTTAGTCAGCCACCAATTGTGCAAGTTCTCCCACTTAAAAAGATAAGAGAGGCCTGTAATTTTCATCATAGGTACACTTCAACTATGACAGACAAAATGAGAAAAAATCCAGAAAATCACATTGTAGGATTTTTAATGAATTTATTTGCAAATTATGGTATATGATAAACGGAGAGTAGCAGCAGCGTAAAAAAGAAGCGGCTTGGGGGGCACACAATGCAAATAGTCTGGGTAGCCATTTGATTACCTGTTCAGGAGTCTTATGGCTTGGGGGTAAAAACTGTTGAGAAGCCTTTTTGTTCCAGAATTGGCACTCCGGTACCACTTGCCATGTGGTAGTAGAGAGAACCGTCTATGACTGGGGTGGCTGGGGTCTTTGAGAATTTTTAGGGCCTTCCTCTGACACCATCTGGTGTAGAGGTCCTGGATGACAGGCAGCTTAGCCCCAGTGATGTACTGGGCCGTACGCACTACCCTCTGTAGTGCTTTGCGGTCAGAGGCCGAGCAGTTGCCGTACCAGGCAGTGATGCAACCAGTCAGGATGCTCTCGATGTTGCAGCTATAGAACTTTTTGAGGATCTGAGGACCCATGCCAAATCTTTTTAGTTTCCATTCTAGTTTTGTTGTTGATGTGGACACCAAGGAACTTGAAGCTCTCAACCTGCTCCACTACAGACCCGTCGATGAGAATGGGGGCGTGCTCGGCCCTCTTTTTCCTGTAGTCCACAATCATCTCCTTAGTCTTGGTTACGTTGAAGAATAGGTTGTTATTCTGGCACCATCCGGCCAGGTCTCTGACCTCTCTATAGGCTGTCTCGTCGTTGTCGGTGATCAGGCCTACCACTGTTGTCATCTGCAAACTTAATGATGGTGTTGGAGTCGTGCCTGGCCATACAGTCGTGGGTGAACATTGAGTACAGGAGGGGACTGAGCACGCACCCCTGAGGGGCTCCAGTGTTGAGGATCAGCGTGGCAGATGTGTTGCTACCTACCCTCAACATCTGGGGATGGCCCGTCAGGAAGTCCAGGATCCAGTTGCAGAGAGAGGTGTTTAGTCACAGGATCCTTAGCTTAGTGATGTGCTTTGAGGGTACTATGGTGTTGAACGCTAAGCTGTAGTCAATGAATAGCATTCTCACATAAGTGTTCCTTTTGTCCAGGTGGGAAAGGGCATTGTGGAGTGCAATAGAGATAGCGTCATCTGTGGATCTGTTTGGGCGGTATGCAAATTGTAGTGGGTCTAGGGTTTCCGGGATAATGGTGTTGATGTGAGCCATTACCAACATTTCAAAGCACTTCATGGCTACGGACGTGAGTGCTACGGGTCTGTAGTCATAGCCACAACACAATAATACCAAGCGTCACGTCTGGAGGAAACCTGGCACCATCCCTACGGTGAAGCATGGTGGTGGCAGGATCATGTTGTGGGGATGTTTTTCAGAGGCAGGCACTGGGAGACTAGTCAGGAATGAGGGAACGATGAACGGAGCAAAGTAAAGGGAGATCCTCGATGACAACCTGCTCCGGAGCGCTAAGGACCTCAGACTGGGATGAAGGTTCACCTTCCAACAGGACAACAAACCTAAGCACACAGCCAAGACAACGCAGAAGTGGCTTTGGGACAAGTCTCAATGTCCTTCCATGGCCCAGGCAGACTTGAACCCTATCGAACATCTCTGGAAAGACCTGAAAATAGCTGTACAGCAATGCTCCCCATCCAACCTGACAACTTGATAGGATAATGGGACAAACTCCCTAAATAAAGGTGTGCCAAGCTTATTGCGTCATACTCAAGAAGACCTGAGGCTGTAATCTCTGCCAAAGGTTCTTCAACAAAGTATTGAGTAACGGGTCTGAATACTTATGTAAATGTAATATTTCCATTTTTTTATTTGTAATATATTTTTCAACAATTTCTAAAAACCTGTTTTTGCTTTGTCATTATGGGGTATTGTGTGTAGATTGAGGAAAAAACAACAACAACATTATTTTTAGAATAAGGTTGTAACTTAACAAAATGCGGAAAAAGTAAAAGGGTCTGAGTACTTTCCGAATGCACTGTACAAGCTTTTGAATTCTCTTTATTTGTGAGTGGCTGTTTTGTGTGGAATGGTTCATAGAATAATAGCAAATTCCTCTCCATCGTGTGTTTTTGCTCTCAGACCCAGCTCCTGTGCTGGAGGCCACACACACCCTGGAGGAGAGGCTGCAGCAGCTGCAGAGTTCGGCCCCAGACAGTGAGGCCCTGGTCAGGGAGGTCAGCAGGCACTGGAGGAGACACCTGGAGTGCTTTAACAAGCCAGGTCAGTGCCATTGCCACAGCACTCACCCCAGAATGGGCCCAGGCCCAGCTCACTGCTGCTTGTGTGTTCAAAGTTGTAAAGCATTTATTTTTCAGATAAAAACATCTAGAAAGTGGTTTTGTTGTGCAAAAACACACTATAAGCCACACAAGCAGGGTAGTAAAACAGAAATTATTTACAAATCGTTGTTTCGTTTCACTGTTCCCCGACGTCTTACCTTTTTGTCATTAGTAAATCCAATGTGAAACGTAATAACTATAGTATCCTTAACTAGCATTGAAAAAGTCAATCCATTCTTCTCTTATTAAAAATCTCTCTCTAATTTCTGAATCACGCTTGTAAAGTCAATAGGCTATAGTAGACTATGCTTTGGCGGGGCAGGTAGCCTACACACACAAACACTGGCAAAGATTTTCAGCTGACAGGCAGACACTTGAATAAGTTTCTGAGTGACAGAGTGAGGGATTTGCATAGGTGCTTTGTTGTGTATTATTTGTTGTGTGACTGGGGAAAAAATCACATGTTCGTAAGAAATAACGTTATTAACCTGTTCCCATGCTTTTAAAATAACGTTTCTGTTCCAGAACGGTATCGATCACTTTTGTTCCTGATTCTGGTCCTTGAAAAATGACGTTATTTTCCGGTTTTCTGTTCTGTTCCCTGAATCGTTTCCAACCCAAGTGCACAAGGATGTCTCTGTTCCATGCACTCTCTCTGTGGCCCCTCACTTCAGATGACTACAGCTCTCATCTGTACTCCTCTCCCTCTCCTATCCTTCTCTTCTCCACAGACGACACAGAGGACGGCCCAGCAGCAGCGTCAGGAGCTGTGGAGGCATCGAGCCGGACCGCCTGTGTGATGACTCCCAAAAGCAAACAGGCCTGCAGAGCCACATGCTCACCTCAGCAGAACCACCAGATCCAGAGTCAGGCAGAGGGGTGAGAAACACAGGCCTGGTCCTCGCCTCCTTCACACCCCTGTGTATAATAACCCCTGTGTATGATGTGTATAATACAGACACAAATTAGAACAGCCCTCATCAGTCATACTGTACAATGAAAATAGACCTAGATGTAAACAGAATGCAATGCAGTATTGTGTGCTGTATTCCTGAGAGTCTATTAAAGTGTGGTCATCTTAGACATTGTGTCTTCCTCATAGGAAGGCCGAAGACGCAGATACCACTCTGGCCGACAGACTGGGTGAGGCCGAGGAGAGGATCAAAGTGCTGCATTCATGTGAGTATTTTTGTCCGATGGTCCTTTCTGGACACTGTGAGGCGAAAGGACATCATGACTAATGGCCTTCCTTTATCTTTCTAGCTCTGAGCACAGCCCAGACAGACCTACTGGACCTGCGGTGTAAATACGACCAGGAGAAGGCCAACAAGTAAGAGCCTGGCTGTCTCTCTACTCTATGTCCATATTGTCCTCTCTGCTGCTTCTCTAACATGTCCATACTGTCCTCTCTGCTGCTTCTCTAACATGTCCATACTGTCCTCTCTGCTGCTTCTCTAACATGTCCATACTGTCCTCTCTGCTGCTTCTCTAACATGTCCATACTGTCCTCTCTGCTGCTTCTCTAACATGTCCATACTGTCCTCTCTGCTGCTTCTCTAACATGTCCATACTGTCCTCTCTGCTGCTTCTCTAACATGTCCATACTGTCCTCTCTGCTGCTTCTCTAACATGTCCATACTGTCCTCTCTGCTGCTTCTCTAACATGTCCATACTGTCCTCTCTGCTGCTTCTCTAACATGTCCATACTGTCCTCTCTGCTGCTTCTCTAACATGTCCATACTGTCCTCTCTGCTGCTTCTCTAACATGTCCATTGCAATCCTTCACTTTTCTCATGGTCTCTCCATCTACACTACTGCATGTCCCTACTCAGCCCACCTATGCATACACCACTATGCTCAGCCGTCTCTCTTTAGCCATGCTTGCTCTACCCGAATCAACACATGGTCACTCCCCCACTGTAATGTACTGTACCCATTTCCAGTCTGAACCCTTAGAATGCCATTGTAAAAACAGACCTAGGCTGCATCTGAAATGGCACCCTATTTCCTTATAGTTCACTACTTTTGCCCAGAGCCCTAGGCGGGTAGTGCACATTATAGGGCAGGGTTCCCCAACTGGCATCCCACAGGTGTTTTTATTTGGCCCCACAATTTTTCATTGTTGGACATAAAAGACTGTAAAAGCTCTAGGTGATTTTAGATTTGAAGAGACGTGATTATACAAATGTAAGCAAGGTTTGAAATTATTATGTTTTTCAAATATGATATCTGTTTGGGCTTCTTGCGGTCAATTTGTAGTGTAAAAATGATTTACAAATTGTTCTGTCCCCCCGACCATCCGCTTAAGAAAAACAATCGTCCCTCTACTGAATGTAGTTGATGATCCCTGATATAGGGAACCATTTGGGACGTTACCGTGGTGTGACTCACCCACTAATGCAGGTCTATGGATGGGAGACTCTGTGTTGGCCTCCTCTGTCTGCAGCCAGAGCCTTGACACGCCTCAAGAAGGATGGCTCCATTTAAAGATTGCTCCAGAAATATTCTACCTTGTCCTGGATCTGTGAGCGCAATGCATCCAGCTCAACGGTTGAAATGAATGTGAAGTTGTATGACGGATGTCGATACACATTAAAAGTAAACACACCTTTGTTTGGGTTGTGCTGCGGACGGAGCACAGTGAGCCGGTGCTAATGGATTTTCTCCCAGGCTTAATCCATGGTGAAATTGAACTGGAGTTTCCAGACCCACCACCATCCATTCTGCTTGATTTGAAACATTTTCCATTTGACTCCCCTCTCATGTTCAGCAGCTGTTCACACTGACAGCTCTTTAGCTCCCTGTGAGGAAGAGGAAGGATGGTTGTGTGTTGGTGCTTGGGCCACCGGGCCAGTGCTTCATTTGTGAATGGCTGGGTTTGTAGTTAATGAATAGGTAATGAGTTATACATCCTATAGGGGTTGACATATGAGTGGGTGTTGTCCTCAACTGACTGCAGTAGTCTAATAGGAATACTAAATACACAACCCCCTGGCCCATAATCACCACTACCTCTCTCTCAGGACTCATCCCCATGGCTCTGTGATTCCAACTTTACCTCATCTTACTCTCACTGACTTTTTCCTTGATGTTGATAATTAGGGTAATTTGGCTACTTTGGCTGATTTTGAGTATCTGAACAGGTAATCAATATAAAGCATTTTTCCATGCTGCACAAGTTCATTAAATCTATGTGACACCTCTTACCTTTTTCTGTCAGTGTGGTCCCATCTATCATAGGCTTATTGGCGTGGCCTGGACACTGCCCAGAGCCCTATGAGTCTTGGACTGTACACCAGCACAACACTACCACTAATTAATATGGAGAAATATTGGATGATTGGGCATTTTAAAAGTCTTGAATTTGGGGTTCTAACTGTTGTTAACCACACAAAATGTTGGAAAGCAATGCTTTGTGACTATTCAGAATGGGTGATGAATTAAGTTGTTTGTGTCATTAATTTTCCTAAAGCAAGCCCATAATAACCAGCAGTTAGATGAAGGGCACTGTGGTTGCAGAGTGAGGTGAGGAAGAACATGGTTGGTTTGAAAAGAGTTTGTTTGATAGTGAACAAGATCTCTGATTTCCTCTCAAAAACACATTTAGTGAAACGGAAAGGGGTTTCTTTGTCCTGAAAAATTCCAGAAATCTATGTGCATATTTTAATCAATCTCACAATCCTCATTAATTCATTTTTCTCCACCTTTTGAAAATCAAGTCCCATGTGTCTAAAAAGAAACTGTTGAACTTCAAACAAACCTCATGAATAATCTGGCTGAGCTGCTATTTAAATTAGACTTCTGATTGTTAGATGTATGGAGGCATGTTGGGATGCAATCTCCAAAGAACTCTGAGTAGGGGTCAGACAGGCAGTCCAGGGCGCTATGTGAGGACGGATGCTTTCTTGATGTTGTGTGAAGACGGGGTCAGTGTGTGATTTACTGTGAATCATGTAAGAAAAGTGTGTAAAAGTCAAGGAGGGTGTATAAATCATACTAAACTATGAGATAGCCCCCTCAGTAACCCACTGGCTGGTTCTGTGTGTGTTCCAGGGTAGAGGAGGTCAGCGTGATCATGATGAACCTTGAGAAGGCGAACCAGGTGAGTGAGACCTGCCGTCCTGTAGGCAGCCCTCTGATTGAGATGCTCATTCGTTAAGGTAATCACTCCTGTAATCAAGCCTCCTGTTTTAATTAGACACCCTGCATCCTGCAGCCCCCATGCCGCCTCCTCCCCTGCCTCCCACTCCCTGAGCCCCTGTGATTAGAGACAGAAAAACCTGGCCCCCGTCTGTGGGTGCTCCACGGCAACACTCAGTAGAGGACAGGAGAGACTGCCGAGCGCGATTGATGTCGGAGTGCCATGAGCTGGGGCTCTTACTTACCTCATTGCCTTGATTGCTATATTTCCTTCCTAGTGATTTCTCTTCTCTCTCTCTCTCTCTCTCTCTCTCTCTCTCTCTCTCTCTCTCTCTCTCTCTCTCTCTCTCTCTCTCTCTCTCTCTCCTGTTCCTCTATTTCCTTCTCGCTCTCTCTCTCACTTGCTCGCTCTGTCATTTGCTCTCTATCCTACCCTCTCTCTCCGCCAGCAGCTCTTAGATAAATGTTCTCAAAATGAATCATTAATTAGCAGCCTGAGTGTGACAGAGCAGGTAAACAGTTTGGGAAGAAAGTGCGCTGACTAAACAGTCCTCTCAGCAAAATGGAGTGGTAGATGCACACTTCTGCTGGTGGGTGTTGTCTCAACCCCTCTTCTATTTCTTTTTTTGCTGAGGGTCTGTCCTCTAATTTGTGTTTCTGTTCTCTTCAGGACCAGTTCATCTGTATATCTGCTGAGTGACTGACAGATTGGTTGTGTCAGTGTTTTGTTGTGTGAGTTGTTATTCTGTGATGTTTGGTTGTAGAAAGCGGAGATGGCCCAGAGGCAGGTGGAAAGGCTAAAGGAGCAGCTGGCCAGTGCCCGGAGCACCACCCCAGGCAGCTATAATCCACCAGAGGGCACTAGTGGGGTAAGACAAGACCACATCCACTTCCTCTTTAGATCAATGTGTTCCTCGATTTCTTCCCCTTCAAATTCATTGACAGGGAGCCAAGTCAAGCTTCACGTCATGGATCTTTTAAGTGTGTGAATTCTGGATAGCAGAATATTAGAATTTTCGCCTTTTCATTAACTTACCCTTCAGCGTCTTTTACTCTTTGACTTTCTTTCTCTCACACCCTGCCTTTCTTCCCCTTAGGAGAGGGATGAGAAGGGTGGTGTGTTGTCATCCAAGTTGGAGGCTAAGCTGATTGCTAAAGACCGTGAGATCCTCAGGCTGTTGGAGAATGTACAGAGACTGCAGTTCGCACTACAGGAAGTCCAGGACACCTCAGCCAATCAGATCATATCGCTGGAACACCAGCTGGCCTATAAAACAGAAGCTATTGAGGTATGTTCTATTGCACACACTCAAATGGCAAGAGGTACCTTCTTGTTAGTGGAGTTTTGTGAAATATGCTTCCTCTCTTTGACTGTTTCAGAGATTAGAAACTAAACTGCAATCCCAGATGGACTATGACGAGATTAAAACAGATCTCAGGTGACCCACAGTGCTTGATAAGAGACTACTAAATGTTTTACACCGTCTTATATACAGGAACACTATAACATTCACACTGTTTTTTTTTCCCCCTCTAGTATCCTGAAGGTAATGAAGTTGGCCTCAGCAAATGGTAGCTCATCCCAGGTGAGATATTTACTAACGGTCTGCTGTGTATTGCGTTGTTGTTCATAGCCCAGTATTAAACAGAGTAGTTTGTTTCAAAATATACTTTTGTTTTCCTCTTAATGTTCCACTGCGGTCAAGGAAGGAAAAGTACAGCAGGGCCATTGAATGCTTTAGTGAGCAGCATCCATTGTAAGGATTTCTACAGCCACTATAATTGATACATCGGAATTTAACAGCCTGTGTGTGTATGTGTCACCAGGAATCTGCCAAGGCTGCAGAGGCTCTTTTGCTGGACAAAGAGGCCTTTCTTCCCTCTCACAAATACCTGATGGATAAGGCCAGAGTCTTACACAACAATGGTGAGGCAACAGTGTCTATGGCCACGTTCGAGGGCATCAAAACCGTGATGTATCATGGGTAAATTGTGACTGACTGATCTACAAATCATATGCAGTAGTTATTTATGATGCAAGGTTATTTGTAGATCAGGGAGTCAGTCTCGACTTGCCTTCCAAGTCAGCTGGTATGTCTATGACTACTAATTGTAGTTCTTGAAAGCTGTTTTGTAGTTTATAGACCCGAGACTAAACAGTGTATGTAAGCTTCACGTAGTGTCGGTGTTGGTTCTATGCAGCTTTAACCCCAGTGGCTGTGAAAGTGCTGTCAAACTGAGTGTGTCTGTGTCTACAGATGAGGACCAATCGGAGGAGTCAGGCAGAGAGGGGGGCAGGCCCACAGGGTCCTTCTTCTCAGTCTCCCAGGTGGATGTGCGTACCTCGGCCAGCCCTGGTCCTCCCACCATGGAAGTCTCGTCCTCTAGCTACGACCTCCCCCGCCCCTTTTCTGTGTCCCCCTGCTCAGGGGGCAGGCTGTCTGTGGACCACGTTCTCCACAAGCAGCTCCTCTGCTCCCCACTTTTCAAGAAGGAAGCCGGCAGCCCCATCATGGCCTTCCCCACCGCCCTGTACGCAGCCAAAGCCGCCCTAATGTCAACCAATCAGGGACCTGCAGGAACTGGGGGGATTGAGGCTGGCCTGCCCAGTGACCAATCAGAGAGTGGGAGCTCCACTGCAGGCGATGATGACCAGTTGGAGACAGCAGATATTGCCTTCCAGATCAAAGAGCAGCTGCTGAAGCACAACATTGGCCAGCGTGTGTTTGGTCACTACGTGCTGGGCCTATCACAGGGCTCGGTCAGTGAGATCCTGGCCCGGCCCAAGCCCTGGAGGAAGCTGACAGTGAAAGGCAAGGAGCCCTTCATCAAGATGAAACAGTTCCTGTCTGATGAACAGAATATTCTGGCCCTCAGAACCATCCAGGTCCGACAGAGAGGTGAGTGGACTGGACAGTGGTCATCCTGAACCACAGATATAACAGCAGATCACTGGGTGTGTCAGGAAATACTGGAAATACCCAGCCATGAAAACTCACTTTCTAGACTGAAAGAATTGCAGGCATTCATTTAAAAGCATTTAATGTGCTAAAACGGAAGGTTGTCTGCAGATGTATTGCGGTAGCAGTGTTTTCATTTCAGGATTTTATTAGTGCTGAGGGATAGAGCAGCATTGCCCACTCGTCTCTCATGTGGTGTGTTTTGAAAGGCTGGTGGTGTAGTTTCTGGACCTCTCTGCGGTTCAACCTTTTAATCTCCTTGGCCTGCACCTCAAACTTCTTCATGGCTTTCTCTCCCATGTTTGTTGTGTTACTTTTAAACTTTGTTTTCTCCCCAGATTTCAGAGCTTTTGAAAGTTGAACTTGCCGTATACTGCAACCTCAGATGCCAAGATCTCAAAGGCAGCCATTGATCTACCAGTCAAAAGCAACGCCTTGTAACTGCTCTCTGATCAGCCATCCCACTCACCCCCTTTCTCTCTCTCTGTTACCCTCTCTGTGGCAGGGAGCATCACTCCTCGCATCCGAACTCCTGAAACTGGGTCAGACGACGCCATCAAGAATATCTTGGAGCAGGCCAAGAAGGAGATCCAGTCCCAGAGAGGAGGTGGGTCTGGAACAGGTTATACATCTACTCTTTATTCAACTGTGCTAGGTCAGGTGACATTTAGATTATCATTATTTTGGTGTATACATTTTGACAGCAATTGGTTTTGATGGCAGTTAAAGTTTTTGAAGTTGGTGTGGAGTATGTATTCATAGAGTTGTGTGTAACGGTGGGTGTGTTGTGACTGTGTGTGCGCTCTGCAGGTGACATTAAGTCGTCCCTGGGCAGCCCCTCGGGCAGGAGCAGTAACGGAGCAGACAGCAGCTCAGACGACACCATCAAGAACATCCTGGAGCAGGCCAGGAGGGAGATGCAGGCGCAGCAGCAGGCTCTGATGGAGATGGAGGTCTGTGGCAGGGCCTCTGCCACCAGCGCTGGGCCCCAAGTGAAGCGCCTGGGGCTCCCTGAGCCCTCCAAGGGCCTGCCCCTACCCACCTTCATCAAACAGGAGGAGGGGGGCACGGTGACTATGTGCATGGCCAACCCCATCAGCAGCCCCCAAACCCCCCTCAGTGTCCTCTCCCCTGCCGCCTTCGTTCAGAACATCATCCGTAAAGTCAAGTCAGAGATCGGCGAGGCAGGGACTTACTTCGACCAACACTGGTCCGTGGAGCGGGGGCCCATAGGCATGGTGGGCGGCGTAGGGGGTGGCAGCTCTCAGCCCTTCACCTCAGTGTCTCCCTCCCTGTCCTCTTCCTCGTCCTCGGGCCCCTCGGCCCTGCCCCGGTTGGAGAACGGAGAGTGTCTGCCCAACAGTGAGGAGGCGTCTGCGGCCGAGGAGGACACTGGCTCGGGGATGATGCAGTCTGTGGAGGTGAAGGTGGAGTCAGACGTGTCAGTGAGTGGAGAGTCAACTGGCCGTGGCCTGGCCTACTACCCATCATATATCCCCCGCACCCTGAAGCCCACCGTGCCGCCCCTGACGCCGGAGCAGTATGAGATGTACATGTATCGCGAGGTGGACACCATCGAACTCACCCGACAGGTCAAAGAGAAGCTGGCCAAGAATGGCATCTGTCAGAGGATCTTTGGTGAAAAGGTGTGTTCACTTTACTTTGCTGTACTAACTTCCTTACTTCGTCCTGATTTGTCTGTCCATGCTTCATCTAAAATGGTTTGCATTGTTTTTCTGTGACTCTTTTATGCCTTGTAGCATCATACAACTAAGTAATTAGCAAGGCTTCTTTTTAAGTAAAAGATGATTCCAGAGCAAAAGCTTTATTTAATTGTATAGGTTGTGTACTACCGCCCTCTAGTGGTTGTAGATATGCAACATTTAAAATAGTTCTCAAACTGATTTTCGTCTTGCAAAAGAGTGTATGAATTAGACAAACTTTTCTCCCCAAGATCTTTATCACCTTGAGATTCATATTCACATTAGAAATAGCTTTTTACTATTTACTCCTGTTTACTCTATTTTACTTGCTGACTCTTATCCTGTTTCTGGTGTCCTCTCCAGGTGCTGGGTCTGTCTCAGGGCAGTGTGAGTGACATGCTGTCTCGGCCCAAACCCTGGAGCAAGCTGACCCAGAAAGGCAGGGAACCCTTCATCCGCATGCAGCTGTGGCTGCTGGATCAGCTGGGACAAGGACTCAACCAGCTCCCCAGCCAGAGCCTTTCTCAAGGTGGGCCACTCCATATCACATTGCAACATGGACACATTTATTTAATAGAAGTAATAGTTTGTATACATTTAAGTTCTGGTCAATCAGTTGAATGGAGAAGGTCTCTTTGCTTCTTTATCTGTTTCTCTAACTGATTATATTACCCTCTGATGTTTTGTGACTTCCGCCCATAGATAAAAGCCCAGTGACGGCCCAGTCGTCGCCCTCCCCGCCCCCCAGCCCAGAGGAGAGCCACCCCAGCCCGCTGGTGGAGCCCGTCAGTCTGACCCTGGAGAGCAGCAAGGAGAACCAGCAGCCTGAGGGCCTGGTGAACCCTCACCCAGAGGGAGGGAAGTCCACCCCCAGTCTGCTTTCCCTTCACCAGCCCCACACCCCGCTGGGCATCCAGGAGCTGGTGGCCATGTACCCAGAGTTGGACACATACGCTATCACCAAGAAAGTCAAGGAGGTACTGACAGACAACAACCTAGGTGAGTCTGTTAGTGTATCTTGATATGGGTTTTTAGAAATGAGTGTCTATGTTCTGGTGAGTTATTGATATGTGTTGTGGTTTGGTCTGACCACCTGACTAGGAAAAACCCTGAGTCTTAGTTATGTCATGTGTCTACTAGGTCAGCAGTGTTTAAACATATCTACTTTGTGTGCTCTGTTTGGGAAATGTGTTAAGGTGTGTGTTTACACCTTTTTGTTTGTGTGTGTGTTCTAGGCCAGCGGCTGTTTGGGGAGAGTATACTGGGCCTCACCCAGGGCTCAGTGTCAGACCTGCTCTCCAGGCCCAAGCCCTGGCATAAACTCAGCCTCAAAGGCAGGGAGCCTTTTGTCCGCATGCAATTGTGGCTCAACGACCCGCACAATGTGGACAAGCTGAGGGACATGAAGAAGATGGAGAAGAAAGGTTGGTCTATTTACAGCATGGTATCTGGTGTTCTGTTATCAGGGTTAGCAGTATGTGTATTTGCTGTACCTGCTCATATACAGTAGAGCACTGAGTGTACCCATTGATGTATGTACAGCAGCTATACTGTGTGATGTATTGATTCATGTTATTCCGTGCATTGTCATTGAATTCTCTAACTCTTTCTCTCTCTGTCCTCCCAGCCTATCTGAAGCGGCGGTATGGACTGCTGAGTACCGGCTCAGATAGTGACTCTCCCAGCGCCAGCTCTGAGTGTGTGAGCCCCGCCCTGGTCTCCATAGACCTGTGTCCTTACAGCCAGGTGAAGAAGCCCAGGGTGGTGCTGGGGGCTGAGGAGAAGGAGGCTCTGAGGAAGGCCTATCTCCTGGAGCCATACCCATCCCAGCACACCATTGAGATACTGGCCTCCCAGCTCAACCTCAAAACCAATACCGTCATCAACTGGTTTCACAACTATAGGTCAGACATTGCTTCAGATCCCTACCCCCAGAGGGACTAGAATAATGACATTTGATCAATATAGTACATGGAATTACTAACAGAATATTTGAATGCTTGTTTTGGATGAATGAAATACACGGCTCCTTCCAACTGTTTGTTTGATTGTTGTGTTTTTCTAAGCAGGTCCAGGATGCGACGGGAGGTCCTCATGGAGGGTCTCCAGGACAACGACACGGATGCAGAACACCATAGCTACTCTCCCTCGGTGACACAGAGCCCCACCTCAGACGGGGATGAGAGGGGTCTGCTGCACCCCACTGGACGCACCCCCCACCCCATCCTCCCCCTCAGCGCCAACACAACACTGCCTCATGTCAAACAGGAGGCCAGTGAGGGAGAGGAGGAGGAGAGGGAGGGCTTCAACGGACAGTCTAAGATCCAGTGTTTCTCTATGGGCGTCCAGTTCCCTCAGTTGAAAACGGAGCATGGGGACCTGATGGTCGGCTGCCAAGAGCCCCACCTGGCTCCACACTATATTCAGAGCCTGAGGCAGGAAGAAGGGATGAGTAGCCAGGCTCAGGAGCTCTTCCATGGGGAGCTCTCCATAGATGGCCCCCAGAGAGCCAACCAGTCCAGGCACGAGGGTGACAACTCCAGCAAGTCTTTTGTAGACCCAGTCAGCTTCAAGGCATCATCGGAGCCCTGTCGCAGCAGCCTAGAGGTCTCCCTCAACTCCCCCTCCGCTGCCTCCTCACCCGGCCTCATGATGTCTGTCTCCCCTGTCCCGTCTTCGTCTACACCCATCTCCCCATCCCTGCCCAACCCACCCACCACAAGCACCAACCACAGCCTGGACCCTAATCCCCTGCCTCCCATCCAGAGCCCCAAGCCCAACAAGAGTGTTCAGAGACGCACTGAGAAAATGGCCAACCTCAACAATATCATCCATAGGCTGGAAAGAGCAGCTAACCGGGAGGAAACCCTGGAGTGGGAGTTTTAGGCCCCTCCCTCCCTCGACATTTCCTCAGTCCTGCTGAATCGCACCGCACATGGGAGACTCTCAAAGAGAAGCTTCCTGAGCACATGGAGTGGAGCCTGGCTCCTCAACGCCTGTGCTCCCTGTCTGATCACACTAAATAAATATCCCTTTCGGAAAACCGGGGGAACCAGAGCTAAACTCTTACAGAAAAATTCCCTTAGAGGACTTTTAGAAAATAAAAAATATTTATAAATGTGTTTTAGGTTTTTTGATAATGGATACTACTTTGAAATATATGTAACAGCACTAGCTGTTGTTTTACCTAATGGACTCTGACGTAAAGACTTTTGCAGCTATGGTGTCATGAAATGTACACTGAAGTTGTGTAGATTGCCACTGGGTGAGATTAAAAAAGACCCCCGTCTTAAGCCATCAAAAGCACTATAATTATTTAAAAAGAGACTGACCAAATTTGCTACTTTTTGAATAGCAATTTTTCAGATTTTGTCTGTAAGACGGGACTGTTTAAGTCAAGTACCGTGAAATTCTACTACTGACTGAGAGATAGTCCTTTAAGACTCTAAATATTCAACATCTCGTATGTACCTGGTTTCTTGGTTGTATGTTTTGAAACATTTGTAACAAACATATAAAGTGTGGTTGTACATGTTGTAGAATTGTCTGCAATAGCCTTCTGAACCTGATGTAGCATGGTACTTCACTGACCCTGTTATCCTCTATAGTTAGTCACCTGTGATATACTTGAGCAAACATTTGTGAGGAAGAAAAAAACATCTGCAAAAAATAAGAAAGGAAATGTAGAATCTATTTAGTGTATTTTGTATTTTGTATCATTGAGGTTTACTAGGCAGTAAATGAAACTCACTACACATGAGCACAGTTTACATGATTTATTTCAGACTGCTCTCGTCCTCTAAATCACTGGTTTCAGACTATAACGGGCCAATGCACACCTGGTTACCTCAGTTTTTGTTGATGCAGATCATGCCATGATTGTGTTGTTATTCACACTCATGACCTTCCAACCTTTGAATAAATGGATTAAGATATGTTTGAGTGATGTCTCAGACAACAATGGAACCTGATAATCTTCTAGTGAGGAGTCTCAGGCAAACATGAGCATTGAGAACCCCTGCTCTTGGATTACAAAGGACAACATGCTTCATCCTCTGCTCCCTTTCTCTCCATCCTAATTCTGTCCTTTCAGAGACTCATGCTGTTCCTCCTGCATTCATGATCTTGTTCTTAGCTCAGTGGGCAAACACAGTCTTGAGTCATTCAAACAACTCTGGTTTGATTACATGGTGGAAACATACTGTAGAAAGAAATAATGCACTATAGAGCACTGACAAGTCCCTCTGTTTGGCTCTGTCTGACTGGATTAAAAATCTGAAAGCATGCAAATGAATCCTGATGGAAAGAACATGATACAGTATGACCAACATTTGACTACATTGAATTCAGTTAGAATGTACATTCTATGACACAAAACGGAATTGATTGTCTCATTATCCTTGCCGCTGGCCACTACTGTATTGAATATATTAGTTTTGTCATGCTTGCAGTTTGTTATAATCTTCTGTATTTTCCTTCTGTTTTGTACTCAACCATTTTAATAGGTCTTCAATACCTTGTGTATGAACTACTTACAGCACTTAGATTTAAATAATTGTGAGGATTCAAGAAATGTAATTTTTAGTGTCCACAAGTGAGTCTTTGCCTTTACTGTATCGTTGAAATTGGTAGTAAACACTGTCTAACTAGTTCAGAGGATTTGGATTGTATATGTATAGATATATAAATATTACACATTTACTGAAAATTATATCTTATGTTATTGAACAAAATGTGCTGCCTATATCGAAATATAGTGTACAGATTTATTAAAGGGATCATTCTTCCAAATTACAAAATGATATTGCTTACAGGGTAAGGAAACCAGTCTACGGACAAGGAATGACAGTAATCCATGCTTTGGCTTTATTTCCCTGGCACTGTTATCAAATGTTAACCTTTTAGCATTTGTGGCACAAATCCTATTCAAGTCATGTTACCGATATTAGCATTTTCGCACATCATGTTCAAATCATCTATAAGCAGCAATTTCACTATACTTGTGCACGTGACAACTTTTTGTTGAGCTTCACAATCAATTTGAGATATTTTCAGATAATTTGGACATGATGCCAGAAAAATGCTAAAAAGAAATAAATCCCATCCAAACAACTAAACCAAAGCATAGGTTGCAGCCGAACCTTGTCCGTAGACTGCTTACAGGGTAAGGAAACCAATATGTCATTTTGTTATTTTGGGGAACTATCCCTTTAACTAAAACCCATATGAGCCAGTTCTGGTCTGGCAAGCTTGCCCATGTTTTAGACCTTCTCTCAGGGTAGTCTTGCTTCTTAAAGCTTTACTGAACCAGTCGCTTTCATAACTGGCAAACACAATAATTAATGAATATAATAACAGAATAATCAGTAGACAGAATGGTTCTGCCATATGTTATATGGGATTATGGAAGTTTTAACTATGGGAATGCACATGGAAAACTAATGGTTGTTTTTTGAGAGAAATGGCAGGCTATTTTGTAATCCATTGGTACAATGACAATGTTAGGTCATTTAATATAGTGTTTTTTGTGAAGCAAACAGGGAGAGGTAAAAGTATAAAATTGCTGACATCCTGACAGAACTGACTCTTCCATACTTGCTGAGCAGATACAGTATGTGCTTGACACTTCAGAATGACACTGTATACCTCTAAGGATGAAATGGGGAATCTGGATATCCTATATTAATCTATGATGAACTCTCCTTTATTTTTACAACTCATTTTCTATATCAGTGATACTGTGTATGGGAGTACTTAGAAGTAACATTTCTTGTATGAGATCTCATCGTCTTACACAGAAGAATTGACAAATACATGGCTGAAAATGGAATTGATTTACACAGACCCTTATGGACTTTTACATATTCACATAAACCTAATTTAACTGTTTGAATTTTGCATGCAATTTCATACTGATCACTTAAAAGGGGAATAGACTGTTTTGTATTATTGTTCTGGCGCATTGACATTGAATCAGCACTTATCCCTTTTTACACTGGTGAAACCATGCATGTTGCAATTGGCAATTTTTGTGACAGACACAATGTGTTATATATTCAACTGACTGAATTGACTCTTTGTAGTATTCGCAAGACTGGTTTAGTCATGTGTGAATAAGATGGTGAATTGAATGAAAACCAGACTAAACAAAGTCCCTCTGAAATGTTCTATCCCAAATCCCTAAGTAAAAAGCAGACATTTAGAAATGACTTTTTATCCCATATCAATTAAGCCTCATGATTTTTCTGGCCTTGTTGATAGATTGTGATTTGATGGTCATAGACCTCTGTCACTAAAAGGTGTAAAGTGGTTGAGTACTTGGGTAAGCAAGGATGTGATTGTTTTACTGAATTACCTATGAGATTTGGGTTTGATCATAAAGGGATTCCAAATGTTGTTTAACAATATGTGCTCTGGCGTCACCTCTCCTGTCAAAATTATTGTAATTAAAACCTGTTAATACAGATGAGGTGTTCAAACGGCTAACATCTCATCATGTTTCAAGGCATTGGAAGCTGTTAAGGAATGGACAAAAATATACCAAGTCTTGGATTCACATATGTATGAAACCATCATCCAATACATTATTGAATAAGATCCTATGTGTGTTGTGTTTTTTGTTACCACTTTAGGCATTACAAATTAGTCTCAGTTTTTGGAGTGCGCACACACAGGGAAAATATCATATTCTAATGTAATTTTTTTCTGGCAGTAGTTATTGATGCTTAAAATCAATCAAATCAAAATGAGTGCTTCAGCTTGATCGTTTCTCAATGCTAAGTTGGTGTCAACATGCACAAAAGCATAGGAAAATAGGTCAATGCTGGCTTTCTACAATGACAAATTCTCTCTGGTGGCCTAGTATAAGTTTAGGCCTACAAAAAATGTATGTAACGTTAAGACAGATGTAAACAAAGATGGTAGAAATAGGTTTAAAAACGGTGCACTTTTCTTGGGAAAGTCTCAACCGAATCCTTGGGACGTCCCAACTGACGCTACCCAATTGAAGTTAACATTTAAAAAGGTTAAGGTTAGGATAGGTGTCAGTGCTTATGGTATGGACGTCCCAACGACACCGGATAGCGTAAAGCTTGCATTTATTTATTTGTTTACATGCTCATGTGATTCGTTTGCGTACCCATCCCCCACATCCAAATAAACGTGGTTACGTTGCGTACGACGTCACGTATAATATTGGGTTGGCGATTCGCAGCGATGGCGACTCGATTCTTCTACGGGACGTATTGAAACTGGCCTCGGATATGACAAATGTATTTCCTAACGTGTAATTTATTGCAAACCCAGTGCACGGATCTTCAACTGGATCATTAACGTTTCTATTGTAATTGCTTTCTCTCTGGTGAGTCTGCCGGTTGTTTTCCTGCTTCGGTGTGTTTTGACAGAGGCCTCAGTTTTGGGGTCCGCCCTCATAACAACAACAAAAACAGTTCCAGAAAGAGCAAGCAATGGCCAGCTCTGACTACGATTACTAGCTAACTGTAACTTTAGGACTGGAAGAAGCATAACTACGTCGTACCCAAACAGCAATATATTTATTTTGACCTGTCAAAGTCATAACGAGAAAATAGCATTCTCACAGCTTAACTAACTGACGTTAGCCGCTAACTAGCCATGTGATGTATATTGTTTCGATTGACTGGACTAGGCTAGCTCGCCGCTACTAGTTAGCAAACTGGCGTAACGTTAACGTGTGCTACGTTATAAGATGGCTCAAAGAGGAAACAACAACTACCCAAGTTAGCCAGCTAACTAACGTGGTAAACTCTAATCGGGTACAAAATTGTCTATCAATTGTTGACAGTTAACATGAGAAACAGAGAATGGATAATTAGCCAGCCTGCTAACTAACGTTAACGTAGTTTATGATTAGTCTCGCTATCTAATATTAACCTTGAGTTAGCTAGTTATCCAATAATACTTGAAATTGAAATTGCTATTTTTCTATTGCACGTCGCGAATCGGCCTTTAACATGCATTAAATGACGACAAGTATGTGCACACCTGCTCGTTGAACATCTCATTCCAAAATCATGAGCATTAATATGGAGTTGGTTCACCCCTTTGCTGCTATGACATCATCCACTCTTCTGGGAAGGCTTTCCACTAGGCGCGGGAACATTGCTGTGGGCACTTGCTTCCATTGAGGTTTGGCACTGATGTTGGGTGATTAGGCCCAGCTCGCAGTCGTTGTAACAATTCATCCCAAAGGTGTTTGACGGTGTTGAGGGCAGGGCTCTGTGGAGGCCAGTCAAGTTCTTCCACACCGATCTCAACAAACCATTTCTGTATGGACGTCACTTTGTGCATGGGGGCAATGTCATGCTGAAACAGGAAAGCGCCTTCCCCAAAATGTTGCACAAAGTTGGAAGCACAAAATCATCTAGAATGTTGTTGTATGCTGTAGCATTAAGATTTCCCTTCACTGGAACTAAGGGGCCTAACCTGAACCATGAAAAACAGCCCCAGACCATTATTCCTCCAACAAATGTACAGTTGGCTCTATGCATTTGGGCAGGTAGCGTTCTCCTGGCATCCGCCAAACCCACATTCGTCCGTCGGACTGCCATATGGGGAAGCGTGATTCATCACTCCAGACAACGCGTTTCCACTGCTCCAGTGTCCAATGCCGGCCAACTATACACCACTCCAGCACATGGTGATCTTAGGCTTGTGTGCGGTTGCTCGGCCATGGAAACCCATTTCATGAAGCTCCCGACGAACAGTTATTGTGCTGTTGATGCAGTTTGGAACTCTGTAGTGAGTGTTGCAACTGAGTACAGACTTTTTATGTGCAATGCACTTCAGTACTCGGCGGTCCCATTCTGTGTGCTTGTGTGGCCTACCACTTCGTGGCTGAGCCACTGTTGCCGTTGTTTCCACGTCACAATACGAGCACTTACAATTGACCAGGGCAGAAATTTGACAAATTGACTTGTTGGAAAGGTGGCATCCTATGATGTTGAAAGTTACGGAGCTCTCCAGTAAGGCCATTCTACTGCCAATGTTTGTCTATGGAGACTGCATGGCGGTGTGCTCAATTTGTATACACCTGTCAGCAACGGGTGTGGCTAAAAATAGCTGAATCAACACATTTTTGAAGGGCTGTCCACATACTTTTGCGTATTTATAGTGTACCTAGCTAGTTAGCTCTTGAAAGCCCTTCTAGGGTTTTCAGCTGTTTGCTTCGGCCACGGTTGGCTGTGTGTAAACAATAATTGTGACACTAATCATCGCTTTGCAAAATGTTTTTTGAAATGTATGTTAATATGCCCCTTATCTTTCATATCAGAGAGAAATAATCGTTCAACTAAAAAATATACACTTCATATATTTTTCTTTGTACAGATCCATTTGCTGTGTGCACCTCCAGTTGACAAACTACATTTTGTCACCAGCGTTTCCCAAACTCGGTGCTCGTGACTCCAAGGGCTGCACGTTTTGTTTTTTTTAATCAAATTTGATCAAATGTATTATTTGAATTAGCTGTGTAGTGTTAGTGCGAAAACCAAAACGTTTGGGGTCCCGAAGACTGAAATGAAACGAAATGGAATTCAAATAATTAAACCTACCTTTGTTTTAATAACCCCAAAATAACATAAATGTTGTTTCATCGCTCAGCACTATATTCTAATTGCTTGCCTTGCTAGCTTAATCTCTGTAAAGATAACAAGAAAGGCAAACTGCTACCGTTCACCAGTAACGTTAGTTGGCTATCTGGAATTAAAAAATCATGCCTTGATGCATGATTACTAATGTGTTAGTAAAATTATCTGATAGGCTAGTTCTTCTCTACTGATCTTCGATCAGTGTTGGTGATTCACACAGTTAACAATAAATAGTTTGAGAAACATGTTTTTATTCACTGCTGGATAGATTGGCTTTGAATGTCACATGTTTTGATAATATCAGGCTTATCTGTCAGAACATTCCAGCTAGACTAGCTCTTGCCCTTATCATGACTCCAATTCCCTTGCACTACAGTGGAGTCAGTGAACGTCCCTTTTTGCCTTGTGAGGGAAATGGTGAGGATTAGTAACGTTTCTAAATGTTAAAACAGAGCCACAGGATTGTAGTTAACATGGAGCTGTGGTCCATATGTTCAGCTGAGAACCCATAATAGGGAAGTTATCAGCCTTCTTGGGTTCTCGAGACCAGCACATGCAACTACTCAACCTTTACTCTTCCCCAGAACGTCACACAGATCCTCACTCTTTCCTCATATCCTCCTTACGTCACTGAGATGGGAAGTATTCACTTTGAGAGATGATGATTTTAAGCCTTTGCTTGAGTGTTGCAGGTTCAGATCAGATGCATGGTAGTCACATGACAGGACTGAGGCGCTAAGCCTGCCCTGTGTGACTCTGCACACAGAGCCAGACTGAGCTGAGGCCATGGGTCACGAGCCTGCTGATGTTAAAAAAAAACATGCTTTGTTGGTATGTCTGCACGCACACCAGTGTGCGTGTGTGTGACAGATATGTTTTATCAGTCAGTGCCAGTGAGGAGGAGAGTACCTCTGGAGCATGCACTGCTAACTTAGCTCTCGGCTCAGTCAGGTGACAGAATGACGCCCCTTTAGGCTGTGCCTAGGTCTTCACAATCTAGTAGGTTCAGGTTCTACGGTTCAGAAAGGAATCGGGCTCTTTCAGTCTGCAGGGTCTGACATTTTACAAGCATTTGTGGAACTGTTAATGCAGGTAGGTTGAGGTGAGACAATGAAGGTGCAATGTAAATGCAAAATGGCTTGGTTTGTAGGGCTGGGCGACATAGAATTCATTCGAATTCATGTTTTAGAGCAAAGTTCCAAATGCCTGTATCGCAGAAATTGAGTTTTTAAAAAAAAATATATATATAATGTATGAGTGTTCTGTGTCTTTGGTTTCGACTCCCTCTGTGCTGTGTGCACTGTGCAACTTCCCACACACACAGACACTAAGCCCCTCCCACTCACAGAAAAGACGAAAGATGACTTCTTCCTTTCTGACAACAAGCCATTTTAACTCTCTATTTGAGGTTTGGTCCAACAGAATCGGTCATATGGATACCGTAACGCTTAGACATTATTTGACTGAAATAGATGAGAACTTAATCTTTCTAACGATAGCCTTAGTGGTTAGAGCGTTGGGACAGTAACCAAAATGTTGCTGGATTGAATCCCCGTGCTAACAAGGTAAAAATCTGTTGTTCTGCCCCTGAGCAAGGTAGTTAACCCACTGTTTCCAGGTGCCGAAGACGTGACTAGGTATCCCCCTTTCCTTTGTCTGAACGACAAAAATGTACAGTGCCTTCAGAAAGTATTCACACCCCTTGACTTTTTCCACATTTTGTTGTGTTATCCTGAATCTAAAATGAATTAAATTGAGATTTTTGGTTACTGGCCTACACACAATACCCCATAATGTCAAAGTCGAGCTATGTTTTTAAATATATTTACACATTAATTAGAAATGAAAACCTAAAATGTCTTGTGTCAAAAAGTATTCAACCTCTTTGTTATGGCAAGCATAAAGTTCAAGAGTAAACATTTTCTTAACAAGTTGCATGGACAATAGTGTAATAATAATAGTGTTTTAACATTAATTTTGTATGACTACCACATCTCTGTACCCCCCCCCCCACACACACACACACACTTTGGGTGGTCAATACACCCAGGCACTGCAAAGATAAAGGCGTCTTTCCTAACTCAGTTGCCGGAGAGAAAGGAAACTGCTCAGGTATTTCACCATGAGGCCAATGGTGACTTTAAAACAGTTAGTTTAATGGCTGTGATAAGAGAAACCTGAAACAACATTATAGTTACTCCACAATACTAACCTTATTGACAGAGTGAAAAGAAGGAAGCCTGTACAAAATACAAATACTCCAAAACATACATTCTGTTTGCAACAAGGCACTAAAGTAGTGCTGAAAGAAATGTGGCAAAGCAACTAACTTTTTGTCCTGAATACAAAGTGTGATATTTGGGGCAAATCCAAATCTTCAAGCGTAGTGGTGGCTGCATCATAGGGGTATGCTTGTAATTGTTAAGGGCTGGAGAGTTCAGTCTGCTTTCCACCAGACACTGGGAGATTAATTCACCTTTTCAACAGGACAATAATCTAAAACACAAGTATAAATCTACAGTGGAGTTGCTTACCAAGAAGACTGTGAATGTTCATGAGTGGCCGAGTTAGTTTTGACTTAAATCTGCTCGTAGATCTATGGCAAGACTTAAATTGTTGTCTAGCAGTGATCAACAACCAATTTGACAGAGCTTGATTTTTGAAAAGAATGGGCAAATATTGTAACATCCAGGTGTTCAAAGCTCTTAGACTTACCCAGAAAGACACAGCTGTAATCTCTGCCAAAGGTGATTCTAACATGTATTGACTCAGTGGTGTGAATACTCTGTAAATTAGATATTTCTGTATTTTGTTTTCAATCAATTTTGCAAACATTTCTAAAAACAGTGTCATTATGGGGTATTGTTTGTAGAAAACATTGCAATTCAGGCTGTAACAAGAAAATGTTGAATAAGTTGGTGTATGAATACTTTCTGAATGCACTGAAGAACAGAGTAGACCCTACTAATACGAAAGTATCAATGAACGTGGAAAATTAATGCTCAGTTTTTCATTGCAGTACCACACACTGCTAGCAGCATTTTAGTGACAGACTGTGCTGGCTCTCTACTCTGTTTTGTAAATGTAGAATGAGTAATGAATGACACGTTTATACAGTGCATTTGGAAAGTGTTCAGACCCCTGGACTTTTTCCACATTTTGTTACGTTACAGCCTTATTCTCTAAATGATCAGGATTCTTTAAAAAAAAATACAATCTACACGCTACCCCATAATGACAGAAAAACAGTTTAATTTTTATGTTTTGTGGCACATTTTTTAAATGACCTCAGAGACGGGATTCTTTCGAGGCACAGATATGGGAAAGGGTACCAAAACAATTCTGCAGCTTTGAAAGTTCCCAAGAACTCAGTGGCCTCCATAATTCTTAAACGGAAGAGGTTTGGAGCCACCAAGACTCTTCCTAGAGCTAGCCGCCAAACTGAGCAATCTGGAGGAGAGGGTCAGGGAGGGGACCAAGAACCCGAGGGTCACTCTGACAGAGCTCAAGAGTTCCTCTGTGGAGGTGGGAGAACCTTCCAGAAGTTCAACCATCTCTGCAGCACTCCACCAACCAGCCCTTTATGGGAGAGTGGCCAGATGGAAGCCACTACTCAGTAAATGTCACATGACCACCTGCTTGGAGTTTGCCAAAAGGCACCTAAAGGATTCTCAGACCATGAGAAACAATATTCTCTGGTCTGATGAAACTAAGATTGAACTCTTATTCAGTACTTTGTTGAAGGACATTTGGCAGTGATTACACTCGAGTCTTCGTGGGTATGATACAAGCTTGGCACATCTGTATTTGGGGAGTTTCTCCCATTCTTCTCTGCAGATCCTCTCAAACTCTGTCAGATTGGATGGGGAGCATTGCTGCACAGCTATTTTCAAGTCTCTTCAGAGATGTTAGATCGGGTTCAAGTCCGGGCTCTGGCTGGGCCACTCAAGGACATTCAGAGACTTGTCCCGAAGCTACTCCTTGTAGCATTGTCTTTGATGTGTACTTAGGGTCGTTGTCCTGTTGGAAGGTGAACCTTCGCCCCAGTCTGAGGTCCTGAGTGCTCTGGAGCAGGTTTTCACCAAGGATCTCTCTGTACAATGTTCCGTTCATCTTTCCCTCAATCCTGACTAGTCTCACAGTCCCTGCTGCTGAAAAACATCCCCACAGCGTGATGCTGCCACCACCATGCTTCACCGTAGGGATGGTGTCAGGTTCCCTCCACATGTGACGCTTGGCATTCAGGCCAAGAAGTTCAATATTGGTTTCATCAGACCAGGGAATCTTGTTTCTCATGGTTTGAGAGTCCTTTAAGTGCCTTTTGGCAAACTCCAAGCTGGCTGTCCATGTGCCTTTTACTGAGGAGTGGCTTCTGCCTGATTTGAAGTGCTGCAGCAATGGTTGTCCTTCTGGAAGGTTCTCGCATCTCCAACGAGGTACTCCGGAGCTCTGACAGAGTGACCATCTGGTTCTTGGTTACCCCCCTGACCAAGGCCCTCTCCCCCGACTGCTCAGTTTGGCCGGGTGGCCAGCTCTCGGAAGGCCACTGTGTTCTTGGGCACCTTCAATTCTACCCTACCCAGATCTGGTACCCTTCCCCAGATCAGTGCCTTGACACAATCCTGTCTCTGAACTCTACGGACAATTCCTTTGACCTCATTGCTTGGTTTTTGCTCTGACATGCACTGTCAACTGTGGAACCCTTTTATATAGACAGGTGTGTGCCTTTCCAAATCATGTTCAATCCATTGAATTTACCACCAGTGGACTTCAAGTTGTAGAAACATCTCAAGGATGGTCAATGGAAACCGGATGCACCTGAGCTCAATTTCTAGTATTGTTTGGAAATTGTTTTGTCTAATCCATTTTAAAGTAAGGCTGTAATGTAAAAATTTGGGAAAAGGGAAGTGGTCTGAACTATTTACAAATACACTGTAGCTGTATCTTATCTTACAGTTACACCCCCCCCCCCCCCCCCCATCAGAATTGGTGAGCATAGTATACTGTGGCCCAACTGGACGTAAATGGCTTTTTCCCATTACATAAATGTGTTTTAAGTGGTGTCTCTCACCTCACTTGCAGCCTAATGTACCCACCAGCACAGCTATATTTACCAGGGAATGAAAAGGTCTATTGTAGATTGAATGTTCCAGCAAAAAGTAAGCTGTTTGAGATGTTTGCAGATTAACTATTTGTTCATTCCTTATAATAACTAGTTTCATGTTCTCTTTTTTTTTCCTACAGAATTCAATGTCTTCACTAACTGAAATTTGCAAAACAGGATCATCAGGATAGCACCTCATCTGTTGCTTGTTCTCTTTTGGTATGTAGCAAAACCGGTGCACATCACAGTTCTCGCTACTCATTTTGTTTAGTTTCTTATCATTTTGAAGTGATAACCTATTGTCTGCGTAAGGGCTGTATTTCATTTTCTACATGTGACACAGAATGAAATTGTGTGCCCTGCACTCCAAATCCAGGTACTGCAGGGTGTTACTCTCATCCATCCTCTGCAATAAGAGACTACTGTAGTCCAGTTTTATGGCGCAATCAAATGAAATCTTTCCCCTTGTTCCACTCTCTACAGACTTATATTTGGGGTCCAGTGAAGAAGGCCTGTGTTCCTTGTCCAGTGACCCACACTCCTTCACAAGGGCCATGGTAAAGTGTATCCTTCATCATGACCGTTTTCTATCTACCAGTGAAGAAGAGCTATCTATGTGTGTGCTGTCTGCCGAATCGGAAACTCCATTGATTTTCAGCCTTTTTAAATCCGCTGTGTTTACTGGTAGCTAGATGGTTGCATCGGACACAGTGTCAAAGTTCCACCCAGTCTGCTGCCTCAGCAGGGATGGTTTGATTTTGACTGGAAGCCTTAGTGATATGGAGTAGTATTACCACTGCGTGTGATGAGTTACATCTTGGTCAATCATAAACCTTGCTCTGAAAGTGTGTGTGTGTGTGCGGGGATTGACATTAAGGGTAGCCCTATAACTTGGGTGGGGGTGTGACCTCAGCAGTCACGCAACTTGAGCCTGCTTGTGGAGGTTGCACCATTAGCAAGGAGATATAAAATACCTGATATCACTCCAAAAAAATACTCCTGGTTTGCCTGATGGGCGAGTGTCTTTCAGACCGTAAATACCTGATGTGAATGTCTTTTTATGTATGTGTGTCTGCCTGTGTGTTTTGTGCGTTCCTGTGCCTGCCCCCTAACTGGCCCCTACAGAGTGTTACCCCAGCCATGCGAGCGAACAGGACACTGAGCTTGGCTCCCAGACAGCGTTCAGTTGGTGGGATGGTCGCACTGAGCCTGCTGCCCCAGCCATGTCTTTTATCTGCAATGTCTACGGACCACCCTAATCTCTCTTTGTCCTTGCCAGTATTGCCATTATGTTCTCACTAGACTGAACTCCTATTGTGTCATAGCCTTTCCTCCCATGGGCCCCAGGGTGCTGCTGAAACGGACCAGGACAAAGCAAAGAGCACAGGGCACCGTTTCAGAAGGCAGTTTAAACATTTTTTTCTACAATTTAGTCCCTGAATAAAAACTATTTAACTGCTTACGTGTTCATGCCTCACATTGCCATTAAAGAAATGTCCTCTGTGGGTTTCTGAAATATGCTCATTAAATTGAGAAGTATGGTATGCAACATCAAAGAGCTCCTCATGTGTGGCACAGACGGATACCAATAGAAATCAAAGGGGAACATAATTGGATCTAGCCACCCAAATTACATTTAGACCTGTAATTATTTAAGACACTTGGTTGTAAAAGGATTACTTATGATATTTTGTACTTGGCGTAGTGTGCTCTGTAGCCGGTATCTGTTTCTGGCTCTGAACTGGGTTACACAGACAAACTTTAGTACCATGCCAGGCTGTCAGCCAAGGGTGAGGTACTCTTCGCAGGGGACTTGGGCCTGGTGTGTGTGTGTGTGGAGGATTGAGAGATTGCACAGGGATGATTTAAGACCACACACCTATTTATAGTTGGTTTTAGTATCAACACTCCTCTGATTACATTTGGCTTCATCATTGGCTGTTTGTGAAAGCCTATTCAATTAAGTTACTGTTAGAGGTATGGTTAAATGTGGGAGTGGTTGGAGAATGGCTACAGTCGATGCTGGTTGTAACCAGTGAATGGGAATAGTAGTGGACTATTGAGTTATTTTACAAGACAACGGACATTCCACATAATCAACAACATATTTTCTGATTGGCAGGAGGAGGAGGGGCCGCAGAGCATGGAATGTATCCAGGCCAATCAGATCTTCCCCAAGAAGCCCCCAGTCCTGGAGGAGGGGAGCCTGCAGGTGAGAACACTAATTGCCGGAGTTGGTTAGCACAATGCCAAGTCATGCCTGTACAGTTATCGCAAAGTCATTCTTCTACATGTGTTTGTAATGGTAATTTAGAGTATGTAGGTGTGTATTTATATGGCACCTTTACAAGTGATAAGGTTCTGTGCCCTTTGATAACTTCCCTCCTGTGGTGCCAGGTGCCCTTTCCCGAGCTGCATGGGGAGTTCACAAAGTACGTGGGGAGAGCGGAGGATGCAATCATCGCCATGTCCAGCTACCGCCTCCACATCAAGTTCAAAGACTCCATCGTAAATGTAAGTACTGCCGACTAACTAAGTGAAGGCTTGGGACTTGATAGCACACAGTTTATCACCCAGCTCTAACACACACTTTAATTTCACAGACAGTGCCTAAGTGTCTGAAGAAACTCTACAGCTGGTCAGTAAAGTGAAACCCTATTGTCTCCAGTCTCTGTGCACCTTGACTTTTTATGAATGGAGACTGTGTGCTGGGTCCAGTGACAGTGTGCCACTACTGTTGTGGTAACAAGGCAGGCAGGCAGTCTGGAGAGGGCATTCTCTCAGTTGTTTTGCTTTTCTCTTTCCACTTGCCGTTGGCATGGTTGCAAAGATCCCATCAGGGATGCACAACACTTCCGCCCTCTCCCCCTTTTGCCGTGTTATATAAAGACCGTCTTTGTTACCAATGTGTGGTTATTCTTAGAAATTGACATCTCATTATTACACTGTTCGTAGTATAGAACACATTCCCCCAATTTACAAACAAATGACACTGCTTCACTTCCTCTCACTGTAGTAGTATAGTACCGTAGTGATAAACATCATTGTTGTGCAGGTTCTGTGCCTTTTGGATTGGCATGTTTTTACATATACAGGGACGTTTTTGCTCAATCACCGGTGTTAAAATGTTCGAGTTCTTACCGGCTAGCGCACCTATGATTTTTTTTTTTTCTTCTTTTTTCCCCTCCCATTTCTGCCGTCAGTCTAGTTATATTGGAGCTGGATCTCACTATGTTTAATAAAACGGAGTGTGTGTTCTCTTCACACATTTGGATTGGATGGTAAAGCATTTGCGTCACATGGCTGTGGTTCACCACTCACATAAAGAGAGAATGGGGAGAGAGAGCGCGCAGTGAGGCAGGCCGTTAACAAGCATCCGAGGAATTCATTGTGTGGTCAGATGTAGATTAGAGAGCAGGAATTATAACAGAGCGTAAGGAATGTGTGGCCAGGCAATAGCAGCAGAACAGACGCCGCTTTAACTCTGTTTCCCTTGTCTTTATTGTCTCTCCTGTTTTGTTTTGAACAACAGAGTGACAGTTGTTGTGAGGTGTCAGTAAGTACCCAGCAGCCCCTGCATGCACAGCGTGTTGCCCTGCTCACAGACTGGGCTGGGATGGATAATGACATGGCAACTGTGTGTGTGTGTGTGAACCTGTTGAACACTGACCGCCTGTCCATTCTGCATGGCATTGGACCGTGTTGGAATTGTAAAACCAGCATTCGCTGCACTCCCCTCTGAGTCACTGCAGAGCAGAAATTGTGCTTTTGGGTGAAACTTTGCCCTTCCATTTCCTGGTTGCTAAAATTTTATAATGTTTGCCTAATTTCAGTTTGTGACCAAACAAGCAATGTATAGTGTAAAGTAAGGATATTTAACTCTTACGAGGTCCGGGTGCTGCTGTTTTTCTGATCTACCTGATAATTAATTGCACCCACCTGGTGTTTCAGGTCTTAATCAGTCCCTGGGGGGAAAAAAGCAGTGGGACTGGTTTCGAGGTCCAAAGATGAGTTTGAGGGGTGTTGAGAATGAGTGTATGATCTAAAACACATTTATTTTTTCAATAACCCAAAATAATATTATTTTCAGCTGTTTGAAGCTGTTGTACAAAACTGAAAGTAAAAAGACACAAGCTAAACTCACTCCTCGATCACACCTACAGCGTCATTGTGTTTTGGTCCAATGGAACGCTGTGTTTGTCGTGCAGCATTGCGGTCTATATGGTGACTACGTTGGATAAATCCAACGTATGCATCAAATTGTACGCTTAGGCGGCTTGACAGAAATAGCAGAAGGTGAATGTTGAACTTTTGTTGCATACATATCCAGATGATGCTGCGTACCATTTTGCACAAGGACGCTGTACAGTCGTGGCCAAAAGTTCTGAGAATGACACAAATATTAATTTTCAAAAAGTCTGCTGCCTCAGTTTGTATGATGGCAATTTGCATATACCCCAGAATGTTATGAAGAGTGATCAGATGAATTGCAATTAACTGCAAAGTCCCTCTTTGCCATGCAAATTAACTGAATCCCCAAAAAACATTTCCACTGCATTTCAGCTCTGCCACAAAAGGACCAGCTAACATCATGTCAGTGATTCTCTCGTTAACACAGGTGTGAGTGTTGACGAGGACAAGGCTGGAGATCACTCTGTCATGCTGATTGAGTTCGAATAACAGACTGGAAGCTTCAAAAGGAGCGTGGTGCTTGGAATCATTGTTCTTCCTCTGTCAATCATGGTTACCTGCAAGAAAACATATGCCGTCATCATTGCTTTGCACAAAAAAAGCTTCACAGGCAAGAATATTGCTGCCAGTAAGATTGCACCTAAATCAACCATTTATCAGATCACCAAGAACTTCAAGGAGAGCGGTTCAGTTGTTGTGAAGAAGGCTTCAGGGCGCCGAAGAAAGTCCAGCAAGCGCCAGGACCGTCTCCTAAAGTTGATTCAGTTGCGGGATCGGGGCACCACCAGTACAGAGCTTGCTCGGGAATGGCAGCAGGCAGGTGTGAGTGCATCTGCACGCACAGTGAGGTGAAGACTTTTGGAGGATGGCCTGGTGTCAAGAAGGGCAGCAAAGAAGCCAATTCTCTCCAGGAAAAACATCAGGGACAGACTGATATTCTGCAAAAGGTACAGGGATTGGACTGCTGAGGACTGGGGTAAAGTCATTTTCTCTGATGAATCCCCTTTCCGATTGTTTGGGGCATCCCGAAAAAAGCTTGTCCGGAGAAGACAAGGTGAGGGGTTGCATCTCAGCCAAGGGAGTGGGCTCACTCACAATTTTTCCTACGAACACAGCCATGAATAAAGAATGGTACCAACACATCCTCCGAGAGCAACTTCTCCCAACCATCCAGGAACAGTTTGGTGACGAACAAAGCCTTTTCCAGTATGATGGAGCACCTTGCCATAAGGCAAAAGTGATAACTAAGTGGCTCGGGGAACAAAACATTGATGTTTTGGGTCCATGGCCAGGAAATTCCCCAGACCTTAATCCCATTGAGAACTTGTGGTCAATCCTCAAGAGACAGGTGGACAAACAAAAACCCACAAATTCTGACAAGCTCCAAGCATTGATTATGCAAGAATGGGCTGTCATCAGTCAGGATGTGGCCCAGAAGTTAATTGACAGCATGCCAGGGTGGATTGCAGAGGTCTTGAATAAGAATGGTCAACACTGCAAATATTGAGTCTTTGCTTCAACTTCGTGTAATTGTCAATAAAAGCCTATGACACTTGTGAAATGCTTGTAATTATACTTCAGTATGCCATAGTAACATCTGACAAAAATATCTAAAGACACTGAATCAGCACAGTTTGTGGAAATGAATATTTGTGTCATTCTCAAAACTTTTGGCCACTACAGTGTGATCGAGAAAGCTTAGAACGGATCTACCAATTATCAGGCTAGATCTATAACTTACATTTTTATGTGAATTTGGTTGAGTTGCCCATGAAGCTACATGTTGGATCTCTTCAGTATAATAGTGTAGTTTTGGTGGTTATTTGCCTAGATCAGATGAGGGTTTAATAGACAGTAAATATGAGGCGATTAGGGCTGCAGATGAACATTTTACTGCACGTTGATCCAGCAGTTTTACGTACTGAATCAGTACACGAGGGAAGCACATCAAATCGGAAGGCGGTGCTAAAGGAGATGTGAAAATGGCAACCTTTGCCTGGGAAATGCTATTTGACATCTAATGCAGCTAGTTTGCAGCTGTGAAGGAGTAGTCTGTGCTCAGATTTTCAAGGTGACAGCAGTGTAGCCTTTAGTTCTCCTGGCATTATCGGCATTATCACACTTAACGTGAAACATTTAACTAGCCTACTAACTTGTTTTGAAATGTAGACATTTTGTTGGTGGTGATATTGCACAAGCATTTACTGCATGTGCTTGTGACTTCTGCTCTCTTACTTTAGAATGTCCCCTTGTGTGACTGTAGAGCACATGTAGGCCTAGAGCCTGAAACTAGCTTATTTGTTTGTGCGTAAGAAAGTCGGCTTGCTGGTTTGGAGATTGTGGTACACCAGAGTGTGACTGTTGTGTTCCTGTGTCTGTGTTTATTCTCTCACCAGGTCCCTCTGCAGCTCATAGAGACTGTGGAGTGTCGTGACATGTTCCAGCTCCATGTCACCTGCAAGGACTGTAAGGTCGTCAGGTAGGAGGCCCAACTGAAACAATACACACATGCATATTGCGTGCAACATTTTTGCTGATGTTCATGTCTTGGTTTAGGCCTATAAGCTAGTATGTATGATTGTGCTGCTTGTCTCCCAGGTGTCAATTCTCCACCTTAGAGCAGTGTCAGGAGTGGTTGAAGCGGCTGAACGCTGCGGTCCGCCCTCCGTCTTGCTTGGAGGACCTCTTCTCCTTCCCCTTCCATGCCTGGTGTGTGGACGTGTATGCCGGGGAGAAGGAGCAGCACGGGGAGCTGTGCAGGCCAGGTACATAGACCAGGACACCGGTGTCCAGACAACCTCTACTCAGTGGTGACAGACCCAAATCCTTCCCGTCATTTTGGCTAATCTCATCTCTCCTCATGTGTCCCTGTGTGCTCTGTTAGGAGAGCATGTGACCTCCTGGTTCAAGAATGAGGTGGAGAGGATGGGCTTCGACACTCAAAACGCCTGGAGGATATCTGACATCAACAGCAAGTTCAGGTATGAGCAGCTAACAGCCCCCTGACAGCCTGCATCCTACAGGGCTGATCTGATTACCAGGCCTCCCAGGGTAGTGCCATGATAACTGTCTGCTGTCACCCTGCTGCACACACTGCTCTGTGTGTCTGATACAGAGGCTGGTTGTACTGTTGTCCTCCACTGGTGAGGAGTCTCCTGTAGATAAGGACCTTGTCCACGATTAGATGTCCAGGAATAGGAACTTTTTTAGAGGCATCACTCAGCCTGTGCCCCCCTCTCCTCCTGTTCTAACCCCTGCCCCCCTCTCCTCCTGTTCTAACCCCTGCCCTGCTCTCCTCTTGTTCTAACCCCTGCCCCCCTGTTTTAACCCCTGCCCTCCTGTTCTAACCCCTGCCCCCCTCTCCTCCTGTTCTAACCCCTGCCCCCCTCTCCTCCTGTTCTAACCCCTGCCCTCCTGTTCTAACCCCTGCCCCCCCTCTCCTCCTGTTCTAACCCCTGCCCCCCTGCCCTCCTGTTCTAACCCCTGCCCTCCTGTTCTAACCCCTGCCCTCCTGTTCTAACCCCTGCCCCCCTCTCCCCCTGTTCTAACCTATGCACTCCTGTTCTAACCTATGCACTCCTGTTCTAACCTATGCACTCCTGTTCTAACCCTTGCCCCCCTGTTCTAACCCTTGCCCCCCTGTTCTAACCCCTGCCCCCCTGTTCTAACCCCTGCCCTCCTGTTCTAACCTATGCCCTCCTGTTCTAACCCCTGCCCCCCCTCTCCTCCTGTTCTTACCCCCTGCCCCCCTGTTCTAACCCCTGCCCCCCCTCTTCTCCTGTTCTAACCCCTGCCCTCCTGTTCTAACCTATGCCCTCCTGTTCTAACCCCTGCCCCCCTCTCCTCCTGTTCTAACCCCCTGCCCCCCTGTTCTAACCCCTGCCCCCCCTCTTCTCTTGTTCTAACCCCTGCCCTCCTGTTCTAACCCCTGCCCCCCTGTTCTAACCCCTGCCCTCCTGTTCTAACCCCTGCCCCCCCTCTCCCCCTGTTCTAACCCCTGCCCCCTCTCCTCCTGTTCTAACCCCTGCCCTCCTGTTCTAACCTATGCCCTCCTGTTCTAACCCCTGCCCCCCCTCTCCTCCTGTTCTAACCCCTGCCCCCCTGTTCTAACCCCTGCCCCACTGTTCTAACCACTGCCCCCCCTCTTCTCCTGTTCTAACCCCTGCCCTCCTGTTCTAACCCCTGCCCCTCTCTCCCTTGGCATTGCCAGGCTGTGCTCCAGCTATCCGCAGCAGCTCCTGGTGCCAGCCTGGATCACAGACAAGGAGCTGGAGAACGTGGCAGCCTTCCGCTCCTGGAAGAGGTTCCCGGCCGTTGTGTTCAGGTGGGGCTTTCTGTCTTTGTGTAGCGTTGTTAGTCAGTGAGAGAGAACAGGGATAGGTTATCTGTGAATACAATGCAAAGCAAGGACAACTCCTTTCACCCCGAGGTGTGTTTCATGAGTAAGGAGGCTTCCATCTTTGCATATGTATGTTATTTTTGGACCCAATCCTTTTCCTTGTTATTGACTCCAGATGCCAAATGGATCAGTTGCTCCATGTTGTTTTCCCACACAGTGCAGTCTGTTCTCCTGACTGTCCCATGCCTTTCCTCCCCTGTCCTCCAGGCACCAGAGCACTGGGGCTGTGATCGCCCGCTGCGGCCAGCCGGAGGTCAGTTGGTGGGGCTGGAGGAATGCAGACGACGAGCACCTGGTCCAGTCCATCGCCAGGGCATGTGCTGTGGACTGCAGCTCCCGCAAACACCTGGCAAACGGATCCTACATCAATGGAACCAATGGAATCATCGGCACCAATGACCTCGTGGACACTGACTTCGGTCAGTCCACAACACACAAACATGCACACATTCTCACACCCATACCGTACATGCAGAGTGCTGAAGCAGCACCTTCCCATCTGTTTGTGTGGCTTTGCTGCAGACACATGGTTGTGCAATGTGGGCCTGTCAGGACTTGTGCTGGTCCCTCTTAGACATTTATTACCACTTTTATTTGATAATACTGACTGTCATCACCTATGCAGAGATTTAATTCCGGTTGTGTCTCTTCGTGTTTCAGAATCGTCCCTGACGAATAGCTCGGAGGTAGAGACACTGGCCATCCAGCCACAAAAGCTGCTGATCCTGGATGCCAGGTCCTATGCAGCGGCTGTGGCCAACAGGGCCAAGGGAGGGGGCTGTGAATGCCCAGGTAAGATGGCTCATCTCTGGGCCAGTGAATCCAGGAGACTGAGGTCAATGGGTTTGCATGGAAGCATGTTATTGTCAACTTAATGTCAACAGAAAAACTGTACAAACTCGCAATCTGTACTGTTATTTTTCTGCCCTAGAGTAGTTGTTTTGGTATTAATGATATGTTAATTTGTCACAAACTGACTCATCTCCTCCTCCATACAGAGTACTACCCCAACTGTGAGGTTGTGTTCATGGGCATGGCCAACATTCACTCCATCCGCAAGAGTTTCCAGTCCCTGCGCTTCCTCTGCACCCAGATGCCAGACCCGGCCAAGTGAGTTGTGCCTCTAGCACTACAGTGGAGGTCCATTCCGACTAGGCTCACAATCCAAGATGAATTACACAAGCAGAGACCACCTACTCCACTCCAGTTTGTTGCCATGGTGGCGTAGTAACTGTACTAAGTTGGGTTGGGTTTTAGCCTTGCCCACACATCTGGTTCTGGTTTAGGAACCCGGCCCACAACTAAAGGATCTCTTTCCATTGGAACTTTCACATTCCACTCTGCCATTTGTAATTGAATCAAAATGTCTCCCTTGAACCAAGAGTATGTTGTTGAAAGTACTCAGACTCAATAATTGTAAGCCCTTTTCATAACTATGGTCAAATTCAATGAAACTGACATATTAAACATACATATTTAAGAGCCTCTTGCTCGTCACATTTAGAGGTCTTTGGTTTGTCTTTATCTAAGATGAGCTGTTGTGTTTATAAGTCAGTGCTTGGTGTGACTGAGTGTATGGGAGTAGTTTGTGTACACTACAGCTTAACCGGCTCTCCCTCTGTAGCTGGCTGTCTGCTCTGGAGAGCACCAAGTGGCTGCAGCATCTGTCTCTGCTGCTGAAGGCTGCCCTGCTGGTGTTGAACGCTGTGGACCGCGACCACAGACCTGTTCTGGTGCACTGCTCTGACGGATGGGACCGCACGCCCCAGATCGCTGCCCTGTCCAAGCTCTTGTTGGACCCATACTACCGCACCATTGAGGTAGGCTGGCTGGGATGATCATTGGGCCCCGTTGATCGTTGTATTGGAACATTTTTAGGTTGATTAACAATTAGACATAAACAGAGGCACATTTTAGATGGCTGGAATAAATGCATATGCGCCCCTCTTAAAGTATAACATCCATTTTGACTGAAATGTATCTCTTGCTGTTGATATGATTTCTCTACAGGGTTTCCAGGTGCTGGTGGAGACTGAGTGGCTGGACTTTGGCCATAAGTTTGCTGACCGCTGTGGCCACGGGGAGAACTCAGAGGACCTGAACGAGCGCTGCCCGGTCTTCCTGCAGTGGCTGGACTGTGTTCACCAGCTCCAAAGGCAGTTCCCATGCTCCTTTGAGTTCAATGAGGCCTTCCTGGTAAGGAGGATGACCATAGACCTGAATATGATGGAATCAAACTCACTTAGTCAGGAATTGGATGCAACTCAAATGTTTATATTTTGATTAGTATGAATGACAGTCAAATGTTGGTTTGAGTTACTGTTTTTATCTAGCTGATCTGTAATTACCCTGGAGAGTTTTGTCATATTTTAGGCTCCGAGATGCATGGCATTTTTTACTCACTATCATTATCATACCTGAGATTTGAGCATGCTCCAACATGTTTGTGTGTTTCTGGTCCTGTGTTTGTCTGTGCAGGTGAAGATGGTGCAGCATTCCTACTCGTGTCTCTTTGGCACCTTCCTGTGCAACAGTGGGAAGGAGAGGGAGGACCGTCAGGTTCGGGAGAGGACCTGCTCCGTGTGGTCACTGCTGCGACCAGCCAACCGCGCCTTGAGGAACATGCTCTACTCCTCCCACTCCGAGACTGTATGTCTGCTCTCTGTTTGCTCACCCCTTTTATATTGGAACATTCCTCCATGCCTTTTATACAATGGGGGGGTACTTCTAGGGGATGCCCCAGAGTGCTATCATTTTATTTTTGTTTACTTAAAAATGTTCATGGTCCTAGAACTAAACTTTAATTTATGACACAAACAATGTCATCTATTTAAAACTGTTTTTGTGGCCACTTTGTTGACATTGTACTGTCTTGCCTTGCTTGCTCAAGTGTGAATATTTTGTCCATCAAATACATTAATATTTATGTTCAACCCCCAGCATATTCCTATATCTAAAGTTGGGTCTGTTGTTGTAGGTGCTCCACCCAGTGTGTCATGTACGTAACCTGATGCTGTGGACGGCAGTCTACCTTCCCAGCTCCTCCCCCACCACGCCCTCTGACGAGTCGTGTGCACCCTATCCTGTGCCAGGTGCCAACCCTGAGGACACTCCCCTGGGCAGGTGAGCCTGCCACTCTGCTCCCTCTGATGTAAGATAGACCCAGGTTTCGGGCACCACAGCCAGAGGGACCTCGCTCTGTAACCTGCTCTATAACCAGCTCAGCTGCCTAATTGCTTTTCACTCACACAATGATCGGTCTGGGAGATGCAAATAGTGTTATCCTCTGCTTATTTAATCTCTCATGACTTTGTCAGTGTCTTGAAAAGATAAAAAAATAAGTCAGTTGAGGCAGTTTCCAACATACCTCAAAGTATTTTTGTAGCCATTTGTTATTGACGATAACTGTGTTGAGGACGTGTTTCAAAAACAGTGCTGAATCCGTTCCATTTTTTTTCTCCAAGATTAACTGTCTGTTTTTAGTTTTTCCTTGATCAATAGGTTATGGGGATACATTTGATTACAACACAAATTTTACATGAGCTATGCTTCGCTCCTTATTTTCCATTTGTGGACATGCATGTCTTAATCCTGAACACTATAATTATATACACAGCCTCCACTTCAATCATGAGGCCTCAATGATACGGAGCCATTGTTTAGGGATAAAAGGCTATTTTTTTCCATGTGCTAATCAACTCAATGCATCTCTTTCCTCCCTCGACAGACGTCCAAAGACCCGTTCCTTCGATAACTTGCCCAGCGCATGTGAGCTGGGGAGCTCGCTGGCCCCAAACCGGCGCTCCAGTGACCCAAACCTGAATGAGAAGTGGCAGGACCACCGGCGCTCTCTGGAGCTCAACATCGCTATGGGGCCCGACGGAGGGGGAGCTCAGGAAGGGCGTGCTAACGGCCAGCCTGGAGCAGCAGGGTCTCAGGCAGGCACGGCCGACTCTGAGCCGGAAGACAGCCCTGAAGGAGGGCAGATTGAGCTGAGAGACAGAGCCTCCAAGGGGTTGTTAGCAGCAGGAGAAGAGCTTGAGCTCTCCATTGAGCTGGCTGTGGCAGAGGGACAGATGGAGAACATTCTCCAGGAAGCAACAAAGGAGGAGGTTGGTGCTGATACTCAGAGAGAAGCGAACGCTGCTGCTCCTCCTATTGCCGTGGCTCAAACTCTGATTGATGCTAATGTTAATGGAAGAGAGATGGAGAAAGAGGCCAGCACCAGTGATGGTAAGGCTGATAAACAAGCTAACATCAATGGGGCTGAGAATCAGACGGAGGCTACTATCACTAATGGGCATCACCCAGAGAAGGGCACAGATGAGCCTGAGGAGGAGTCTAGTGTCTCTCCAGGCAGTCCCACAGACGTTCCAGAGGAGCAGGAGGTGGCCGTTCCAGAGGAGCAGGAGGTGGCCGTTCCAGAGGAGCAGGAGGTGGCCGTTCCAGAGGAGCAGGAGGTGGTAGAGAAGCAGGAGGAAGTGCTGGTGAAGCATGTTCTGGTGAACCGTACTGCCCAGGAGGAGCCAGACCACAACCCTAGCACCAGCACCCCCAGCCCAGCCCACGCTGCCCTTAGAACTATGATCAATGGCTTTGGAGAGAGGACACCAGTGGCTGCTGAGAATCACCTTCCACCAGAGCTTAAGTCCAGCAGACATCTCTCAGAGGTCCTGGTGCAGGCTGACAAGAGGGCCTCCCTCATGGAGAGCTCAACAGAGACTCTGACTGAAGAGGCCTGCACCAGGCCAGAGGCCCCAGTGCAGGTATCCATCTGTGCAGGCCCCCAGCCCTGCTCTGAAGGCAGGAGTCAACCCCCCTGCCACAGGAGAGTGAACGGGGAGGCAGAGCCAGAGCAGGGGGTACCCAGGACTTCAAATGGAGGACACAAGCGGCCCTCCGTCAGTGCCTTCCAGTCTTTGAGTGCTGATCCCAGCAGGGAGGGACTGTGTAATGGCGAGAGCTTGGAGGGGGAGACCTGCAGTGGCCCTCACTGGGCCAAGGTGAATGGGGAGCGGGCCCCACTGAGCCGCCAGGTGTCCCTGGCCTCCTGCAGCTCCCTGACCCACCACCGCCGGGGCAGCTGCTCCCAGCACCGCTGCCTCCATGCCCTACTGGGGCGCCCTGCCGCCACACCCAGCCCCGAGCAGCCGGCCCGCAATCACCTGGACGATGACGGGCTGACGCTCCACACGGACGCCATCCAGCAGCGGTTGAGGCAGATTGAGGCAGGCCACCAGATGGAGGTGGAGACACTGAAGAAGCAGGTGCAGGAGCTGTGGAGCCGCCTGGAGAGCCATCACCACGCAGCATCCCTCAGGATCAACGGAGATATGGGAGACGAAGTGGTAAGACCCGGCCTCGTTCTGCAGAGAGATGACTAGGCAGTTAAGAGCTGTGACTAAGTGATTTGAGTGAGGATTTTCAAAAATGATTTGATCAGACTGACAGTGCTGGAACTAGACATTTGAGGGGAGAACCACATTAATTGTTAATATTTAGTCAGATGCGAAATTACAAAGATACTGAGTTTCTGTTCTCATTCCCTCCCACTCAGACCTCAATGACAGACTCTGAGTATAACCTGGATGCTAGCTGCCTGTCCCGCTGCAGCACAGAGCTCTTCTCAGAGGCTAGCTGGGAGCAGGTGGACAAGAATGACACTGAGGTAAGCTGCCTGGCCGAATGGGATGCTACTATAGGGGACCTGGAGGAGGGGTGGAAGATGAATGATGGACTATAGTGGCTGTAGAGACTGGGAGTTCACAGATAAAGTTTGGCTGACCTTAAGATACTCGCTGAGAACTGCCATTTGGCTGCCTGTTGCAGGTGACCCGCTGGTACCCGGACCACTTGGCAGCCCAGTGCTACGGGTGTGAGAGTAGGTTCTGGCTCGCCACCAGGAAGCATCACTGCAGGTAACTAACCACAGGCTTTTGTCCTTGCTATGGTTTGAACCGGGCCTTGGCTGCACTTAGACACACTGCTATCACTTCTGATGTGATGAGACTTAACTCAGGAGACACTGCCTCAGTTCAAGCTTGTTTATATCAGTTTTCTACTCATTTATTCCTTCCCCCTGAGATCCTGCTATTCCGTTTGGCTCTTTTTTTGCTTTGTGATTAGCCTTATGCCCGCAGACATCTGTAATAGAATGGCAATTTTCATTATCATTTATCATGACCATTTTGTGAGAGAAGACAAACATGTTGTTTTATTCATGGATGTTGTGGATGTGCTTATGAATGGGACAGATCTGCCATGCAGGTGCTGTCAACTCTGTATTGCCTCTTTTGGTTTTCTCATTTCCTCATTGTTATCCTTTCTACTTCTCTGGTACTCTGGGCCAATGTGGGACAGCTTCAACATGTTGCCACTGCTATTTTCATTTCCACGGTGCTCCCAAAGCTGCATATCTATAAGCTGTCTGTACCTTTTAGTTAAGCCATAGTCAGCAAATTAGTTTACCAGCACCATGTTGGTCCCTGTCCAACAGAATGCTCACAATGCCACATTGTAGCCTACAAACAGAGCATTTTAGTTTCTTCTCTGTTATGCCAACTGGAGCTTTTACAAGGCGCCTTGTGTTTGAGCCCGGGTGTAAAGGCCTTACATGACAATTAGCTTGTTGGCAATATGTTAACATTTGGGCTATTTGCGACGTTTTCAAAACTGTTTAGGGCTGATTGCAGACTTCTAGTGAAATGTAGAGATTGTTTGAATGCGCAGTTTAAATCGAGGCCATTCAAGACCGACCTTTTCATAGTATGTGCTACTGGTTTCACCCAGTCAAGACCACAGTGAAGGAACGTTTTTGAATCTGGGCCGTAATGGGAGCAGCCCATGTAAAGAGGTCTAGTGTTTGTTATGCATGGAACTGGGAAAGTAAGGTTTCTACAGGATCTGAGTGAGTGTGATAGGGAGAGATGTTGTCTGTATTAGCAGTGTAGACTAGATGAGAGCAGTGTTTGTGAGTCTGGTCTGGGCCACACTGATGGTTGCTCTTGTCCATTCTGTACCCTCTCCTCCACAGTGACAGGGAGCCTGTCCAAGAGGTCTGGTGAGATACGGCTTCACTGTCCCCTCTCTCCCCTCTCACCTACCTTCCCTCTAATCCTGCATTGCTCCACCTTTTTGGTTGACTTCATCCTAACCTAACCCACCCCTTACCTATTGGAAAACCACCCCGCTCAGACACTTTTTATGTTGGCAGCATTCTCCTTAAGAAAGTCAGATGGCTCTCACATGACCGTGATGGCCATCTCCTGTCTGGTCACGTGGAAGGTATGAGCATGAAGCTGAGAATGGCTGGCAGTTGTCTGCAAATATCTATTAACAACTCATCTGTTTTTCATGGCAGTGCAAGGGGTGCATTTAGTGAGTGGGCTATAGGGGAAGTTTTTGTTTTTATGCCTTTTTGCCAATACTTCCACCTGGAAATGTCTAATCAGTGACCAAAGTGTTGAGCCACTAGTCTGAAAACATACAGGACCATGTCAGGTTTTCTTATCGGGGTGTCAGTATAACAAGTTATGATGAGTATAAAGATTGTGCACTACATATTAAATCAAAGGGTCTTACTTTTAATTGCTGCATGGATTTTTCTCTCATATCCACTAAACAGCCCCTCTGTGATGGAGACTGAACCTGTGCTGTCTCACTGTCTCCCCCTGTAGGAACTGTGGGAATGTATTCTGTGCCAGCTGCTGCGATCAGAAGATACCCGTGCCAAGCCAGCAGCTGTTTGAGCCCACCCGTGTTTGTAAGACCTGCTACGGCAGCCTCCAGATCAATACAACTCCCAATCCCATGGAACTGGAGCTGGAAGAACCCATCACAGCCAGCTCCAACTAGGGCCCTGGGAGGGGCTAGGCCGAGCCTCCCAGCCAATACTCAGCTAGCCACTGACACGGTCAGGCACTCTACTGATGAGCTCAGGAGCTGCAGAATGTCCCATGTACGTGTGTGCTGCAAAATATGGATTTTCATGTATATAGGTCTGCAATGCCAGATGTAGTGGAGGAGGTGAACAAGGTGTTTTTGCTAGATGCTAAGCACTTTGAATGGTGGTTATGCACAGGAATGGATGAATGGACAGATTGATGGGTGTGTGACAACACACAGAGGACTGCTGGTAGTGTTTGTCGACGTGGTGTAGGACTGGGACAGTGATAGAGCAAGGATAGCCTGTCTGGTCCCACTGTCCAGGGGGGGCACGAGAGGGTCATCTCCGAATGATGCTGCAAAGTCTTCTTGAGGGCTTGTGTTCTGTTCATTTTTTTTTTTTTTTACCCACTTATAGTTCAATTACAGGAGTGGTACCATCATCCATCCCCTAGGGACTTTTCTGAAGCTCCAGTGCTTCAGAAACCACTTCTAGTGTCCAGAATAGGCCTGGACTGTGTTGGCAAGACCTTCCATTGACTTCTGGGGAACACCTGGATGAACTTGGGCAGAATTTCAACTTGCGTTATGTGTCTGAAGTTAGGACTCTGCCCTAAGCAGGGAGGGTATTTGGGAGTTACTGAGATCTAACAAGTGTTAGTTTTTGAATTGCATCAAAGTATGAATCCTCTCCTAGCTGGTTCCATTTTGCAACTCTCTTGGCGTGAATAGGTGCCACACACTAATGGTAGACGGTGTAGATAATGTTGACAGCTGGTATTATGACAGAGCTTCTGAACCAATGCCGCGTTCAAAACAACTGGGAACTCAGATCAATCATGTCAGTGATCGTCAGGTCGGAAAGTCAGAGCTCTAGAAAGAGGCCTGAATGCCCAAGTTGGAATTCCGAGCTGGATGACTGTTCACATAGATTTTTACCAGTCGGAACTAGTTTTTTTTTACGAGTTTCCAGTTGTTTTGAACACGGCATAAATTTAATTTGGCATTGTCACTTGTTTTCAGAGACCTAAATAAACTTGAGGAGAGGCTGTGGAAATGCATTCATTTACCCATCACTTCAAATTAGGATGACCCCCCCCCCAATTTACCCAGCAGGCACTTGGACATGACATCACGTTCAATCCATCACAACCAGGGTTTAATAGGAAGTGGTGTAATGGTTGTCATGGGGTCACTAAAGGATGTGCTTTAGTCATGTTACTGTCTCAGTGTCCTCCTGTGATGACAGGAACTCATTTACCAATGTGTCCTCATCTGCAGGATGGGTGAATTTATTACCCAACACTGACTGCTTATTTAGTAACTAACTTCCTTGCTATTAGTTGAGCATAATGAAACAGCCCTAAAATATGAAGTTGAGTCATACACGCATCACAATCTTTCCCTTTGAACATCCTCAACCACCATTGCGTCATGTCCTATATAAACCGAGGAAGTGCTGGATAGTACAAGGGGATGAAATGTATAGTACCTTGTCTCTGTGGAACATCCAGTGTTGTTCTCTTAGCTGGTTAGCTCGGTTTTCTCCTGCTGAATTGAGAAGTCACTTATTTCATCTCTCTTCAATAAACTCCTCTCAGATACATTTTTGCAACATAAATAATATATTCAGATAAGTATATAGCGTTTAAGAAACGATGTATAGAAGAATCCTTTTATAGTGGCTTACCAAATTAGTCACCATAAACCTTTTCATTTCTATCTTTTTGCTGATTGCTGGAAAAAACTATAATTTCAACCTGTTGGAAACGGGAATCTTTATTTTTTTAAGGGGGCATGTTCCTGTTTTGATGCTGCAGTGGTTTTCCATTTGATTGCGATCAGTACCTGTTTTCATTATTTATTGATGTTGTATTCTTGAATTGCTGTCTCAAATTTAGACAATTACATTGCCACAGGATAATCCGTGTTTATCAGTAGTGGATCTGAAGGGCCGTGAGAAAAGATGGCCCAAATCGGTGAGATTCCCATGCACTGACAGAATGGTGGTCCGAAACAACAACCTAATACTATACCCCCACCTCCCACTCACATACGGTCACGCATACCCCACTCATATACAGTACATGTACACACTACCTCTACCATACAGACAGGAGCTCCACACACTCGTACATGCACACAGATATTCTCACTGTGCTTGTAGTAGTTGATATTTGCTTTTCAGTTGTTCGCCATCAATATTGGCCTTTTTGTTATTAATGATTTTTGGGTTTTACGAGCATTAAATGTACAAATACAACCCTATACGATGTCCAAAATGATATCCTTCAAGACTGCCAATCATTAATAATGCCACTTGTCGTACTAGCAGGACACAAATGAATCACGGGATTTCAGCAATTGTTATTATTCACAACTCTCTACCTGATCAGCAGACTGTGTGAAAGAGCCATGTATAGTTTGGACAGCCATCTTGTAAACCATCTGAGGGCTTAGACCAAACTCTTGACTGTTGATCTCTTTCAATGACCCCCTGAATAGCTTATACTGTGTACATTTCAATGGCTGGACTAAGTAGTCCATAGCTTCAGATCTCAAAGCCATGTGGGTCTTTCTGGTCATACTTTCCCAAACTGAGGTTTGACATTGAGGGCTAAATTAGGTTCAGAGTAATGCTCCTTTAGACACTCATTTCCTTCTGGCTTCCATTAGTGTCCCTGTTGCACTCTGGCATGGCGAGGCTAGAGGCTTGTAGGGCAGTTTCACCATTCGTTGTTTTGCATAGCATTTCAGTTAAAGTAGACACTGCTACAGAAATACATCAAACAATAAAGCTGAAAATGAGTCAGTATTATGTCACCCACAGAAGGACTCCCATGAGGGATGAGCCTGTTTTTCTTTTGGTGCTGTTGTGGGACATAGCTGGATATGATGAGTATGTGGAGGATTTACATTGTCTGTCTGGAGGAGCCCCTACACTTTCTGTCTGGAGGAGCCCCTACACATTGTCTGTCTGGAGGAGCCCCTACACTTTGTCTGTCTGGAGGAGCCCCTACACTTTGTCTGTCTGGAGGAGCCCCTACACTTTGTCCAGTTGGGTTTGAGTTATTTTGATATTCTTGGGCTTTCATTTCTCTTCCCTCGTGTGATTTAAGAAGCTGTCCACCACGTAGTTCCCCATAGGAGGCATCCCTGCAATGGCCCAGGAATCCGGTGTAAATGCAAGTGTTTCTGAGCGTGTGTGTCAGAGGGAAACTGGTGCCAAGCAGTTCTTATACAGGTCTTTAACAAAGCAGTGGAGTCTGCTGAGAGACGGCTCATAATAATGGCCCGACCAGCGCAAATGGAATGGCATCAAATACATGGAAACCATGTGTTTAATCTATTTGATACTATTCCCGCTCCAGCTATTACCATGAGCCCGTCCTCCCCAATTAAGTTGCCACCAACCTCCTGTGTAATAAAGGGATAACTAATGTGCTTTTGATTTGTTTTCCTCCTTTACAGTTATCTTTAACAAGCACTTTCATCCTTCTCATGTATCGTCGGTCGCAGAGGACTTTGTAGCCGTTTCCTGTAACAGGACATAGCAGTTTCTTGTAACAACAAGTGCTCTTTTTGTTTAGTATGTTTATTTTTGTTTTGTTGAATTTACTTTAAAGAGCATTACATTGATGTAGAAATAAAGGAAAATAAAGTGGGCTATTTCCATGTGTTATTTGCTAGCCGGAATAGTTTCTCATGCAAAATGAAAATATGTAAGATGTATGGTACATATCTTGACACATTGCCAGGGTAGGTCAATCATCTTTAATGTATGTACAAAAACCTTTTAGTTGTCTTGCAACAATGTATACTTATTGAATACAAATTCATGTGACTACATGACAGAAACACAAAGCAAAAATCAAGGTAAAAAAAGCAACTGCTGCTCTAAATGACTCATGCTCTTCTGATGTGACAAATATCATATTTTATCAATTGAAAAAGAAGCGATTAATAGTGACGAACCCTGACGATTACTGGACTTCATAGTTAGTTCACTGCACAGAAGTAAGAACAGGACATCTGTACCATAATAAGCAGCTCCACTGCCTGCTGGTTCAAATCAAAGACTAAGTTTATAGGCGTCTTATTCTTCTTAGGCTACAAGTGTTCCTTGTATTAAATATACTTAACATTTATTTTGTCCATTAGTATGGTAAGACTAACTGTTATTAAACAATCATATGCGATTAGATATCAAAGTCCATTTAATCAAAAAGAAGACTGGTCATGTAGAAACAATGAATTTGGAATCCTGCACAGTTAGGGCTCTATTCAGTCTTTAAAGCTGAAGTGTTATAGATTCCATGATAGAAATGTAAAGGTCATTTCAGATTGAGCCGACATGCAGTGTTTACCGTGAATGCAGTCTCCGCTAAACCACTAACATTGCTTATAAATTTCAATCACGCTGTAAAGCTGAATTTCTGCGATGCAGATTGACTAGAGCCCTTAATCTCAAGTACAAAGTGAAAAGCTCATGAGTATTGCCTTCTCGGAACCCATATTATTTGTACAGTACATGGGTGATTAAATGTTGGCATGATTGACCGTCCAGAGAAAAGCAAAAATTACAGTATTGCATCTGGGATGATGATGAGATTTTGAGATGAGATTTCTCTCCCTGCAACATCATTAGAAATACGTCCTTAAAAAATATAGACTTGGCTGTACCAGCCTACTATTCCCTTTTGCTATAAAAACTGGAACAATATTTACAACTTTGATTTTAGTACTTATAAAGGTTCATATCCTCGACCCATTAGATCCACAGGGGTTCCCTGCTAATGCTGCTCTGTTGAACAACTATCTGCCATAGGACCATAGCAATGAATACACATATAAGAAAAGACAAGATTGTCAAAGGACATTTCCCCAGTGCAATAGTGTGTTGGCATATGAATCCAGATTGCACTATATACAGGCGATGGGTTTTCTGGTTTGTCACCCTTAGATGGTGTAGCCATGTGGACAGAGGATCACACAGCTCCTCTCTCCTAAACCTCTCCTTGTGTTACTCACACAGATGACTGGTCCCACACCTAAAATACAGAGATAGATAGCCATAGAGACTCGGTCACAGAAGATCAACTCTACTCATATGTAGTACTGCACTATTGAGTGTGCCAACTTTACAATCGATCATAAAAAATATTGGGCAGTCGATGTAATTGAGATATAATTCCTAGTGTGGCTGTGTAACGGTACCTTGTTGACAGGGGTGAGCTGTGTGCGGCGGTCAGAGCCAGAGTGGAGACGTTGGCGGTCGTCAAACCTCCCAGGGGACCTCTCTCTGCGGCTGTCCAGTCTGGGGCCTGGGGACTTCTCTCTGTCCAGGGGGCGCGCCGGGGACTTGTCCCGCCGGAACTCAGTTCGGCCCTCCCGGAAGCGGTGTGGTGTGCTGGGCTCACGGTGAAGCCCCTCATGGCTGCTAGGGCCCGAGGCCAGACGCTTGGAGATGTGCTCTGTGTATGTAGGTGGTCCTCTCTTACTGGGGCTGCTGTAGATGCCAGAGCAGAAGACAAATGTATGGAGACAAATAGGCTGTTGTTTCAGCTCAAATGAGACAAAAGTCAGATCGATAAAACCATGACTACAGATTTTGGCTTTAATTGAAACAATGGCTAAAATATATTTGGCTGCCAAACTTTGCTAAGTATCAGCAATGAAAACTCTAAACAGCAGGTGGCACTGTATACCCTTCCAACATTTAGCATTAGACTTATAACCCAGTGTTTCCTTTGTTTACTTGTATGTGCAAGTACTACCCTTCACCATAGAAGTAGTTGATGGTACAGGGCCATTAGCTAAAGGTTTAGAACATGACAGGGAGAGCTCACCCGCGGCTAGAGCCGGTCCTCTGCAACTCCCCAGACTCCCTGACCAGGTTGCCCTTGCAGCAGATGACCCGCAGCTTGTTCTGGTAGGAGGAGGCCAGGTAGATGGCCCCAGAAGAGATGGCTGGACCCAGGTAACGGGGGTTAGGGATGTCCAGGTGGGCTAGCACTGGAGGGCTACACACAGGTACATAGAGAGGCAGGGTTAGGATTAAGTCTGGAAATACACTACCCAACATTCAATTCAGTGAGTTGAGAGGAAGCAATAACATCATGCTTAATGGCCTACTGGACAAATAAATCAATAACGTCTGCCATTTAACACAATGGATGAATAGAACAATTAGCATCAGACAGGGAACATTATTGTACTATGTGTTATTCTCAATTTGTCTTATTGATTGTGGTTACATACTCAGATGGATACTGATGCATTTGTCATAATCAAGTTCTTATTGTGTAAGTTTGTATTTCAGTCGTTTTCCTTTACCCAAGAGCAGCATGTCCCTGGACCTCGATCACATCCAAAGAGTTAAAATATGTCACAAACAGGTAGGGCTCTCTGTAAGCTGTGCAAGACCGAGAGGAAAGGGTACCATTACAAAAGGCATGGCACATACATTCGTAGCACGTCATGACAATATTGGGTCAAATCCACCACAACGTATACCACTTTGTTAGAAATGTACTGTATGAAGACAAAGGTTTTCTATACACACCGAAGGCCAGGGGCAGACGACTCCATTTGATCTCTTCAGTGCGGCTCCTTCGTCCATATGCGTCCACAAACACTCCAAACTCTGTGACAGAACAATGGTGTAGAAGAATGCACCTTGGAATGTTTTACAATCATTCTGTGGGCAATATACAGTACATAGGTTGTGTGTGGGAAATACAACACACTATTTCTTCCAATATGTACAGTAAAACAGGTAATACAATATCACAGATGTTAAGATACATTTATTTAAATTGCAAATGTCAAGGCAGATCTCACCATGGAAGCAGAGCAGGTACTCCTCCTTCTGCAGAGTGCTGGTGACCTGCATTATGGAGATGGGGAAGCTGTGGCAGGAGGAAGCAAACACCGCCGAGGCCAGAGACACATCCTTCTTATCCAGGAACTCTACAGGGGCGACACAGAGTACAACACGCTCTCTGTCACAGATAAAGAAATGTCATGGGAATGATTTTGTGGCATCAACCTTTAAAATGTGCAGTAGAGTGGCTAATTTACATGTAGCACTTTTGGATTGGCAACATTTCATTTCTTGGTACACATGAGTTCCAGTGGGTTTACTGAGAGACACTGTACAGCAAAAAAAAACTCCAAAAAGCCCACTAACCCTCCAGAACATACTGCTTCATCTCAACCTCATAGAACTTGTTGGTGCCGATGATGATGCTGTAGCTGGTCAGGTGGAGGCAGCTGCAGGGCTCCAGAGTCTCTATCTCCTGATAGAGGGGTGGAGGAAGGAGGGCGTTAGGGGACTAGTGAGGGAATGCAACTGATTAACTGATAGGAGGAACAGATTTTCTTCAGGTACAGTTCAATATAAATGAGGTGCATGTCTAGTCACTGTGAGCTGTCTTGAGGGTTCATTAAATGTCCTCTGTAACCAGAAAATGATGTTTATCATTCCATCTGATTATTTGTGTGTAGTGCACATTGAGGTGATACTCACCTTGCGAATGCAGAACTTGTTGAGGTTATCATTGTAACGCAGAATTGTAATCTTGTTCGGCATTGCAGCACAGATACAAGGCCCATTATCTATCTGTAGACAGACAAATTCACAACATCAGCCACACAGCTAGCATAAGGGATAAACATTTCTTCTGCCAAGGGATAACCAACTGAAACAATGTCCCCAAACCATTGAAAACCAGTGGACTTACTCTGCCTGCAGAGAAGAGGTGGCATCCCTTGACCGTCTCAAAGATAAATGGTTCCAGTTCAGACTGGGCAGGCAGGTGGGACTGGGCCAGAGACTGCTTCACCTTTTTAATCTCCACCAGACACAGCGCCCTCTCATCCCCTACAGGCCAAACACAGACATTACACCTATATTCAATTCAGTCTGGCTGACAAATAAATTAGACAGTAGTAGACTATGTATATGTGCTGTTATCACTGGTGGAGTCAAGTCGGCTGTCTCACCAACAATCATCAGCAGCTTTTCATGTTCTTTCATGATGTGGATCTGGAAGACGGAGCCCAGGCCAGGGATGTGGGTCAGGGAGTTCTTGATCAGATTCAGGGCGTACAGACCCTCCTCAGAGCCCACTAACACTATCTGTGGGAGGGGAGAGGCCAGACTCACATCACTGAGAGTGTATTGTACACTGTGGCACTACATGAAGTGAATATACAGTACCAGTCAAAAGTTTGGACACACCGACTCATTCCAGGGTTTTTCTTTATTTTTACTGATTTTTACATTGGAATTATGTAGTAACTTAAAAGTGTTAAACAGATTCTTCAAAGTAGCCACTCTCTGCCTTGATGACAGCTACAGTTGAAGTCGGAAGTTTACATACACTTAGATTGAAGTTTTCAAACTCGTTTTTCAACCACTCCACACATTTCTTGTTAACAAACTATAGTTTTGGCAAGTCGGTTAGGACATCTACTTTGTGCATGACACAAGTCATTTTTCCAACAATTGTTTACAGATTATTTCACTTATAATTTACTGTATCACAATTCCAGTGGGTCAGAAGTTTAAATACACTAAGTTGACTGTGCCTTTAAACAGCTTGGAAAATTCCAGAAAATGGTGTCATGGCTTTAGAAGGTTCTGACAGGCTAATTGACCACATTTGAGTCAATTGGAGGTGTACCTGTGGATGTATTTCAAGGCCTACCTTCAAACTCAGTGCATCTTTGCTTGACATCATGGGAAAATCAAAAGAAATCAGGCAAGACCTCAGAAATAAATTGTAGACCTCCAAAAGTCTGGTTCATCCTTGGGAGCAATTTCCAAAAGCCTGAAAGTACCCCGTTCATCTGTACAAACAATAGTACGCAAGTATAAACACCATGGGACCACGCAGCCATCATATAACTCAGGAAGGAGACGTGTTCTGTCTCCTAGAGATGAACGTACTTTGGTGAGAAAAGTACAAATCAATCTCAGAACATGACCATCGTTATGTTTGGAGGAAAAAGGGGGAGGCTTGCAAGCCGATGAACATCATCCCAACAGTGAAGCACGGGGTTGGCAGCATCATGTTGTGGGGGTGCTTTGCTGCAGGAGGGACTGGGGCACTTCACAAAATAGATGGCATCATTAGAAAGGAAAATTAAGTGGATATATTGAAGCAATATCTCATGACATCAGTCAGGAAGTTAAAGCTTGGTCGCAAATGGGTCTTACGGACAATGACCCCATGCATACTTCCAAAGTTGTGGCAAAATGGCTTAATGACAACAAAGTTAAGGTATTGGAGTGGCCATCACAAAGCCCTGACCTCAATCCTATAGAAATTTTGTGGGCAGAACTGAAAAAGCGTGTGCGAGCAAGGAGGCCTACAAACCTGGTTACTACATGATTCCATGTGTTATTTCATAGTTTTGATGTCTTCACTATTATTCTCCAATGTAGAAAGCATTAAAAATAAAGAAAAAATCCCGGAATGACTAGGTGTGTCCAAACGTTTGACTGGTACTGTGTGTTAACAACACAGGGAAAAAACAAATCTACCCATAACACTCAATGGCTGGTTGGCTGTTGCCCAATATATGCTTGCCATTATATTACCTGGTCTGTGAGGGGGAGAGTACAGTTGATGTCAAGTCTGTCATCACCCTCCAGCTTCAGCAGAGAGTTCCCCAGCAGTTTCTGGTGGACGGGGGAGAAAAGGAGGCTTAGCTTCAGTCAAATCGGGAATCTGTCAGGGTTTGTATAGGAACAGAGAGAGAGGGGGTCTATGTGCAGGTAGGTTGGGGTGGAGACAGTGTATTAAAGAGAGACAGTGTATTCTGGCAGAGTGAACAGGGGTAGAGAGACAGTGTATCCTGGCAGAGTGAACATGGGGCAGAGAGACAGTGTATCCTGGCAGAGTGGACAGGGGGTAGAGAGACAGTGTATTCTGGCAGAGTGAACAGGGGGTAGAGAGACAGTGTACCCTGGCAGAGTGAACAGGGGGTAGAGAGACAGTGTATTCTGGCAGAGTGAACAGGGGGTAGAGAGACAGTGTATCCTGGCAGAGTGAACAGGGGATAGAGAGACAGTGTATCCTGGCAGAGTGAACAGGGGGCAGAGAGACAATGTATTCCGGCAGAGTGAACAGGGGGTAGAGAGACAGTGTATCCTGGCAGAGTGAACAGGGGGCAGAGAGACAGTGTATTCTGGCAGAGTGAACACAGGGTAGAGAGACAGTGTATTCTGGCAGAGTGAACAGGGGGTAGAGAGACAGTGTACTCTAGCAGAGTGAACAGGGGGTAGAGAGACAGTGTATTCTGGCAGAGTGAACAGGGGGTAGAGAGAGTGTATTCTGGCAGAGTGAACAGGGGGCAGAGAGACAGTGTATTCTGGCAGAGTGAACAGGGGGCAGAGAGACAGTGTATCCTGGCAGAGTGAACACAGGGTAGAGAGACAGTGTATTCTGGCAGAGTGAACATGGGGCAGAGAGACAGTGTATCCTGACAGAGTGAACAGGGGGCAGAGAGGCAGTGTATCCTGGCAGAGTGAACACAGGGTAGAGAGACAGTGTATTCTGGCAGAGTGAACAGGGGTCGAGAGAAAGTGTATTCTGGCAGAGTGAACAGGGGTAGAGAGACAGTGTATTCTGGCAGAGTGAACAGGGGGCAGAGAGACAGTGTATTCTGGCAGAGTGAACAGGGGGTAGAGAGACAGTGTATCCTGGCAGAGTGAACAGGGGTAGAGAGACAGTGTATCCTGGCAGAGTGAACAGGGGGTAGAGAGACAGTGTATCCTGGCAGAGACAGTGGATCCTGGCAGAGTGAACAGGGGGCAGAGAGACAGTGTATCCTGGCAGAGTGAACAGGGGGTAGAGAGACAGTGTATTCTGGCAGAGTGAACAGGGGGTAGAGAGACAGTGTATCCTGGCAGAGTGAACAGGGGATAGAGAGACAGTGTATCCTGGCAGAGTGAACAGGGGGCAGAGAGACAATGTATTCCGGCAGAGTGAACAGGGGGTAGAGAGACAGTGTATCCTGGCAGAGTGAACAGGGGGCAGAGAGACAGTGTATTCTGGCAGAGTGAACACAGGGTAGAGAGACAGTGTATTCTGGCAGAGTGAACAGGGGGTAGAGAGACAGTGTACTCTAGCAGAGTGAACAGGGGGTAGAGAGACAGTGTATTCTGGCAGAGTGAACAGGGGGTAGAGAGAGTGTATTCTGGCAGAGTGAACAGGGGGCAGAGAGACAGTGTATTCTGGCAGAGTGAACAGGGGGCAGAGAGACAGTGTATCCTGGCAGAGTGAACACAGGGTAGAGAGACAGTGTATTCTGGCAGAGTGAACATGGGGCAGAGAGACAGTGTATCCTGACAGAGTGAACAGGGGGCAGAGAGGCAGTGTATCCTGGCAGAGTGAACACAGGGTAGAGAGACAGTGTATTCTGGCAGAGTGAACAGGGGTCGAGAGAAAGTGTATTCTGGCAGAGTGAACAGGGGTAGAGAGACAGTGTATTCTGGCAGAGTGAACAGGGGGCAGAGAGACAGTGTATTCTGGTAGAGTGAACAGGGGTAGAGAGACAGTGTATTCTGGCAGAGTGAACAGGGGGTAGAGAGACAGTGTATCCTGGCAGAGTGAACAGGGGTAGAGAGACAGTGTATCCTGGCAGAGTGAACAGGGGGTAGAGAGACAGTGTATTCTGGCAGAGACAGTGTATCCTGGCAGAGTGAACAGGGGGCAGAGAGACAGTGTATCCTGGCAGAGTGAACAGAGGGTAGAGAGACAGTGTATTCTGGCAGAGTGAACAGGGGGTAGAGAGACAGTGTATCCTGGCAGAGTGAACAGGGGGCAGAGAGACAATGTATTCCGGCAGAGTGAACAGAGGGTAGAGAGACAGTGTATCCTGGCAGAGTGAACAGGGGGCAGAGAGACAGTGTATTCTGGCAGAGTGAACACAGGTTAGAGAGACAGTGTATTCTGGCAGAGTGAACAGGGGGCAGAGAGACAGTGTATTCTGGCAGAGTGAACAGGGGGCAGAGAGACAGTGTATTCTGGCAGAGTGAACAGGGGTAGAGAGACAGTGTATTCTGGCAGAGTGAACAGGGGGCAGAGAGGCAGTGTATCCTGGCAGAGTGAACACAGGGTAGAGAGACAGTGTATTCTGGCAGAGTGAACAGGGGTCGAGAGAAAGTGTATTCTGGCAGAGTGAACAGGGGTAGAGAGACAGTGTATTCTGGCAGAGTGAACAGGGGGCAGAGAGACAGTGTATTCTGGCAGAGTGAACAGGGGTAGAGAGACAGTGTATTCTGGCAGAGTGAACAGGGGGTAGAGAGACAGTGTATCCTGGCAGAGTGAACAGGGGTAGAGAGACAGTGTATCCTGGCAGAGTGAACAGGGGGTAGAGAGACAGTGTATTCTGGCAGAGACAGTGTATCCTGGCAGAGTGAACAGGGGGCAGAGAGACAGTGTATCCTGGCAGAGTGAACAGGGGGTAGAGAGACAGTGTATTCTGGCAGAGTGAACAGGGGGTAGAGAGACAGTGTATCCTGGCAGAGTGAACAGGGGATAGAGAGACAGTGTATCCTGGCAGAGTGAACAGGGGGCAGAGAGACAATGTATTCCGGCAGAGTGAACAGGGGGTAGAGAGACAGTGTATCCTGGCAGAGTGAACAGGGGGCAGAGAGACAGTGTATTCTGGCAGAGTGAACACAGGGTAGAGAGACAGTGTATTCTGGCAGAGTGAACAGGGGGTAGAGAGACAGTGTACTCTAGCAGAGTGAACAGGGGGTAGAGAGACAGTGTATTCTGGCAGAGTGAACAGGGGGTAGAGAGAGTGTATTCTGGCAGAGTGAACAGGGGGCAGAGAGACAGTGTATTCTGGCAGAGTGAACAGGGGGCAGAGAGACAGTGTATCCTGGCAGAGTGAACACAGGGTAGAGAGACAGTGTATTCTGGCAGAGTGAACATGGGGCAGAGAGACAGTGTATCCTGACAGAGTGAACAGGGGGCAGAGAGGCAGTGTATCCTGGCAGAGTGAACACAGGGTAGAGAGACAGTGTATTCTGGCAGAGTGAACAGGGGTCGAGAGAAAGTGTATTCTGGCAGAGTGAACAGGGGTAGAGAGACAGTGTATTCTGGCAGAGTGAACAGGGGGCAGAGAGACAGTGTATTCTGGCAGAGTGAACAGGGGTAGAGAGACAGTGTATTCTGGCAGAGTGAACAGGGGGTAGAGAGACAGTGTATCCTGGCAGAGTGAACAGGGGTAGAGAGACAGTGTATCCTGGCAGAGTGAACAGGGGGTAGAGAGACAGTGTATTCTGGCAGAGACAGTGTATCCTGGCAGAGTGAACAGGGGGCAGAGAGACAGTGTATCCTGGCAGAGTGAACAGAGGGTAGAGAGACAGTGTATTCTGGCAGAGTGAACAGGGGGTAGAGAGACAGTGTATCCTGGCAGAGTGAACAGGGGGCAGAGAGACAATGTATTCCGGCAGAGTGAACAGAGGGTAGAGAGACAGTGTATCCTGGCAGAGTGAACAGGGGGCAGAGAGACAGTGTATTCTGGCAGAGTGAACACAGGTTAGAGAGACAGTGTATTCTGGCAGAGTGAACAGGGGGCAGAGAGACAGTGTATTCTGGCAGAGTGAACAGGGGGCAGAGAGACAGTGTATTCTGGCAGAGTGAACAGGGGTAGAGAGACAGTGTATTCTGGCAGAGTGAACAGGGGGCAGAGAGACAGTGTATTCTGGCAGAGTGAACAGGGGCAGAGAGACAGTGTATTCTGGCAGTGAACAGGGGGTCGAGAGAAAGTGTATTCTGGCAGAGTGAACAGGGGTAGAGAGACAGTGTATTCTGGCAGAGTGAACAGGGGGAAAGAGACAGTGTATTCTGGCAGAGTGAACACATGGTAGAGAGAGTGTATTCTGGCAGTGACAGTGTATTCTGGCAGAGACAGTGTATTCTGGCAGAGTGAACACATGGTAGAGAGACAGTGTATTCTGGCAGAGACAGTGTATTATGGCAGAGACAGTGTATTCTGGCAGAGACAGTGTATTCTGGCAGAGTGAACAGGGGGTAGAGAGACAGTGTATCCTGGCAGAGTGAACAGGGAGTAGAGAGACAGTGTATTCTGGCAGAGACAGTGTATTCTGGCAGAGTGAACAGGGGGTAGAGAGACAGTGTATCCTGGCAGAGTGAACAGGGTAGAGAGACAGTGTATTCTGGCAGAGTGAACAGGGGGTAGAGAGACAGTGTATTCTGGCAGAGTGAACAGGATTCAGAGAGACAGTGTATCCTGGCAGAGTGAACATGGGGCAGAGAGACAGTGTATCCTGGCAGTGTGAACAGGGGGCAGAGAGACAGTGTATTCTGGCAGAGACAGTGTATTCTGGCAGAGTGAACAGGGGGTAGAGAGACAGTGTATCCTGGCAGAGTGAACATGGGGCAGAGAGACAGTGTATCCTGGCAGAGTGAACACAGGGTAGAGAGACAGTGTATTCTGGCAGAGTGAACATGGGGCAGAGAGACAGTGTATCCTGACAGAGTGAACAGGGGGCAGAGAGGCAGTGTATCCTGGCAGAGTGAACACAGGGTAGAGAGACAGTGTATTCTGGAAGAGTGAACAGGGGTCGAGAGAAAGTGTATTCTGGCAAAGTGAACAGGGGTAGAGAGACAGTGTATTCTGGCAGAGTGAACAGGGGGCAGAGAGACAGTGTATTCTGGCAGAGTGAAGAGGGGTAGAGAGACAGTGTATTCTGGCAGAGTGAACAGGGGGTAGAGAGACAGTGTATCCTGGCAGAGTGAACAGGGGTAGAGAGACAGTGTATCCTGGCAGAGTGAACAGGGGGTAGAGAGACAGTGTATTCTGGCAGAGACAGTGTATCCTGGCAGAGTGAACAGGGGGCAGAGAGACAGTGTATCCTGGCAGAGTGAACAGAGGGTAGAGAGACAGTGTATTCTGGCAGAGTGAACAGGGGGTAGAGAGACAGTGTATCCTGGCAGAGTGAACAGGGGGCAGAGAGACAATGTATTCCGGCAGAGTGAACAGAGGGTAGAGAGACAGTGTATCCTGGCAGAGTGAACAGGGGGCAGAGAGACAGTGTATTCTGGCAGAGTGAACACAGGTTAGAGAGACAGTGTATTCTGGCAGAGTGAACAGGGGGCAGAGAGACAGTGTATTCTGGCAGAGTGAACAGGGGCAGAGAGACAGTGTATTCTGGCAGAGTGAACAGGGGTAGAGAGACAGTGTATTCTGGCAGAGTGAACAGGGGGCAGAGAGACAGTGTATTCTGGCAGAGTGAACAGGGGCAGAGAGACAGTGTATTCTGGCAGAGTGAACAGGGGGTCGAGAGAAAGTGTATTCTGGCAGAGTGAACAGGGGTAGAGAGACAGTGTATTCTGGCAGAGTGAACAGGGGGAAAGAGACAGTGTATTCTGGCAGAGTGAACACATGGTAGAGAGAGTGTATTCTGGCAGTGACAGTGTATTCTGGCAGAGACAGTGTATTCTGGCAGAGTGAACACATGGTAGAGAGACAGTGTATTCTGGCAGAGACAGTGTATTATGGCAGAGACAGTGTATTCTGGCAGAGACAGTGTATTCTGGCAGAGTGAACAGGGGGTAGAGAGACAGTGTAACCTGGCAGAGTGAACAGGGAGTAGAGAGACAGTGTATTCTGGCAGAGACAGTGTATTCTGGCAGAGTGAACAGGGGGTAGAGAGACAGTGTATCCTGGCAGAGTGAACAGGGTAGAGAGACAGTGTATTCTGGCAGAGTGAACAGGGGGTAGAGAGACAGTGTATTCTGGCAGAGTGAACAGGAGGCAGAGAGACAGTGTATCCTGGCAGAGTGAACATGGGGCAGAGAGACAGTGTATCCTGGCAGTGTGAACAGGGGGCAGAGAGACAGTGTATTCTGGCAGAGACAGTGTATTCTGGCAGAGTGAACAGGGGGTAGAGAGACAGTGTATCCTGGCAGAGTGAACATGGGGCAGAGAGACAGTGTATCCTGGCAGAGTGAACACAGGGTAGAGAGACAGTGTATTCTGGCAGAGTGAACATGGGGCAGAGAGACAGTGTATCCTGACAGAGTGAACAGGGGGCAGAGAGGCAGTGTATCCTGGCAGAGTGAACACAGGGTAGAGAGACAGTGTATTCTGGCAGAGTGAACAGGGGTCGAGAGAAAGTGTATTCTGGCAAAGTGAACAGGGGTAGAGAGACAGTGTATTCTGGCAGAGTGAACAGGGGGCAGAGAGACAGTGTATTCTGGTAGAGTGAACAGGGGTAGAGAGACAGTGTATTCTGGCAGAGTGAACAGGGGGTAGAGAGACAGTGTATCCTGGCAGAGTGAACAGGGGTAGAGAGACAGTGTATCCTGGCAGAGTGAACAGGGGGTAGAGAGACAGTGTATTCTGGCAGAGACAGTGTATCCTGGCAGAGTGAACAGGGGGCAGAGAGACAGTGTATCCTGGCAGAGTGAACAGAGGGTAGAGAGACAGTGTATTCTGGCAGAGTGAACAGGGGGTAGAGAGACAGTGTATCCTGGCAGAGTGAACAGGGGGCAGAGAGACAATGTATTCCGGCAGAGTGAACAGAGGGTAGAGAGACAGTGTATCCTGGCAGAGTGAACAGGGGGCAGAGAGACAGTGTATTCTGGCAGAGTGAACACAGGTTAGAGAGACAGTGTATTCTGGCAGAGTGAACAGGGGGCAGAGAGACAGTGTATTCTGGCAGAGTGAACAGGGGGCAGAGAGACAGTGTATTCTGGCAGAGTGAACAGGGGTAGAGAGACAGTGTATTCTGGCAGAGTGAACAGGGGGCAGAGAGACAGTGTATTCTGGCAGAGTGAACAGGGGCAGAGAGACAGTGTATTCTGGCAGAGTGAACAGGGGGTCGAGAGAAAGTGTATTCTGGCAGAGTGAACAGGGGTAGAGAGACAGTGTATTCTGGCAGAGTGAACACATGGTAGAGAGACAGTGTATTCTGGCAGAGACAGTGTATTCTGGCAGAGACAGTGTTTTCTGGCAGAGTGAACACATGGTAGAGAGACAGTGTATTCTGGCAGAGACAGTGTATTCTGGCAGAGTGAACAGGGGGTAGAGAGACAGTGTATCCTGGCAGAGTGAACAGGGGGTAGAGAGACAGTGTATCCTGGCAGAGTGAACAGGGGGTAGAGAGACAGTGTATTCTGGCAGAGACAGTGTATTCTGGCAGAGTGAACAGGGGGTAGAGAGACAGTGTATCCTGGCAGAGTGAACAGGGTAGAGAGACAGTGTATTCTGGCAGAGTGAACAGGGGATAGAGAGACAGTGTATTCTGGCAGAGTGAACATGGGGCAGAGAGACAGTGTATTCTGGCAGAGTGAACAGGGGGTAGAGAGACAGTGTATTCTGGCAGAGTGAACAGGGGGAAAGAGACAGTGTATTCTGGCAGAGTGAACACATGGTAGAGAGAGTGTATTCTGGCAGTGACAGTGTATTCTGGCAGAGACAGTGTATTCTGGCAGAGTGAACACATGGTAGAGAGACAGTGTTTTCTGGCAGAGACAGTGTATTATGGCAGAGACAGTGTATTCTGGCAGAGACAGTGTATTCTGGCAGAGTGAACAGGGGGTAGAGAGACAGTGTATCCTGGCAGAGTGAACAGGGGGTAGAGAGACAGTGTATTCTGGCAGAGACAGTGTATTCTGGCAGAGTGAACAGGGGGTAGAGAGACAGTGTATCCTGGCAGAGTGAACAGGGTAGAGAGACAGTGTATTCTGGCAGAGTGAACAGGGGGTAGAGAGACAGTGTATTCTGGCAGAGTGAACAGGAGGCAGAGAGACAGTGTATCCTGTCAGAGTGAACATGGGGCAGAGAGACAGTGTATCCTGGCAGTGTGAACAGGGGGCAGAGAGACAGTGTATTCTGGCAGAGACAGTGTATTCTGGCAGAGTGAACAGGGGGTAGAGAGACAGTGTATCCTGGCAGAGTGAACATGGGGCAGAGAGACAGTGTATCCTGGCAGAGTGAACACAGGGTAGAGAGACAGTGTATTCTGGCAGAGTGAACATGGGGCAGAGAGACAGTGTATCCTGACAGAGTGAACAGGGGGCAGAGAGGCAGAGTATCCTGGCAGAGTGAACACAGGGTAGAGAGACAGTGTATTCTGGCAGAGTGAACAGGGGGTCGAGAGAAAGTGTATTCTGGCAAAGTGAACAGGGGTAGAGAGACAGTGTATTCTGGCAGAGTGAACAGGGGGCAGAGAGACAGTGTATTCTGGCAGAGTGAACAGGGGTAGATAGACAGTGTATTCTGGCAGAGTGAACAGGGGGTAGAGAGACAGTGTATCCTGGCAGAGTGAACAGGGGTAGAGAGACAGTGTATCCTGGCAGAGTGAACAGGGGGTAGAGAGACAGTGTATTCTGGCAGAGACAGTGTATCCTGGCAGAGTGAACAGGGGTTAGAGAGACAGTGTATCCTGGCAGAGTGAACAGAGGGTAGAGAGACAGTGTATTCTGGCAGAGTGAACAGGGGGTAGAGAGACAGTGTATCCTGGCAGAGTGAACAGGGGGCAGAGAGACAATGTATTCCGGCAGAGTGAACAGAGGGTAGAGAGACAGTGTATCCTGGCAGAGTGAACAGGGGGCAGAGAGACAGTGTATTCTGGCAGAGTGAACACAGGTTAGAGAGACAGTGTATTCTGGCAGAGTGAACAGGGGGCAGAGAGACAGTGTATTCTGGCAGAGTGAACAGGGGGCAGAGAGACAGTGTATTCTGGCAGAGTGAACAGGGGTAGAGAGACAGTGTATTCTGGCAGAGTGAACAGGGGGCAGAGAGACAGTGTATTCTGGCAGAGTGAACAGGGGCAGAGAGACAGTGTATTCTGGCAGAGTGAACAGGGGGTCGAGAGAAAGTGTATTCTGGCAGAGTGAACAGGGGTAGAGAGACAGTGTATTCTGGCAGAGTGAACAGGGGGAAAGACACAGTGTATTCTGGCAGAGTGAACACATGGTAGAGAGACAGTGTATTCTGGCAGAGACAGTGTATTCTGGCAGAGACAGTGTTTTCTGGCAGAGTGAACACATGGTAGAGAGACAGTGTATTCTGGCAGAGACAGTGTATTCTGGCAGAGACAGTGTATTCTGGCAGAGTGAACAGGGGGTAGAGAGACAGTGTATCCTGGCAGAGTGAACAGGGGGTAGAGAGACAGTGTATCCTGGCAGAGTGAACAGGGGCTAGAGAGACAGTGTATTCTGGCAGAGACAGTTTATTCTGGCAGAGTGAACAGGGGGTAGAGAGACAGTGTATCCTGGCAGAGTGAACAGGGTAGAGAGACAGTGTATTCTGGCAGAGTGAACAGGGGGTAGAGAGACAGTGTATTCTGGCAGAGTGAACATGGGGCAGAGAGACAGTGTATCCTGGCAGTGTGAACAGGGGGCAGAGAGACAGTGTATTCTGGCAGAGACAGTGTATTCTGGCAGAGTGAACAGGGGGTAGAGAGACAGTGTATCCTGGCAGAGTGAACAGGGGGTAGAGAGACAGTGTATTCTGGCAGAGACAGTGTATTCTGGCAGAGTGAACAGGGGGTAGAGAGACAGTGTATCCTGGCAGAGTGAACAGGGTAGAGAGACAGTGTATTCTGGCAGAGTGAACAGGGGGTAGAGAGACAGTGTATTCTGGCAGAGTGAACATGGGGCAGAGAGACAGTGTATCCTGGCAGAGTGAACAGGGGGCAGAAAGGCAGTGTATCCTGGCAGAGTGAACAAAGGGTAGAGAGACAGTGTATTCTGGCAGAGTGAAAATGGTGCAGAGAGACAGTGTATCCTGGCAGAGTGGACAGGGGGCAGAGAGGCAGTGTATCCTGGCAGAGTGAACAGGGTAGAGAGACAGTGTATTCTGGCAGAGTGAACAGGGGGTCGAGAGAAAGTGTATTCTGGCAGAGACAGTGTATTCTGGCAGAGACAGTGTATTCTGGCAGAGACAGTGTATTCTGGCAGAGTGAACAGGGGGTAGAGAGACAGTGTATCCTGGCAGAGTGAACAGGGGGCAGAGAGACAGTGTATTCTGGCAGAGTGAACACAGGGTAGAGAGATAGTGTATTCTGGCAGAGTGAACAGGGGGCAGAGAGACAGTGTATTCTGGCAGAGTGAACAGGGGGTAGAGGGACAGTGTATTCTGGCAGAGACAGTGTATCCTGGCAGAGTGAACAGGGTAGAGAGACAGTGTATTCTGGCAGAGTGAACAGGGGGTAGAGAGACAGTGTATCCTGGCAGAGTGAACAGGGGATAGAGAGACAGTGTATCCTGGCAGAGTGAACAGGGGGCAGAGAGACAATGTATTCCGGCAGAGTGAACAGGGGGTAGAGAGACAGTGTATCCTGGCAGAGTGAACAGGGGGCAGAGAGACAGTGTATTCTGGCAGAGTGAACACAGGGTAGAGAGACAGTGTATTCTGGCAGAGTGAACAGGGGGCAGAGAGACAGTGTATTCTGGCAGAGTGAACAGGGGGTAGAGAGACAGTGTATTCTGGCAGAGTGAACAGGGGATAGAGAGACAGTGTACTCTAGCAGAGTGAACAGGGGGTAGAGAGAGTGTATTCTGGAAGAGTGAACAGGGGGCAGAGAGACAGTGTATTCTGGCAGAGTGAACAGGGGGTAGAGAGACAGTGTATTCTGGCAGAGTGAACAGGGGGTAGAGAGACAGTGTATTCTGGCAGAGTGAACAGGGGGTAGAGAGGCAGTGTATTCTGGCAGAGTGAACACATGGTAGAGAGAGTGTATTCTGGCAGTGACAGTGTATTCTGGCAGAGACAGTGTATTCTGGCAGAGTGAACACATGGTAGAGAGACAGTGTATTCTGGCAGAGCCAGTGTATTATGGCAGAGACAGTGTATTCTGGCAGAGTGAACAGGGAGTAGAGAGACAGTGTATCCTGGCAGAGTGAACAGGGGGTAGAGAGACAGTGTATTCTGGCAGAGACAGTGTATTCTGGCAGAGTGAACAGGGGGTAGAGAGACAGTGTATCCTGGCAGAGTGAACAGGGTAGAGAGACAGTGTATTCTGGCAGAGTGAACAGGGGGTAGAGAGACAGTGTATTCTGGCAGAGTGAACAGGAGGCAGAGAGACAGTGTATCCTGGCAGAGTGAACATGGGGCAGAGAGACAGTGTATCCTGCTAGTGTGAACAGGGGGCAGAGAGACAGTGTATCCTGGCAGAGTGAACAGGGGTAGAGAGACAGTGTATCCTGGCAGAGTGAACAGGGGGTAGAGAGACAGTGTATTCTGGCAGAGACAGTGTATCCTGGCAGAGTGAACAGGGGGCAGAGAGACAGTGTATCCTGGCAGAGTGAACAGAGGGTAGAGAGACAGTGTATTCTGGCAGAGTGAACAGGGGGTAGAGAGACAGTGTATCCTGGCAGAGTGAACAGGGGTAGAGAGACAGTGTATCCTGGCAGAGTGAACAGGGGGTAGAGAGACAGTGTATTCTGGCAGAGACAGTGTATCCTGGCAGAGTGAACAGGGGGCAGAGAGACAGTGTATCCTGGCAGAGTGAACAGAGGGTAGAGAGACAGTGTATTCTGGCAGAGTGAACAGGGGGTAGAGAGACAGTGTATCCTGGCAGAGTGAACAGGGGGCAGAGAGACAATGTATTCCGGCAGAGTGAACAGAGGGTAGAGAGACAGTGTATCCTGGCAGAGTGAACAGGGGGCAGAGAGACAGTGTATTCTGGCAGAGTGAACACAGGTTAGAGAGACAGTGTATTCTGGCAGAGTGAACAGGGGGCAGAGAAACAGTGTATTCTGGCAGAGTGAACAGGGGGCAGAGAGACAGTGTATTCTGGCAGAGTGAACAGGGGTAGAGAGACAGTGTATTCTGGCAGAGTGAACAGGGGGCAGAGATACAGTGTATTCTGGCAGAGTGAACAGGGGCAGAGAGACAGTGTATTCTGGCAGAGTGAACAGGGGGTCGAGAGAAAGTGTATTCTGGCAGAGTGAACAGGGGTAGAGAGACAGTGTATTCTGGCAGAGTGAACAGGGGGAAAGAGACAGTGTATTCTGGCAGAGTGAACACATGGTAGAGAGAGTGTATTCTGGCAGTGACAGTGTATTCTGGCAGAGACAGTGTATTCTGGCAGAGTGAACACATGGTAGAGAGACAGTGTATTCTGGCAGAGACAGTGTATTATGGCAGAGACAGTGTATTCTGGCAGATACAGTGTATTCTGGCAGAGTGAACAGGGGGTAGAGAGACAGTGTAACCTGGCAGAGTGAACAGGGAGTAGAGAGACAGTGTATTCTGGCAGAGACAGTGTATTCTGGCAGAGTGAACAGGGGGTAGAGAGACAGTGTATCCTGGCAGAGTGAACAGGGTAGAGAGACAGTGTATTCTGGCAGAGTGAACAGGGTAGAGAGACAGTGTATTCTGGCAGAGTGAACAGGGGGTAGAGAGACAGTGTATTCTGGCAGAGTGAACATGGGGCAGAGAGACAGTGTATCCTGGCAGAGTGAACAGGGGGCAGAGAGACAGTGTATCCTGGCAGAGTGAACAGAGGGTAGAGAGACAGTGTATTCTGGCAGAGTGAACAGGGGGTAGAGAGACAGTGTATCCTGGCAGAGTGAACAGGGGGCAGAGAGACAGTGTATTCTGGCAGAGTGAACACAGGTTAGAGAGACAGTGTATTCTGGCAGAGTGAACAGGGGGCAGAGAGACAGTGTATTCTGGCAGAGTGAACAGGGGGCAGAGAGACAGTGTATTCTGGCAGAGTGAACAGGGGTAGAGAGACAGTGTATTCTGGCAGAGTGAACAGGGGGCAGAGAGACAGTGTATTCTGGCAGAGTGAACAGGGGCAGAGAGACAGTGTATTCTGGCAGAGTGAACAGGGGGTCGAGAGAAAGTGTATTCTGGCAGAGTGAACAGGGGTAGAGAGACAGTGTATTCTGGCAGAGTGAACAGGGGGAAAGAGACAGTGTATTCTGGCAGAGTGAACACATGGTAGAGAGAGTGTATTCTGGCAGTGACAGTGTATTCTGGCAGAGACAGTGTATTCTGGCAGAGTGAACACATGGTAGAGAGACAGTGTATTCTGGCAGAGACAGTGTATTATGGCAGAGACAGTGTATTCTGGCAGATACAGTGTATTCTGGCAGAGTGAACAGGGGGTAGAGAGACAGTGTAACCTGGCAGAGTGAACAGGGAGTAGAGAGACAGTGTATTCTGGCAGAGACAGTGTATTCTGGCAGAGTGAACAGGGGGTAGAGAGACAGTGTATCCTGGCAGAGTGAACAGGGTAGAGAGACAGTGTATTCTGGCAGAGTGAACAGGGGGTAGAGAGACAGTGTATTCTGGCAGAGTGAACAGGAGGCAGAGAGACAGTGTATCCTGGCAGAGTGAACATGGGGCAGAGAGACAGTGTATCCTGGCAGTGTGAACAGGGGGCAGAGAGACAGTGTATTCTGGCAGAGACAGTGTATTCTGGCAGAGTGAACAGGGGGTAGAGAGACAGTGTATCCTGGCAGAGTGAACATGGGGCAGAGAGACAGTGTATCCTGGCAGAGTGAACACAGGGTAGAGAGACAGTGTATTCTGGCAGAGTGAACATGGGGCAGAGAGACAGTGTATCCTGACAGAGTGAACAGGGGGCAGAGAGGCAGTGTATCCTGGCAGAGTGAACACAGGGTAGAGAGACAGTGTATTCTGGCAGAGTGAACAGGGGTCGAGAGAAAGTGTATTCTGGCAAAGTGAACAGGGGTAGAGAGACAGTGTATTCTGGCAGAGTGAACAGGGGGCAGAGAGACAGTGTATTCTGGTAGAGTGAACAGGGGTAGAGAGACAGTGTATTCTGGCAGAGTGAACAGGGGGTAGAGAGACAGTGTATCCTGGCAGAGTGAACAGGGGTAGAGAGACAGTGTATCCTGGCAGAGTGAACAGGGGGTAGAGAGACAGTGTATTCTGGCAGAGACAGTGTATCCTGGCAGAGTGAACAGGGGGCAGAGAGACAGTGTATCCTGGCAGAGTGAACAGAGGGTAGAGAGACAGTGTATTCTGGCAGAGTGAACAGGGGGTAGAGAGACAGTGTATCCTGGCAGAGTGAACAGGGGGCAGAGAGACAATGTATTCCGGCAGAGTGAACAGAGGGTAGAGAGACAGTGTATCCTGGCAGAGTGAACAGGGGGCAGAGAGACAGTGTATTCTGGCAGAGTGAACACAGGTTAGAGAGACAGTGTATTCTGGCAGAGTGAACAGGGGGCAGAGAGACAGTGTATTCTGGCAGAGTGAACAGGGGGCAGAGAGACAGTGTATTCTGGCAGAGTGAACATGGGGCAGAGAGACAGTGTATCCTGACAGAGTGAACAGGGGGCAGAGAGGCAGTGTATCCTGGCAGAGTGAACACAGGGTAGAGAGACAGTGTATTCTGGCAGAGTGAACAGGGGTCGAGAGAAAGTGTATTCTGGCAAAGTGAACAGGGGTAGAGAGACAGTGTATTCTGGCAGAGTGAACAGGGGGCAGAGAGACAGTGTATTCTGGTAGAGTGAACAGGGGTAGAGAGACAGTGTATTCTGGCAGAGTGAACAGGGGGTAGAGAGACAGTGTATCCTGGCAGAGTGAACAGGGGTAGAGAGACAGTGTATCCTGGCAGAGTGAACAGGGGGTAGAGAGACAGTGTATTCTGGCAGAGACAGTGTATCCTGGCAGAGTGAACAGGGGGCAGAGAGACAGTGTATCCTGGCAGAGTGAACAGAGGGTAGAGAGACAGTGTATTCTGGCAGAGTGAACAGGGGGTAGAGAGACAGTGTATCCTGGCAGAGTGAACAGGGGGCAGAGAGACAATGTATTCCGGCAGAGTGAACAGAGGGTAGAGAGACAGTGTATCCTGGCAGAGTGAACAGGGGGCAGAGAGACAGTGTATTCTGGCAGAGTGAACACAGGTTAGAGAGACAGTGTATTCTGGCAGAGTGAACAGGGGGCAGAGAGACAGTGTATTCTGGCAGAGTGAACAGGGGGCAGAGAGACAGTGTATTCTGGCAGAGTGAACAGGGGTAGAGAGACAGTGTATTCTGGCAGAGTGAACAGGGGGCAGAGAGACAGTGTATTCTGGCAGAGTGAACAGGGGCAGAGAGACAGTGTATTCTGGCAGAGTGAACAGGGGGTCGAGAGAAAGTGTATTCTGGCAGAGTGAACAAGGGTAGAGAGACAGTGTATTCTGGCAGAGTGAACACATGGTAGAGAGACAGTGTATTCTGGCAGAGACAGTGTATTCTGGCAGAGACAGTGTTTTCTGGCAGAGTGAACACATGGTAGAGAGACAGTGTATTCTGGCAGAGACAGTGTATTTTGGCAGAGTGAACAGGGGGTAGAGAGACAGTGTATCCTGGCAGAGTGAACAGGGGGTAGAGAGACAGTGTATCCTGGCAGAGTGAACAGGGGGTAGAGAGACAGTGTATTCTGGCAGAGACAGTGTATTCTGGCAGAGTGAACAGGGGGTAGAGAGACAGTGTATCCTGGCAGAGTGAACAGGGTAGAGAGACAGTGTATTCTGGCAGAGTGAACAGGGGATAGAGAGACAGTGTATTCTGGCAGAGTGAACATGGGGCAGAGAGACAGTGTATCCTGGCAGTGTGAACAGTGGGCAGAGAGACAGTGTATTCTGGCAGAGTGAACAGGGGGTAGAGAGACAGTGTATTCTGGCAGAGTGAACAGGGGGAAAGAGACAGTGTATTCTGGCAGAGTGAACACATGGTAGAGAGAGTGTATTCTGGCAGTGACAGTGTATTCTGGCAGAGACAGTGTATTCTGGCAGAGTGAACACATGGTAGAGAGACAGTGTTTTCTGGCAGAGACAGTGTATTATGGCAGAGACAGTGTATTCTGGCAGAGACAGTGTATTCTGGCAGAGTGAACAGGGGGTAGAGAGACAGTGTATCCTGGCAGAGTGAACAGGGGGTAGAGAGACAGTGTATTCTGGCAGAGACAGTGTATTCTGGCAGAGTGAACAGGGGGTAGAGAGACAGTGTATCCTGGCAGAGTGAACAGGGTAGAGAGACAGTGTATTCTGGCAGAGTGAACAGGGGGTAGAGAGACAGTGTATTCTGGCAGAGTGAACAGGAGGCAGAGAGACAGTGTATCCTGTCAGAGTGAACATGGGGCAGAGAGACAGTGTATCCTGGCAGTGTGAACAGGGGGCAGAGAGACAGTGTATTCTGGCAGAGACAGTGTATTCTGGCAGAGTGAACAGGGGGTAGAGAGACAGTGTATCCTGGCAGAGTGAACAGGGTAGAGAGACAGTGTATTCTGGCAGAGTGAACAGGGGATAGAGAGACAGTGTATTCTGGCAGAGTGAACATGGGGCAGAGAGACAGTGTATCCTGGCAGTGTGAACAGTGGGCAGAGAGACAGTGTATTCTGGCAGAGTGAACAGGGGGTAGAGAGACAGTGTATTCTGGCAGAGTGAACAGGGGGAAAGAGACAGTGTATTCTGGCAGAGTGAACACATGGTAGAGAGAGTGTATTCTGGCAGTGACAGTGTATTCTGGCAGAGACAGTGTATTCTGGCAGAGTGAACACATGGTAGAGAGACAGTGTTTTCTGGCAGAGACAGTGTATTATGGCAGAGACAGTGTATTCTGGCAGAGACAGTGTATTCTGGCAGAGTGAACAGGGGGTAGAGAGACAGTGTATCCTGGCAGAGTGAACAGGGGGTAGAGAGACAGTGTATTCTGGCAGAGACAGTGTATTCTGGCAGAGTGAACAGGGGGTAGAGAGACAGTGTATCCTGGCAGAGTGAACAGGGTAGAGAGACAGTGTATTCTGGCAGAGTGAACAGGGGGTAGAGAGACAGTGTATTCTGGCAGAGTGAACAGGAGGCAGAGAGACAGTGTATCCTGTCAGAGTGAACATGGGGCAGAGAGACAGTGTATCCTGGCAGTGTGAACAGGGGGCAGAGAGACAGTGTATTCTGGCAGAGACAGTGTATTCTGGCAGAGTGAACAGGGGGTAGAGAGACAGTGTATCCTGGCAGAGTGAACATGGGGCAGAGAGACAGTGTATCCTGGCAGAGTGAACACAGGGTAGAGAGACAGTGTATTCTGGCAGAGTGAACATGGGGCAGAGAGACAGTGTATCCTGACAGAGTGAACAGGGGGCAGAGAGGCAGTGTATCCTGGCAGAGTGAACACAGGGTAGAGAGACAGTGTATTCTGGCAGAGTGAACAGGGGGTCGAGAGAAAGTGTATTCTGGCAAAGTGTACAGGGGTAGAGAGACAGTGTATTCTGGCAGAGTGAACAGGGGGCAGAGAGACAGTGTATTCTGGCAGAGTGAACAGGGGTAGAGAGACAGTGTATTCTGGCAGAGTGAACAGGGGGTAGAGAGACAGTGTATCCTGGCAGAGTGAACAGGGGTAGAGAGACAGTGTATCCTGGCAGAGTGAACAGGGGGTAGAGAGACAGTGTATTCTGGCAGAGACAGTGTATCCTGGCAGAGTGAACAGGGGTTAGAGAGACAGTGTATCCTGGCAGAGTGAACAGAGGGTAGAGAGACAGTGTATTCTGGCAGAGTGAACAGGGGGTAGAGAGACAGTGTATCCTGGCAGAGTGAACAGGGGGCAGAGAGACAATGTATTCCGGCAGAGTGAACACAGGTTAGAGAGACAGTGTATTCTGGCAGAGTGAACAGGGGGCAGAGAGACAGTGTATTCTGGCAGAGTGAACAGGGGGCAGAGAGACAGTGTATTCTGGCAGAGTGAACAGGGGTAGAGAGACAGTGTATTCTGGCAGAGTGAACAGGGGGCAGAGAGACAGTGTATTCTGGCAGAGTGAACAGGGGCAGAGAGACAGTGTATTCTGGCAGAGTGAACAGGGGGTCGAGAGAAAGTGTATTCTGGCAGAGTGAACAGGGGTAGAGAGACAGTGTATTCTGGCAGAGTGAACAGGGGGAAAGACACAGTGTATTCTGGCAGAGTGAACACATGGTAGAGAGACAGTGTATTCTGGCAGAGACAGTGTATTCTGGCAGAGACAGTGTTTTCTGGCAGAGTGAACACATGGTAGAGAGACAGTGTATTCTGGCAGAGACAGTGTATTCTGGCAGAGACAGTGTATTCTGGCAGAGAGAACAGGGGGTAGAGAGACAGTGTATCCTGGCAGAGTGAACAGGGGGTAGAGAGACAGTGTATCCTGGCAGAGTGAACAGGGGCTAGAGAGACAGTGTATTCTGGCAGAGACAGTTTATTCTGGCAGAGTGAACAGGGGGTAGAGAGACAGTGTATCCTGGCAGAGTGAACAGGGTAGAGAGACAGTGTATTCTGGCAGAGTGAACAGGGGGTAGAGAGACAGTGTATTCTGGCAGAGTGAACATGGGGCAGAGAGACAGTGTATCCTGGCAGTGTGAACAGGGGGCAGAGAGACAGTGTATTCTGGCAGAGACAGTGTATTCTGGCAGAGTGAACAGGGGGTAGAGAGACAGTGTATCCTGGCAGAGTGAACAGGGGGTAGAGAGACAGTGTATTCTGGCAGAGACAGTGTATTCTGGCAGAGTGAACAGGGGGTAGAGAGACAGTGTATCCTGGCAGAGTGAACAGGGTAGAGAGACAGTGTATTCTGGCAGAGTGAACAGGGGGTAGAGAGACAGTGTATTCTGGCAGAGTGAACATGGGGCAGAGAGACAGTGTATCCTGGCAGAGTGAACAGGGGGCAGAAAGGCAGTGTATCCTGGCAGAGTGAACAAAGGGTAGAGAGACAGTGTATTCTGGCAGAGTGAACATGGTGCAGAGAGACAGTGTATCCTGGCAGAGTGGACAGGGGGCAGAGAGGCAGTGTATCCTGGCAGAGTGAACAGGGTAGAGAGAAAGTGTATTCTGGCAGAGACAGTGTATTCTGGCAGAGACAGTGTATTCTGGCAGAGACAGTGTATTCTGGCAGAGTGAACAGGGGGTAGAGAGACAGTGTATCCTGGCAGAGTGAACAGGGGGCAGAGAGACAGTGTATTCTGGCAGAGTGAACACAGGGTAGAGAGATAGTGTATTCTGGCAGAGTGAACAGGGGGCAGAGAGACAGTGTATTCTGGCAGAGTGAACAGGGGGTAGAGGGACAGTGTATTCTGGCAGAGACAGTGTATCCTGGCAGAGTGAACAGGGTAGAGAGACAGTGTATTCTGGCAGAGTGAACAGGGGGTAGAGAGACAGTGTATCCTGGCAGAGTGAACAGGGGATAGAGAGACAGTGTATCCTGGCAGAGTGAACAGGGGGCAGAGAGACAATGTATTCCGGCAGAGTGAACAGGGGGTAGAGAGACAGTGTATCCTGGCAGAGTGAACAGGGGGCAGAGAGACAGTGTATTCTGGCAGAGTGAACACAGGGTAGAGAGACAGTGTATTCTGGCAGAGTGAACAGGGGGCAGAGAGACAGTGTATTCTGGCAGAGTGAACAGGGGGTAGAGAGACAGTGTATTCTGGCAGAGTGAACAGGGGATAGAGAGACAGTGTACTCTAGCAGAGTGAACAGGGGGTAGAGAGAGTGTATTCTGGAAGAGTGAACAGGGGGCAGAGAGACAGTGTATTCTGGCAGAGTGAACAGGGGGTAGAGAGACAGTGTATTCTGGCAGAGTGAACAGGGGGTAGAGAGACAGTGTATTCTGGCAGAGTGAACAGGGGGTAGAGAGACAGTGTATTCTGGCAGAGTGAACACATGGTAGAGAGAGTGTATTCTGGCAGTGACAGTGTATTCTGGCAGAGACAGTGTATTCTGGCAGAGTGAACACATGGTAGAGAGACAGTGTATTCTGGCAGAGCCAGTGTATTATGGCAGAGACAGTGTATTCTGGCAGAGTGAACAGGGGGTAGAGAGACAGTGTATCCTGGCAGAGTGAACAGGGTGTAGAGAGACAGTGTATTCTGGCAGAGACAGTGTATTCTGGCAGAGTGAACAGGGGGTAGAGAGACAGTGTATCCTGGCAGAGTGAACAGGGTAGAGAGACAGTGTATTCTGGCAGAGTGAACAGGGGGTAGAGAGACAGTGTATTCTGGCAGAGTGAACAGGAGGCAGAGAGACAGTGTATCCTGGCAGAGTGAACATGGGGCAGAGAGACAGTGTATCCTGGCAGTGTGAACAGGGGGCAGAGAGACAGTGTATTCTGGCAGAGACAGTGTATTCTGGCAGAGTGAACAGGGGGTAGAGAGACAGTGTATCCTGGAAAAGTGAACATGGGGCAGAGAGACAGTGTATTCTGGCAGAGTGAACAGGAGGCAGAGAGACCGTGTATTCTGGCAGAGTGAACATGGGGCAGAGAGACAGTGTATCCTGGCAGAGTGAACAGGGGCCAGAGAGGCAGTGTATCCTGGCAGAGTGAACACAGGGTAGAGAGAAAGTGTATTCTGGCAAAGTGAACAGGGGTAGAGAGACAGTGTATTCTGGCAGAGTGAACAGGGGGCAGAGAGACAGTGTATTCTGGCAGAGTGAACAGGGGTAGAGAGACAGTGTATTCTGGCAGAGTGAACAGGGGGTAGAGAGACAGTGTATCCTGGCAGAGTGAACAGGGGTAGAGAGACAGTGTATCCTGGCAGAGTGAACAGGGGGTAGAGAGACAGTGTATTCTGGCAGAGACAGTGTATCCTGGCAGAGTGAACAGGGGGCAGAGAGACAGTGTATCCTGGCAGAGTGAACAGGGTAGAGAGACAGTGTATTCTGGCAGAGTGAACAGGGGGTAGAGAGACAGTGTATCCTGGCAGAGTGAACAGGGGCAGAGAGACAATGTATTCCGGCAGAGTGAACAGAGGGTAGAGAGACAGTGTATCCTGGCAGAGTGAACAGGGGGCAGAGAGACAGTGTATTCTGGCAGAGTGAACAGGGGGCAGAGAGACAGTGTATTCTGGCAGAGTGAACAGGGGTAGAGAGACAGTGTATTCTGGCAGAGTGAACAGGGGGCAGAGAGACAGTGTATTCTGGCAGAGTGAACAGGGGCAGAGAGACAGTGTATTCTGGCAGAGTGAACAGGGGGTCGAGAGAAAGTGTATTCTGGCAGAGTGAACAGGGGTAGAGAGACATTGTATTCTGGCAGAGTGAACAGGGGGAAAGAGACAGTGTATTCTGGCAGAGTGAACACATGGTAGAGAGACAGTGTATTCTGGCAGAGACAGTGTATTCTGGCAGAGACAGTGTTTTCTGGCAGAGTGAACACATGGTAGAGAGACAGTGTATTCTGGCAGAGACAGTGTATTCTGGCAGAGACAGTGTATTCTGGCAGAGTGAACAGGGGGTAGAGAGACAGTGTATCCTGGCAGAGTGAACAGGGGGTAGAGAGACAGTGTATCCTGGCAGAGTGAACAGGGGCTAGAGAGACAGTGTATTCTGGCAGAGTGAACATGGGGCAGAGAGACAGTGTATTCTGGCAGAGTGAACAGGGGGCAGAGAGACAGTGTATTCTGGCAGAGTGAACAGGGGGTCGAGAGAAAGTGTATTCTGGCAGAGTGAACAGGGGTAGAGAGACAGTGTATTCTGGCAGAGACAGTGTATTCTGGCAGAGACAGTGTATTCTGGCAGAGTGAACAGGGGGTAGAGAGACAGTGTATCCTGGCAGAATGAACAGGGGGTAGAGAGACAGTGTATCCTGGCAGAGACAGTGTATTCTGGCAGAGTGAACAGGGGAAGAGAGACAGTGTATTCTGGCAGAGTGAACAGGGGGTAGAGAGACAGTGTATCCTGGCAGAGTGAACAGGGTAGAGACACAGTGTATTCTGGCAGAGACAGTGTATTCTGGCAGAGTGAACAGGGGGTAAAGAGACAGTGTATCCTGGCAGAGTGAACAGGGTAGAGAGACAGTGTATTCTGGCAGAGTGAACAGGGGGTAGAGAGACAGTGTATTCTGGCAGAGTGAACATGGGGCAGATAGACAGTGTATCCTGGCAGTGTGAACAAGAGGCAGAGAGACAGTGTATTCTGGCAGAGACAGTGTATTCTGGCAGAGTGAACAGGGGGTAGAGAGACAGTGTATCCTGGCAGAGTGAACAGGGGGTAGAGAGACAGTGTATTCTGGCAGAGACAGTGTATTCTGGCAGAGTGAACACAGGGTAGAGAGACAGTGTATTCTGGCAGAGTGAACAGGGGCAGAGAGACAGTGTATTCTGGCAGAGTGAACAGGGGTAGAGAGACAGTGTATTCTGGCAGAGTGAACATGGGGCAGAGAGACAGTGTATCCTGGCAGAGTGAACAGGGGTAGAGAGACAGTGTATTCTGGCAGAGTGAACACAGGGTAGAGAGACAGTGTATTCTGGCAGAGTGAACACAGGGTAGAGAGACAGTGTATTCTGGCAGAGTGAACACAGGGTAGAGAGACAGTGTATTCTGGCAGAGTGAACAGGGGGTAGAGAGACGGTGTATTCTGGCAGAGACAGTGTATCCTGGCAGAGTGAACAGGGGGCAGAGAGACAGTGTATCCTGGTAGAGTGAACAGGGGGCAGAAAGGCAGTGTATCCTGGCAGAGTGAACACAGGGTAGAGAGACAGTGTATTCTGGCAGAGTGAACATGGTGCAGAGAGACAGTGTATCCTGGCAGAGTGGACAGGGGGCAGAGAGGCAGTGTATCCTGGCAGAGTGAACACAGGGTAGAGAGACAGTGTATCCTGGCAGAGTGAACAGGGGGGAGAGAGACAGTGTATTCTGGCAGAGTGAACAGGGGGCAGAGAGACAGTGTATTCTGGCAGAGTGAACAGGGGTAGAGAGACAGTGTATTCTGGCAGAGTGAACAGGGGGCAGAGAGACAGTGTATTCTGGCAGAGTGAACAGGGGCAGAGAGACAGTGTATTCTGGCAGAGTGAACAGGGGGTCGAGAGAAAGTGTATTCTGGCAGAGTGAACAGGGGTAGAGAGACATTGTATTCTGGCAGAGTGAACAGGGGGAAAGAGACAGTGTATTCTGGCAGAGTGAACACATGGTAGAGAGACAGTGTATTCTGGCAGAGACAGTGTATTCTGGCAGAGACAGTGTTTTCTGGCAGAGTGAACACATGGTAGAGAGACAGTGTATTCTGGCAGAGACAGTGTATTCTGGCAGAGACAGTGTATTCTGGCAGAGTGAACAGGGGGTAGAGAGACAGTGTATCCTGGCAGAGTGAACAGGGGGTAGAGAGACAGTGTATCCTGGCAGAGTGAACAGGGGCTAGAGAGACAGTGTATTCTGGCAGAGTGAACATGGGGCAGAGAGACAGTGTATTCTGGCAGAGTGAACAGGGGGCAGAGAGACAGTGTATTCTGGCAGAGTGAACATGGGTAGAGAGACAGTGTAATCTGGCAGAGTGAACAGGGGGTCGAGAGAAAGTGTATTCTGGCAGAGTGAACAGGGGTAGAGAGACAGTGTATTCTGGCAGAGACAGTGTATTCTGGCAGAGACAGTGTATTCTGGCAGAGTGAACAGGGGGTAGAGAGACAGTGTATCCTGGCAGAATGAACAGGGGGTAGAGAGACAGTGTATCCTGGCAGAGACAGTGTATTCTGGCAGAGTGAACAGGGGAAGAGAGACAGTGTATTCTGGCAGAGACAGTGTATTCTGGCAGAGTGAACAGGGGGTAGAGAGACAGTGTATCCTGGCAGAGTGAACAGGGTAGAGACACAGTGTATTCTGGCAGAGACAGTGTATTCTGGCAGAGTGAACAGGGGGTAAAGAGACAGTGTATCCTGGCAGAGTGAACAGGGTAGAGAGACAGTGTATTCTGGCAGAGTGAACAGGGGGTAGAGAGACAGTGTATTCTGGCAGAGTGAACATGGGGCAGAGAGACAGTGTATCCTGGCAGTGTGAACAAGAGGCAGAGAGACAGTGTATTCTGGCAGAGACAGTGTATTCTGGCAGAGTGAACAGGGGGTAGAGAGACAGTGTATCCTGGCAGAGTGAACAGGGGGTAGAGAGACAGTGTATTCTGGCAGAGACAGTGTATTCTGGCAGAGTGAACACAGGGTAGAGAGACAGTGTATTCTGGCAGAGTGAACAGGGGCAGAGAGACAGTGTATTCTGGCAGAGTGAACAGGGGTAGAGAGACAGTGTATTCTGGCAGAGTGAACATGGGGCAGAGAGACAGTGTATCCTGGCAGAGTGAACAGGGGTAGAGAGACAGTGTATTCTGGCAGAGTGAACACAGGGTAGAGAGACAGTGTATTCTGGCAGAGTGAACACAGGGTAGAGAGACAGTGTATTCTGGCAGAGTGAACACAGGGTAGAGAGACAGTGTATTCTGGCAGAGTGAACAGGGGGTAGAGAGACGGTGTATTCTGGCAGAGACAGTGTATCCTGGCAGAGTGAACAGGGGGCAGAGAGACAGTGTATCCTGGTAGAGTGAACAGGGGGCAGAAAGGCAGTGTATCCTGGCAGAGTGAACACAGGGTAGAGAGACAGTGTATTCTGGCAGAGTGAACATGGTGCAGAGAGACAGTGTATCCTGGCAGAGTGGACAGGGGGCAGAGAGGCAGTGTATCCTGGCAGAGTGAACACAGGGTAGAGAGACAGTGTATTCTGGCAGAGTGAACAGGGGGCAGAGAGACAGTGTATTCTGGCAGAGTGAACAGGGGTAGAGAGACAGTGTATTCTGGCAGAGTGAACAGGGGTAGAGAGACAGTGTATTCTGGCAGAGTGAACACAGGGTAGAGAGACAGTGTATTCTGGCAGAGTGAACACAGGGTAGAGAGACAGTGTATTCTGGCAGAGTGAACACAGGGTAGAGAGACAGTGTATTCTGGCAGAGTGAACAGGGGGTAGAGAGACGGTGTATTCTGGCAGAGACAGTGTATCCTGGCAGAGTGAACAGGGGGCAGAGAGACAGTGTATCCTGGTAGAGTGAACAGGGGGCAGAAAGGCAGTGTATCCTGGCAGAGTGAACACAGGGTAGAGAGACAGTATATTCTGGCAGAGTGAACATGGTGCAGAGAGACAGTGTATCCTGGCAGATTGGACAGGGGGCAGAGAGACAGTGTATCCTGGCAGAGTGAACAGGGGGTAGAGAGACAGTGTATTCTGGCAGAGACAGTGTATCCTGGCAGAGTGAACAGGGTAGAGAGACAGTGTATTCTGGCAGAGTGAACAGGGGGTAGAGAGACAGTGTATTCTGGCAGAGTGAACATGGGGCAGAGAGACAGTGTATCCTGGCAGTGTGAACAGGGGGCAGAGAGACAGTGTATTCTGGCAGAGACAGTGTATTCTGGCAGAGTGAACAGGGGGTAGAGAGACAGTGTATCCTGGCAGAGTGAACAGGGGGTAGAGAGACAGTGTATTCTGGCAGAGACAGTGTATTCTGGCAGAGTGAACAGGGGGTAGAGAGACAGTGTATCCTGGCAGAGTGAACAGGGTAGAGAGATAGTGTATTCTGGCAGAGTGAACAGGGGTTAGAGAGACAGCGTATTCTGGAAGAGTGACCATGGGGCAAAGAGACAGTGTATCCTGGCAGAGTGAACAGGGGGCAGAAAGGCAGTGTATCCTGGCAGAGTGAACACAGGATAGAGAGACAGTGTATTCTGGCAGAGTGAACATGGTGCAGATAGGCAGTGTATCCTGGCAGAGTGAACACAGCGTAGAGAGACAGTGTATTCTGGCAGAGTGAACAGGGGCAGAGAGACAGTGTATTCTGGCAGAGTGAACAGGGGTAGAGAGACAGTGTATTCTGGCAGAGTGAACATGGGGCAGAGAGACAGTGTATCCTGGCAGAGTGAACAGAGGTAGAGAGACAGTGTATTCTGGCAGAGTGAACACAGGGTAGAGAGACAGTGTATTCTGGCAGAGTGAACACAGGGTAGAGAGACAGTGTATTCTGGCAGAGTGAACACAGGGTAGAGAGACAGTGTATTCTGGCAGAGTGAACAGGGGGTAGAGAGACGGTGTATTCTGGCAGAGACAGTGTATCCTGGCAGAGTGAACAGGGGGCAGAGAGACAGTGTATCCTGGTAGAGTGAACAGGGGGCAGAAAGGCAGTGTATCCTGGCAGAGTGAACACAGGGTAGAGAGACAGTATATTCTGGCAGAGTGAACATGGTGCAGAGAGACAGTGTATCCTGGCAGAGTGGACAGGGGGCAGAGAGGCAGTGTATCCTGGCAGAGTGAACACAGGGTAGAGAGACAGTGTATTCTGGCAGAGTGAACAGGGGGCAGAGAGACAGTGTATTCTGGCAGAGTGAACAGGGGTAGAGAGACAGTGTATTCTGGCAGAGTGAACAGGGGGTCGAGAGAAAGTGTATTCTGGCAGAGTGAACAGGGGTAGAGAGACAGTGTATTCTGGCAAAGACAGTGTATTCTGGCAGAGACAGTGTATTCTGGCAGAGTGAGCAGGGGGTAGAGAGACAGTGTATCCTGGCAGAGTGAACAGGGGGTAGAGAGACAGTGTATCCTGGCAGAGTGAACAGGGGGTAGAGAGACAGTGTATTCTGGCAGAGACAGTGTATCCTGGCAGAGTGAACAGGGTAGAGAGACAGTGTATTCTGGCAGAGTGAACAGGGGGTAGAGAGACAGTGTATTCTGGCAGAGTGAACATGGGGCAGAGAGACAGTGTATCCTGGCAGTGTGAACAGGGGGCAGAGAGACAGTGTATTCTGGCAGAGACAGTGTATTCTGGCAGAGTGAACAGGGGGTAGAGAGACAGTGTATCCTGGCAGAGTGAACAGGGGGTAGAGAGACAGTGTATTCTGGCAGAGACAGTGTATTCTGGCAGAGTGAACAGGGGGTAGAGAGACAGTGTATCCTGGCAGAGTGAACAGGGTAGAGAGATAGTGTATTCTGGCAGAGTGAACAGGGGTTAGAGAGACAGCGTATTCTGGAAGAGTGACCATGGGGCAAAGAGACAGTGTATCCTGGCAGAGTGAACAGGGGGCAGAAAGGCAGTGTATCCTGGCAGAGTGAACACAGGATAGAGAGACAGTGTATTCTGGCAGAGTGAACATGGTGCAGATAGGCAGTGTATCCTGGCAGAGTGAACACAGCGTAGAGAGACAGTGTATTCTGGCAGAGTGAACAGGGGCAGAGAGACAGTGTATTCTGGCAGAGTGAACAGGGGTAGAGAGACAGTGTATTCTGGCAGAGTGAACATGGGGCAGAGAGACAGTGTATCCTGGCAGAGTGAACAGAGGTAGAGAGACAGTGTATTCTGGCAGAGTGAACACAGGGTAGAGAGACAGTGTATTCTGGCAGAGTGAACACAGGGTAGAGAGACAGTGTATTCTGGCAGAGTGAACACAGGGTAGAGAGACAGTGTATTCTGGCAGAGTGAACAGGGGTAGAGAGACAGTGTATTCTGGCAGAGTGAACAGGGGCAGAGAGACAGTGTATTCTGGCAGAGTGAACAGGGGCAGAGAGACAGTGTATCCTGGCAGAGTGAACAGGGGTAGAGAGACAGTGTAGCCTGGCAGAGTGAACAGGGGGTAGAGAGACAGTGTATTCTGGCAGAGACAGTGTATCCTGGCAGAGTGAACAGGGGGCAGAGAGACAGTGTATCCTGGCAGAGTGAACAGGGTAGAGAGACAGTGTATTCTGGCAGATTGAACAGGGGGTAGAGAGACAGTGTATCCTGGCAGAGTGAACACAGGGTAGAGAGACAGTGTATTATGGCAGAGTGAACAGGGGGCAGAGAGACAGTGTATCCTGGCAGAGTGAACAGGGTAGAGAGACAGTGTATTCTGGCAGAGACAGTGTATCCTGGCAGAGTGAACAGGGGGCAGAGAGACAGTGTATCCTGGCAGAGTGAACAGGGTAGAGAGACAGTGTATTCTGGCAGAGACAGTGTATCCTGGCAGAGTGAACAGGGGGCAGAGAGACAGTGTATCCTGGCAGAGTGAACAGGGTAGAGAGACAGTGTATTCTGGCAGATTGAACAGGGGGTAGAGAGACAGTGTATCCTGGCAGAGTGAACACAGGGTAGAGAGACAGTGTATTATGGCAGAGTGAACAGGGGGCAGAGAGACAGTGTATTCTGGCAGAGTGAACAGGGGGCAGAGAGACAGTGTATTCTGGCAGAGTGAACAGGGGTAGAGAGACAGTGTATTCTGGCAGAGTGAACAGGGGGTCGAGAGAAAGTGTATTCTGGCAGAGTGAACAGGGTTAGAGAGACAGTGTATTCTGGCAGAGACAGTGTATTCTGGCAGAGACAGTGTATTCTGGCAGAGTGAACAGGGGGTAGAGAGACAGTGTATCCTGGCAGAGTGAACAGTGGGTAGAGAGACAGTGTATCCTGGCAGAGTGAACAGGGGGTAGAGAGACAGTGTATTCTGGCAGAGACAGTGTATTCTGGCAGAGTGAACAGGGGGTAGAGAGACAGTGTATCCTGGCAGAGTGAACAGGGTAGAGAGACAGTGTATTCTGGCAGAGTGAACAGGGGTTAGAGAGACAGTGTATTCTGGCAGAGTGAACATGGGGCAGAGAGACAGTGTATCCTGGCAGTGTGAACAGGGGGCAGAGAGACAGTGTATTCTGGCAGAGACAGTGTATTCTGGCAGAGTGAACAGGGGGTAGAGAGACAGTGTATCCTGGCAGAGTGAACAGGGGGTAGAGAGACAGTGTATTCTGGCAGAGACAGTGTATTCTGGCAGAGTGAACAGGGGGTAGAGAGACAGTGTATCCTGGCAGAATGAACAGGGTAGAGAGACAGTGTATTCTGGCAGAGTGAACAGGGGGTAGAGAGAGTGTATTCTGGCAGAGTGAACATGGGGCAGAGAGACAGTGTATCCTGGCAGAGTGAACAGGGGGCATAAAGACAGTGTATCCTGGCAGAGTGAACACAGGGTAGAGAGACAGTGTATTCTGGCAGAGTGAACATGGTGCAGAGAGACAGTGTATCCTGGCAGAGTGGACAGGGGGCAGAGAGGCAGTGTATACTGTCAGAGTGAACACAGGGTAGAGAGACAGTGTATTCTGGCAGAGTGAACAGGGGCAGAGAGACAGTGTATTCTGGCAGAGTGAACAGGGGTAGAGAGACAGTGTATTCTGGCAGAGTGAACAGGGGGTAGAGAGACAGTGTATTCTGGCAGAGTGAACATGGGGCAGAGAGACAGTGTATCCTGGCAGAGTGAACAGGGGGCAGAGAGACAATGTATTCCTGCAGAGTGAACAGAGGGTAGAGAGACAGTGTATCCTGGCAAAGTGAACAGGGGGCAGAGAGACAGTGTATTCTGGCAGAGTTAACACAGGGTAGAGAGACAGTGTATTCTGGCAGAGTGAACAGGGGGTCGAGAGAAAGTGTATTCTGGCAGAGTGAACAGGGGTAGAGAGACAGTGTATTCTGGCAGAGACAGTGTATTCTGGCAGTGACAGTGTATTCTGGCAGAGTGAACAGGGGGTAGAGAGACAGTGTATCCTGGCAGAGTGAACAGGGGGTAGAGAGACAGTGTATCCTGGCAGAGTGAACAGGGGGTAGAGAGACAGTGTATTCTGGCAGAGACAGTGTATTCTGGCAGAGTGAACAGGGGGTAGAGAGACAGTGTATCCTGGCAGAGTGAACAGGGTAGAGAGACAGTGTATTCTGGCAGAGTGAACAGGGGGTAGAGAGACAGTGTATTCTGGCAGAGTGAACATGGGGCAGAGAGACAGTGTATTCTGGCAGTGTGAACAGGGGGCAGAGAGACAGTGTATTCTGGCAGAGACAGTGTATTCTGGCAGAGTGAACAGGGGGTAGAGAGACAGTGTATCCTGGCAGAGTGAACAGGGGGTAGAGAGACAGTGTATTCTGGCAGAGACAGTGTATTCTGGCAGAGTGAACAGGGGGTAGAGAGACAGTGTATTCTGGCAGAGTGAACAGGGTAGAGAGACAGTGTATTCTGGCAGAGTGAACAGGGGTTAGAGAGACAGTGTATTCTGGCAGAGTGAACATGGGGCAGAGAGACAGTGTATCCTGGCAGAGTGAACAGGGGGCAGAAAGGCAGTGTATCCTGGCAGAGTGAACACAGGGTAGAGAGACAGTGTATTCTGGCAGAGTGAACATGGTGCAGAGAGACAGTGTATCCTGGCAGAGTGGACAGGGGGCAGAGAGGCAGTGTATCCTGGCAGAGTGAACACAGGGTAGAGAGACAGTGTATTCTGGCAGAGTGAACAGGGGCAGAGAGACAGTGTATTCTGGCAGAGTGAACAGGGGTAGAGAGACAGTGTATTCTGGCAGAGTGAACATGGGGCAGAGAGACAGTGTATCCTGGCAGAGTGAACAGGGGTAGAGAGACAGTGTTTTCTGGCAGAGTGAACACAGGGTAGAGAGACAGTGTATTCTGGCAGAGTGAACAGGGGCAGAGAGACAATGTATCCTGGCAGAGTGAACAGGGGGCAGAGAGACAGTGTATTCTGACAGAGTGAACAGGGGTAGAGAGAAGCTACAGGGTGGGAGAAGTGAAAGTTGATGGTACTTCCAGACCACTTGTCCTGGCTACAGGAAGGCCTATCACAAGCATAGGTCTGGTTATATCCATGTAATAGGTTTGTGATGAGTCTATGTTCATTCATCTTGAAAGTTCCACACCTCGAAGAACATCAGAAATCTAACATTTAAGTGAATCAATATCCAGCAAAAAGACTACCAAATAATCTAATCACAGTATATCTAAGCAAAGATATTAAACAAAACACAATCATGTCTGATAGTTGCCAGGTGCTATAACAGTCAGACAATCACAGTAAACACAACGTTGATATGACAATAGTGGAAACAATAGTAAGGACTGTGGGAAAAACAGCGTGTGGTCACAGCAGGAAAGATGAACACACATTCAAGACAAACATGCACAGCATTGTTCTCAATATTGTAATTCTAATGTAGTACTGTAATTGAAAATGTATTGTGATTGTAATTTCATTGTAATTGTCTGTATTAAGTGGCTGTGTGTCTGGTATCAACAGGAAAGCAGATAACAGCAGCCTCGTTGGACTCTTTACCTGGACCAGAGGAGGCAGAACCATCTGTCTTTTGGACACAGCAGCCGGTGTGCAGTGAAACCCCATAGAACGGGCAGAATACAGCAAATCAACGAAACATGCCCACATACAGGGACATACAGTATGACATGATGAAAAAGCAACACACAGGTGTGAGAGAAAGAGAGAGCGAAAGAGACAGAGAGAGAAGAAGAGGGACAATTAACGACACATTCAGTACAATAGACATCAGAGGTTTGCTCACAAAACTTTACAACTGCAGTAAACCACTACAAGTCATTCATAAACATTTAATGGATGCATCATATTCATCACAAGTATGCTGTGTTAAAGAAAACAACTGATGGTAATTGTAAATGCACTGTGGTGGTAAAGTATTATGGATAAACCCCATACAGTAAAAAAAATATGTTTTAACCCTTGATGAGTCAGACCTGAGGCAGCTAGACAGAGCAAATACCTTAAAAACATTAGCCAAGGGAAACAAGGGCCTATCCACCTGGCAGCCCTGACATCAATGACAGCTATTGGCTGAGGCTATTGTTAGGGTTGAACTGGGATGTGGACGTGAAGCTAGGGTTAGAGTTAGGGTTGTGCCTGGGGTTAGGTTTGAACTGGGATGTAGACATGAAGCTAGGGTTAGAGTTAGGGTTGTGCCTGGGGTTAGGGTTGAACTGGGATGTAGACATGAAGCTAGGGTTAGAGTTAGGGTTGTGCCTGGGGTTAGGGTTGAACTGGGATGTAGACATGAAGCTAGGGTTAGAGTTAGGGTTGTGCCTGGGGTTAGGGTTGAACTGGGATGTAGACATGAAGCTAGGGTTAGAGTTAGGGTTGTGCCTGGGGTTAGGGTTGAACTGGGATGTAGACATGAAGCTAGGGTTAGAGTTAGGGTTGTGCCTGGGGTTAGGTTTGAACTGGGATGTAGACATGAAGCTAGGGTTAGAGTTAGGGTTGTGCCTGGGGTTAGGGTTGAACTGGGATGTAGACATGAAGCTAGGGTTAGAGTTAGGGTTGTGCCTGGGGTTAGGGTTGAACTGGGATGTAGACATGACACTAGGGTTAGAGTTAGGGTTGTGCCTGGGGTTAGGGTTGAACTGGGATGTAGACATGAAGCTAGGGTTAGAGTTAGGGTTGTGCCTGGGGTTAGGGTTGAACTGGGATGTAGACATGAAGCTAGGGTTAGAGTTAGGGTTGTGCCTGGGGTTAGGGTTGAACTGGGATGTAGACATGACACTAGGGTTAGAGTTAGGGTTGTGCCTGGGGTTAGGGTTGAACTGGGATGTAGACATGAAGCTAGGGTTAGAGTTAGGGTTGAACTGAGATGTAGACATGAAGCTAGGGTTAGAGTTAGGGTTGTGCCTGGGGTTAGGGTTGAACTGGGATGTAGACATGAAGCCAGGGTTAGAGTTAGGGTTGAACTGAGATGTAGACATGAAGCTAGGGTTAGAGTTAGGGTTGTGCCTGGGGTTAGGGTTGAACTGGGATGTAGACATGAAGCTAGGGTTAAGGCTACAGGTAGGTTTAGGGCTAGGGTTAGGTTTAGGATTGGTTGAGTGTGTTTGTGTGTATTAGTAAGTAATTATACTCATTTAACTCCACAGTACTGTGGTACTCACTGCATCTGCCTCAGCCTTCTCCCGGGATGCTCGCCCCCCTGCCACCACAGACTCCAGCACGGCCACCCAGCGCTGTTTATCTGGGAAACTGGGAGCCATGAAGTACAGAGTCTGTCCGGGCCAGCACGAGGTGTGGGGGTGGGACTCCAGTTTTAGCACATACTGCACGTCTACACACACACCACAGCACAGTGAGGGAACAAGGAGACAGTCCATTCCTAAGCAGATCATGATACTAATAAGTAAAGCGCTAATTATAACCAGTTGATGCACTATCCTAGCTCACCTACTGTGGCAGGGCTTTGCTATGAGTGTGAGTAAGTTTGGTGTACCTGACTTGGCGGTGTTGGGCAGCTCAGACGCACCTACAGCACCATGCACCATCAAGTCTACATCAGACAGACATAGCTCAAACTCCTCCAACGGCTTCACTGACTCTGAACAACACAAACAGAGAGAAATCAAAATGTACCGAAAACAACACAGACCAAAATACACCACCTGGCAGCCATCAAGAACACTGTTACCCCAGCGGAATAAGAATTGTTTGTTTTGAAAAATGCTACTTGGAGTTCGACCTACAGTGAGCTCCAAAAGAATTGCGACAGTCACAATTTGTTTCTCGCTGTACTTCAGCACTTTGGATTTGAAATGATACAATGACTGTGAGGTTAAAGTGCAGACTGTCAGCTTTAATTTGAGAGTATTTGAATCCATATCGGGTGAACTGTTTATGAATTACAGCTATTTTTGTACGTAGTCCCCCATTTTAGGGGACCAAAAGTATTGGGCCAAATTCCCTTATACGTTTATTCAAGTAGTCAAAAGTTTAGTATTTGGTCCCATAATCCAAGCACACAATGATTACATCAAGCTTGTGACTCTACAAGTATGTTGGATGCATTTGCTGTTTGTTTTGGTTGTGTTTCAGATTACTTTGTGCCCAATAGAACTGAATGGTAAATAATGTATTGTCTCATTTTGGAGTCACTTTTATTGTAAATAAGAATAGAATATGTTTCTGAACACTCCTACATTAATGTGGATGCTACCATGATTACAGATAGTTCTGAATGAAACGTGAATAATGTTGAGTGAGAAAGTTACAGACACACAAATATCATACCCCCAAGACATGCTAACCTCTCACCATTACAATAACATGGGAAGTTAGCATTGAGGGGGGGGGGGTATGATATTTGTGACACTGTCCAAATACTTTTGGAGCTCACTGTATTTCATAATCAAATTTACTAAAGGAACATTAAAGTTGTAGGACCTTCTCTGGGCTCTGTTTCGTAGATGGTCACCTTGGTCCCATCCAGCACCACATACTTCTTCTCCCAGCCCTGGCCACGCTTCACATTCCTGCAGAACACACACATGTTTGTCACTGGGCCAGCAGCATAGACTAACACAGAGTCAGACAATCAATACCTGGGACAGATGAGCGTAATGCTGTAGTCTACAATTATACTTCAGCACTAGAGAGCCATCTCAGATGATATCAAATACAGTATGAGGGATCAGTCTACATTGATCAAGGGCAAGCAGACAGGCAGTGTTGATCTATAGTATAGTGCTATTAGTCAAATCTGTTTCACAGTAATAGAAAGTATGAAGTCCACACACCAGAGTTACCAGACCCACCTGGGCTGCTTCATCCACCCCTCCAGGTGAACATGTCCACTGGCCTCTTTGAGCTGCAGGCCAGGGGAACTGCCTTTGTCCCGGCACAGCCCCTCAGCCATATGCAAGGCACAGTCCCCAGGCATGCCACACGCAGCAGGAAGACAGCGGGAGCATTTTGGATGGCACAAAGCGTGACATTCTGAAGGAGAGAAGAAAACACTTAAAGACAAGGACTACCAGAAACACAGTACTGTACAGGCTACCCTTCTGAAAAAGCCTTGCTCAACAGAAATGTGCCATGACTAGTCAACGTGACTGATGGTTGGAACGTAACATACCGATACAGGTGGCTGCCTGACGACCGAAGTGCACAGTATCCAGACACACAGTACACTTGGCAGCCCTCATGTTGAGTCCCACAGTGAAGCGGTGAGGGGTGTTGTGGTGAACGCTCTCCCTCTGCCTCCCCCTTTCCCTGTCTCTCTGACTGTCCTTCATGCGATGGCCGTACTCTGAACACAGCCAGAGAAGACAGTGAGTAGGGAAAGTATCCATAGCAACCACAATGATTGTATGAAAAATAAAATATGTGCACCATGCCATGTCAGCTGTGCAAGTGAGGCAACAAACAGGAAGCATCACCAAGACAACGTTCACAAGGATCTGAAGTAAAAAGGTCAATCATATTAATAGCATCATCCACCATCAGTTCATGACTGGAACGTAACACATGCATCCAGGAATCTTCTTATTGAGGGAATTGGATTCATATGTTCCAACAGTGCGGTATAGGCTGAAAAGCTGAAAAGAAAACACCTCTGTGTATGTAGTGTGTGCAGGTCTGGGTTGAGTTGCAGGGCAGATAGCTGTGTGAGGGTCAATGGATTGGAGTGTAGGTCAACAGATGTAAAGGAAATTGCTTCAGATTTCCAAAGCTGATAGGGTGATTTTATGTTAGCTGGTAATGTCTAATCATCCAATCTGCTGATTTGAATTGAATTTTTACAATGATTTACCTGACAGCAGCCAGGAATGAGCATTGATACAATATTCCAACATGGTGGTACCAAGAAACATTTATTTATGATTTATGTATGTATGTATCATTATGCATAGACATGTAAAGTTACTTTTGATGAACATACTCATTCATTGAAGTGAACACCAACTTTAGAGCTCGTGTAATTCAGTAAAGGGGCATTACTGGAAAGTGGAAGCTCTAATACAAGCATTAAAAACCCAAACTTAGCATACCATACTCTAAATGTTAACAAAATGTTTTAAAACATTTAGCAGACACTCTTATCCAGAGGAATTTACAGGAGCCATTGGGGATAAGTGCCTTGCTCAAGAGCACAACAAATCTGCACCAGCAACTTTTCAGTTACTGGCCCAACGTTGTAACTGCTAGGCTACCTGCCGCCCTAAAGATCTGCCATTTGATCCCAGTGTAGAGCTTTTAAAATCTGGCCCATTCGGAATAGAGGGTTAAAGGGATGGGACAGAAAACCGAGGGCTCCGGAGTTAGGAGAACTTACTTTCAGAAGTGACCCTCCTTCTCTCTGTTGAGTGTGAGAAAAAAGGACAAAGATCTAAGGCATGAATATTTGCAGGATGGTAGTGACCATCAGGAAAGCTTGCCTGGTTACTATTGCAGTTCCAAGTAGCTTTATTATATACTGCGTTATATGGAAATATGGAAACATTGCTGAGGCCCACACAGATGTCTCATCTGGTGGTGTGTGTGTTAGCTGTGCATAAGGTCTTTCTGTAAATAACGGGGCCAATGTGTGACATTGGGATACACATTTCGAAATGGGTTGCAACTAATATAAAAAGGATATGTATACAGTACACTACCGTTCAAAAGTTTGGGGTCACTTAGAAATGTCCTTGTTTTTGAAAGAAAAGCAATTTTTTTGTCCATTAAAATAACATCAAATTGATCAGAAATACAGTGTAGACATTGTTAATGTTTTAAATGACTATTGTAGCTGGAAACGGCAGATTTTTTTAATGGAATATCTACATAGGCGTACAGAGGCCCATTATCAGCAACCATCACTCCTGTGTTCCAATGGCACGTTATGTTAGCTAATCCAAGTGTATCATTTTAAAATTGCAACTGTTGTACTGAAGAAGCAATAAAACTGTCCTTCTTTAGACTAGTTGAGTATCTGGAGCATCAGCATTTGTGGGTTTGATTACAGGCTCAAAATGGCCAGAAAACAAAGAGATTTCTTCTGAAACTCATCAGTCCATTCTTGTTCTGAGAAATGAAGGCTATTCCATGCAAGAAATTGCCATGAAACTGAAGATCTCATACA